>NC_142035.1:60168758-60768758 GCF_982192425.1 Myodes glareolus
CGACGGTCCCCACAAAACTCAGTCCTGTTCCAGAAACAAACGAGAAGTGAAACTCCAACCTTGGTTCAGCATTGTGTTCTACTCTCCTCCTTCCAGGACTAGGTGAGGACAACTGCAGGCTCCCTAGGAAAGCCGATGGTGGGGTTCTCAGCTCCCTAGGAAGGCCGATGGTGGGGTTCTCAGCTCCCTAGGAAGGCCGATGGTGGGGTTCTCAGCTCCCTAGGAAGGCCGATGGTGGGGTTCTCAGCTCCCTAGGAAGGCCGATGGTGGGGTTCTCAGCTCCCTAGGAAGTCTGATGGTGGGGTTCTCAGCTCTTTCTTTTATAGGTCCTTCTAAGTGGGAGCACAGGGAGATGTAGGAGTTCATTCTTGAATTCATGCTGTCAACGACTGGCTGGACTCTCTAAGCCTGATAGACCTTAAAACTTATTCTTCAAAAGACAAGATCTCCTGAGTAAATTGGGAGCATGGGGACCATGGGAGAGGGTAGAAGAGGAGGGGAGAGGAAGGGAGAAAAATATATAGCTCAATAAAAACAATTTAAAAAAAAGAAAAATTATAAAATGCAAAGCCCCTCCAATAAACATCCAGACGTTCAATCTAAAAAACAAAACAACTTATTCTTCCTCTGGTAATCTTTTCGATGATTTTTGGAGAGAACCTCCCCCTTGTCTTGGGGCTCACTTGTTTGAAATCTCACATTGCCTCTGTTCAGGGGATCACTCACAATTACTTCTTCAGTTCCCATTACCAGTTTCTCCTCCATGAAGCACTGGGCCCATCACCCATCCCTCACCCATGAGTCCACTTTGGGTCCAGCAAATGCACTACTTGCTGCCCCAGCAAGTTCTGAGGATGAAGTCTCACCCCAGAGGATCACAACTGGCACTCAGAGGCAGCCCACCTGGCACCTGCTGGGTTTCCCAGTCTCCTCCATTCCACACTAAAGGGTCTTCAGGTCAGAGAGTGCTGCACACCTTCCCACGGGAAGGAAAGAACCCAGAACTCACTGTACAGCTTTTCCAAATCAGCCATTTGACAAAATACTTCCCCCATGTGCTGATGACCTCTAATGTGGGAACCTTTCTTGTACCATTTTCTTGGCAGACCCCATATTTGGTCTGGTGCATCAGCAGCAATGCTCATGGATTGTTGGAATCTTCAGACGTAATGTCTTGTTTCTGTAGGCAAAGACTATAAAATAGAAGGTGGCCTATGTACTCTGTGAGGAGAGTAGGATTTCAGAAGGCCAGCTCACTCGTTCATTCATGTCCCTATTCTGCAAACTCAAAGTTCAAGGCTCACTGCTCCAGGGTTCTTGCGCTCATAGGGATTTCCCAGGTGTGTTTTTACTCCTGGGAACCAGTTCCTGACCATACACTCCACATATTAACAACACAGTTCAGGAAACGCCTTTTCTGAAGGAGCGAGGTGTAGGCTGGCCTTTGGAGACAGTTCAGACTTGGAGTCCTTCACTTTGGAGGTGGGAAGGGACTTGGAGTCTCTCTGGGTTCTTTGGATGGGAGGAGTAGGCCGTGCTCACGGTTGGATGGAGGATTCGGAGGAGCAAGTCTGCTGCTGTATTGTATGGGGGAGGAGCAAGTCTGCTGCTGTATTGTACGGGGTCATGGCTGTGCAAACTGGAGTTCAAGTTTTTGGCTCCCACTGGGCCAAGCTTTCTGGGATGGTAGCAAGGAATCATAGGGAGAGCTTTGGTGGAGTCATGACGCTTGAGAACACAGAGAGGTAGAGGCATTGCTGGGGTCCAGAAAGTGGGCCACCTCTCCTCCACCTATTCAATCTCCCATCCTCAAGGCCTCCCCCCTACACACCGTTAGCTCAGAGAACAACAGGAAATGTCTTCAAGTTTCTAGGAAGGACACGGTCTCTGTCTGAATCCTTGGCCTGGGCCAGGGAACTTGGCCTGAGATCTCCAAGCAAAGAGCTGACCCTTTCTCTCTACAGGAAACTTCAATTGCCTCCCCAGTTATCCTCCGTGTGGATCCCAAGGGCTATTACTTATACTGGACATATCAGAGTAAGGTAAGATTCTACCCAACATGGCCCTCAGCTCCAACTGAACCAATGAACTCTGCTAGACCCCTGGTGGCATAGTGGGGGAGGCGTGAATGTAGGGGAGTAGAGAATGGCCTGGGAGGGAAGAAGGTCTTGGGGCTCTCATGGGCAGGGGACTGGAAGCTGCAGTTACCTGGCTCTGTGACTGCCTGGGACCTACTCAGTCCCAAGTTAGTATACTAGCCTTGGAGAGAGTGGGGGAAGACTGCTTGCTGAGCTGAAAGACAATGATGTATGGGTGGCTCCAGGTCATATCAGAGCCCAGAACTCAGAGGACAGGCTCAGCAACCAGACAGAACAACAGAAGAAGGCATGGGGGATTCCACGGTGAAAAATGGTGCAGGTTGCAACTCTTATTCCAGAGAAGGAATGGGTCAAGGAGTAGAAGATCCCCAAAAACAGAGAGAAACAGATGAGCAGGAAGAGAGGGAAGGGTCCAGATAGTCTTGAGATGCCTTGGCATACAGAGAAGGCAGCAGCTAGGACTTGAAGGGGTGTGGAAGCTCTCGCCACTCCGGTCTTCATTCTCTACTTGATTTTTGTGTCCCCACCCTGCTTTGCTCCCACTGGGAACTGCTGCCAGGAGATGGAGTTCCTGGATATCACGAGCATCCGAGACACTCGCTTTGGCAAGTTTGCCAAGATACCCAAGGTAAGTGGGCCCAGAAGCAGCTACCAGTTGCTCAGAGCAAAGAATAAGTCTCTCCTGGGGGTAGGGCGCCCATCTGTGGGACCAGGTGACTGGGTCCTGGGCTGCTGGGCAGCAAGGATCCTAGCTCAGGCCAAGGAAGAATGGAGTGGTGTGGTGGCTGCTGCTCAGCTCGCCTGGGGACTGAGCATGAGAAGTGGGCACGGTGGAGATGGCAGGACTGGAGGAGGAGCCCATCCCTGCCCCTAATTATGCCAGACTGTCTGGGAAGTGTTTCTTCTACTCGTTGCTCCCCACTGCTTTGCCTACATTTCCCTAAAGCTGGTAAGAAGATTGAAGTGATTAACAGTAGGAACCTGGATTTCCTGAGTCAGGGAGCTAAGAATCTTTCCTCAAACAAAATTCCCAGAATTCCCAGGTCCCACTGTCTTAGCCAATCTCTTCCTATGGGCCTCCCCTTCCCATGGCAGTTGCTGGAACCAGGGGCAGGGGGATCCTGAGGTCTATGGTTCCCAGTTCCTAGGCTCCACGGTCAAGTGGCTGATGAGGAGATAAAGGAAAAGACCCTTGGGGCAAAACTGAGCACTCACCTCTGACCCTCGCTGTGTCCTTACTTTCCTCAGAGCCAGAAACTCCGGGAGGTCTTCAACATGGACTTCCCAGACAACCACTTCCTGCTGAAAGCGCTCACAGTGGTGTCGGGCCCTGACATGGTGGACCTCACCTTCCACAACTTTGTCTCTTACAAGGAGAACGTGGGCAAGGTGCAGTGGCAACACATGGGTGGAGTGTTGGCACTCAGGACAGCCTGGCCTTCCTGCGAGAGTCACAGGCCTGGGTGGAGGGACTCGGGGGCACCTGTGCTCAGGAGTGTGACTTCTAGGCTCTGTGTCCTGCAGGACTGGGCTGAGGATGTACTGACTCTCACCAAACATCCGATGACAGCCAACGCTCCCCGAAGCACCTTCCTAGACAAAATGTAAGTACCTGCCTGAGCTCAAGGGGTTGGCTTGCCAGCCCCCAGCCTGACGGGCTGCTGTCTCTCTCTCCAGCCTGGTGAAGCTTAAAATGCAGCTCAATCCTGAAGGAAAGATTCCCGTGAAGAAGTGAGTCTTTTGCATTTCCCTCTGGCTGCCACCCAGCTCCCCAGGCCTTCCCTTGCTAGGCAAGACTTCTCTGCTGCCTGGAACTTTTCTTTGCCTCCTCAGTTTTTTCCAGATGTTTCCTGCTGACCGCAAACGCGTAGAAGCTGCCCTCAGTGCTTGTCACCTTGCAAAGGGCAAGGTGAGTAGTTCTCCAGCCCCAGTCAGTCTCCTAATTCTCGCTGCCACCAGAAAACAACAGCAACACATGGGCAGGGATAGTGGTAGATGGGGAGAGCAGAAATAGCATCACTAGCCCGTCAATAGCTCCCAAAGCCAATTAACCCAGAACCTCTGGTTGCTGACACTAGGTGTAAAGGTGGGAGGTGGGCAAGCAGGTGCAGTGCTGGGTTCGGAGTCGGAAGGTCTGCCTTCAAGAGTGCTAGAGGCAGAGCTGGGGACAGCAGCAGACACGGCAAACCTTCTAGCCTTGGAATGGGAGTTGGATGCTCTCACTGTTGGGGGAGCGAGATGGGGTCAAGAAGGACAGGAGACAGACCTTGGGATCTGACAGTTCCAGGAAGGGACCAGCTCTGCAAGGTGTTGGGGGAGAGGAGCAGGGCCAAGGGAGGAAGCTGCCAGGGCACAGACTTCAGCTCAATTCAGAAACACATTTTCCACTTCTTTTTAATTAAGCAATTAATTTTTAATTACAAGTCAGAAGCAGGGTCACCCCATGAGATGTCTTATGTGATTTACCAAAAACAGAGCTCTCTGGGTAGATACAGCCCATGGCCAAGGTTCAAACCTGGCTCTGGGAATGGTGTTAGTTCTCAAGCCCTTGTCACCTTGGCCTGTGCCCTTGTGTAATTACAGCCCTCACCCCGTGAAACATTTCTCCTGGCAAGAATTTAGGGCAGTAGAAATGAGTGAAACCGAGATTCTAAGCATCTCTCCTTATGAGCCACACAAGGAATACTCCCTTAGAGGCCCAACTTCTACAGCATATCCCCCACACGCGGCCAGTCACCCTGGAGGCAAGGCTGAGGCAGAGGAGAAGGTGGGCTGGACTCCTGAGGTCGTCCTTACAGGTTTTACCACTTGCCTGCATCTAGTGGCCAACTTCTTTCCTGAGCTGCCATCCCTAGCTGTGTCCTTATTGGTCTGCTTCCTGTGTGTCCCAATAGAGGCCACTGACAGCTTCGGAGGCGGAGCTGGGCTGCAGAAGACCCTCACCTCCCAATCAAGGCTCGAGCTGATTTTCCAGTTAGGTCCTGAACAGGACTTAACGTTTGTTTTGTTTTCTGGAGAAACGCAATGAAAAGCATAGGGTCCGTGTGCACTATCGGCCTGCTTCCCTTTTTATTTCTGCAGATTCTCCGTCTCTGGATATTTTATGTCAAGGGACTCTGTATACAGTCTGTGGTCTTTGATTGGCCTTTATCCACTCCACACAGTGTTTTTAAGATCTGTCCACATGGTAGCATCAGCGCTTGATTTTTTTTTTTATATTGCAGTATCATATTCCATGTTGGCAGAGACTTGGTTTCCTTCCACTTTTTGGCTATTATGGATAATGTCTCTATACACAATTTGTCATGATTTTGCTTTCAACCTTCTTGGATACACACACTCAGGTGAAATTGTTCAGTTATAGGGTGACTATATTTACCATCTTAAGGAACTGAAAAACTTACCTAGAGTGGCTGTACCATTTTACTTTCTTACCAGCACTGTGTAAGGGTTTCAGTCTTCCCACAGCCCACCAACACTGCTACTGTCCGCCTTCTGTTTATACTATCCTGATAGGAAAGAGATGGTATCTCATCGTGATTTTAATTTGTGTTTACTTAATAACCAGCGATGTGTGAGCGTCTTTTCATGTGCTTATTGTTTCCACATCTCCTTTGCAGAACATCATTTTACATTCGTCGTCTATCTGTAATTTAAATTTTTGTATGCAAGTGTGTTTATGGTGTATGTATGTGTGTGTGCGCTCATGAGTTTGTATTTGTGTGGAGGGTGAGGTCGATGCCAGGGGTTCTCCATCACTCTCCATCTTACTTTTTCGAGTTTTATTCATTTTTCAAATTGTGTGTATATGTCGGTGTGAGGATATGTGCCCGGAAGTGCAGTTGCCCTCAGAGGTCAGAGGCACGAGATCCCTATAGAGCTGCAGTTTCAGGCAGCTGTGAGCCATCTGTTGTGGGTGCCTGGAATCGAATTCAGGTCCTCTGGAAGGTCACTATTGACTCTTAACCACTGAGCCGTCTCTTCAACTTCCATCTTATTTTTTGAAAGGCATTCATTGGCCCTGGAACTTATGTTTGACTGGCTGGCAATGAGCTGAGGGGATTTGCCCATTCTCAGCCCTGGGGCTACAGACCCACACAGCACCGGGACCAGTGTTATGTGCTGCTGGGGTCTGAGTCAGGCCTTCATGCTTGCTCAGCACGTACTTGAACAGTCAAGTCATCCCCTCATCCTCTGGGCTATCTTTTGGTTGTTGAATTGTCACTTAACAGACAATCGATTTGTAAATATTTTATCTCATTCTGTGGATTTTCTGTCCTTTCTTTTCCTCCCAATCTCCCTCCCTTCTTTCCTTTCTTAGCTCAGGCTAGCCTTCAGTTTCTTGATGATATCCTTATGAGCGAACATATTTTAAATTTTGACGAAGTCAATTTTTATTACTGTGTGTGCGTCTCTTTTGGTTTTCCCAATTACTTGTGTTTTGTTGTTTGTGTGTGTATGGTTTATGTGTGTGGTGTGTGTGTGTGTGCATTTGTGTGTATGCATATGTGTGTATGTATGTGTATGTGTGTATATGTGTGGTATGTATGTGTGGGGGTGGTGTGTATGTGTGTGGTGTATGTACATGTGTGTGTATGCATATGTGTGTATGTATGTGTATGTGTGTATATGTGTGGTATGTATGTGTGGGGGTGGTGTGTATGTGTGTGGTGTATGTACATGTGTGTGTATGCATATGTGTGTATGTGTGGTGTGTATGTGCAATGTGTGTGTGTGCTGGGTCTCATGCATATTAGGCAATTACTCTGCTACTGTTGAATTGTTTTATTTCTCCCTCCAGCTCTGTCAGGTTTTTCTTCTCATATTTCAGGGCTCTACTATCAGGTGCACATTTGTTTATATTCAGTTTCTTCAGATAATTTGTCCTTCACTTAAGAAGGGAAAAAGAGAAGAAATCCTGGTACTCGGACAGGAAAGCAGCATTCTTTACTTAGGACATTTTATCATCTTTAAGTTCACACTTAGTTCCAATCCCGTTCCAGCTACAGAACTAGCTAGCCACTATCCAAAATCATTGTCAAAGCAAGCCAGCTAGCTGGTACTGGCGCCAGACAGCAAGCCCCTTGAGATGTGTGTGGCCCTTGTGATTGCTGCCTTGTGTACCCTGAGGACTCTCTCTGATCAGGCCTCCTTTCCCAGAGCTGGGGGTAGGTTGTGGTGAGTCTTAGCTCTGAGCAACTGAGATGAAAGATAACAAGGTGATGGTTCTTCCAGAATGACACTATCAATCCTGAGGACTTCCCAGAGTCTGTATACAAGAGCTTTCTCATGAGTCTCTGTCCTCGGCCAGAAATTGACGAGATCTTCACTTCTTAGTGAGTTCCTTGGGCTGGGCCTGGAGCGGTGTTAAGGAAGGCAGTTCTTTCCTTCCAAGAGAAGAACCTCTAGGTCTAAAGACAACATCTGTGCCCCTCTCCTGGCCTGCAGCCACGCTAAAGCTAAACCCTACATGACCAAGGAGCACCTGACCAAATTCATCAATCAGAAGCAGCGAGACTCTCGCCTCAACTCCTTGCTCTTCCCACCGGCCCGGCCAGAGCAGGTGCAGGCCCTCATCGACAAGTACGAACCCAGCGGCATCAATGTGCAGAGGGGTGAGGACCGAGGAACCCCTACTTCCCGTAGTCTCGTCCTGCCCTGGGAGCCGAGCTGCAGCCGTGACTGCTTGCTGTCTACTGTCTCGCAGGCCAGCTGTCGCCAGAGGGCATGGTCTGGTTTCTCTGTGGCCCAGAGAACAGCATCCTGGACCACAATGTGCTGCGGCTCCACCAGGACATGACACAGCCTCTGAATCACTACTTCATCAACTCCTCCCACAACACCTACCTGACAGGTGGGTCCTAGGCTCTGGATTCTCCACAGATGCTGTTCCACTGCCGCTTACCCCAGACTGTGAAGTTGTGAGGGGACTAGCCTGGCTGGGAGTGACATCCTCGCCCCTTCTCTTCTCCGCCCACTCAGCTGGCCAGTTTTCAGGCCTCTCCTCGGCTGAGATGTACCGCCAGGTGCTGCTGTCTGGCTGCCGCTGTGTAGAATTAGACTGTTGGAAGGGAAAGCCCCCTGACGAGGAGCCCATCATCACCCATGGCTTCACCATGACCACAGATATCTTGTTCAAGGTGGGTCTTGGGATATGGAGACCGACTGTGGTGAAAGGGGCCGAGGAGAAGCCTTCTGAAGTTAGGGGAGTGAAGCTGAAGGCAGACACACGCTGGAAGGTCTCAAGCTGCTTCTAGGCTACAGTGGCTGCCTAGTTTCACGCCTTTGCTGAAACTGAGGGAGGCACTATGGGGAGGGGCACCACAGGGAGGGGATACCCTCTTTATAGAGTTCCTTTTTCCTCCAGGAAGCAATCGAGGCCATCGCAGAAAGTGCCTTTAAGACCTCCCCCTATCCTGTCATCTTGTCATTTGAAAACCATGTGGACTCGTGCGTACCCAGCCTCATTCTCCACCTGCGCCGCAGCCCCTTGCCTGAACCCAGGCTCTAGTCCTTCGCTGAGTTCTTTGGACAATACAGCCTCCTTAGGACTTCAGCTTCTCCTTCCTGGGTTCCTCCCTCCCCTGCTTCCTGGGCCCCTGTTCTGAGCTGTCAGGGCACAAACAATGGGCAAGAGAATTGGCATTAAGCAATTAACCCCTCCCTTTACTTTTGTTCACTGCTACCAGACCCCGCCAACAGGCTAAGATGGCAGAGTACTGCAGGACCATGTTCGGAGACACCCTACTCACGGAACCCCTGGAAAAATTTCCTGTGAGTGCAGTCTTGGGGTGGGGGGGGGGTGGCATCTGAACCTGGGGAAAGGTGGAACCGGGTCAGGAGGGGAGAGACACTTGAGTTTCTTTGGTTGGATTGTTGAGTCTGGGCTCCTGTCACCTACCGTGTGTCAGAGAGTATGCCAGAATTAAGGGTCTCCTAGTGCTGGCATTTATCAAGAAGTGCCTGAGGAGGAAAATCTCAAGTTTCATGCCATTCAGGGCTGCATAGTGAGACCCTACCTAAAACAAACAAACAAAAAACCCAAACAAGACAAAATAAAACAAAGCTGAACTCTCCAGTCGCTACCCCAGGTTTCTGACCCTCTTTCATGAGGAGATGGACAAGCATCCAGGCCAATTACAGCCAGCGGTTGCTATGGGAAACTGTGCTCGGGAGTTAGGGGATCAGGGAAGACTTCCTGGAGGGATGTGATGGTTAAGGTGAAATCTGGAAGCTGACAAAGACTCAGTGAGCATGGGGAAAGCACATTCTAGTCAGAAGGAACAGGTAAAAGAGACATGACGGCCAAGGAACAGGTCGTTTGGTCAAATGCGAATTTGATTCCCAAGAATGGTGGGAAGTGAGGCAACAGACACAGGTCTGCACCAGAGGGACAGTTTGGAGTAGCAAGCACACACCACAAAAGAGGCAATGGCGTCCACCCTTTTCCCTTTCCACAGCTGAAACCTGGAGTCCCTCTGCCCAGCCCTGAGGACCTCCGGGGCAAGATTCTCATTAAGAATAAGAAGAACCAGTTTTCTGGTCCAGCATCCCCCAGCTGCCCTGATGAGCAGAAGCCTGGTGGGGAGCCTGAGAGCAACAGTCCCTCTGGTGTCCCCTTAGAGGACGACACAGGTGAGCGAGTTACAAGGATGGGGTGGGGTTTGGGGGGGGGGTCAGCATTAACAGAACTGTGTGTGGCAGTGTGGACCGGTGAGGACCGGACTGAGGCAAAGGAAGTGGTGGACGAGGAGGAAGAGGAAGAGTCAGGAAGCCTGGACGAAGAAGAGATAAAGAAGATGCAGTCGGATGAGGTGTGTGGGGACAGTCCCTCTGCCGCCTCCACGGTGATGCTCTCCGGTGGGCACGGACTGCAGCCTGGGCGCCACCACTCAGAGTCCCGCCCCCCCTTGATCTCTAGGGCACAGCAGGCTTGGAGGTGACCGCTTATGAGGAAATGTCCAGTCTTGTCAATTACATCCAGCCCACCAAGTTCATCTCCTTTGAGTTCTCCTCACGTACGTATGTTAGTACAGGAAAATGGAGAGAAGGCAGGCTGGGATCGGGCGAGGGCTGCCCTCGTTCAAGAGTGGCCTGGTGAGTGGGACAAAAGGAAGGGGGACCTGCCCCCTCCTTGCACTAAGGTCCTTGTCTATAAATACTCAGTGGAGGAGTCAGACAAAGGGCTTGTTTAAGTGGCAATGGCTCCCAGCATCGGACTGAAGAACTTGGCAGCAGATGGAATGTTCTGGAGTGTGTCAGTGACAGGCAGGTCGTTATGACAGGCCACCTCAGCCAGGCCTGTCTGGGGCTTCTGGAGTTTTCTAAAGTTTTGCAGTTCCCAGGCCTAAATTATACCAAATGCTGCCCCAAGTCTAGGAGCCCCAGTCCTGGAGGTAAGGGTTCCTTGGAGAGGGGAGAGCACGCCTTTAATCCTGGTGCCGGGGAGACAGAGGCAGGTGGATCTCTGAGTTAGAAATTACATACTGAGTTTCAGAACAGCTAGGGCTCTACATAGAGAAACCCTGTCCGGGCGGAGGGAAGCAACTTCCAGGAGGGGGTGGAAGGCAGAGGAATCTTCAGTGTTCACTTACCCCATTGGATCCCCTCTTTTGTGCGTTTGTGCATCTACCTGCTGTTTGCCCAGGTCTTTCCAGGATGCACTCGAGTGCATTTTCCACTCTCTGTGTGTCTTCCCAGCATGAGCACTTTTCTGAACACTCTTGTGCGGTTTAATATCCAATGCTGACCTCCAATACTCCCCATCCTGACCTCACAACCTGTTCTGTTACCTGGGTACACCCCGAATGTGCTTCGGAGGACACGGGGTCCCGACTGCCCTCGGCATGCGGCTCTCCCCCTGTGCACTTGTTAATTGCTTGCACATTTCACTCCCTGTAAAGTCACTGCCTGGGTATCCTTGAGACTTCACCAGCCAAAGTCCCATCCCTGGGGTCTTACAGGAAGGCCTGGGGTCCTTCTGGTGAAAATGGCCTTGGCCAGCACATATACTTGGGGTCAGTCAATAACAAACAACACGTTAGCTTTGTGTGTTCCATGGGCATACACATGGACTCATCCAGCTACATGCCCCAGCCATTCTTTCACTAGGTGTGTGTAGCACACGTTCCTGGTATCCTGGACTCAGCATCATGTGTCTGCCACACCCTCCGTGGGATGTAGCCCTCACTCTTTAGGACCATAGTGCAGGTTTCCTCCCTCTGCGTAGGAACACTGTGTAGTCCCCTTTACCCCGGTACATTTATCCCCCCACGTTCCTCTCAAACCTGAGACCACAACAGAAACAGAATCCTAGGTTGGGAGCATTGCTTTATGGAGTGCTACAAAAGAGGTCAGAGGAGAGAGAGAGAGAGAGAGAGAGAGAGAGAGAGAGAGAGAGCCTAATGTGGACCTCCCCTCCCTTCCTCCCTGGAATAGAGAAGAACAGAAGTTATGTCATCTCTTCCTTCACGGAGCTCAAGGCCTATGAGCTGCTCTCGAAGGCCTCGATGCAGTTTGTGGAGTATCCTTGAGGCTTCACCAGCCGAGGTCCCTGGTGGGATGGGGCTTGCGGGGAGGGCCTGGGGTCCTGCTGGTGCAAGTGGCCTTGGCCAGATCCTATACTCCGCAACAGCTACAATAAACGCCAGATGAGCCGAGTGTACCCAAAGGGCACACGCATGGACTCTTCCAACTACATGCCCCAGATGTTCTGGAATGCTGGGTGCCAGATGGTTGCCCTCAATTTCCAAACAATGGGTAAGAGCACTCCTAGACCCGGAGAACCCTCCCAGGCCCTGCCTAGCCCATCTTTATCCCTTCCCTGGGGATCTTTGTTGCATACCGGGTATGGTGTTTGGGTAGGCTCTGGGAGCTTGCTGTGGTGTGTGAGCACTTTGGGGAGGGGAGCCTTCCCTCATGCCCGTTCAGCTGTTCATCTGTCGGAACATGCATAGGCCACCAAGGCTGCCTCGGCTACTCTGTTTGGCTGTGGTTTTGGAAACACCTGTGCCAGCCATCCCAGGTCCACTGCGAGCTTGTAGCCCAGTCATGCCATTACTCCTTGCTGACTCTAGGCTGAGGACTCCCTTTCTGAGAGGCTAGATACCCCCAAGGACCTGGGATGGGACATGAGAAACTCTCACCCTTGTGATCTACCCAAATGTCCCCATTCCCAAGGCAAGCAAGGCTTGAAAGCATTGGAAAGAGACAGAGAGTGGGTTCAGGCTCCACCCTCCTCACTGAGCCCTCTCATACCCCCAGACCTGCCAATGCAGCAGAACATGGCACTGTTTGAGTTCAACGGGCAGAGTGGATACCTCCTAAAGCATGAATTCATGCGCAGGCTGGACAAGCAGTTCAACCCCTTCTCAGTGGACAGCATCGATGTGGTGGTAGCCACCACCCTTTCAATTACGGCAAGGCCTGGGGCTGACCAGCGACTGGGAGGTGCCGGGCTCTTGAGGAGGAAAGCCTAGAAGCCCACCCCTCTGCCCCAACCCCCTTCCCTGATATCCTGAAGACTTCAGCCCCAGCCAGTTCGTGCAGTTGCAAGTTGCCTTGGAAACTGCCTCCTCCTCAACACTGGAGTCTGCCTCTTGGTCCCCATGGAAACCAAGGGAAGGGCTGAGGCTCCAGTGGGGGAGGGGAGAGGGACTGGTCCATGCTGGGCAGCAGGAGCCAGGGCTTCAAACCAGGGGGAAAATGGTCCGTTCTTCTTGTCTGAGGTGGCCCACCTCTCCCCTGAGTGCCAGAAGCACCCAGGTCCTTAAAGCTTGGCTGTCAATCTTGAGTCACACAGCTTCTATTTGAGGGCCAGGGCTGAAAGGGGGTTTTCTTAATACCCACGATAGGTACTTAGCCCTATGGAGACAAAGGTCTGGCTTTGTCTTAGGCACCAACCTAAGCAGGGTACCTAATGCTGGCCTCCCCTGGGTCCTCACCCTTAGGTGATCTCTGGGCAGTTCCTGTCAGAGCGCAGCGTTCGTACCTATGTGGAAGTGGAAATATTTGGCCTCCCAGGGGACCCCAAGAGGCGCTATCGCACCAAGCTGTCACCTACTACTAACTCCATCAATCCAGTCTGGAAAGAGGAGCCCTTTGTCTTTGAGAAGGTGCTAGGGATGGGGTTGGCCTTGGAGCTTGTCCCTAGTTCTTGGCCTTTGCTTACAGATAAGAGGAAACAACGGAAGAGGGGCTCCTGACCCACCATTTCCTCTCTCTGTCCCTCCTCTATGCCTTTCTGACTTTCATATGTCCCAAACTCAAGGTCATTAGGGGTGTGTGTGTGTGTGTGTGTGTGTGTGAGAGAGAGAGAGAGAGAGAGAGAGAGAGAGAGAGAGAGAGAGAGCACGCGTGCTGGGGGGAGAGTGTGTACTCATTAGGATTAGGGATGAAAACATGAACTCCCTGCCCAGGGTAAGGGAATGGTGAGGTTCTTTTGTCTGCTTGGACACTGGTTGGCAAAGCTGCCAAGGGCTATTTACATGGGGCTCACTGTCCTGGGCTACATATCGAGCCCTTTCCTCCTGTGTGAGCCTGGCACAAACTGTAAGATGCCTGTATGTGCCATAGGGCAAGGCTTCCCTAGCCTCACCGTTCTGGTAAGGCTGCCAGGTTCTCACCCTGGCACAGAGACTTCTGGAGACAGCGGTGAAGGGAAGGTAGGCTCCCCCGTGTCCACTCCTCAGCCTCTCCTGTCATAAATTACCTCTAGATCTTGTTACCTGAACTGGCTTCCCTCAGGATAGCTGTGATGGAAGAAGGGAACAGATTTCTCGGACACCGAATCATTCCCATCAATGCCTTGCGTTCTGGTAAGGAACGGACCTCTTAACGACTTGCAGAGACTCTGAGATGAGACCAGTATCCTGTTTAGAGGTGGGGCAGGGGCTTCAGGCAGGGTCTCTGTGGCCTCACCAGCTTGTCTAAGTAGTGGGGCAGGAATGCTTTCTCCAGCCAGGAACCTGACCTGTGGGAACCCTGCCCACCTAACAGAATGCCCAAGCTTTTTTGGAGCCACTGTTACAGATTCCTGAGCAGCTGGCATCCACGGGTACTTAGAATGTGTGAGGGGAGCTGAGGAGGTGGCTCAGCGGGTAGAAGCACTTTCTGCTAAGCCTGATGATCTGAGTTTGACCCTGGGGCCCACACGGTGAAACAAGAGAGCCAGTTCCCACAAGCTGTCCTCTGACCTCTGCACGCCCATGTGCTTGCGAGCACGCACACAGTAAATAAATACATTAATAAAAATGTGTGAGGAGCTTACAACACATTCTCATAATAAACACACGAGGCAGATGGATGAGAACCCGGAGAGTTAGCTTAACCTGCCCAAAGTCACACTGTAGGGAAGCAACACCTTAGGCTTAGGACCCTGGCATTTGACTCTAAAGTCAGACATCCTAAGTGCTGTTTGTGTGCAGCCCTGGGCAAACTTACCGCTGCCATCCCCCTTATCCTGTTCAATAGGGTACCACCACTTGTGCCTGCGCAGTGAGAGCAACATGCCTCTTACCATGCCTGCCCTCTTTGTCTTCCTGGAGATGAAGGATTATGTGCCCGACACATGGGCAGGTAGGAGACCTGTGGCGTGCCAGGGGCCCCACACTGTCCATTCGCTCTTCCTTTATTAAGCCAATATCTCACGGGGAACAAGAAAGGGTGGTAGGTGGACCTTTCCAGGTCCAGCTTCATATGTACCAGGCTGGTCATATCCTGTGTTTCCCAGATCTTACTGTGGCTCTCGCCAACCCCATCAAGTACTTCAATGCCCAAGATAAGAAGTCTATGAAGCTCAAGGAGGTGACAGGAAGTCTGCCTGAGGTCTGTGTTACCTAGACTACTACCAAAAGCCTCCACGAGCTGAGGGATGCGTCCCCTGCTCAGGGAAAGGGGGGTTAGAGCCGCCTTTCTAACAGGCTGTCCTCCCACGAAAGCCCTCCACGAGCTGAGGGATGCGTGGGGAGGAGCAGCGTCCCCTGCTCAGGGAGAGGGGTGTTAGAGTTGCCTTTCTGACCGGCTGTCTTCACACAGAAGCCCTTCTCATCCGTGATTCCTGTTGCCAGACAGTCCAACGGGGCTTCAGTCCCGGCCAGCAACAGGTCGACAGGTAGGTAGTTCCGGGTCCACCTGCCTGGTGTATTGCTCTCCACCTCTCCCACCGCACTCATAGTCCTCCAGGGACTAACATTTTCATCTGGGAAGGGAAGATCCAGGTCTGGATCATCAGTGCTAGAAAGGGGTAGTTGCAGAGGGTGCAAACTGCAACCCTGCAGGAACCAAACGGAGGTGCCTTGTCCAAAGCACCTGACAGTCCGGTCCTGCGCTCTTACAGCACCTGGGGCCAAGGCCAAGGAGGAAGCTACCAAAGAAGTGGCAGGTAAGGCCGGCTGAGCTCTGTGATCTTGGGATAGAATCTGGGAGGTGGGCCTGGAACCTTGGGGGTGCAGCAGAGCAGGGAGGAAGCTCTGGGCAGCTTGATGCCATGTCCATGTACTCTTCAGAGCCACAGACAGCCAGCTTGGAGGAGCTGCAGGAACTAAAGGGTGTGGTGAAGTTGCAGCGGAGACACGAGAAGGAGCTTCGAGAGTTGGAGCAGCGTGGAGCTCGGCGCTGGGAGGAGCTGCTGCAGCGTGGCACCGCACAGCTGGCAGAACTCAGTGCTCCAGGCGCTGCCTGCAAGATCCGCCCGGGCAAGGGCTCCCGCAAGAAGAGGTAAAGGATTCAACCGTGTTCTGCCCCCCCCCCACGGAGTATTGGCGCCTGACTCAGGGCCTGTTCCCACGTGGTTTTCACAGGATCTTGCCTTGTGAGGAGACTGTTGTGGTGGCGCCTAGCGAGCTTCCCGAGGGTGCGGACCCGCGCGTGCAGGAACTGAGGGACAGGTTGGAGCAGGAGCTGCAGCAGCTGGGCGAGGAGCAGTACCGCTCTGTCCTCAAGTGCAAGGAGCAGCACGTGACCGAGGTGTGGGATTTGGCAGCGGTCCGCGGCCTCTGAAGCAACCAACCCCACCCCTTCTGCACGGTCAAAGGCTTCTCACTAAGCCCGTCCTTCCTCCTTCGCAGCAAATCACCAAGATGATGGAGTTGGCCAGAGAGAAACAGGCTGCTGAACTCAAGACCTTCAAGGAGTTCTCAGAAACGTGAGACCGCCTCCAGTGTCTGCCTGTTCCTCCCTCCTGGCAAAGGCTGCAGCTCACAGACTATCTCCTTCTCTCTGTCTCCCCGAAGTGACACCAAAGAGATAAGGAAAAAACTGGAGGTCAAGAGGCTGGAACGGATCCAGGCCATGACCAAAGTCACCACAGACAAGGCAGCCCAAGAGAGGTAAACCTTGAAGGAGAGGCCCAGCTGAATGGGTCCTCCTCCAGCTGGAAGAGGGTCTCCCTACAAGGGATCCTAATTTGCTTCTCACAGATCTGCCTCTTTCTTGGCCCTTAACAAGTTGGTCGGTCTCCCTGTTGTATCTCTGAGAGTCTCCCTTAAGCAAAACACAGATGCCAGCACTGCTTAAGCAGAGAGAGCAATGGAAGGGAAACCTTGCGCTAAGAGGGGAGATGACACCTGGGGACAGCAGCCTGTCCACTTAGGCGTCTGTGCTCCCCACCTGTGGGCACTCTGGAGGCCTTTAAGTCAGTGTGTTTTAGGGAGGAAGTAGGTAGGCCCCAGGGCTCTCAGTACCACCCATCTTCCATGCTGGTCTTTCTGCTCATTGCTGCTTCAAGGATTGAGTTCTTATTTGTTGAACCCTTAGGACTCTGCCCCTCCCCCCAGGAGGGTCCCTTTATAAAACTCCAATTATATCAACAGGCTCAAGAGAGAGATCAACAACTCCCATGTCCAGGAAGTGGTACGGGCTGTCAAGCAGGTATGTAGGGCTGTATCCTTCCCAAATACTCTCTGCATAGGTGTGTGTGGGTGTGTGGGTGTCCTTTCTTGGAGCCCTTATGGCTTGTTGTCCAGAAGCGTCCATGCAGCTAGGAATGGGAGGAAGTCCTCTGAGGTCCTGGTCTGTATATACAGGCTGCGGTGCCAGTCTGAAGGGAACTGTCTGGAAAACATGAGTTAGCCAGTCATGGAAGAATGGGATTGGATGGGGTGGGTGAGAAAGGCTTCCTGAGGTGCCGTGGAATGGAAAGAGGAAGGACAGCTCTGTTAGAAGGGACCTCATGCTCCTTCCCTGGGCATCGCTGACCACAGGAACAGGCCTTGCACCTCCTGTGGCCTGACCTTGTGTCGGGTGCGATGTAGGCCTTGTACCTCCTGTGGCCTGACCTTGTGTCCAGCACGATGTATGCCAAGTGCCTCCTGTGATTGTCGCATGTAATCCTTCACAGTCGCTGGAGCCAAGTACTATTACCTCATTTTACAAATTGCAAAAAAAAAAAAAACAAAAACAAAAACCCTGCCCAGAGGTTAAGGAATTTGTCCTGAGTCTCACTGCTGGCTAGCTGAGATTAGAACTAGCTTCCAACCTAACCTTTCACCCCTACCCAGATGACAGAGACCCTGGAGCGGCACCAGGAGAAGCTGGAAGGGAAGCAGACGGCCTGCCTGGAGCAGATCCGGGAGCTGGAAAAGCAGGTGAGAAGGATCTCTCTCCTGGCCCCAGTGGTGCTGAACCCCAGTGGCTCTGGGCAAGAGGTCAGGGAAGGGGACCATCACATCTGACCAGGCAGGTTCTCATGGGTGTCCCGAGGCCCTTTCAAATGAGACATCTCTATGGGTTTCTTTGCTTGAGACCTGGGAGGTTCTCTGATGGGCTTCACTACTCCCATCTTCTCTAATCTCTTGGGAGCTCTGAGTAGACTAGGCATCGTAGTATTCCATAGGGTTGGGGGAGGGATGGACAAGACCCCTTCCTGACCCAGGTAGTGGCCCCTACTGTTTCTTCAGTTCCAGGAAAAGGCGCTGGCCGAGTACGAGGCCAGGATGAAGGGCCTGGAGACTGAAGTAAAGGAATCAGTGAGGGCCTGCTTCAAGGCCTGCTTCCCCTCTGAAACAGAGCACCAGCCTCAGAGGGCCTGTGAGGCCTCCAAGGAGTTGTGTCCACAGGAACCACTCACGAACAAAGCAGACACCCAGGAGAGCCGCCTCTGATGCCACCTCCTCACTCAGACATTTTAGCAAGGAGATCCACACCCTTCTCTGAAGCATGGTTCTATTCCCTTGAAGAAAAGGACCCTAATTAATACTCGGGGGCCATGGGAGCATGTGGCTCTCTTGGATGCTGCAGCCCCCTTCTCATCCAGATGAAAGCAGGAAGAACAGATCATCAGGACAAGGAGCGCACTTGGAACCCAAGTCTTTTTCTAAGTTGGCTTCCTCTGTCCATCCCACTGATAGTGCTATGTACTTATTGAAGGCAAAGGAGTATGAACCAAGAGAGAAGAAATTGGGTTCTGGTCTCCCCTCTGCCTTTCCTAGTGTGCAGCCAATCACTCCCCACTTGGGGCTCATTTTCCTTTCCTGGAGGCTTGGCCTTACTCCCTAGAACCTTTACTCTTGGGCCTGTGGCTCCAGCAGAATCCAATCCAAGCCTCCTGGCTTGATGTAGCACCCTGCACAGGCTTCTAGGCCACATCTCGGGCCTGCCCTGAGTACAGAGTGTTGTCAGCTGCTTAAGGCAGAGCCTGGCGCTGCCTCGAAGCTCTCTGGGGGTGGCTACTTCCAGGGTGGCGGCAAAAGCCCCTGCTCACACTTCCTGCCTGTGACAGGTGGCTGCATGGAGAAGTCTCCTCAGCTGCTCAAACCCTGGAGTGGCGAAGGAGACTCTAGCTTCTCGGGTGCTCTCTCTCCCACCTCTGATCCTGGATCCACCATTTTTTCTGGGTCTTGGTCTGGCACTTCCATTCCTGCACCCCACCACTATCAGGTGGATTGCTTGAGGGGTTCATCATCATTTCCTTTCCTGGATTTATGCAGTTTATTTATTTTTCTCCTTCCTCTGCCTACCAAAGACCCCTAACCTGAAACTTCCTGCCTTAGGCTGGCCTCTGTTCTCCCTTAGGAAAAGTCGGCAGGGGAGTGGAAGGCCTTTGAAATGAAGCTGCTTGAAAGGGAATGGGGGTGGATCCCTTGGGAACCTTCTAGGACCCTGTAAAATGGCCTTGCCTCTGGCTTTATACAGGAGTTGCTTCCCTATCTGCTGGCCCTGCTGTCAGAACCACTGGAGGATGATGTCATTTCCCCCTTCTCTGCTCTCACACAGATGTGGCCCTTCCTTGTCTTTACTCTCAGGGCCGGAACAGAAGACACCAGGACATAAGTACAAAAGTACAAAAGTGCATCTCATCCTCTTGGTCACCCCAAGCCATTAGGTTGTCTGGGCCTCTTTAGGAAGAGTGAACGCATGCTCACAGCGGGGAATCTGCTGGTGCTGTGGCTGACTCCAGCTCTTGCTGAAGGCAGGGCTTGTGGCCACCATTCACGATACCTACAGCTCCATCCCAAATCCCAGATGGGACTGGTAGGGTGGGGTGATTCTGGGAAGAGGTTGTTTTCTTATCAGAGAGTTACAACAGACGTCATTAACTGTGAGCACCTGTGCCTTTGGAAAATGAACAGGGACATCCTCCCCCATCCCTCTCAGGGCCCGACCTCAGGGGTCCCTACCAGTCCCTGACTACAGGGCAAAGTTAAAGCCTGTTCATTTATACAGCTAAAGCTTGGCATTTGCCAGCCAGCTTCCCTGTCATAGCCATATTGTATACCACCAGGGTGGGGCATCTACACCCCAGAGCAATGCCCTGACCTCAACTCATTGCCAGAAGTCTGATTTTTTTTCCCTTTCTTCCGACCTCCTGGGGTTAGAACTCTGTGGGGGTGAGGATCCAGACTGAGGGGACCTCAGTGACCCAGGTCCGTGGCCATCCATCACAGCCAGCATAGCCCACGGGCAACAGCCATAGTCAGTACCCATGAAACCACAGGACAAGGAAGAGCCGCCTTCAGTTCTTCTCTTGCCAGGCCAGGACTGAACTGAGCAGCCCAGGAATGGGAAGGGGGTATATTCCTGCCTTCTGAAACATCCTCTGAATGACTCCTCAAGCAATCTGGATACCCACTTGTCTGCTTTCAGTCTGATGCCAAAAGGGCTGCTTTCCCCCGGGACTGTCTCGAGGACCTGGGGAGAAGTTATTCTCTGACCACGGGGAACATGCAGAGGAAGAGTTGATGCTCTCCCTTGAGCACTGGGTGCTGGGCAGGTGAAAGCCACCTGGGGTCCATCCCTGTTGTACCATAGGGCCAGGGCCGGGTTCCCTCTTCATCATGATTTCCATTTACCTTCTGCATGGAGAAGGGTCCTCACCCTTTAGCAGTCCCATGGCTGACTCAGTACCAGATCCTCTGCTGACTCACCCCACCCCCTTCACCCCCCCCCCCAGCTCTCCGCAGCTCCCAGGCACGTGCCACTAGGCTCAACCCTGAGGACTAGCTAGTGCAATGTGACAGGGTGAGGGGGCTGGTGACACTTGAGGAGGAAAGGAGGGGACAGGGAGGGGCAGTTACAGACAGACAGACTTGCAGACTGAGGCACCTCTGGGAGGAAGCCCTTTTGCCAGCCTGGGGCCTGCAGGAGAAGCTGGGCAGGTGGGAGGGGAGGAGTGTGAAGTGCCTGCCTGCCCCCTGCCAGCTCTATTCCTTCTCCTGTCAGCCTTCAGCTCCCTAAGCGACAGCTTCTAATTCCGGCTGTCGGTGCCTCTGTGCTCCAGTGAAGTCTCAGCTTTGCGGTGGCTGTTCTGTTCAGAACACAGTGAGCCTAGGGAAGAAAGTCAGAGCAGGGGCTGTGGGGCCTGAGGCCTGGGATCCCTGCTCTCTGGGAAGTCAGCACAGTCAGAGCGAGGCTCTGAGGGGACTAGATGGACTAACCCCCCCCCCCCACGCCACAGGCGACAGAGCCATAAACAAAGCTGAGCTAGTCCACTGGGAGGAAGGACTTGGCCAACGCCCTCATCTGGGTTTTCGCCGCTTTTCTCCTCCTAGTAATACACAGCCTAACCTTTCTCTCTGAGGCGGACAGAAGGGAAGAAAGTGTTTTCTTCCATGACACAGACAGGGGAAACTGAGTCCGAAAGGGATTAAAAAGCCTTTCTTCTGCTGGGTAAAGAGGGAGGATGTCCCTGTTCCCTTTCTGAGTGGAGAACATCACCTGGTCGTAGATGGGGCTGACTACCCTCTACCCCGCGGCTGATGTTGTGCTGTCTGGAACACTGACTCCCGGGTCTTGAGTGGAGTGAGCTGAGCTCTTAGTCTCCACTTCCTCTTACAGATGAGGATCTGCAGGCCCGGAGGGACACACTGCTAGTACAGTGTGGACACACTAGCTAGTACAGGAGAGACCTAGCTCTCCTGCCAAGAAGTGCGTGGGGGCTCACTTCACAGGTGTGCAGTTCGCACATGCTCCCCAAAGGAGAGTGTGAGTCCCTGCTCTATGATCTAGCCCATGGTGGGCATCCCTGGAGTTGGGAGCTCTGGAAAGCACAGGAGCACAGGGGCTGGGGGAGGGGGGGGCTTCTATCCTTTCTCCAGCAGCACGAGCCCTCCTTAGAATCCTGTGCCTTGGGAGTCTCCTACAAAGCATATTCCCGCCCTGCCCAAGCTGGGGACCCCTCAATCCTTCACTGAGTCTCTTGTCCCTTACAGCTTAGGACCCCTGAACACAACCCTCAGCACTGTTCTCTGTGGTTCTCCCTGTCTGGTGCCCTTGTCTCAGTAACCCCTCTGTTTGGACTGTCTTCTTACTACTTAGCAGTCCAACATCACTCGTCCTTGAAGGACCACCAACCACCTCAGTTGCTGTCTTCAGAAGACCCCCCCATCCCTCTTTTTCCCATCATCCTATCCTTCCGCTGGCTGCCTGAGTTTTGTATTTGGCAGATGTAGTCAATCCTTGGGTGACACCCTCTCCTTGTCATATCCTGGGGTTTGTCTTCCTGACTGAGAATGCGAATCTCATTCATTCAGGATCCAGTTTGTGCATTTGTACTTCCTGTTGCTGGGAACACAACAATGGGCTCATGACATCTATAAATTCAGTAGTTGATTGAGTAATTCGCTGTTTCTTTTTTCTTCCTTCTCTCTCTCTCTCTCTCTCTCTCTCTCTCTCTCTCTCTCTCTCTCTCTCTCTGATGGGGTCTCATGTAGCCGAGGATGACCTTGGGCTTCTGCTCCTCCTGCCTCTCTCTCCCTCTCAAGTGTTGGGGTTATAGGTGCAGTGCCACACCTGGTTTCATGCAATGCTGGGAATCAAACCGATAAGTTTGTGTATATTGGACAAATACTCTACCAGCTGCAAAAATCCCTAGCCCGTCACTCTACAGTTAAATTCCATTCCCGCTATCCTCACGCCCTCTGAACCTGGGAAGTTATGAGGCACTCACTGTAACTCATCTCAGCTGAGTACTCCCCTCCCTCCGCCCCAAAGTCAAGCAGCTGGTTCTCCAAAGGAAGAGGCTATCCAGTGGTTTTATACTGTTGATTGAAAATGGATCTCAGGCTTACCCCTTTCTTTAGGGGTCAGGGCTAGAGTTCAGTGGCCTAGAGATGATTGTTATGTCCAAGAAAACCAGCCCTGTGGGGGAATTCTTGCTTTTGTCTTTTGCCCTTTTCTGGACCATAGCTTGTCCTGGAGGGGACTGGGAGGTAGTGCCCAGATAGTCCTAATGCCTCCATACTCTCGGGTCCTTCCTCAGGCACCTGCCCTGGGTCACAGCGGCCAGTGTCTAGTCAGCCTGCTCCACAGAGACCGTGGAACTGGCATGCGGGAGCACTGTCAGGTTTGGAGACGTCTGAGATTGGAGAACGCACCCCCGCCCTGCTCTGAGTGAGCGTGTGCGGGAGGCACAATTGTGTGTGACTGATTCGCTGCACTTTGGATGGCATTATCAGCCAGACTGAGCGCCCTCAGTCCGAAGCACAAATGCCTCGTGCCCCAAATTACTCCTCTGCCTCTTGCTGCCCCCCACATCCCCAGTCAAACTCTTGTATTGTCCAGTTCTATCCTCATGAGGGTCCCAATCCCTTTAACCTAGAACGGATGGCAGGAGCTCCCGCCAGTTTCTAAGCAGCGGAGGGTACCGACTCAGGCGGAGGCGGGGGGCGGGGAAAGAAGACTGCGATTTTAGGATTGGCCCCGCCGGGTGCATGTGGCCCCCGGCGAGCAGCCTCCGCCCCCGCCCCGCAACCGCCGCCGCATTCCCAGGGGAGCGCGGAGGAGGAGCCGCTCCCCAACTTCGTGGCCCACAAAGGGGTGGGGGTCAGGGGCGGTCTCCTTCGCCCTGTCCATCCCTGTCCTGACGGCGAATCCCGCTTCCAGGGCAGCCATTGCCATGGAGACCCCCGAATCTATAAAGCCAGGTATCTAGGCGTCGGGCACCTCACGAGCCTCTGAGCCCCCCAAGTGAAAAAGCAAGCGTCCCGGCCCCCGCAAGAGGGGAGGAGGCGGGGAGAGGCTCCGAGAGCTTGAGGAGCGGCGCTCCCCGCCGAGGCAGGAGGCAGGCGCGCCAGGCGGGAGCTACCCGCTCAGCAGGGGAGCCGGGGCTGCCCGGGGTGCGGGTGAGTGGCGCTGCTCCAAGCCGCCACGGGGGACCGAGGGGCGTCGGACACCGGGAAAACGGACCGAGGGTTGAGGAGGTCGAGCTTGAGCGGGAGCCGGGAGTAGCAAGCAGCTCACACCTCCAGGCGGGAGGCCCAGGGAGGAGCGCAAGACGAACAGGGAGCTGCGAGGCAGCGGGAGCATCGGGGAGACCGGAGGGGGAACCTCAGGACCCTCGGCTGCTGCCACCTACGCGC
Source organism: Myodes glareolus (assembly GCF_982192425.1). Classification (NCBI taxonomy): domain Eukaryota; kingdom Metazoa; phylum Chordata; class Mammalia; order Rodentia; family Cricetidae; genus Myodes; species Myodes glareolus. The sequence goes on from NC_142035.1 coordinate 60,192,652, forward strand.
GGAAAGAGCGGTACGGGTGTCCGGGCCGGGGCCGGAGCCCCGTGGGGGTGAGGGAACAGGGGCGCCCCCGTGCGGAGCTGTCGAACTTCCCGGACACGGTCGCCGGAGCCATGCTCAAGCCCAAGGACCTATGCCCCCGGGCGGGTACGCGCACCTTCCTTGAGGCCATGCAGGCGGGCAAAGTGCACTTGGCCCGTTTCGTGCTGGACGCGCTGGACCGCAGCATCATCGACTGCCGTGCGGAGCAGGGCCGTACGCCACTCATGGTGGCGGTGGGGCTGCCGGACCCCGCCATGCGCTCGCGCTTCGTGCGCCTGCTGCTGGAGCAGGGTGCGGCCGTGAACCTGCGGGACGAGCGCGGCCGCACTGCACTCAGCCTGGCCTGCGAGCGAGGCCACCTGGACGCTGTGCAGCTGCTGGTGCAGTTCAGCGGCGATCCGGAGGCAGCGGACTCGGCGGGCAACAGCCCGGTGATGTGGGCGGCGGCGTGCGGCCACGGGGCGGTGCTGGAGTTCCTGGTGCGCTCTTTCCGCCGCCTGGGCTTGCGCCTTGACCGCACCAACCGTGCTGGCCTCACAGCGCTGCAGCTGGCCGCCTCCCGCGGTCACGGGACCTGTGTGCAAGCCCTCACCGGGCCTTGGGGTCGGGCAGCCGCAGCGGCAGCGGCCCGGGGCTCCAACTCCGACAGTCCCCCAGGCCGTCCTGCCCCGGTGCCCAGCCCAGAGCGTCGACGACCCAGCCCCCGTCGTCTACCGAGGCCCCTCTTGGCGCGGTTTGCGAGGGCTGCCGGCGGCCACGGTCATGGCCACGGCCACGGCCACGGCCACGGAGGTGAGCTTGCCTCTGCAGGCAAGGGCTCGGGCCGACACAGGGCACAAGGCAGCGAGAGGCCAGAGCTGGGCCGGAGCATGAGCCTAGCGCTGGGTACCATGACGGAGGAGGAGACAGCACGCCTTCGGGCAGGAGCTCTGATGGCCCGACCAAACTCACCCCAGTCTTCGGGGAGTGGGCGGTGGCGCTCACAGGAGGTGCTAAAGGGAGCGCCCCCAACTTTAGTGCAAGCCCCTATCGGCCTTAGTCCTCATCCCGAGGGTGGCCCAGGCTCTGGCCGCCTGGGTTTGAGGCGACGGTCCACAGCCCCAGACATCCCCAGCCTGGTCGGGGAGGCTTCAGGGCCCGAGAGTGGCTCGGAATTAGAGACCAACGCTCAGCCTTTCTCAGTGCCTGGGCCAAAGCCTTGGCAGGCGGGCACAGAGGCTGTGGTATTGCAGGCTCAGCGGTAAGGGGCATGAAGGTCGAGCCCTGCAAAGTCCACCCTAGTGTCTCTGGTCACTGAGATGTCCCTTTCCTCCAAGTCTGTTCCTTTCTCTGCGATTTGCCCTCCTCCCAACCTTGTCCCCTCACTGCTAAAAGGAGACCTCCACCAGATTTAAGACAGAGATCTCATCTTTTTGTGCTCTTTGGTATTCACTGTGTAGAACTCTCAACCTTCCTACAGCCTGGCTCTCTTGTCCTGGGGAAAAAAGAGGCGCGAAAGGCTTATTCTGTAGGCTTCAGCTTTCTAGCCGGAAAAGTAGACCCCCGAGGCTCAGCCGGCTAGGCACTGCTTTGGGTCCTGTAAGATCCCCTGTTTATTTCTAACTCCCCCGTCACTTTGGTAGCCAGGCAGCAACAGAGGTGGCTTTGGAGAACAAAGGCCCAGCCGGCGGTGCCTACTGATGTTGACCATAATAGTTGGATAAACTACCAAAGTTTCCCTTCGCTGTAAGTGTCGGAGGAAGGAAGGCTTCAAGTGGCCCCGCTTTTTGGATCAGAAGACTGATTGTGAAGGAATCCAGTGGTTAAGGTTTTCTGGGGTAGAAGCTCCTCCTTCAAGGCAACGAGGATATTTTGGGGCTTTGTACCATGTTGTTCACCAGTTGTCTCTTCTGGGACTAAGCTTTCTCTGACTGTCTCAGTCAGACCCAGGGTTCAACTTCATTTCTATTATAGGGTCATTGTTTCTCCAAGCCCCTGCTGACTCTTGGCTCCTGGGCAGCTTGACCCCTCAGCATGATTGCATTCGAATTTCATTTTTGAGGTTCAATGCCTCACTCATCCGGGTCCAGCTCTACTTATATTTCCACTTAGTCCCAGAGGCCTGAAATGGAAAGGACTTAGCGTCCCACCTCCTCCTCCCAGCTCCCCCATTCTGCACGTGGGTGCTCCAGGAGGGTGAAACAGTTAGGAAGGATTTGCTTAATTGTATTTCTTCCAACCCTCAAAAGAACTCGTGTTTTGAGCCTTTGTGTATGAGGCAGAAAGCAGCAGGTCTGATCCGAGGCTTAAGAACCTGACAATGTCTCTTTAAATAGCACCTCCGCGAGGGGGATAATTGACTGGAGTGTTTGCAACGTTAAGCGGCGGCGCGCGGGAGTCGGGAGCCCACACGAACCGCAGGTCCGGATCTAAATTACATCAAACTCGGAGAGAGCCTAGGAGGGGGCTGCTAAACGTCTCCTGCTTCTTGCTGGGCTGTTAATGGAGGGCAGGGCAGATGATGGATGCTAGATGGAGACCAAGGACCCCTGCCTGTGCCCCACCGCGTGGGATGCAGGCCCAGCCCAGCTTCCAGCTTTTATTACTGGGCAGATTAGTGAGTCAGAAGCAACTGTGAAGAGGTAGTTAGGCCCCCTCCCCGCCAAGTCTTTTGTCCTCTCCCCCTCCGCCCCTGCCCGCCAACTCTGTACAGCCTCGACAGGCAGCGAAGAGAGGGGTTTGACAGGTCGCCTGCTCTACGACCCAACGTCAGTGTTAGCTCCTTGTGGGAGATCTGTACCAGCAGGGTGTGGCGAAAACTCCTGCTTCAAGGCAGTGAAAGTTTTCTGGTCATGACTGTACCTCGGATTTCTGTTCGTGAACCCGGAAGAGTGAGCATGCAGCCCCTCACCTGCCTACGATAAAGTCTTTTTAAGGCGTTGATCTGTTGTCTTTGTGGGAGGGTTTCTCACCAGTAACTCTGAGGGAGCTGCTCAGAGGGAGACCGCTGGTGCTGAGAAGCCGGTCCTGCGGTTTAGGGGTAGGAAGTCTGCTATTGCAGAGCCCCAGTTCCTTGCCTCGCTAGCCTATATCCCAGGCCGCGCGCCAGCCCACACTTCGGACGGTGATCCTTGCTGCCCCCTGGTGGCACCTCTGCGCTCTCCTCGCTGAGACCAGGGAACTCAGACTTGGCTTTAAAGGGAGATCATCGATGTGTAGCTTCTCCCTCCTTGTGCATTTTACCCACGAAACGTGTTCCTCTTGTAGAATATTAAATCCGGATACTTGAAGTCACTTCACTTCAATGAAGTGAGAAACAGTGTACAAGGAAAGTCAGCACTGGTTGTAAAGAGTGCCCAGAACCTCACCAAGAACCCCAAGCCATTCTCCAAGCTAAGGCTACTTTGGAGAGAGCTCCTGCTATCTTTAGAACAGCTGGAGCTACCAACCCCTTTGGCTTCTGAGCCTTGACCTGACCATGTGGGTTGTTTTCTTACGACAACTGCTTTCCCTTCTGTAGGGATGGATCTGCCACTCCAACACACACACACACACACACACACACACACACACACACACACACACGCGCGCGCGACAACTCCTCACCGCCCCCCAAGCACACACACCTGCCTCTCCTCAGTCTCCCAAGAGTCCGAGTACCACGTTTGAAAAGCCAGAGGTCAGAGCAGGGACATTCCAATGAACACGGCTTTCTCTCTGACCCTTCCTTGCTCACATTCCACTTTCAGCTGTGTTTAATGTTAACGACGTTTTTAATGGCGTAAGAATACAAATATTTTGGCTTCAAGCACCCTGAAGCTTGGCTCTCACGTTGTGTGTCAGGAGTGCTGTCATCTTTTCGGTACTGCTGATGTGGTATTCTGGGGGAATGTCACCTTGGCACATCCCTGTCGGGTAAACAACCGCTCCAGTCTGTGGTCTGTGGAGTGCCTGGAAGCACGGTGGTTGGAAATGTTTTTGGAACACTGCAGCAGGTCTTGCCCGTCTGAACTGAGATGTGGGACTTGCCGTCTGTACAGGCTCCATGGAGAGCTCCTGCACACTTCACTCCCCCCAGACTTCCTCTGTCAGGGCTCCAGTGCCACACTGAGGCTCCAGTCCCGTTCCCCCCTCCCCCCCCCCCCGTCCCCTCCTGCTGTAGAAAAGACTTTGCTGTGTATTCTGCTTTTCGTGTTATTGTCCTCCTTGCGAAGAGACACCCAGGCCACTGACACTCAGTACTGGTTGGTGGGGAAGGCTGAAGGGCATTGGCACATGAGTTTGGAGAGGACGAGTGGGAGGAAGAGCAGCTAATAAACCCAGTGGTATTCCGTTCGGAGAACCAGCCTCTCTTTGCCTTCCTGCTCACTCCTGCCTCTTGGCTTCCTTTGAAAAGATGGGAGCACACGTTTGATTTGGAGGTAGTTCCTGCCTTCATCGTCAGCACCTGACCCTGGCCATTCTACAGCTAGAGCCCCGAGATTGAGAACTGCAGGAGCTGCTTCTTGCTGAACCCGTGGGGCTGGGGCTGGGGTTGGGGCCTGAGCATGGCTCCTCGGTCCAGTTAAGTGGCTTCAGTGAGCAATTGCGTTGGGTGTAGAGCTCAGAAAAGGAAGATTGGAATTACTGCCAGAGCTAGAAGTTAAAAGGTAATTTTACTCCCAGCACTCAGGAAGCAGAGGCAGGCGGATCTCTGTGAGTTTGGGGCCAGCTTGGTCTACAAGACCTAGTTCCAAGACAAGCTCCAAAGCTACAGAGAAACCCTGTCTCGAAAAAACAACAAAAACAACAACAACAAAAACTAAAAAAAAAAAAAAAGTCATTTTACCCACCTCCCAAGCCCAGGTCTGAAACCCAAGTTTCTGGGTTTCTGGCCACTTGACTGCTCTTTTGAAATTTTGAAATTATTCTGTCGGTTTTAAGAGATGAACGGATCTGCTTTCTCCCAGATAGAAGTTCCAGGGGACTTTCCGTGGGCAGCCTGAGAACCAGTTAAGGAGAGAAGCCAAAGTTGAAAGGTTCGGCCCTGGCCAGAACCTCCTCACACCTTTGCTTTCGTTCCTAGGGCCTTTCACTTCCTGTTTCCTCCCTCCTCTGCCCCCATTCTAGGTGTACAAGTCACCAGAGAAGCTGGGTGTTCTGTGGACTCAAGTGACCATGAAGGAGCCCACCAGGCATCCATTCCAAGGGCATCCAGCTCCAAGAAAGCCTGGCTCCAGTCCCAGAGAATGGCAAACCCAGAGGTTCGAACATTCAGTTTAATTTAAAACAGGCACAAGTTGCAAACAATTCACAAAAATTTCTAGGGGAAGATGCTTTTGTTTTTAAAACTCTGACCCTTAAAAAAAAGACCTTGCAATTTCTTTGCCCTAATGCAGGTCATCAGGGAGCAGAGGAATCTAAAAATATTATCTGGATGGGGTCCAGACAGTGGAGTTCTTCCTTGGCATTTCCTGTCTCACAACAGCCAGGAAGGTGGGAAGGGAGGGGGGGACAAGGGGGCAGGTAAGCATCTGCAGGGGCAGCTGGTTCACACACAGAGATACTCATTCCTTGACATGAGCCCCACCTCCCCCAGGAGGTGGTTCACCTTTCTGTCCCAGCCCAGGGTTCCAAAGAGGGTCCCCCTGATGATCTGGCTACTGAGAAGTTGCTGGCAGGTAACGCAATTCCTGTCTCAGTATGGGAGAAACTCAGAAACTTCAGGGGTCCCCAGCATGTGTTAGACTTGACATACACACACCCCTTCACTGTTCAGGTAATAACATGAAACTTGAGAGGCAGAAAGCCAGGCCCCCAAAGCAGGTCCCTTCAAAGTAGAGCTTGGTAGAAAAGAAGACTGGGGGATGGGGGGTGCAGCTCTTCTGAAGCTCTCTGTGGGTAACTGGAAAGGCCTGAGCCTTGGGGGGACTACACACACACACACACACACACACACACACACACACACACACACACGGGGAAAAGAGAGAGAGAGAGAGAGAGAGAGAATGAGAATATGTTCTCTCCATCCTGAAAAATGGAACCACTTTTACCATCAGCTGCACACTCTCTCAGAAGATCCCCTTGCTACTCCCATGGCCTACACACAGGCAATTCACAGTTCTGTGGAGGCCTTCCGGGGAGAGGTTATGCCAGGGGGACAGACGGAAACAGGGGGCAAGTAGGGCTTCCAGAAGTCAGACCCAGGGAGGAAGAAGGACTCAGGTAATAAAATTCTTCCCCGTGGCCCTCTGGGACTCCAGGGTTTGAAGCTGTAACTGAGAATAGCAAGTGTCCGTGTGAAGATGGGGCACACACTCACTTGGTGGCCCGGAACACTAGTGGACACTGCTTTTTAAAATCTGCAGCGGCCTGTCAGCTTTGCTGACCGGTGGCCAGGAGCACCACTCTCCACGTTTCTTAGAAACATCCCTGTGCAAATAGCAAAGGGCCAAACCTGCAAAAGGGGGTCACTGTCATCCCAAAGGCAACTGGGACTCTGGGGAGTGAGATTGAGGGGGGCAGGTCCGGCCTGGCCCAGTGGGCTAAAGGGCAAGAGGGAAGGGGTGGAGCTTCACATTCAATCTTTGGAGAGAATACTGAGAGAACAAGGCAGGTAGGCCCTGCCAGTGGACTGGCTGCCCAGTGTCCTTGACCTGTGGGCACAGGCGGCAGGCACACCCTGGGTGTGAACTCAGCAGGTGGAGGTCTGCTTGCGGTAGAGCTGTATCAGAGGCACCAGACACTCAGGCAGCCCTGTCTGCAGCAGAAAGGGGTGATCCAGGAGCTCCTGGGCCGTGGCTCTCTCTTGGGGTTCCCGTACCAGCATCCGCTCCAGGAAGTCTCGCAGCACTGGGGAGACCTGTGAAGCAGAGTGTTGAGAGGGAGCCATGGCTCACAGTTATGTCCCTTGCAGCCTGACTCCTGCAGTTTGAATGCGGGGGGGCTCCCACTCGGATACCTCATTTTCTCTGGTTTCTTACATCCTGGTTCCTCCGAGCTCACTGACTGTTGGAGTATGAGGTAGGAAAAGGAGGCCAATTCACCTGACATGAGGGCTGCAGAGCAATGGAGTGAGGATATCTGGAACTCTGGGGAGCTGGGTTCCAAACACAGCCCATTACCCCTGCCTGCTTCTGGGGGCTCTTGGCACTCGGGTTCTGCGGCTCTGTGAAAGGGGCATGGAACTGGCATCAGCGATCCAGTTCCAGATCTATGAGGCCGCCTCAGGATGCTACGGAAGGCTGCCACCTTGGGGCAATTCACTGATGAGCGCTCTTCTGGCCCCCGCTCCTCTCAGGCTTAGCTGGGCAGGCCATCTGTCTTGGAGCCATTTAGAGACGACACTTCAATCCTCTGGCACATTTTTTTTGCTTTGGCCACCAGGTGGCAGTACCACTCAGCCGTCCTGTGCCAGTCTGTTAGCAGGGGATGGATTTGGCAGGGGAGAGTTAATTATAATAAGTATATATACTGGTTCTAGGGGCTGTGGCTCAGCTATGGTCAGGATGTGTCATACAACAGGACAGGCCCATTCATGTGACGGCACTGTGTTGGGTTTGGAACCCCTGAGAGAAAGGTGGAAGGATTTGTATTGTGGGAGACAGACAGACAGCTGGGAGTCCTGGGGTCCTCACTCTTTCTCCTCATAGGAATGGGCGGGCTCCTGTCCAGAGCCTGCCGAGAAGTGATTCCCGCAGCTACAGGTTCGGGAACTGGCTGGAGTGAACATGGGAGTTTGTATGTAAATGTGGCTTTGTAGCCAGCACAGGTTTGATGTGGAAAAGGACCGAAAGCCTGCATCCTTCTGCTTTCCTGGGGCCTGTGTTCCCATCCCTTATCTCAGGAGCAAAGGGCTTGGAGGATGGGGTTGGGGGACTCACACCCTATATGATAACTGACCTTATAAGAGTTCTTTAACTTGGGTGGGGGGTTGTCCCGGAGCCTCTTCATGGCTTGCACTGGGGAGTCGCTGAAGTAGGGAGGCTCTCCGTCCACCATCTCAATCACCATGATGCCCAGAGACCAGATATCCACCTGCAGGATAAGAGCCCCGACTCTTGGTGTCAGTGTGTTGAAGGAGCATCTTGTCTCCTTAGTGAGCCTGCCTCCTTCAACCCCTGGTCAGTTGCCCTGTGGTCAGTTCCCTTCTGTATGAGTGCCCAGTGACCACAGATGCCATCCCTCGTGGAAAACACTGGCTATACACTACTGTGCCCTTGAGAACAGTGTGTGGCAGGGCCTGCTCCTGGCAGTGAAGTCCAGGAAAGACTGGCTGTGGTGGTGAGAGCCTTTAAGCCCAGCACTTGGAAAGCAGGGGCAGGGGTATGAACTCTATCAGTTCAAGGCCAGTCTGGTCTACCAAGTGAGTCCCAGGAAATCCAAGGCTACGTGGAGAGACCCTATCTCAAAAAGGATACTGATTAAATGAGGAACCTCAGAACTGGGGTTATTGGTGGTGGGACCACTTAACAGGGACAAGACAGAGGAGTTACATGTTCCTAAGCTTCTCCAGGGAGGCCTGGAGGTGGGGAAACAGTTACCTCGGTAGCATACAGAGATCTGGAGATCACTTCAGGAGCCATCCAGTATGGAGTTCCTACCAGGGACTTTCTCTTGGGGACATCTTTGCTGATCTGAGCACAGAATCCAAAGTCTGAGAGCTTTACCTGGGAGTTGAAAAGGAAGTAGGTAGAGATCAGGAAGAGGGGGTGCTAGAGAGGATGGGGGTCAGCTGAACCATGGAGAGGGAGGGAGGACCTACCCTGCCGTCGAGGGTCAGCAGGATGGAATCACTCTTGATGTCTCGGTGGATGACACCCTGGGCGTGCAGGTAAGCCAAGGCCTGAAGCACAGCCTCACACACAGTAGCAATCTGCTCCTCATTCAGCCTGGACAGGGAAGACAGGCCCCCCGTGGGAGAGCTGTGTTATCAGGGTGGCTGGGCTGAGAAGAAAGGAGTCCCAGGCAAAGGGGCCCATAGTTCCCAAGCAGCAGACTTCAGCAGGTTGTACCCATTTTTTTCTAAGATCACTGAGTTTCGGTTACCCCCCAAATAGGCAAGAGTCTAAGATGCTAGCTCTATGGGCCAGAAGCAGCTGGTTGCCATGCCAAGGCAGCGGTGGGATAGTCCTCCCCCAGTCCAGCCCTTTCAACTGCCCACCTGACTTGGGAGATGATGTCTGTGAGGGCCCCGCCCTGCAGGAACTCCATCAGCACCCACAGCTCCTCGCCTACCAAGTAACTCTTGTACATCTCCACCACGTTGAGGTGCTGGTAGTCGCGCATAATCACCACCTGAGGGTACAGAAAGGCCTGAGTGCCTAGCACAGCGCCCCACGGTCAGCCCACCCCGCCATCCTGCCACACTGCTCCCAGGTGCCCAGCTTCACCACACACTCACTGCCCTGCTGACGCCCCACCTGGTCCCCACCTCATTAAAGAGCAGCTCCCTGCGTTGCTGCTTTCTGAGGTCCATCATCTTGACGGCCACCTGGCGACCCGAATGCTTCTCCCGGGCCAGACACACAATGCCCGTGGAGCCCTCCCCAATCTTCACATAGCTGTCCAGCAGCAGCCGGGGGTCACCCTGGTCCACCACCATCCTGAGTGCAGCCTTGAACTGCTCATGTGTCACAATGCCCGTGTCCTCGCCAGCCAGGGCCCCCTTGGCCACGGTGGGGTCCTGGGGCAGGTATAGGTTGCTGGTGCTGATCTGAGCATGCCGCGTGCGGGGGGAGCCTGCTGGAGAAGACCGGCCTGGAAGTGGGCCGGCGACTGGGACTGTGCGGAGGGACTTCTGGGGGCTGCTGGTATCCGAGGTGGTCAGAGGACTGAAGGTCCCCATAGGCTGGTCTGAGGGTAAGGACTGGGCCTTGGCCACCAGGTTTGAGGAGGAATCTTTTTGTGGCGGTCGGAAAGCAGAGTTGAGCTGCAAAGACAAGGAAAGTCAGGGAACATTAGATGTTCCTGGAGGAAGGGTTGGCAACTGTGCCCTGGACACTAGCAGGGGCTTCTAAATTAATTAAGGAAGTAAAAACATGAAGCCAGGTCTAACCAGACCGACAGATGCATCCCGCGACCCCCATGCTCCCAGGTGACAGGCCGAAGAACATCTCTTTGTACACTCTACTCTCTACTGCTCCAGGGAGGACTCCAGTGAGTCCTGGGGTGGCCTCAGGCTGGGTATTTCTTCCTGGGCTACTGACCAGCAGGCCTCGGGAAGGCCGTTGTGAGACAGAGTTCTCTGAGGAATTGGGTCTGAGGCCCCTGATGTGAGTGGAAAAGACCCTAAAAGGGGGCAGTGGGTAGCTGTGACTGGCTCCCAGAACCAACACCGGGAAGAAGCCATGGCTGGGCTCAGGCAGCCCTGCTTGCACCGACAGCACGAAGGCTGTATATCTAGGAGGCTCTTGGCTAAGGAACCCTTGGAGAAGGAAGTGGGGAGCTAGTCTCACAGTCTCGGTGGGGGGCGAGGCAGAGGAGGGACAGCCCATCCCTGAGTTCAAGCCTTGCTACCAGCACCGGAGTAGAAGGAGCCCACCTCTCACCACCCCTTCCAGGATCTTGGTTTTTAAATATGAGGAGAGGGACCATCTGGGAGTTCCACAGGGGGCTGCTTAGGGTGTCCCATGTCCATCACAGAGACAGATGCCTCAACAGTTACTAGCTTTGCAGTGGCCACGGCTCTGACTCACCGAAGAGAATCTCCTGGAATCGTTATTTTGGGTTGCTTGCTCAGGCACCCCAAATCTAGGTCCTGCCAAAGGCTTTCCAGCTCTAGGTTCCCACTTCCAGGCTTTGGGGACTGGCTCCCCAGCATAGACCCTGGCTTTGCAGGGGGTTTAGCAGCCACCCAGTGATGGGTGCCTTCAGGAGCCCCAGCTAGGGAATGCTTATCTGGAGAGTGCCGAGATGCCTCAAAGGAAACTACTCTGAATTTGGAACCATGCTGTCTCTGAGCCTAGGACAACCACGAACTGCTTCCACTGTGGGTGGGGCCTGGCACACATAGTGGTCCACGGGGGTTCTCAGTAGTGAGTGGGGATGGACGGTGTGGTGACTGGCAGTTCAAACAGATGAAGGCAGTGCCAACCTCAGTATTAGTGCCCTTTTCCTCCAGACCCCTGCAGCCTACCCAAGGAGACACGGGGGATCAGCTGACCCTCACTTCCCTAGTGCTATGCCTTGCCCTGCCGCACCTTAGTTTAGTGGAGGATGTCTCCCAAGTTCACAGCCTTCCAGAGACTCCTAAGCTCACAGACCCATGAAGGACAGGAGTGCATGAAGCCATGAAGCTTCCCTGGTGCCTTAGCTGGCAGTGACCTGAAGCGCTTGTAGGTTCAGGCTACCCTGTAGTTCAGGCTAGACCACTATCAGCATCCCCACAGCAGAGGGTACAGCTTGCTCTCAAAGCCCTCTCTGTTTGCTATCAGCGTCTGTTTCTTAGGGATGGCTTAAAACCGTCATGTGCGACCTGTCTTTCAAGAGTTAGATGATAACTATCCACCATGATTACAAAGCTCTGTACACAAGATCCGGGAGCCCGGAAGGCCCGAGACAGGACGCCAGCTCTGAGTACCTGCCCTGCTTGCTTCTCTGTCTCACTGGAGGTCCTAGTACGAGCTCACTCTGAGTAGGTCATCACCTGTCGGATGGGAAAGAGTGCTACGGTCACTGCAGAGGGGCAGATGAGAAGCAGAAATGCACTGGTCTGCCTGTCTAGGAATGCCACCACCAAGACGCCCTCCCCTCTTTTCCTTTGTCTCCGGAAAGAAGTGCCCTGTCCTGGGATAGTCCAAGTTCGAGGGCAAAGTCAGTCTCCTGGATTCTCATAGCACATGCCCTCTGGCAAGTTGTGCCCCTCCAGGGACATTGAAAAGCTAAGGAGGGGCAGACGTGAAACTGGAACCTGATGCTCCTCTGGGAACCTGATGCTCCTCTGACCCTTTGGTCTTCCAGTAACACATTGAAGAAGTAACGATGGGAGAACAGGGAAAGGAGGAAGGGGTGGTCACTGTAGGCGGCTATATCCAGAACCCCCCTGCAGTCCTCAAGAAAGTAGGGGGCTTCTCCAGAAGTACCCCCAAAAGAGGAAGGTGGAGAGACCCTTCCCTCTCCAGACCAGGGTGCACATCCCTGTCTGGGTCTTGAGGTTCTGCCCTGAGCTTCTGGTTAAAGGTGGTTTCAAAGGAGGGGCCTCCCGGTGGACTGAACTGTCAGCCACAGAGGTTTGCCCTCCACCTGGAACAACTCAGCTTACAGCCTGTGGCTCACACGTGTCAAGCCTTCGGAAGACATGGGCTCAGATGGTGAGTTCAGGCTATCTACGGTCGTTAGCCGAGACCACACTGGTTAGCTGGTCAGTTTGATTTCCCACGTTCTTGTCCTGACCCAGTAAGTAGGGAGGGTCAGGCAGGCTTGGCATCTCTAGTACTTACTGCCCTACAGATGTCAGCTAGGTGTGCTTACTTGTCCTCCTTAGAGTGACCCCGGGAGGAAGAGCCAGGTGATATACCTTGTTCTGTGGCAGAGGGACCGGCTTGCTGCTGCTTGCAGTGCCTGCGGCAGGAGTGGACAGGAACATGCTTCGGAAGAGCCGGTGCTTGAGGCTGCTTTCCTGGTTCTTCGAGCTAGGGCTGCCCTCTCCACCTGGCCTGCCAATGGCTGAGCCCACCAGGCAGGACTGTGGCCGCACCTCTTCTGAGCTATGTTTGGCAGCCTTCACCCCACGCCTCCCTGTGGCCATAGGGGGTGAGGTGCCGGGTGGGGAACTCTGTAGGCAAGCACCCAGCTGCAGGCAGCGCTGCGAGGCACCCTGGAACTCAGCAGGGCCCAAAGACTGTGCCTTGGCAGCCAGCCCATTGGGCAGGGCCTGTGGGCTCTGTGGCTCCAGCCACGGCATCTGCCTGTGACCTGCTGGTGTGCCCCCATTGCAGCTGAGGTAGAGGCCATGGGGATCCGTGCGCTCAGACTGAGGACTCTGAAGGTACATATCCGGGTCAGCGGCCCATTGCTCCTCCCCTAGCAGCCCCAGGGACTGTGCCCGCCGCCGGCTAGTGGGGCTGCGTCCGCGCAGGGTATTGGAGCTGATAGCCGACAACTTCTGGATGTCGTTGAGCAGCCCTGAGATGTAGCCCTCCGTGGGCACTGAGCTGCCCCGCACCACCGTCTACGAAAGGAAGACAAAAGAGTGTGGAGAAACAGCTCTCTTCAGGGCGGAGGGTAGCTCAGAGCCTCCCTGAGGGCCCTGGGGAGGAACGCCTACCCACACACCTCCTTTGTCGCCCACCCATCCGTTAGGTATCCAGACATTTGCCTGTGTCCACAGTGGGTGAGGCCCATGCTGGGTAGCCTACACGGATGCAGGGAGAAAGCCCTTGTCAGCAGGACAGATAGGCAGCCATGGGTCGGTCCCGCATGAAAAGTGGGTGACCGGAGGAGCGCCTGGGAAGCTGGGGAACTCAGGACAGGCGCTTCAGGCTTCTAGCTCTTCCCATGGTCTTCAGGGAGATGCCTGAGAAAACCAGTTCCGGGGCCTCCCTGCTCCCCTACATTCCACCCTACAACATGACTCCTGACCCTCAACTCCTACCCAACCTCTCAATCTCCCATGTGAAGTCTGATCTGTGACAGCCGCAACTCCTCTGGGGCCACAGGTCTAAATGGTGGGTGAGACATCCGTAAAGATTGGTGTTAACCGAAATTCAAATTAGTTAATTTTGGCGGGTTGGAGGTGTTTTTTCAAGACAGCTCAGGCTGGCCTCCAACACATTGCGATATGACTGCCTCAGTCTGTCAAGCCCTGGGCTTACAGTCAAAAGCCACCATGCCTGGCTCAAAATTCTTCCCATGTAGAAAGGCTGATCAGTAGGACTGAGGTAGCAAAAGACTCATATGGCAGGCTCGGTTCTGATACCCAAGTGGCCCCTCTGGGTGCCGCTGGGGTTTCACAGATAGCTTCCTGTGGCGTTGGAGAGGCCAACCATGGCTATAAGCCCGTCCTCTTACCTTCATAGGCTGCAGCTGCACCCGTGTGATTCGAGAAGGATCCACCACAGGCTTGGGCCTCCTCAAGGTGTCCAGGATGTTCTGCCATTGTGGGGGGAGGCCCACGAACTTGCCTTCCTTGGGGTCAAAGGAGGTGTGGACACGGTGCTGGAAGTTCTGAGGGGCTGATATCTCAGGGCGTTTCTTCTTTTTCTTTCGGAACATGGTGCCTGTAAGGGGGGGTGTCAATGGAGTTTGTCCCAGGGACCCTGGGGTGGCTCAGTGGGTGCTGGGTATGGGCTTAGGTCTGTGTTTCTCCCTCAGCGTAACTACTCTCTCCCTGGAGACTCTCTTGCTGTCTTCAGGACTTCCTCAGGGAAGTGGCCGGCTCCCAGCAGAACAGTTTTAGAAACGTTAAAAGTGCCATACATAAAAATAAATAAATAAATAAATACATATAGATAGATAGATAGATAGATAGATAAATCAACACAGACTACAAGCAAGGAAAAGAAGTGTTCACCTTGTTTGTGCCGAGTCGCCTGCCAAGAAGTGTATTTTATAAAACCCAAAGCCCATTACAAACATCAGTTCATGTCAAAGAATTACAAAAGAGGGCAGGAGGGTAGAAGGCTGGCAGACTTATTCTGCGAAGCAGGTATGACCTTGACTCTCAGCCAAATGAGAACACAAGAAAAGGAACATCAGAACCAATCTCTCTTAAGAACATAAATGTGAGCTGCGCATGGTGTTCCACGGTTGTAATCTCAGCACTTGGGAAGCTGAGACAGGGGGATTGCTGTGAGTTGAGGCCAGCTTGGACTGTCTAACAAGACCTTGGCTAAACTGCCCCCACCACTCCATAAATATGAAAAACTAGCAAACTGAATCAAATGATGTGCTGAAAATTTTGTCACATTCAACACGTATGTTGCTAACTGACCCATAGGAAACCTATTAAAGCCATGTATGACACTAACAGGAATCAACCAGCCAATCTGCAGGACCGTTGCCCAGGCTGGCAGTGTTGATCATACTACCCCCAAAGGGCTCTCCTCGTCAACACGCACTTTGCCTTAATTCTGCAAAGGGCTGAGCCGAAAGGCCAGCCTTGGGTAGGGCAGGATAGTTACCTCACAGGTCAAGTTCTTTAGAAAAGGCAGACAGTCCCACTTACCCACTCCCTGTGGATTTTAATCCTATTCCAGGACACTGCACAAAATATCTCTTGTGGTCTAGCCTGCACCCCACACGTTGCTGATCTTGCATGAGGCTTTACTGAACTGTCGATGGGAATGACATGGGCTTGGAAAAGATACTATGAGTAGACCTGAGAGGGGGAACTGGGAACCAAGAGGGTAGAGGGGTTTCCCGAGGTCTGTCCTAGTCACTCCTAGGGGGGTCCCAGGCTGGAATCAGTATATTGATAAACAACATGAGATTTTGAATATGAAGTAGCTCAAAACATTTCAGAAATGAAATGGATCAATGTGTCTCTGTGAATAGGGCTTGCTGTGTCCCCCAGAGGGGTATCCCTCTGCCTCAGTCTCTAGAGTAGCTGGGACAACTAATACACCACTTCACACAGCTTATGCGGTTTCACCATGTGAATGCCTGGATTATTAATCCAGTTGAAGAGTTGGCACGCAGGGCCATTGCAATCTCTGACAGTATTTTCCCCGGTACTTTGGCAGCTTCTGGAGAGCAAGTACAGGCAATAGGTGCCACTGAAAAAGGTGGCAGGCCCACTGCTTCCTCACCGGGAACGTGCCATGTGTAAAGAAGTAGCATCCATGGCATGGCCCTTAGGAGAGCAACAGTCTCTGACACGCCTTAAGGACAGAGCCAGCATCCGGACCCTTTACGCAGAAGACTTTACACTGAAATGGATGATTGAGTCTCACTTGTAGAGAGCCTCTTCCCTAAACAGGAGCAGGTTAGCGACTTGAGCCTCTGTGTTCCTTACCTCTCTATGCAGCAGTGTTTGTGGAAGACAGCTCACAAGGTTAGGGAGCGCAGAGAAAGAGATGCCCTACAGATGCTGGCCATCTCTCTAGTTGTCTTCTCTCTCTCCTTGTCCCTAAGCTTGAGCTTGGAGTCTTCAGGCACTGGCCCTTGGGTGGATTTGGGTCGGAGAGTGATGTCAAATTCCTTTCCTCGCTCATCACTTACATCTCAAGGGGTCATGACTAAAACTCTAGGTGCTGGGACCCAGACACTGGACCTCACGTCCCCACCGTGCAGCCTCTTTGGACTGCTTCAGCCACTGCCTCTTGCTTCAGTCAGCAGGCCCAATCCTCGCAGCCTCTCAGGCAGACCCTCTCTTCCCGGATTGGTGAACAGACCCTGCAGACCAGTTTTATGTCAGTGTGACAGAAGCTGGAGTCATCGGAAAGGAGGGGACCTCAATTGAGAAAACGCCTCTGTAAGCTTAGGCTGTAGAGCGTTGTGGGCTCAGCTCACTGTGGGTGGTGCCATCCCTGGGCTGGTGGACCTGGGTTCTATGAGAAAGCAGACTGAGCAAGCCAGGAGGAGCATCCCCCTCTTACCCCCACCATGGCCTCTGCATCAGCTCCTGCCTCCAAGTTCCTGACAATTGAGTTCCTGTCCTGACTTCCTTCAGTGACAGACTGTTACCTGGAAGTGTAAGCCAAATAAACCCTTTCCTCCCCAACTTGCTTTTGGTCATGGTGTTTCGTCACAGCAGTAGAACCCCTCACTAAGACACAGACCCTCTTGCTTCCTCCATAGTTGTGAAATTTTCTAGAGGTCAACCTATCATCCAGAGCCACAAAGGAACTGGCTGAGACCTTCCTCCAAAAGCCCTGATTTCTCAGATTAGCTCTTGGCTCTTGCATCGGAATTCACGGGGAGGAAAGGCATCACTATCAAGTGGTATCCATGACTCTGACACCTTCTGGGGTTCACCCTAACAGCTATTCCTTGACAAGCTCACCAGAGGCAGCAGAGAAGGCCGAGGAGAAAAACCAGCACCCAAGGGATCAGGGAGGCTGGAGGCTGGCAGCAGTCAGTGGAGCTTTGGGTAGGAGATAGAGATTTAGAAATCAGCTAATCATTTAAACAGTGGGAAACCTGAGACCTAAAGGACGGCCGCTAGAATCATCAGAAGTATGGTCAGGCCAGCCGTGCTTGAGACCCTGTGTTTGTGACAGTAGAAAACCCAGAAGAGTCTGCAGCAACCAAATTTGTTTGGAAAGTCCTCAATCCAAGGCCAGCATAAATAAAAGTTCATTGAATTTCAATATAAAATGAAGCAGAGCCAGGCATAGTAGCTCACGCCTGTAATCCCAAACGAGATCGGAGGGTCAGGACCTCAAGGCCAGCGTGCACTGTACAGAGAGTTTGAGACTAGCCTGGGCTAGTTCAGCCTGTCTTGAGGAGGAGATAGTGGCTCTGGAGAGATGGCTCAGTGGATAAAAGTGATGACTGAGCCGGGCAGTGGTGGTGCACGCCTTTAATTCCAGCACTGGGGAAGCAGAGGCAGGCGGCTCTCTGTGAGTTCAAGGCCAATCTGGTTTATAGAGTGAATTCCAAGACAGCTGGGGCTACACAAAGAAACTGTCTTGAAAAACAAAACAAAAATCGCTGCTCTTGCAGAGAACCTAGACCTGGGTTTGGTTCCCAGCACCCACATGGGAGCTCACAACCACCTGGTACTCCAGTTTCAGGGGATCTTGACACCCCCCTTTGACCTCTGCAGTCTTCTGCATGCACGTGGTACACTACATATGAGCAGCACACACACACACATGCAGAATGGAATAAAGATGGAATTTTAAAAGAGAGAAAGGAAATGACATTCTTTATCACCTTACATTAAAAACAGCAAACACCCAGGAATGAACCTCTTTGCTTTGGAAGCCGTAGAACATTATTAGAGATATTAAAGAATGTTCATATGTTGAAGATTTCACACTGTGAAGATGTCAGTTACTCCCAAATCAACCTACGGTCTTATTTCAGGCTCAGCATATTTCTTGTGGCAGAAACTGACACACTGATTCTAAAATGTGCAGGAAACAGAACCAGGAATAGCCTCGGCAGTCGGAGGGAACAAAGTCGGAGGACTATACTAAATATATATTGGGATTTATCATAAAGCTGCCGTAATTAATACGGTGTAGGAACAGCACAAGGATTGACAAACAGAGCAATGGAACAGAAGCAGGAATCCGGAAATAGACCCACTCGGATGAGGTCGCTTGATTTATGGCAAAAGTGACATTGCAATGTGGTGGGAATGGATGATCTTTTCAATAAATATAGCCAAAGCAATTAAATATCCATGTGGGGAAGAAATGAACCCGAAGAAATGAGCTCAGAGCACACCCTCACATTAATTAGATACAGATCATAACCTCCATGAGAAAGGTAACGTCAGAACACTGGTGGTAGGTGTAGGGGTGGAGGGTACAGTCCCCTCCCCAGTCTCATGTGATGACTATATTGGGTCCAAGTCTGACGGTTTCTGGAATTGCTGACATGCTGGGGTCCAAACCTGTCTACATTCATGGATCCCAGAGGAAAATTAAACCATCAAGGTTTGTTGTTGTTGAAGCAGGAAGAATAAAGGATTAACTTAAAATTTCACCTCTGCCACGTGTCATTGTTATAGAAAAAAATACACCAAAGTAACTGCAGAGTTCGTCTGGGGGACTCTGGGGGCTTCCTCCTATGCCTCCTTTCCATTCTTTCTTTATGTATGCCATGTTCTGCCTGCATGTATGTCTGCAGTCCAGAAGAGGGCGCCAGATCTCATTACAGATGGTTGTGAGCCACCATGTGGTTGCTGAGAATTGAACTCAGGACCTCTGGAAGAACAGCCAGTGCTCTTAACCTCTGAGCCATCTCTCCAGTCCACCTTTCCAGTCTCCTAAGGAAACCAGCCTTGTTTTTAGACAGAGTTTTTATGATGTAGCCCAGGCTGGCCTCCTGTGAATCCTCCAGTTTCAGACTTCCAAGTGCTGGAATTAGAGGTGGGGATCAAAATATTTTTATCTATTTTATAACGTTTTATTTTATTTTTACATGTGTGCATGTGTGTGTGCCTGTGTGTCGGTCTGTGCGTGTGAATGCAGGTACCCTCGGAGTCCAGGAGAAGGAATTGGATCTCCTGGAAGTGGAGTTTTGTGGTAGTTGTGTGCCGTCCGGCCTGGGTGCCAGGAACCAAAGTGTAAGAGCAATATATACTCTTAACCACTGAGCCATCTCTCCGGGCCCTGAAATACTTTTCAACCTAAGAGTGGTCCATGCTAGCCAGTGTTACCCAGTCTCCATGAGTGAAACACTTGGGACACCAACGTGCTCTGCCAAGAATAGCCGTCGAGACTTGCCATTTCTAGGGCTTTCTTCCCACATATTTCCAACAGCCTTGAGAGAGCAGTCGCTGCATTGACCACCAGGCTGTGGTGTTCAATCAAATCAGGCCACACGAATCTTAGTTGTCACTCCACCTCTGCCTACACCTCTGTTGACAAGAGGAGTCAGCGTAAAGATGAGCAAGGCAGGAAGAGAATCCTCACGGACCACATTTTCATCTGCCTCGCCCGAGGAAGAGTCTGTGACCTCAGACCTGATGTAGAAACGGGCAGACGTGAGCTGGCCTCTCCAATTCTTTAACCCAGGTCAGGAAGCTGGCTGAGGACCAGACCAGGCCAGGAATGCACTATGGTGTTTAAGGAGTGCTTTAGTAGTACCTTTCTGCTCCCTGACCCATGACTGATCAGAGTGGGTGCCCAGTGCTGGGAAGGATAACTCCAGCCAAAACCAGTTAGAGAAGGAAGCTCCTCTGGCAGGGAGCCTGGCAGACAGGAATGCAGCGGTCCCTGGCAGAGGTTTTACAGATGAATCTGTTGCCCTGCCCAGCAAACTCAGGAGGAGAGCTGGTATGACATTTCTGGGAGTCGCAGGCCTGGGGTCACTGAAAGAGGGACTGTAGTGTCCAAGGGGTTTGGAGACTCAGAATCCGAAAAGACAGGAGCTGTTTTTGAGTACCTGTGAGGCCTCTTCTGAGAGCTAGCAGTTCTGCAAGGAAGGAATGCTTATTCACCATCTAGATGAGGGCAGAGTGTATCCCAGATCACAGAAGCAGGAAATGACTGTGTATGTATATGGGGTGGAGACTAAACCCAGATCAGAATCCATGGGTCCTGCTCTGTCCCTGTGTCCCCAATTACTGTGAGCAGGGCTGCCCCTATGTCTCCTCTGCACTGTGAGCAGGGCTGTCCCCATGTCCATCCTACACATTATGAGCAGTAATGTCCCTATGCTCAGCTATGTGCCATGAACAGTGCCCACCTATGAGCTGTAAGCAGGGCTATCCCTGTGTCCCCTCTGCACTGTGAGCATGCTCTGCAAATGCTCTCCTTCTTGGAGGTCTTCACCAGCAGGAAACAGGGCCCAGCCTAAAGAGAACTCATGGAAGCCTAAAGTGAGAGGGACCGGCCTTCTCCCTCCACCTGACCTGGTGATTGTCTGAGTCAGCGCAGGTAAGCAGGGCTCTTCCGACCTGTAGGCTGACCCTTACCTTATATGGAACCAGTATGTCTTGTTCTCTGTCGGGGTGGGCAAAATGTTTTAAAAAGGTTGCATTGGGGGCTTTGATGACCAGGGTCTGGCGTGTATGAAAAACAAAGGCCCTGGGGAAGAAGGGAGACAATAGGAGATTTGGCTCACAGGGCAGTGGACAGGGTTTGATGTTACCATTCCACAGGGACAAGGGAAAATAGGTCAAGTGTCCACTTAGAGGGTGAGAGGGTCACTCTCAAGCTGCTGCTTCTGGAGAAGAGAAGATAGCCAGCCTGCCATGCTGGTTCCTCATAGACCCAGGACATAACAATAGAGGCCCAAGATGGACACAGACCTTACAGCAGAGCTCTTGGGGTGTCCATCTGTCACCTGAGCTCTGTGATTTGAGAACCCCCTTTGGGGCCTATCTTGAATGTTAGTTTTTCTCCTGTCAGCCCTGCTTTTCACCAGGAGCGAGTGTCCAGTGTGGTCACCCACCTTATCCGGCCACACCCAGCTTTGGATGACGTGTGGCTTCCACACCTTGAATGCCTTTCAAAGAAAACAAGCTGAGCTCGCTAAAGGGATTCCGAGGATGGACCACAGGCTGAGAAAACGCGAATGGCGAGGCACCGGGGTGCAGCTCCTGGGGAGGAGAATGGATTCAGTTCTGCTAGGTTGCTTACACAAGCAAACTCTGGGATACTGGGATGAGGCTGGTGGGATCCCTGCCATTTCTGGGAATCTGGTTCACAGAACAGTGAAGGACCCCCCAGCTCAGGTGCCAGTGACGTAGTGAGGAGTAAGGTCCCAGCTTCCTCACAGGAAGGCTCAGGGCATGCTTATCGGCTGCGACTAAGGCCCTACAGCTCAGCAGGGACCTTGGAGCCTGTGGCCTTGACCTAATATTTAGGTCCCAGCCCTTGTGTCTTTTGCTGACAAGAGAAGGAATTCATTCTCCTCAGCCTGTCAAGGAGCGTAACCATCCTTCCTCAGGGAGCTTTAGGGTGATTTAGTAAGAATCCCTCCGGGAGAGTCTCGTTGAAGTACTGGCCCCAGGCTGAGCGTGTCACATACATGACACTCACGCAGAGGTCTGTGAGGAGCAGTGTTTACTCTGTCACGGGGACGAGGAATTATTTGGCCACAAAAACCAGATTACTTGCCTAAGAACAGCAACTTGGAAAGAGTCTGCTCTAGACCCTGAGGTGAACTTAGCTTCACTCAGTCATCAGGACCCTGTCCCGCCCAAGTGGTGTTTCCCGAGATTTCTTGAGGAAGGGCCTACTTTAAAATCAAACTACAAGACAGAGGTGACTTTCCTGGACTCTACAGAGCTTAGAAATGTTCCTATCATTGCCACTATTGGGCCTGGTGTGGTCTGTAGAGGACCCTGTTCCCCGCAGAGTGGGGCCCCAACACCGATATCGACAATAGGCCTATGTGGCCTCCTTGTAATTCACCTTGGGCCCATCACCTCTCTCCTCTAGGAGGAATGGAGGGACTCATCAGCCCCCGTTTCCCCCGCCCCCCAATTAGAAATTTCTGTGGACAGAAGATGTCTCATTGGCCAGGAAGATTTTCTCAGCCTTAACTCTCCGGAGTTTGCTAAATGTCAAATGATATCATTTGTTATGCCTCAGCCACTCCTGACTCTGCACACCCTGGGAAACAAGACTTCACTTTTGGGAATGCTAAACTTGTTCCTTCCAAGGAGAGGCTGGTATGTATGAGTTAGCCTGCCCCAGAGGAAGAGCTGTCCGCTCCACGGAACCTCTGACCTGCTCCTCTACCTCTGTCCAGATTTCCATCCCCATGACAGTCCCAAGAGGAGTCTGGCTGCACTCTGTTTAAATATGGTCAGCAACAGGGAGCTGCTGTCCCTTCCCAAGACCTGTCTGGTCCCCTCACTGTTCAGTCCCCACAAGGGTCCAAGCCCCCATTTGTTTCTCTTCACAAGCCCTAAGAGTCACACAAGGTCACCCCGCCCCCAGCACCCTATTCTGACTTCCCAAACCACACAGGAGAAAGTCTCACCTGTTTTATACTGCTGCTACCTTCAGGGTGAGACCTTAGGCTGAAGCCAGGGCCTTTACTCTGCGGCCTTCTGGCTCTGTGGAGCTGCCTAGGGCCACGGTGTTTGGGGTGTCGAAGGCCTCAGAGAACAAAGCAGGACAGAGAGGTTCGGTTACCCCATTTGTGTGACCCAGGGAGACGAAGTGGGTCCAAACCCTTATACCATCCCCACACCACAGGCCCCGGAGAATGCCGGGGGAGAGATCATGGGGTGTTGTTTCAAAGAATATGACGATGAAGCTCATTCGGTAGCTTATGTCAACACCCCCGCTGAAGGAGAGGCCGAGGAGCAGGCGAGCCAGCTGAGGATAGTCAATATTGACCTGGGCCTTGTCTGGGCCTGGTTCCAGCCCGGTCTAACAGTGCTGTGGTCCAGCAGCTGCTCCCACCAGCCCAGCCCTCTGACCTCTGTGGCTGTACCTAGAAACCCAGTCCTTTCCCATGCTGCTTCTGGGGCACAGCACTGGGTTGGTCTGGGCACGAGGCGCTAAGATGGCTGAAGAACAACGTTCCTTAAGAGCGCTACAGGCCAGGGCCCTTCTTGCTGTCCGATTTCAACTGACTTTGTGGAGAAGCCCTGACCCTCAGGACCTTTCCAGAAGAACCTCAGCAGTTCTCGACCACGGGACGACTTTACATTTCTGTGGGTCCTTAACTTTCCATATCTGCTTTCACCTCCTTGCTTTATGCTCAAAACCACTGTGAGATAGGCAGAGCCAGCTTTGCTGGACCTTTCTGCTTATTTATTTTTTTCTTTTCCTGTCCTGTTTTCACTCTGTAGACCAGGGTGGCCTTGAACTCACAGAGATCCTCCTGCCTCTGCCCCCCCCCCAATCGTTGGGATTAAAGTCATGGGTCACCATGCCCCACTCTTGGTCCTATGGAGAGCATCAGGGAAAAGGAAGAAAGAGAAGGCACATGTGTAATGCCTGCCAGGTGCCAGGTGCTGTCCTAGGTGCTTTGGATTCTTGAATCTAACGGGTCGTACAGTTATTCTGGGCTCCATTTTACAGGTAGAGAAACTGAGGCATGGAGAAAATCTCTCCTCAATTGTACGTAGTGAGGTGGGATACAAAGTCTCTCCGACTCCAAGCTCCTCCACCACAAGGAGCGCCGGCCAGCAAACAGCCGGTCCTACCCCACAGCCTGTCCTACGTCCACTTTGATGGACTCAGGAGCCGCAAGCCAAAGTCTCCTAGTGTCCCAGAAGTACCCAAGTGATACGGGAGAATTGCCTGTATTCTGTCAATCATTTTAATAAAACGCTGATTGGCCGGGCAGGCAGTATAGGCGGGAAAGCCAGACAGGAAGTAGGGGTGGAGCAAAGAGACTGGGAGTATTCTGGAAGCAGAGCTCCCTCAGCCCTCCTGCGCAGACCACTGAAGAGGCAGCATGTAACTTGCCCAGCTGAGAAAGGTACGGAGGCCATTATGGCTAACATAGATGAGAATAATGGGTTAATATAAGTTATAAGAGTTAACAAGAAGCCTGACCTAATGAGCCAGTCAGTTTATAACCTTATGGAGTCCAGTGTGTGATTTCTCTTTGGGATTTGCCAGCTGTAGGGTACCGGGTGGGAACAGAAACCCCAACAAGCCGGCTGTCATGTTACACCCAAGGAAACAATATCTCAGGTCAGGTCATGACCACGTGAGAACGCATGGAGCGTGTACAGATGTTCCTCCTGGTCATCTGCAAAGTTTGGGTTTCCTTCCAGAAATGGTCCCTTCCCCCATGCTAGAGGTGGCGAGTTAGAGTCTCCTATTACCTGCCTTAGACCCTCTGCCTTGGTTTTATGTCTGTCACTTGGCTCTAATACCCTCAGAAAAAAAAAAAAAAACAATAATAATCTTGCCAAGTGGACCACTCTGTTCTCAAAAGTCCCCGGCTCAAAATAGCTTAAACTCTTGTAGGTGGAGGCTGGTGAGGTGGCCTCCTAAGCTATTGGACGTAAACCATTCCAGTTTCACATTTCAGCTATCCTAGGAGGGCGGCATTATCACCCCTACTTTACACTGAACCTCACTTTACAGATATTTACAGTCAGCAGTCAAGTGGAGGTCTGAACCCATCTCCATTTGGGTTTCAACCGATGTGTTCTCAGCCCTCTGTCCTATACACAGCAGTGTAAAATAAGCAGAAATGGACTGGGGAACCCTCCCCAGCTTCACATAGAAAAACAAGCCAGAAGAACCTAAAAGCACTAGAATATGGCAAAATACAGAGGATGTAGCTTACATCCCAGGAATTCTGTGCCTTAGCCCCTGGTGCTCCCAGTAGCGGGCCCCAAACCAAATGCTACTCCCTGAGTGTGGGAAGAACTGGAATATGTTAGCAGGGTTTCCTGCACTGGGCAGCACAAACTTAGGTTTGCTGTCCTCCTTGTCTGAGGCCTCGTCCTAAGCATTCCTAAGCAGGTCTGTGAACCTGGGCTGTGGGACACTGCCTTGTTCAGCCGGTTATCAAACCTAATGACATCAGAGGCTGGGCCAGACTGGGCGGTCCATTTGAAGCCGCGGTGGCCTATCATGTGCTGGAAGAGTCTGCAAATGACTTATCAGGCACGCTCTATGGATTGAGAAATGACACCTCCCTGGGCCACCGTCACTCTCTAACAGTACATGGAGGGGGGCTCCCTGCCCTCCCGCTGTCCCTTCCAACCTACCTCCCAGGAAGGTCTGGAGCAGGAAGCCCCTCACTCACCTCCTGTGGCCTTCTCTCCTCGCCTTTCACTATTCTTCAGTCAGCTCTCTAGAGCACGAAGGGGAGGGAAGATCCCAGGACCTTCCAGGGCCAGTCCTCTGACGGCCTAAGGAGAAGCACACACGGTGATCAATGTAATTAACCGTCCCTGCGGATTCTGCGACTGGCTGGAGTCCAGGACGTTGGGAACCGCACCCCTCCCCGAACGAACTCGGGTGCCTGCTGAACTGCAGACCGTGGGACTGGCGAGGGTGGGGGAGGGGAGGCGCAGCGCCGCTTCCGAGGTCGCCAGTGTCCCCGCACGCTCGGTCCCGCGCGGCGCTCACGCGGAGGTGGGTCGCCGAGTCCGCGAGCCGGCACCCAAGGGCCCCTAGGTCCCGCGGCGGGTCAACCCCAAACTTCGGGGACTGAGAACCCGGAGCACAGGCACGGCCAGCCTGTCCCCTAGGGAGTCCTGATACCCGCTCGGATCCCGGGATCCCCGGCCCGCCGCGGCGCCCGGGGCACCCACCTGCCAAGCGGGAAGCCGCGGAGAGCCCCGAGAGGCCGCGGGAGCCGGGCCCGCCCTCCGCGGGAGGGACCTCGGCGCGGGCACGGCAAGGAGGGGCACGTCGGTGCGGCGCCCGCTTCACCTGGCGCGGAGTTGGACTGCAGGGTGTGGCTTCAGGTGGGACGCCCAGAGCGCGGGAGCTCCGGAGAGATCGCTGGGGGCGCAGGGACTCCGGGATCGGCCTAAGGACCGACAGCGTGCCCACCTCCTCCCTCCAGACCACGGCCTGCCTGCCGCGACCTCCCCGCGGCACCAAAGCCAGGGCCTGAATTATCTACTGAGCGGCTGTTGTGCAATCAACTCGCTCCTTTGCTCGCAGACGCCTACTTTGGGACCCTGAGCCCACTCTGCAAAACCTGCGTCCATTCGCACATCTCTCAGGGCCCGATCCGGAGTCCTGAAACTGGGCATCTTGACTTGCTTGCCAAGTCTGGACAAGTTCCCCCGCCCTGCGACTTCCCGGGTCCTTGTGCAGGCAGGAGAGCAGGCTATAAAGGAATTCCGATTTCCTTGTCACCCTGACTTACTCCTGAGAACTTTCTGTGGTTTTAAGATCACAGAAAAAGGATTTTGAGGGGGGAGAGATAGCTTCCAGCAACGTGGCACCCAGAAACTGGACGATGAAGTCCCAGCGGGACCGATCCCTCTACCTGGTTTGAAGGAGAGGCAGTGGCCACCTGTCTGTCTCCTCCCCAAACAAGGAAAAGAAAGACCTTTGCTGTCCTTCTCTTGGGCCCTTGGAGAGAACTTTACTCGCTGAGGGCCGAGGGGATTCTAGCTTAGAAATGCTGACATCTGGAACCCAAATGGCTGCTTCATATACGGGCTAGGTGACTGCTGGTGCCTGCCACAGACGAGGGACACAAGACACCAAACAGTACAGGACTGTTTCTTTTGCCGCCGTTGCTGGATATCTTAAATTTGGTTTTTCATTGACATCATGTTCGCCACACATTTTTGTTCACTAATTCTTTAGCCGTGTGGGTGCTGTTTCTGGATGTCGCCTGCAGTGTGGGCTCGGTTGCTCCCCTGGAGTTTACTCTAGGGCTCCCGCCAACCTGCATAAAGGTGATCCATGGGAACTCGACAACTCTGCGCTTTGTGTGGTCGCACCTCAGATCTCCATACCCTAATTCTACTGGAGAAGGCAATGGTGCCAACCTTGTGTGCTGTGGAAGGGTGGCGTGGAAGCTTCGGCAGCTGATCATGGGTTGTCCCAGATCCACACATATGTACATTTCATGTCTGTACGCTCCTTGCTCTGTCTCCCCTTTCTCCTGTCTGAGTCTTTCCTAAGTGATTCTCTTTCCTCTGGACATTATAAGCAAAGTCCTGCCCTCTTGGCCAGCCAGGAAGTTGCCCGAGTTCCTTGAAGAGGCACAAATATGGCTTCCCCATAGATCAGTCACCCCAGGGCCTAGGTACTTGCCTGATATTGTCTATAAGAAGGAGGTTGTGCTGTCTAGAGAGAGGGAGAAGATTGGTTGCTGTGGATTTGAAATGAACTGCAAACCAAAGTTGGAAGGAAATGTAGCATTGAATCTAGAATCAACACCCTAAACTACTTTTTACTGAGCCACAAGTGTACATGTGAATTACCGTCTTTTAATAAAATACGTTTTTATGCCCAAACCATAGCTCTAAGCATTAATTTGAATTGTTAAACCACAATAAAATATGAACATTAGAATATTACCAGAAATCAACTGGTACCTAACTTTGTTTGAACCAAGGTTGACACATCTCCGTAGATATTAACCAAGTTTCATCCTTTTCTTACAGGGAATAGATTTAGAAAACACTGGGTATCTCTTCCACCCGTGGAAGCTGAACTGGGGCCTGAGGCCTCAAGAAAGGCAGGGCCTCCCAAACAAGATGGACCAAGCAGGTAATGACTCCTTTGTCGATGAAGCTAACCAAACCAGATTCTCAGTAAGCTTTCCTAGAGAAAACTTTCCATCCCCCGTACATGGCTACACTAGGGGACTGTTCATCATATCAAATCCTATTTCTAGATTTTCCGCTGCTTCTACTCAAGATTCAGCTCACTGGGTTGGAGGATGCCCTGTGGGTCGGGATGGCTGGGACATACAGGATGGACTGAGTGGCTGACTCCTGCTTGTGCCTTTCCCTCTTCTCCAGGCTACACTGATCCATGCCTCAGAGGAGAGAGCAGGGAAGTCCTAGCAACAGTCTGAAGGACAACGTTGCCTCCAGTGTGCACACACCTCACCCTAGTCCTGTTTCCTCTGCTGCGGTGCCAAGGGTATGGGACGCCAGGCATTATGCTCCCCTGAGGAGACTTGGTCTCTGGCATAGGTCTGTTGCCAAGGGAGTTCATGTACTGCCATCCACACAATAGGCATTGGAGAAAAAACAAGAAAGGCTCTTGGAGTATTGGCCAGCCAGCCAGCCAGCCAGCCAGCGCAGTCTTCAAGGGCCTCGGGGTGGCACATAGGGTGGAGTGAGCACTTCCCAATTCTCCCTCAGCCAGTGGCTGTCAGGCCTGTTGTAACATCTGACTGGCACCGCCAGGGCTGGGAGCCCAGGTTAGGGCCAAAGAGAAGAGATATAGATCAACTTGTGGTTTAGAAATACAAACACATTATCCGTCTCTGCACCTTTCTCTTCGGGACTTGAAAAGCTTCCTGGGAACCAGGAGCTTGCTAACAAGCTCCCTTGCTCGCTATAGTTTCCTATCTGTGGATGCCGCTTCTCCCCTATCAGGAGGGATCACACCTCCAGTTTCTGAACGCTTCCTGTGGGTGGAGCCCTGAGGTATAAGCTCTTAGCTTACGCTGCCAGCCTCACTCTGCACAACAACCCTGGTGGAAGTTATTAACATAGTATTAATGTTACTCTACAGGTGATTCAAACTGGGGCACAGGATTGCTAAGAGAGGACCAATTCCTGCTATAAAGCAAATGCATGGGTCCTCCACACCCACGCACGTGCTTACCCATCCCTATGTTGAGATCTAATCACCAATATGAGAAGGTTATTAGGAGACAAGGTGTCAGAGGTGATTAGCACCTTAAGGCCCGTTGTAACTACCATGATAGTTAACTCCAGCCTGCCCTCAGGAGAGGCAGGAGGATCTCTGTGAGTTCCAGGCCAGCCTGTCTACAGAGCGAGTTCTGGGGCAGCCAGGGCTACACAGAGAAACTGTCTCCAGAAACAAACAAGCACCCACCAAGGACAAAATATCTCTCCGGGTTAGCAGGGAAATATTCCTCAGAGAAACACTTGTGCCCCTCCCTTCGAGGTGTGCAGTCAATCTATGAGATAGCGAACCGCAAAGAATCGCGATTTTCTGCTTGGATTCCTTTCTAAGGAAGGGATAACTGACGCTCCGGTGCCAGCCAGAACTTGCCTCCCAGGAAGGGACTTCACAGACTTCTGACAGCCTATCCACCCACCTCGCAGGATATGGCTGAGACAAAGATGGGCACCTAATGGCAGAACCACACCTTGCCTAGGACTAGGGAGTTATACAGACTTCCTGTCCTCTGTTTAAAGCTAACCTGAAGACGGACTTGCCAAGCGGGGCGTGAGGGGGGAGGGGTAGGTGATAAGGGGGTGTCACTGAATCCCTTCTTTCCTCTTCCCTATGTGACCATATTGAATAAATATTTTTGCCCCACTCCCAATCCCCACTATTTTCTTTAATTGGCATTATCAGCGAGGCGACTGAGCTTAGCTTGGTGGAGGTGCCAGAGCATGGGCTTTTTACTCTAAAAACAAACAAAACAAAACAAACAAAAAACCATAAACCTCATGAATGGGATGAGTGTTCTACACAACAGCCGCAGAGTAGGCCCCAGTCTCTAGATGGTATTGTGAAAAGACAACCACTCATAAACCAGGACCTTCACTGAACACCAAATTTCCCAGCATTCTAACCTCTGAGTTTCCAGAACCATGAGAATCAGCATTGCATAGAAGGCGCATGGCCGTAGTGTCCTGCACAGCAGCTGGTGGCCTAAGCCGGTTACTGAGTGGAGGAGTCACACTCATATGACTCCAAGTGAGTTCTCTTAACCTGCGGTTCAGAAGTCCCTGAGGCCAAGGGCAGTCTGAACTGTTGGCAGTGGGAAGAGGCCAACTTACACCACTCTGCAGGAAGGGTGAGTCTGGTACCTGGGATCTTTCCACCCCAAATCTGAGTAGGGCGTGAGAACTACCGTGTGCAAGGTTAAGGGGCTCACAGAATCCCCTGTGAGGAACCAAGTACTAGGTTTCACTGGTCATGAGTCAGCACCCTGCCTGCAGATCCTCCTCAAACTGTGTCCATCACAGACCGAAATGGGCCTGACAACCTGAGTCCCACATTCAGAGACTGCTGGGGAGGCAGGCAGCCAACACATCTGCACACTCCAGGCAGCAGGGCTGGGGGGGAGCTCCCCGAAACTCCCTGCCCCAGGAGCAGGCACTCTTTGGAGGATTTCTGCTTTCTCTCCTGCTTCTAGGATGTTCCACACCTGTCTCTTTCTGCTCTGGGATTGGTCCTGGCTAATGCCTTTCCATGGCAGCCAATTACTCTGTTTGCTGATGGGGCAAGAGCCCAGGGCATACCTCCAAGGGCCTGGCAGCCTGAGCTGGAGCAGGACCTTGGGCCGCCCTGCAGGAGGAGGCAGGCAGAGTTTAGCTGTAGACACCATGGATTCCCGCAGGACTGGAGCCCCTTGGACTTTCTAGATGTTCATCGTGACCTCAGTTTTGGTTTTTTGATGTGGATAATGGGGAAACTTTGCTCTCTTCCCTTGGGAAGGTGACATAATAAGTGTTAGGGTAAAGGGGTCCTTAGGATCAGCACCTCCAAACAGAGTAAACACAGTTGATAAAGAGGCAAGGAGGCTAAACACACCACACACACACACCACACACTCACTCACACACATGCACACATACCACATACTCACATACACGCACACACCACACACACCACACACACACACACACACACGGTGTATCCATACACATTCCATAAAGAGCAGTCAAATCCACTGTGGTTTGCTGCAGAGCAGAATCCCAGGATTCTTCCAGAAGATAAAGTTACTGCCTGCTGATACTCAAACGATTCAACAGATCTATCTACATCATAGCCCAGAAAAAGAACCCTGGCCCTACCTAGGGTCTAGTTGGGGTTGGGAAAGTCCATAGGTGACCACCTGATGGGACCACTCACCTGTTTGATGATGGAATAAGAGCTCAGTTGTATAGTGGCTGAAGGAGACAGCCTCATCCACAACAGTCTCTTTCTGGCTACTTTTTCTCAAATTCTGACCCTTTCCAGACTGTCTCCCAAATAAAAACTGGCATGGGGGGGTTCAGCTAGCCAGACATTCCCAAGGGGGTCTGATGTCCCGAGATGAGCCTTTCGGGAGCACAGGCCTCTCTGCAGACCATGGCACTCTTCCCGGGTACATGGACGATAGCTGAGCCAGCCTGGGAAGGATTGGGAGCAAGGCTGTCTCTACAGCAAGGACTCTCGCTGGAGAGACATGATGGATTCATTTAATATCTTTTTGCCACAATTGCTTTGCGGGCTCCGCTTTTAATGGCCCCCAAAGTTCCATCCAATGCCTCTTGTTGTCACTTCAGCTCTCTGGCTGCCACTGCTACTGGCTGAACTAACAGCTGGAAGCCCCCTTGAATAGAACCCCTTCACTATCCTCTTTCTCTCCGCTGGCCCACAACTGCTGCCCCAGGTCTGAGGTTGGGGCAGGGTTACGGCTGTGGCATCCTTGGGTCTGACTTTCAGGGAGGGACAGATGGCAATGGTGTGGGGGTGGGGAGACCTGTGCCTGACCAGATAAGGACCAAAGCTTCTGAGGGAGTATGATGTTGCCCCCCCAAGTCAAGTATCACCCCAACTATTTGAAGAGAAAACCATACGTAGATGTAATTGCATGAACGCCACAGGGTCTGCGCTGTGGGTTCTAGGGCACTCTGGCCACTGGGTTGATATTTGAAGACATGGCTTGTTTGACTGCCTCTTGGCTGGTCTGTGCTTACCTGTTCTCTGGGTTTTTCCTTTTCCAGTGGGCAAAGCTCCTATTTTCTCACTGGAATATTCCTGTGACCACTGACAGGGTGGGTCCTGATCACACCATTGCCACACCCATTCCTGGGGCTTGTTTAGCTGGTGGATGGTTAGGAGGTGACCCCCACATTGCTCTTACATGCTTCCATAGAGTTCCAAATATCTGCTTTTCCAGCTCCACTTCTGTGAGTCTGGCTGCATCTCTCACAAGGGCTAACGTTTCTGCCTCACCCCTCCTCTCTGGACATTGGACATTTTCTTCCAAGAAGTTCTTCCCTAAAGTCTTCTTGCCTGTCTCGGATCTGCTGATATAGGACCACCCTCCTCCTCCTGGGAATTGATCTCTAACGGTGACAGCTACACGCTTACATTCCTTCCTCAGGTCTAAAGAAATGGCTCAGTAGGCAAAGTCCATGCCGTGCAAGTATGAGAACCTGAATCCATACCCTCTCCCCCACCAGAATCCACATCAAAAAGCCAGCTTCGGCAAGCACAGAGTATATCTCCAGCTCTTGGGGTAAACAGGAGACAGACCGCCAGGGCTCCCTGGCTAGGTACTACAGCTGAAATAATAAATAATGAGCTCCAGGCTCAGTGAGATACCATGTCTCAATCAATCAATCAATCAATCAAAAGGTGGAAGGGGCTGGAAAGATGACTTACCAGTTAAGAATCCTTTCAGCATGCCAGAAGACCCAAGTTCAGTTCCCAGCACCCACATCAGGTGGTTCAGAACTGCCTGTAAGTCCAGCTACAGAGGCTCCACCCCTCTCTTCTGGCCTCCATTGACATGTACACACACATGGCATCCGCATACACAGACACATACATGTAAAACTAAATCTCAATAAAAATAAAGTAGAGAAGTAATTGAGAAAGACACTAATATCAACCTCTGGCCTACTCATGGGGCCATACTGCTGAGCACACCAACATATAACACCCATGCACACGTGTACACACACACACACATACACACACACACACTCCTTGCTGGAAAGGAAAATACATATTGGTAAAAAGGTGATCTAAGATACCTCTCTCCATATGCCTCCTCTTCCCTCTGCCCAAACTCTCTGGCCTCCAGATCCACTCATCGCTGCCCACTTCGTGGCCCGAGGCATTCTCAGCCTGTGACACTACCTGGGACACACAGAACTTGAGCCAATCCATTTACAGATTAGTTAGATCTGTTTATTGGTCAGTGGCCTAGTGCCAGGAATGATGTCTGTCCTTGGGGGAAGACTTGGTTCATAAGCACAGGCCAGACTGAGGCTCCATGCCGAGCAGAATGCAGATGGCGGAGCACAGGCCCCTGTGAGAACCTCATGCCCAGAGGAGGCATAGGGACCTGTCCAGTCTCACACTGTCAAGTTGAACCACCTCTCTCGAAATACCAAGCTACGGTCCATTCTTGCCTGCTGCTGGTCAAGGGAGGTGGGGTTTCTAGTTAGCTGGGCGACCTCAGGACCCACTTTTTCTCTCTGAGCCTGCTTTCACCTATACATCAGTGAGAGTTGGATTGAGCCCTGTCCGAGAACCTCCTTTGTCTTGAAGGTGCTGCAGCATTGAAGAGGGCCAACTCCTTTATGGGTGGTCCCTTCCTCCCCTGGGCAATGCGTACTCTGGCCATGTGGCTGTGGTATAACTGGCCCCCTAGCTCCTTTTACCTCAGTACTTTCTTTCACAGTTTCAAATGATGCCTCATTTGAAGCTGAAAGAGAGCAAATGGAGCTGGAGATGCTCTGGGCCAGGAAACCAAACTCCAGAACCAGTCCTCCTGGTTTTAACTCTGCTGTTGCCTTAATTTTTGGGAGTCCCTGTGCCGCGTGCGTTGTGCAGGCAGCCTTGAGCAAGGTGATCGGTTTGCTGCTATTTGCCCTAGGGGAGAGTGGGCTGGGCTCCTGCTGCGCTGATCAGAGGCCAGAGCAATGCATAGCTGACTTGAGGTTTCTGCTCTTCCTCTTCTGAGCGCTCAGTGAACCCTTTCCAAGCTCTGGGCAGCCTGACGTCAGGAGGGAAGACCCAGCCACGATGCTTCCTCCTTAGCCAGAGGTCAGGGGCCCTAGGATACAGACAGAGCATCCCAGGACACCAATGTCTGATTTGCTGATTAAATAGGACTTTAGCAGAAATCCATGCCCCCAGAAAAGTCCCAACTATCCAAAAATGGTCATCAGCAGCCCTCTGTAAATACTTGGGTCTCTGCACTGCAATAATGCCATAATGAGCCCTTGTAGACGTTACTGACCAATATGAGAGTTCCTTTGCTAGGACTGAGGTCCTGTGGCCTCTTGTCCGGAGAGGGGACTTACATGATTCCTCCCAGCCTACAAAAGCCTATCATGTTCTGGGTTTGCCTTTGTTTCTAGGTGAAATCAGAGAGGGCACTACGTTTTCTAAATTACTACGACGAATTATCATTTGGTAGGAAAAATTTATTTGGGGTTGAGCGTCCCCAAGCCACTCGTCAGAGAGGTCCTCTCTGCCTGCTTCAAGCTTTGTGCTTCAGGTGGGGCTAGTGAGTACACAGCTCTTCAAAAAACAGCAGCCACCACTGTGAGAAAAGATGTCAGGCCCAGAGAGGAGTGGTACTTGGCCACTTCGCCTCCCCATCCCTTCCATGGGCGCAACCCACTCCAAATCCTCAGGACCCTCAACACTGTACCTCAGAGGAGACTGTTACCAGTAGCCTGGGGATCCTTAAAGGGACTGAGCACACAATTAGCTCTACGGGGCAAATGGATCTGGTGTTGCTATTTTCCCTAGCTCGCTTGGCCCTGGATCCATCCGCATTGTGATGCCTCGGCTTCTCCAGGGGAGGGTCTTCCACAGCCACCCAGCAAG
Organism: Myodes glareolus; assembly: GCF_982192425.1. Taxonomy (NCBI): domain Eukaryota; kingdom Metazoa; phylum Chordata; class Mammalia; order Rodentia; family Cricetidae; genus Myodes; species Myodes glareolus. The sequence continues at coordinate 60,227,391 of NC_142035.1, forward strand.
CCTCTCTTGAGTCCCCTAAATAAGGTGGGTCTCTTCCTGCCAGCATCTTGCCCCTTTGATGGTCTCGGCAGAAAGCATCATGGTTACCCACTCAACAGCCCTAGCCCACAGGTGCTAATTATCTCTGCGGTTAGGAGAGGAAGCTGAAATGGAGAAGAAGCATGAAATAATTCATCCAGGGCTGGAGAGGTGGCTCAGAGGTTAAGAGCACTGACTGCTCTTCCAGAGGTCCTGAGCTCAATTCCCAGTACCCACATGGTGGCTCACAACCATCTGTGCCCTCTTCTGGCCTGCAGACATATATGAAGACAGGACACTGTATACATAATAAATAAATAAATCTTTAAAACTAGGACCACAAAAAAAAGAAGAAAAGAAATAATTCATCCAAGTTACCAGAAGCAGCAACGCAGGCCTGGTACGTGCTCCTCGTTGCGCGGTGATACCATGCGAGATCTGACTGACTTATTCCTGAGCACTCTTTCCTTGGACCTAGAGGTAAGGGTTGCCTCCTCCGACAGTGCTCACTCAAAACATAGGGCTTTTGGGGGGGGGGCAGTGAGGGGGTACTTTATGAAGTTCTAGTTCAGGAGTGGCTCGAATTCATAAAGTATTTGGAATGGGTGACCCATGGGTGACAACTGCAGGGGTGAGGCCGGGGCCCAGCAGAGGACAAAACCACCCAGTTGTAACCTAGTTCTGCGGCTCAGCTGGTTTCTGGTGGCCTTGACCCCAAGCTTCCCTCTTTATCCTTCTAGTGCCTGCAGACTTCCCCAGGCCCTGTTTCTCTCTTTTCCACTCCCTCTTCCAGCCATCTGGAATTGGTACTTAGTAGCCAGGCGATCACTAGATACAAGCCAGTGAGCAGGGACAAGCTCACTTGTACCTCACAACCTGCCAGAGGCCGCAGTCTGCTGGCAATCCCCAATGCAGCAGGGTTGAGAGGTGTTTGGGTCACCAGGGTGCCAGCCCCACGTGTGGATTAATCCCCTCATCATGGTTTACTATAGTAGTGCGTGTAGCTCTTCTGCCTTCTGCCATGCGATGACACATTCCACACAAGGCTTTTGCTAAATGTCACCCCTTTGACCGTGGACTTCCCAGTCTCCAGAACTGTAGTTCCAATAAAGTTCCATCATGTGCCAGTTACTTAGCTGGATGTATTATACTGTAGTAACAGACAAAGCAGCAGAAAAGACAAGGTCTCCTTTACCTCGTTGGTACTAATTCTCTGCTTATCCCTTCCTGTACCCCGAGTCTAAGTTATGATAGAAGTGGAGTGAGGGGGAGCAGAGGAAGGGTTCCTCCCAGGTCATGTACATTGCTTCCGCACACAGGAAGGCCAACTTGAGCTAAGGAGTTCTCCATTTCCTCCGCTCTGCCCCCGAGCTGCCAGCTAGTTCATTTCTGCCAGAAGACTCACAGAAATGAGCTCTTTTTCAAGGCTATCTACAAAATGCTTGATAATAAGGTTTGCAGGACCTTAGTACTGCCCAGATCTGACCACAGGCTCTACTGCTGGGTCTTTCCCCTGAGAGTCTGGGTGGCAGCGGCTAGGAAGAGCCCTCTGCTTCCAGCCACAGGTCTCCCGGGAACCCTTTCCGCCTCTGCAAGGGAGACTCAGTTCATTGGAGGACCCTCTGGGTCACATGGGTAAGGGGTACCATTTTCTAGGATCTTGGCCTATCTCTTCACTGGCTTTGCTGGTCCTCTGGGCAGAGAAACTCCCGTAGAGACAGGTATGACCAGAAGCCAGCCCAGAGCCTTTACTGAACCCTCTGAAGCCCCCAGCAGCCTTCCTGTCTGCCCATGGCCTGGCTTCTACCGGAGGTTTACTTCTGGCCAAGCCAGCTGCCTCCCTGAGGGTCCACTGCTTGCTTGGGTACTTTTGCCAGCATCTGCCAGTCTGCCCCCAGCTGGGCACTGGCTTCTGCTCAGCTCTGCAGACTGGGAGGACCCCACGGTTAAGAGTCGCCTTTTGGGAGGACGAGAAGCACTTCCAGCACCAGCTCATTTTCCTCATCCTGGAACCGGGTGTAGAACACACTACAGTCTCCTCCTGACTGAGGTCCTGTGTGCTCTCCCAGGACAGGAGACAGTGTTGGTCATCCTGAGGAATGGTACAGAGCACCCTGGGACCCCACTGGCCTGTGCCTTCCCTGTGCTTGGCAAATCCCAAATGCACTCAGCGTGCATGTGGGGGGAGGGGTCACCAGAAAGGTTATGCAGTTCCTCTATGCCCTGCAGGGGCTCAAGAGTTTCCACCCATATCCAATACTTCTAGTAGGGCTTGCTCTTGGTGCCAACTCCCCTGGTGCCCTTGTCATTAGAGTTCTTGGACTTCACCACCAGAAAAAAAAAAAATGTGGGTGTATCTGCCCACAAAGGGGGACTCTTCTTGGCCCAAAGGCTAATCCTCAGTCTTAACTAGATGAGCTCCCAAGCCCACCCTGGGAACTCAGTTTCCAACAGAACCAATTTAGGGCAAGACCTCCACCCCCAACCCCAGCAGAAACGCAGGATTCTCTGACCTTGGCATTCCACACCAGAGGCTGTGCTGCCTTAGCCTTGCTGCTTGGGTCTTAGGAGCCTGAGGTCCTGGGGCCTGGTGGAGCCGACCAGCCAGGAACCCTGAGCAGAGGCTGGGAGCCCCGATAAGACTACGGGGAGCACTCGCATCCCCCCAGGCAGGCCCCTAGCCCTGGCCTTCTGCTGACTTTCAGAGTCAATCTGCCAGGTTGAGTTCAGGGAAAGGGCACCAATAGGGAGCAGGAATCCAGTAGGCAGAGGACGCACCATAAATATTTGCGGAGTGACTACATGAGGGGCAGTGAGAAGGGCTTCTTGGAAGGAGTCCTGGTGGCCCCTGGCTTGGTCCAGAGAAAACAGGAAGCAAATTCAGGGACTGCAGAAACAAGCCCAGAGACTGAAGCCAGTTTCCACAGAGCTGTTTCAAAATCTACCTGAAGAGTGGAGGGAGGCGGGCAAGCCGCCTTGGGAATCTTTAGTCCAGGACCTCACAGCTTTCTTGTGAACATGGAGTTAGCTTCTCTGTCCTAGGTGAGGAGCAACCTCAATATATGGACCCCCCTGTCCCCAGCTCAAGCATCCAGAGCCTGCTGCCACAGTGGGGACCTTACCTCAGCACTCCTTCCGGGCAACTGGGCCTCAGTCTCTCCCACCGCAGGCTGGTGATTGTCTGAAGCCCCGAAAGCTGCTCTACCTTTAGGCAAAAAAAAAAAAAAAAAAGAAAAAGAAAAAAAAACCCTCAGTGATTGTCTCTGTCAGCCTCTTTTCTCCGGAAGGTTCCCGGTTGGTGTCATCTTGTCTCTGTGGGCACAACCTCCCTCCCTGCGGCAGCTTACTCACCGGTGTGCCTGAAAGCCTGCCAGTTGTGTGGGGGAGGCGGGGGGCCCACACCCCTCTGCCTGACACACACTGGGGCATGCCTGGAAGAGGACCCCAGGACTTCAGAGTGGCCTCCAGCTGAGACCCGGATAGTAGCCTGCTCGATAAATGTGTTTATGAGCTTAGCAGGGGGCATACATAGGTGCCCGACCAGCTATGCACGGGGGAGTGACAAGAGCTTGCTAGGAAGATATTCCCTGAGTGCCAAGGGATGTCAGGAGATGGAGCCATGGGCCTGCAATCCCAAGCCTTCTGAGTTTAGTTCCCACGCTCGGCCAGGCCTCCGGACCACTTCCTACCTTGCATCTGGCCATGGCTCTGTCCTGTGGACCCAGAAAGGATTTGCCTGAGCAGGCAGCTGTCCTTTAGTGGGCTCAGGCCATGTGTTTGCTGTCCCTTCTCCCCAGCAAGCATTCAAGACTAGACCCGCCCAGCATCAGGCAGGATCAATTGCCATCAACCCTCCCTTCCCCAGCTCTCAGCTGACCAGCCGCTGTCCTCAGATCTGGCTGGGCACACACATTCTGACACACCCTCACCCTCTCACACACGTGGGTCCACACCCAGTACAGAGCCACCTACCTGCACAGGCCTGCCTATGCCAATCCAGCCTTGCTTTCCAAATACCAATGGCCCTGGAAGCCACCCGCTTACAGGAAGATCCCCTTGAGAGGTGAGCTCAAAGCCAACACAGGAGGACTCCAGTCGGTTTGGACCAGACTCCCCTTCTCTTCTAGCACCTTCAGAGGACACAGGGGCAGCCTGATCACCATGTCTGCTATTGTACTCTGCCAGCTGCGGTCTCTCCCTGGGCACCTCTGGCTCCCTCCGTGCCTTCCATGTCCTTAGGGGGTAGTGGCAGCTTCCCAGCGAGTTCCATCTTCCTCCAAGCCGAGGCAGGGAGGGGAGAGTTAGAAGGGGCGGGCCTCAGGTACACCTCCAAGTTTTCAGCTCCCCAAATAATCAGATGCAAAGGGGGAAGGAAGAAAAGCCAAGGCGGGTGGGTGACTCAGTGACGGTGGGCCGGCTTAGTCACCTGGATGGCTGCTTGCTGCTCCCGGTACGTCAGGAACCGAGCAGTGCCCTCCCCCCACCTGCTGTGGTCCGCCGCTGCTTTCAGGAGGGGCTGGCGTGGAGCCTCCAGCGTGTCCAGGCTGTGGAGCAAGCAGCAGCCTCTCCCGCCTTCCTCTGGCCGATTGATCAGGGCCCCGTAGCCCCGGCCGCGGCGCGCCCCTCCTCCACCGTGCACCCCAGCTCACTTTGGGATTTCTCCATTAGATCCTCAGGCAGCGACCTGCTCCTTTAGGGTGCGAGCAGCTCCAACGTTGCCTGGCAATTTTGATATCGTCGGGGGTTGCCATGGGGAGGAGGGTGATGTCATTGACACAAAAAAACCCACTGAATTTACAAATCAGCTGGGGCTGGAGCTATTTATAAAAACACGTTTCTCACTGCTTTCCGTTGCTGAGGGGGAGGGCAAAGAAGGACTGAGGGGTGGGGCTCATGGAAGCCTACTGTAGTCACCGCTGCTCCCCAGAAGCCAGACCTTCTTGGCTCGGCGCCAAGTCTCACCCCCTCTCCCGCCCCTGCTCCAGGTTTGCAGCTGTGGGTCTCAGCCCTGGCAGGCGTGGCCACAGCTGGAACGCACACCCTTTACTGACTCGCATCTGGTTTTGTCCTAAAGGGCAAAAAGGGTGAGGATGAATGGTGGAGTACTCAGCCCTGTGGGTACCAGCCTTCCGCTCTCCCTTGCCCCTGCATGCCCCTCCCATGACTAGAAACAGTAGCACTGGCTGTAAAGGAGACTTGGGCTTTCAAGACTCCCACCCGCTGGTTCTCTGGATAGCTCTTGCTGAGCCCCCTGCCTCCATCACTGGCCATTTTTCTTCTGTCCACCTGTGAAGTGCCCAAGTACCAATCTTAGCTCATCCATCACTCTATCCTGACACCTCCTCTCCATGGCGTCCACTAAAATCCCGGGAAGGCTGGTCTCAAACCTTTGAAGCAGTTGTTCCATTGTGGGTACCTCACCCCACAATGGCCAACACCTGTTCCTAGATCCACACGTGCGGACAGGAGGGAACTGGGAGTTGATTCTAACCACCTGACGTCCAAGATGGCACTAAGGTGTACATATTGTTTTTGAATATCCGTTCTTAACCTTTCCCTAAAATTTGGCTAACACCCTAAGCTCCGAATTTTCCTTCTTGAGGTCACATCTCAGCTCCACAACCCACTGGTTGAGTGACTTTGGCCTGCTGTTTAACCAACTGAACCTGTGTCATCATCTATAAAATGGAGACAATTTCACCTGCCTCCCAGGATTGTGGGGATTTAGCGTACACAGTTCCTGGCTCAGGGACTCGATTGGAGAGCTCAATGAACATCTGCTTTCTTCTTGGTTGGTCTACATCGTTTATTGCTCTTCCTTACATACCCACTCACCAAGCTAATTGTCTAAAGCCATGAGTCCCAGCCACTGCCTGTGCAAAGGTCTCAGGTTGCACCTTCAGTCCCCATATCATGGAATCAAAACACCAACGTCACCCAGGGACCAACAGGAAGCATTTCCCCTTTAATTAAGTAGGCAGTTCCTTTTGGAGAACTCTGCATTTCCTCTTGGTCCTTCAACACAGCATTGTGAGGAAACAGTTACAAATGGTGCGCATAGGATCTGAAACACAGGCAGACGCACATCTGTGATGGCTCATACCTGTGATTCCATCACTCGGAAGACTAAAGCAGGGGGATTACTGTTAGTTGGAGGCTCTAGCCTAGGCTACAAAAAGAGTTCTAGACCTGTCAGAATCTAATGTGCACCCTCCTGATATATTAGTATTGCTTGTGATCAGAAAAAAAAATGGAAGCTATAATAAGGTTCACAAATAGAGGATTGACTAATATAAGTTGGTGCTTCCTAACGCAACCAAGGACCTGGATCCTTAAGAAGGATGCAGTTGGCCAGCAAGATGGCTCAGTGGGTAAAAGTGCTAGCCACACAAACCTGACAACCCTAACTGGAGCACCAGATCCCATAATGGAAGGAGAGAGATTATCCTCTGACCTCCACATGTGTGCCCTGGCATTTACGTACACATACACTAATAATAATAAATAATAATAAAATAAAATTTAAAAATTATATCTGTTTGCATGTGGGGGAAGTGACATTGTGAATGTCAGTGCCAACTAAGGGAAAAGACATCTACTTGCTGCAAGACAATGAGAAAACAGCACTTCATGTTCGCTGAAAGGTAAAAGATAAATTGCTACATCTGTGTTTAACGACAAACTCTCATGCTGTTCCCCCGAGATAGGACCTAGTAAATCTTTATTTTTAAAAAAATTAACTTTTGCATTATTTGAAATTGTCACTGGGTGAGCATGTTTTTCTAGTTTTAAAATTACAAAGTTAAAGATAAGCAAGAAGGGCTGGAGAAAAATCCCAGTGGTTAAGAGCACTGACTGCTCTTCCAGAGGATCCAGGTTTGATTCCCAGCCACACACGGCAGCTGGAAACACCTGAAACCTAATTCTAGGGGATCTGACGCCCTTTTCTGGCCTTAGTGGGTGCCAGACACACATGTGGTCCACAAATATGCAGGCAAACACCTATATACATAAAACAAAAACTCTACAGAAATAATCCTGAGTTTAAAATTTCAAATACAGACTACAGAGCTAACATGGGAACCCACAAGCTACGAAGAGTAGTTAAAATACTTGTATCTGAACATCTCTCAATTTCATTTTAAGGCAATGTGGGCATATGAAAAATCTTTGTTTTCTTCTTTCAAATTTCCAGAAATTGTCCGTTTTAGAAGGAAGGGCAACATAAAGGTTGAAGGAGTTAAGAGGCGGGTTTTTATTATTATTATTATTATTATTATTATTCTACATTTGAAAGAATAGTTGATTGCAATAACAATTACAGTCACTTTCTTTAGGAAATGGGACAGTTCTAGGGTCCTGCTGGTCTATAAGAAGTAGCAGAAATCCAGAAGAAACTGCCAGCATCCCCAGTCCAGTCACATCTCCCTTCTGCCACAATACCCAGCAGACACAGATAAGGGCAAGGACAAGAAGAACAAAACAAGCCGCCTCCCTCTCCCCCCTGGACCAGTCATGTTCTCCAGATATCAGCCCGGAGAATGGAGAACAGCACAGAGAAATCAGGGCAGCCTCAGGGCCTCTAAGCATCTGATCCCAGTCTACAGGGATGCTCACACCTGGACAAAAGCTTCGAAGCACCTAAGGCAACCAGGCACGGGGACCAAGGGGATTCTGATTGGTTGGCTCAGGTCATGTGTCCACCTCTCACTCTGGCGAAGGGGAGGGAGATTCTGGGAACAGGGCTTCTGCTCTCACACATGTGAGCTGGGAAATTAGTGTGCTCTCATTAAAGGAAAGGGAACTGGGTGCCCCACCACCAAAAAACACACTCAGCAACAACAAATACATCCGCCAGGGGGCGTCGCAGTATCTCCACCACTTTTTCTAATTGAGGTCACTTCCTGAGAGTCAGCAGTGTTGTCTATTAGATTCCTCAGATCTTTAGGGACTTCTGAAAGCTGATGAAAGCACAGTCCCAGTCCTCTGTCATGTTGTATGGTTGGGGGATGCGATCTGTAAACTCAGGTCTGTACACACGTGCACACACACACAGGCCATGAAGGGAAGATCTGCCACGAGCCATAGACAGAATTCCTGAAAAGGCTTGACTATTGCCTGTTGCAAATGAGAGGTCTCAGATACCCCAAGTCCTGGCCAGTGTGGTATGCCCAACACCCTCCTTGTCCTTTTGGAGTGGCCATCCTCCCTCCAGCAGCCTCTGAGCTCTCTGGGACAGGATACAACGGCTGCTTGTGTCATGTGGTTGAATGAGGGACCATCAGAAGATGTTCCTTAGAACACGTGATTCAAAGCACAAATGGATTCGAGGAAGTCCCACCCCTTCTTCTAAAGATGCCAACTGCCAACAGCAGCCCTGGGAGATGAGGTGATTCAGCAAAAACACGGAGGAAATTACAGGCAGTCGGGAGTAGAAGGTAGCTTTTCTGCCTCCCAGGTTTGGGTGTTCCCGACTGCTGACACAGGCCTGTTGTAGCCGATAGCCCTGAGTGCGAGATGATAGTTCAGTGACTCTGGTCAGGCAGCGGCAGTCCTGTCCACGTGGACATTTTGGCCTTTAAATTTTGGCTCCCAGGGATCTGTCGCAGTGTGAGTCAGCCAAGCCAGTGTCCTTGCGACTTCAAAATAAAGTCTTTTGTTTTGCTCGCTTCTGTTTTTGTGAATGAAGACAGACTCACGAGCTCAGTAGTGACCTTCCTTACTTCACAGAGTCAGCTCGGCAGGAATAACCGCTTGCACTTGCGTTTGTCCCGTTTCATGGTTTTGAATCATTTGGGGGTGTGGTTGGGAAAACCTTGTCAATAACAAAAACTAAAGTTTTCATACACCAAGAACTCCAAAGTTTTGCCTTAAGTGACAAAGTATTAGACGCAAACCTTGGGGCTCAAAGCGTTAGACACAAACTTTGGGGTTCCAGTGTGTCCAAAGATTTCCTCTTTATGGCCCCAGCTGTCTTAACCTTGTGGTGCTCCCCCACACTCCCCTCCCCCACACTCCCTACCACCTTTTACACAGCTCTTTCTGCTGACTGAGCTGGGCTTGCCCGCACCTGCCTAGGCTGTCAGAGCCTGGAAGAGAGGAGCCACACCCACCCAGGGCCAGCCCAGCCCAGGTCAGGACAAGCCTGAGAGCAACAGCTTGGACACATTGACAGGTGTTGCCCCTGGATGCCCTGCACCTCAGAGCTGGCCTAGTCCTGGCCTTCAAGTGGGAGAGGCTAGCCCAGAGGCAGAAGTCCATCCCAGGTCACTGCACCCACTCTAGGGGGTTGGCAACCAAGAGGAGAATCACTAGGTCCATACAAGGTGTTCCTAGAGGGAAGGGGACCCCAGGATCCTGTCGATGGGGGTGCCCCAGGTCCCCTGCATGCCCTATCCAGCTCTGCTCCACCTTCCTTGAGGTCTGCCGGCAGACCTCAAGGTCTCCTTTCTCTAGATGTGGGTGTCCAGGTGGCTGGTGAGGGAATGTGGGCGGGAACTCTTCCTCTTTTGGTAAAGGCTGAGGCAAGGGGTGCCAGGAGGGGCCACCAATGACCACCCGGCAGAGGGTACTGTGGGCCACGTCCCCCTTCCCCCACCCCCAACCTCCCACACCCGACCCCCGCAGGCCTGACCTGGGATGAAGTTGCTTCTCTTCCTGAAAGTAAAGAGGAGGGAGAGGAGCCTTCCAATATCGCAGCTGGACTGCAATCCTGGCTGCCAGTAGGAAGGAACAGGTTGGGAGGAACTGTGAGGGAGCAGAAGAAAGACAGGACTCTTCCCTGAGAAGCCTGCACACCCACCACGACCCGGTTTCGGGGACTTGGGAGGGGAAAGATCAGCGTTCCAAGCACAGAGCCAGGGCAGGCGCACACTGGCCTTGTCCCATCTTCCCTTCCTTCTCATGTCTTAGTCACCATGTTGTGGGGGAAGTGAGTGAGGGATCCTGAGTCAGTCTGTCACAGGGTCAGGAGTGACCCTGGCGAGGGCCCCTCTTCCAGAGAAACTTTTGCTTGGCACAGGGATTTTCAAGTAGGTAAATAGGGGGGCAGAGTTCTTTGGAAGTGCACTCAGGAGACAGAGGCTGCACAGAGAAAAGCCGGCATTGGGGGACATTTAACAGCCAGGCAAGGTAAGGAGAGGCACAGACTCCTCAAAGCACCCCAAAGCGAGTGCAGTGACCCTAGATGGTTACGAGAAGCCTGCAGCTCAGTGTCTGAAGAGCCTGTCCCAAGTCCCAGAGGGACTGGCAGGTTCAAGATCCGGGGTCTGTGTCCGGCTTTTCCAGAGGCAATTCAGGACAGAGGCAAGACTTACTGAGGAGGTTTGCATTTTTTTAGATGACACAGCACAGGGGTGGGTCACTTGTAAGGAACCACCTGCCTCTGTGACTGGAGGGTTCCACGGCTGTGGGCCAGGAAAGCCAGGAACTTAGACCTCAGGTAGGAGCTGGCTTTCAGTACTTAGTTGTTCTGCAGCCGGCAGCAGACCAGGAGCAGCCTAGCTTATTGATAGCTATGTGATTCATCCCCTGCAGAGGATCACATACAGGCAGTAGTGGTTCCAGGAGGGGCTACCCACTGCTGTCAGAAAAAGGAGAGAGAGAGAGAGAGAGAGAGAGAGAGAGAGAGAGAGAGAGAGAGAGAAAGGAAAAACATAACTGACTGGCATTTCAGTAGGAAAAGGATGAAAAAGAAAAGTCTTTTGTCAGTGATGGGCACTCATCCAGATCCTGGCCAGGTGGCCCTGGAAGTGAGTGAGGATCGTCCAGGGAGGGGCGGGGTTAACTCTGAGGGGTCAAGGGCCCTGTAGATTGCTGCTCAGAAGTCAGTCACAAACCACAGCGCCAAGTGGGACTGGCGGGAAGCCAGGGGCCACAGATACGCTGTGCAGAGCCTTCCTACCAACCTAGAAAGTGCTGGGCCTTCATATGCCAGCACCACCCACGGATGCAGAACCTTCTGAAAACGCCCCAGTTTCCGGGAGAGCAAGGGCAGCAGGAGGCCTGCGGAGGGCGGCTCCCCAGAGTTTAGTTAAAGGGGCTTTTTCTCCTCACACATACTGCTAAACCTTGCACCACCTCGATGAATTAATCCACCCAGCCAACAAACTCCTCCTGAGTGCCTGCTAACTGCAGGAGACAACTCAGCAAGTGTTATCTGAATGAAGTCTGTAACCTGGGCAGACATTATCCCATTGTAGAGCTGGGGAAACTAAAGTTTCCTAAGGCTAGCTCACTCATTCAGATAGTGGCAGAGCGTATCTAAGAAACACTCATTCCTTTCTGCTCCCTGCCTTTTTCTGCTTCTAATCGCGGAGCAGACGCCATTGATCGTCCTTCTAAACCAGCTTCACCTCCCTTCTTTGCGGATGAAGCCCGGTTATCTGAATGCACACCTTCTACCCACAAGCCTAGGGAGGAGTCCCTTCCCAGCCCTGGGGATGAATATGGATTAGATCAACGCAGTCTCAGTAACCGCTTTTTCTTCCCTTAGGCAGGGATTGGCTTAGGCTCCAAATATGTGACATTGTGGCCAAGAGACGTGTGGGGAAGGATGTCTGCAAGGTCTGTTTGCTTTGTCTTCTTCTTTTTTCCAGCTTCAAGTTGTCCAAACTGTGATAGCCAACTGCTCTCACTAGGGCATCAGCCAGAGGCAAAGGCCAGCATCTGACGACAGGTTAGGAGGGTGACAAGAAGACACCGAGTATCACGTGCCCGCTGTTATGTGAGGGAACCAGGCCTTTCCGGTTTTGTTGTGGTTTGCTTTTGCCAGTTCCGGACTACTTAATTCACGCAGCTCCAACTCCTGCCCAGCTGGGGTGGCTCCTGGCTGCCCTGTCCACTGGTTTCACTTTCTGAGTGTCCTAACAGACTATGGGTTCTACATCCTCAGCTCTTGCTTGTGGCTTTCCTTGAGATGTCCCCCTAAGGTCTCCCCACCCCCACTCCCAGCTGAAGAGATGCCGCTCTTGCAGAAGACTTGAGTTGGGGTCCCAGGACACGCACGGAGACCCACAATCACCCGTGACTCTAGTTCCAGGGGATCCAACACCCTCCTTTGGCCTCTGTTGGCTCCTGCTCGCTGTGGTGAACATTCACATACTGTGGCACATATACAAACACACGAAAAGACTTTATACTTTTTCTTATTATCGTGTGTGCATGCTGGGTGAGGAGCGCGTACGCTACGGCTATCTGAAGCTACAGGGAGGTCCGAGGACAACTTCGTGGTCAGTCCTCTCCTACCACACATAGGTTTTAGGGACTGAACTAGGTTTCCAGGCTTGTGTGGGAAGCACCTTTACCCATGAGCCACCTTGCTGCCTGTGCTGACTCTGATTTCTCCTGTGTTCCTTCTTGGCTACTCTGTTGTTGTATCCCGTACACTCTAAATTATAAACTCCTCCCAGGAAATGAGCAGCCCTTCCGTTTCTTTAAATCCCATGATAGGTGAAGGACCATTGTGAAGCTTAATAAATATTTATTGGTTAGTTTTTTTTTTGAAACTACATTCCAGGATATCATTTGCTGCCCTGGAGGAGGTCTGTGGACTGGTTTCAACAAGCAGTAAGACAGGAATCAATGACTGCAGCTGGAGGCCACGCAAGTAGGCGTGCGAAGCTTCTCACCGGCTCCTGGCTGGGATTCAACAATGGGGCAGTTTCAGCCTTGCTCTTCTCAGGGTTGGATGCTGGGGAGACAGATCAATCTATGACTTGCTGTGAGCCCAAGTAAGGTCCGGCTCTTCTCTCTCCTGCTCACTAGCACAGCCTGTGTAGAGGGACTGCATGCAATGGCAGACTGGCCCGCTCTGATCCACAGCCAGACACCAGCAGGGCCACTTTTCCAGTTCCTAAGTCAAGCTCAGGGAACTTCCTATTTCCCCCCGACTTTTTCCTAGCAAGCAACCAATCGACTCGCATTCAGAGTGGGAAGCACACAACGAGAAGGCTCAAAAGCCCAAGTGCAAGCAGGAGAGGCCAAGGATTTTGCCTTGTGTGATGTCAGTGGGTCCTGCTCCCTAAGACAGCCAGAGATTTCCCATGTAGGGAAAAGGAGGGGAGGGGAGTGAGGCACCACGTCTGTGGGTGGCTTGTGGGCAGCACTAGCCCGGTGTGTGAGGGTAGATGGGGCCCGAGATAAAGATTCATGCACTTTGCACACAGCGCAGAAGTCCCACAGCGGCAGGTCAGTGACCCTTTGGATCCAGTCTTATGGACCAAAATGGAGGGGCGGATACTCCCTCCTGATGATCTGGTGTTTGTTTCTTTTGATATTCCAACCTTTAGATTTCAGAACAATTTTGTTGTTGTTGTTGTTGTTTTGTTTTTCGAGACAGGGGTTCTCTGTGTAACAGCCCAGGCTGTCCTGGAACATGCTATGTAGACCAGGTTGGCCTTGAACTCACAGAGATCCACCTGCTTCTGCCCCCCCCCCCCCAAGTGCTGGGATTACAGGTGTATGCCACCACTGCCCAGCCAGAACGGTCTCTTGACTGTTTTATCACAGTCCGAGTTTAGGTGCACTGAGTATTATGAATTAAGGCAAGGCAGGAAGTGGGCTGAGGATGTGTCTAGGAAACAGAAGGCCCTGGGGTCCATCTCCAGCATCTCAAAAAGTACAGACTGAATGACTAGGACAAAGAGGACACTGACTACTCAGGCCACTTGGCCACAGGCTGCTTCCAGTACTGAGGGGTATTATGCCCCCCCCCATCCCCGAACCTGCCCATTCTGCCTGTCTACCCGGAGACCTCTATCCCCTGGGGTTGACTTTCCAAGCCGAAGGGTAAGGGGTACTGAGGTTCCGGGTATTGAGGGTAATAGAGCGGCTGCAGTAACAGGGAAACGGACACAGTGCGCTAGCTGAGCAAAGGAGAACACATGCGCAATAGCCAATCCAAGCAGAGGGAGAAAGCAGATGTGCCTAGCGCTCCGGAAAATGGGAAGCGGATCGGGTACAGGTCCTGGCTCACCCTGTGGGCCCAGACCAGAGAGAGACAGGAGCTTGGCATAGGGTGGAGGGTCACCGAAGGGCCAAGCCATACACCATGTGCTTCAAACGGTCACAGACCATTTATGTCCTCTATTATGGTTGGTTTTAATGTCAACTTGCCACAAATTAGAATCACTCAGTAAGGAGCCGCACCTGAAGACTGTCCTAGTGCCTTGATTGATGTGGGGAGGCACACCCCGATTGTGGGTAAAGCCCGTATGAAAAAAGGCATTTCAGAAGGATGCTCATCTCGCTTTGCCTCACTTGGCCTCTCGCACCAACTTGATTCTCCCAGTTGTTGAATCCTTCACTGACAGTAGAACCAGTTTCCAAGCTCCCTCACAGACTAGGAACCACCTCCCGGGCTCCCACAATTATTGTGGGGCTCATCCAACTGCTGAGGCACTTAGCTTCAAGGACTGAGTAACTACCAGGTTCTCAGCACCTCAGGTATGATTTCAGTAGCTGCCACTATTTTATAAGTCATTTAACACTTCATCTCCTTGGTTCTGTCTGCCCTGTAGAGTGAGCTGACATCTCCCTTTCAGGTTGACTTCAAAGACATTTTCTATACCCCCACATGGAAACTGTCAATACCCTGACCCATTTGCAGGGTCTGTGGTGTTCCTCACTTTAGGGACCTTGACCACGCTTAGGTCATATACATACTGCACAGCCCCTCTGTGCAAAAGCAGTTTGGGGGATGTTTTGGGTGCAGTGCTCTGCCTCAGCTTCTCCTGGCTCTCCCATACCATCTATTCCCAGTCTCTTGGGCTTTCTCTGGACTGTTTATGGGTGTTCTACTATCCATGGGGTGTTGTCCCCTAGTTTTTGCTCTTTCTTCTGCTCCCCACAGCCCAGGCTGATCTACCACTGTGTCTGGGACAGTTCTGCATCCCCATGGCCCCAGTGTGTCACACTGAAGCACTGGTGGGCAAGAGCAGCTGTGTTCCTGAGACCTGACTCTCACAGAGGGTTTTGTCCTCACAGCTGGGAGCTCTAAGGCTGGTGCTGGCCTCTGAGTGCTTGTGTCCTGGAAGATGTGCCTGCCACACGGTTCCAAGCCTCACCTGAGTCTCCATAGCCTTTGTTCTAACCTCAAGGAATCCTGGTGACCTAGAACGTGGCTGCCTTGATGATTCTCTGGCCACCACAGGGCTGGAGGAACAACTCCCCAAGCTGTTGTATTTTGCTTTTATGCTGCCGGGTTTGAAATCAAAGCCTTACTCGCGTGTGTAAAGCAAGTGCTGTACCGCTGAGCCATGTCCTGGTGCTAACGCGCTTTTCATTAAAAACTAAGAATTTATTTTCATGATGCTGGCAATGGATCCTAGGGCCTTGCAAATGCTAAGCACCCTGCCACTGAGCTACGTCTCCAGCTCCCAAATGCTTTTCAACATACCTCACTGAAGTGAAAGGAAGGGTTGGAGCAATTAGACAAAAAGCATCACGTGATTAGGGTGAGCCGAACCAGCTCTGTATCTGCAGCACATGTGGCATCCCTGTTTCAGCTGAACATGAACCCAAATTTAGTATGCATGGAAACAAAAGGGTACATGCCACAAAGAAGACACTTCAGAAATGACAGTTGTAGGGATAGTCTCGATATGTAGCCCAGGCTGACCTCAACCTCGAGGTCCTGCTCAGCCTCTGGACTACAGGCATGCACCACCACACCCGGCATAACTTTAATCTGAAAGGTATAACCTAGACAGTGAAGTATATCACAATGTGAATTTAACAGTCACTTAGCATGCTAATGCTGCATGATAAAATGGCATACTAAAGTGAGATCGAGAGCTGAGGAGAGACCTTAACCTCAGAGCCAATATAATTGATCTCTGAATTTGTAGTCATCCACCCCCCCCCAGTATTTTCATTTTTGAGAATTATACATATTGCTGGATACAGTGTAGGAGATATGAATCCCTTGCTTACAAGGGGTTTGAAAACTAGCAGTTTGGGCAACCTCAGTGTCAGAGTGAGGCTGATATAAGCTTGAATAACTACTGCTGAGCATTGAGTCAGCCATGGGGTCTCTCAAGTGCAATAGCAGAAGCAGCTGATTCGGTGGGGAGACAGGGCATCTGCAGACACCCGGCTGAAGCTATCAACGGTCCTTTCATAGTCATACGGATCAGCTTGGGACAACTCAAGGTTTCACTCAAAAATTATTAATTTGTGGACCTGTGAGTGCATGAAGACAACTTGAAAGGGGTTCGTCCTTCCGCCTTGGGGGCCCCAGGATGCTACTCAAGTCACTAGGCTCGGGGGGCCAGGGCTTTTACCTGCTGAGCCATCTCAGCACACGCACACTCATGCACACACACACTCACACACAGGCCAATAGCACGTGTGGAGGTCAGAGAACAACTTTCAGGAATTGGTTCTCTTCTTCCATCAGGTGGGTTCCAGGGATCAAACTCAGGTTGTTAATTTACCCACCTAAAGAGTTAATTTTAAAGAAGTTGGGCTGTGTGTCATTCAATCCCTTGTTCACAGACACAAATGTTACACAGATGACAGAAATGGTGGCTTCAGAAGTGTACATCGAACAGATGTACACAAAACACAAAACGTTCAGATTCACTGAGTTTTCAGCATTCAGCTATGTTCTCTAATGATGTTACGGTGAAGAGCCGAGGCTGCTCTCGCAGAGAACCTGAGTTGGGTTCCAGCACAGCACACACCCACACAGTGGCTCACCACCCATTAGCTCCATTTCCAGGGGATCCGACACCGTCTTCTTCTGACTTCCATGGGCACCAGGAATGCATGTGCTGCACAGACATGCAGGCAAAACACTCAAACACATAAAATAAATAAATCTTAAAAAACTAAGTAAAACCAAGGACCTGGGTTTGATTCCTGGCACCCACATGACAGCTAATGACTACAATGCCAGCTCCGGGGAATCCAGTTCCATGGGCACTGAGTCAGTGTACTGAATAGATACCCAGGCAAAATACCCATACTAAACAAATCTTTGATAAAGCTTGCTAAATTTCCCAGGCTTTTATTTATTTAATTTTTGAGACAGGGTCCTAGCTGTCCCAGAACTGGCTCTGTAGACCAGGCTAGCTTTGAACTCCCCGAGACCCACCTGTCTGCCCCAGGGTTGGGATTAAAGGTGTGTGCCACTACACCTGGTACCCTAATGTTTTAAAACACAAGCTGGAAGTGACTGCTTGTCTCACTTCTGTTTCCTCTGAGGAGGACTCAAGGCAAACTGGTGCTAACGGCATATGCCTGGGTGTCACACGGGTCCCGCTGGGGACAATGAGTCTCGGAGCAGTGAGGGCAGCTGTTAGCACATCATAGAGATGTTTGGGTAATGTAAGTTCTTAAGGAAAATTTCTCAGAAAATATTTAAATTTAGAAAGGATTGTCAAATTGGCTTCTAAGAATGAACCTGCATAATGAGTGATTGCTTTCTTAATCTCACTAGTGTATTTTTCTTTAATATAATAATCTACGTATTTAAAATATACATTAGACTTTTGAGTATTTTGCCTGCATGTTTGTATGCACACATGTGTGCCTGGTGCCCTGAGAGGTCAGAAGAGCATGCTGGATCCCCTGGAACTGGAATAACAGATGGTTGTGAGCCACCAACCATGTGGGTCCTAGGACTAAAACCAAGGTCCTCTGGAGAGCAACAAGTGCTCTTAACCTGAGTCATTTCTCCAGCCCCTCAAGAACACAATTTTCATTCTTGTAAATGATGATACAGTTTCAATGTCTTTCATTAGTGGACGCTGAAGTTCTCACTTACATGTCTTAATACGTTGTTCATTTCCCATTTCTGTTCTGTTTTTCATACTTCGGCACAAGGTTTTATTTATTATTTAGGTGCTGCTCTAGGTATTACAGTTAAGAACTAACGTAAATTCCTTAAAGAGTTTAAATTGTAGTGGGGGATATGGAAAAAGGGATTTGTATATACAAGCACGCATGAGGAATACTTCCTTGGGCACAAGACGGTGAAAGGCACTATGGAAGATACAGAAGGTGAAAAGGGCAGAAGTAACAGGGAACCCGTGGGATGCCATACTGCATAAGGTCTAGTTCAGAAAAGACCTGATTGAAGGAAGAAAGTAAGCCACCCACAGAACTGGAAAACAACTACTTGTCCTTTTCAAAACAAAGGTTTGTCCGTACAGCAACTTGGCTGCCTAGCCTGCTGAAGAATTCGCTAGACGGAAGCTTATATTAAAGGCTCTAAATTTCCTAGGTCAATGTAGGAAAACTGGGAACTAAGGAGAGCAGAGGAGAGGGGCTTGATTACAGAAAGACACAGGGTCATCATTTTATATTTTCAGTATAAGAAGCAAATTAAAGATGTTTGAAGAGTTGTATTTTGGTTGAGAGAAAACATTTTTTAGTTATTATTTGGAACCAAATCATGTTTTATGGCTTTAACTGTACAGTTTGCTTAAGGTTTTTTTGTTTATTTGTTTCATTTTTCGAGACAGGGTTTCTCTGTGTAACAGCCTTAGCTGGTCTGGAACTAGCCCTGTAGACCAAGCTGGTCTCGAACTCACAGAGATCCATCTCTCTCTGCCTTCCAAAGGCTGGGAGTAAAGGTGTGCGCCACCATCACAAGGCTTAATATTTTAAATTGAGATATTTACTTAGGAGTTAGTTTCTGCTTCCTAGCGTTAGAGCAGTAGTAGTAGTGACAACCATGGGAAAGTCAGGTCTAACGTGAAGGAACATCGAATAACATCGATTGCTTTAATATGAAGTAAACAACTAGATGATTTTCATTACCCTTACTGAAAAAACAAACCCCTCAAGGCCAAGAGCAGCTGGTGTTCTCTGGTGTCCAGTGTCCCATCAGACTTACTTTCTTCCAAATTAGTCCACATTTCCGAGCCCTCTTTAGGTTCTGACCCCTGCTTCCTCAAGTCAAGGAAAGCCATCTTCTATCCCCTTAGCAATCCCTGCTCCCCTCTGCACGGAACAGAAGGTGAGTATTCCATTCCAAAAGATTGGTAGGTGCTTTTGGCAACCACAATATAAAACTGCAAACACTCAGATGTGAGCCATGTGCAAAACACAACTTTGAAACCTCAGAAAAGTTGGTCTCGGGCACATTGTCTGACCTGTTTCCATCTGGGCACCTGCTCGAAGGCCAGAGACACCTGAACAAGGGCCGACGAGCTGCTTGTTATAGCTCAATGGCAGCTGCTCTAAATCTAGGACACATAAGTTTCCATGGTAAAATAATGCCTTTCCAAAATTAAACCATTTATCACCTTAGTTTACAAATGTAGATGAAATACCAGAAGTACAAATTTAACAAAAACTTTTTTATTATAACATACATGGTGAGTGTAAGAATACATGTTGTAAAATTACAAAAGAGAAGAGCAGAGGGGAAAGTAGAAACAAAAAGGCTAAAATGTACCCATTTGTACGGGTGAGGCTGTCAGGGCAGCGATCTGTTAAAAACCAGGCCACTCAGTAAACTGGAGAAAGAACTGGTGGTGTGTCCAAGTGTGCCCAATTAGATGACAGCATCTGCAGGCCCGCTTCCCACAACACAGCACAGCTTAGGAGGCAAGGACCTGGGAGGGACTCGACTGTCTGTCCTGCTGGAGGAGCAAAGCTCCAGGACTAATTACCTTCCCCACCTTCCACAAGGCTTTGTCCAGGTGACTGTGGAATGTGGTGTTAAAAAGCCCACTCATTTCTGCTGCAAGCTCCCTCAGGACAGACACTGTGGACTCATTACTGGCATTCAGAATCCTCACAAAGAATTTATTCCATAATTCACCGTCTTTTAGCCTAAGAAAATATAAAAATCATTTCTATCAAGATCAGGTATATGAAGATTAGAATTCTTTCAGTTTAACCCAGCAGTCCATCAATGTGCCAAAGTGATGCAGGGTATACCCAGCAATCTAAGGTTGGAGAGCTTTGGAAGAACTACAAAAATCTACCACGATGGTGTGCAATGCACAAAGGGAAAGCCGTTCATTCTCTCACCCAAGCCTGCAGATCTCTTCTGTATACTAAAATACAGTAACGTCTCCTGGCTTCTCTCCTCTATAAACGGTACAAAGAAATTGCTTCCCCTCTTACTTTCCTGACTCCCACCTCAGGGGTCTGTCACCCTCACAGTTCTCTGAATGTTCAACTTGATTAAAGTGCCTTGCTTACTTATCCTTGTTGTCTGTGGGATGGAAAACATCCGCTGCTACAGAGGGCAGGGATGCCAGGAGAGGCCAGCTCACCCAACCTGATCCGCCCGTGTTAGCTACACCTCGCTGGTCCACAGCTAACTGGAGATGCCAATTGATCCAAACATCTTAAAGTAGGCTTCAAGCATTTTGTTAACTTATTTATTATTGCTATTGTATGAGACAGGGTCTCACTGTCTAGCCCTGGTTGGTTTTGAACCTTCCTCCCAAGTGCTGGGATTAAAGGTACGAGCCACCATCTCAGGCTCAAACCTACTTTAAAAATACATACAAGAGACAAATGTGATTGGCCAAGTTCTAAGTCAAATGAAGAAGAAAATACAACTTAATGTTTTGGAGAGGAAGAGGAGGGAAGGGGCATTAAATCTTCAACACTGATTTAAAGTGAAGACAAACTTAAGAGCGGGCAGTAAGTCATTACTCGGTGAGCGCTGTGGGGAAGCCTCTGGTGGGCATGCTGTCTTTCAGGTTTACAACAGGCCCAAGGAGTCCGGGGTGCTGAGAGACCATTTCTTTCTAAACCAGAGGACTCTGCTCTATGATTTCGTTCTATCTACTCCTTAATAAATATAGTCTAAAGTTAGTATATAATTTGAAAACTTAACTCTCTTCTTAAAACAATTAACTTTTGATAAACACAGCTGTTAAAAAGACTAACACCAATTGGTTAGAAAACTAGTTCTCTAAAATAATTCTAATAGTTCTAAACCAAGAAATGTCTAAGCTCCTATGTGCTATACCAAGGTTTAGCGTGCCCGATAGTCAGGAGAGTCTATGCCTTAGTTTCAGTCGACAGTTCTTTCCTCTTGTATGCGGTGCTCAGCAGATGCTCTAGCAAGCATAGAGAGGTCACTGGAACTACAGCACTTGGTTTAGGAAACCAAGAAACCGCTGAGAAAGGAGGGAACTGTTGGGATGGGTGGAAAGCCCGTACGGTACAGTACTTACTCAGAAGTATTTTGGCTAAGTTTCCAGAGGGGTCCATCCTGGAAGGCCTGCAGGTGTTTCTTGAACAACAGTAAGTGTGCTAGGTCTGTTATCCCCAACAGATCCACCTGAAATCACAAAACATACCATGGGCTAAAGCCGCCTCTGCTCCTACTATGAACTTATAGAGTTGAAAAGCATGACAGAGCGTAACCGTGTATTTTATGACATATTTTAGTAGATGTTCTTATCTTTACAGGATGGGGGAAGCCCCTCAAAGAAATGGCCAGAGATAACCTAAAGGATCATCATCATCATCATTACTGTTTGTTTTTGCAAGGCAGGGCTTCTCTGTGTAGTCTTACCTGTTCTGGAACTCACTCTGCAGACCAGGCTGACCTTCAACTCACAGAGATCCTCCTGCCTCTACCTGGAAAGTGCTGGGATTAAAGGTGTGTGTCACGACCACCTGGCTAAGGGATTATTTTTAACAGCCAAAGACAAAAAACGACCTGCCAAATCACATTAGCACAAGACTCCAGCTGTGATCTAATGTAGCCCATATGACCACTTCAGGTACACGCTACCTGTTCAGTCAGTAAATAACTTATGTCTAGAGCTAAATCAGAAGATGTTTGCATATAGAACAATCATATAAGACACTTCACATCTGCCCTAGTGCTCTTTTCAATATACATCATTGCATTTAATCCTCACAAGTCTGATGTATAAAAGGCAGAGGATACTATCATTTAAAAAAAAACATTTTATTTATTATGTATACAGTGTTCTGTCTGCATGTACACCTGCAGGTCAGAAGAGGGCAACAGATCTCATAGATGGTTGTGAGCCACCATGTGGTTGCTGGAACTTGAACTCAGGACCTCTGGAAGAGCAGTCAGTGCTCTTAACCTCTGAGCCACCTCTCCAGCCCTTTTTTTTTAAAAAAAAATATTTGTTTATTTATTATGTATACAATATTCTGTCTGCGTGCATGCCTGTAGGCCAGAAGAGGGCACCAGAACCCATTATAGATGGTTGTGAGTCACCATGTAGTTGCTGGGAATTGAACTCAAGACCTTTGGAAGAACAGGCAATGCTCTTAACCTCTGAGCCATCTCTCCAGCCCCAGAGGATACTATCTTTACTGCAGGGTGAAAAGCAAAGAGAATAATTCATAAAGGATGACACGGACAGTGAGGAACAGAAGCAGCCGGAGCACTTAAGTTACTGAGTTATGTATTTGCGTGTGTATGTATGTTTACAGCCTTGAGTGCTGACAGAAAGACTGCTACATCCAAGTTGCATGGTGAAATATTAATTTGGAAATGCGGTCATCTTTTCTAGGCAAGTCAGTGGCAGTAAATACTAGCTTCATAGCACATCGAGGTAAGCAGGAACCTAAGAAATGCTCTCCATATGTGCTCAGGCTTGTCTTTCACTTACCTGGTAGGGGGAAGAACAGCTCTCCAGGATCTTTTGTCCTTTCAGGGTCTGCACAGTCCGAAAGCCACTGAAGGAGAAAGCATCTAGCTGTACCCTCAGGTCAACGCTGTAGGAAAAGTTCACGATCTTCACAGCGTGATCGTTCTTATTGCAATCATACGGATCATGGATTCTGATTCAGAGTCAAGAAGAGATAAATAGAAACAGGCTGTGAAAGCAAGTTTGTTTTCTTCTTTAAAGACTGCAGGTGTGTCTTAGCCTTGCCAACAGTGCCCTCCAGTGGCTAGTTAGGAAAATGCACACATAGTAGTAGTACTGACAAGGCCAGTTCAAAGGGTGAAGACTGGTTTGGCCACAAAGAATGTACCTAAACCTAGCGTAGGGCACACTGGTGACCACCAAAGGACATTCTCCAGTTTTTAGACCACACAGTAAGTACTGGAAGTAGGAGCAGGTTCTGCCCCATGCAGGTGCCATTGCCCTTCTTGTTACTGTAATAGGTGGGCTTTCTAAGAGCAAAGGCTCTTCCTCTAAAGGTTAATGAAAAGCAGTTTATGGGAAAACTAGAAAACGAGAAGATCTCCTGAGTAAATTAGGAGCATGGAAACCATGGGAGAGGGTTGAAGGGGAGAAGAAAAGAAGGGAGGGGAGCAGAGAAAAATGTAGAGCTCAATAAAAAAAAATCAATTAAAAAAAAGAAAAGCAATTTATAAGTTTAGTTTTTAGTGAGCTGCTATCTAGTTGTAAAGTTTCCTGTTTCTTTTTTTTTTTTTAAATATTTATTTATTACGTATACAATATTCTGTCTGTGTGTATGCCTGCAGGCCAGAAGAGGGCACCAGACCCCATTATGAGATGGTTGTGAGCCACCATGTGGTTGCTGGGAATTGAACTCAGGACCTCTGGAAGAACAGGCAATGCTCTTAACCTCTGAGCCATCTCTCCAGCCCAAGTTTCCTGTTTCAATTACCCCAACAGCACGTTTTTTTGGTAACCCCATCTCTTCTTTAAAAAACAACAAACAAAAAAAAAAAACCTTCAAAACACAAACTCACTATCAAGTAAGTATATTTCATATAATAGTTTTTTTGTTATGAATATCCAGAAACAATTTGACTGAAAGAAAAAAACCCAACTCTTTCCGCATGTTTATTTTGCTTCCCTTCTTAGTCCTCCAGTCCGTCTCTGGGGCAAATGCAGGTCTTCCATCCAGGCTTCACCTGACCTGGAGCACGCACCTCTGCGACAGGACTCTGGAGTTTACGGCCGCTCCAATTACTCCTTGGCAGAAATCCAACTTAATTTTGTTTTCTGAAACTATGGCCACTTAAAACATTTTTTAACCTGGTGGTAGTAGCACACACCTTTAATCCCAGCACTCAGGAGGCAGTTGGATCTCTGTGAGTTCGAGGCCAGCCTGGTCTACAGAGTGAGTTCCAGGACAGCCAAAGATACAGAGAAAACCCTATCTCAAAGAAAAGGAAAAGGAAAAGGAAAAGGAAAGGAAAAGAAAAGAAAAGAAAAGAAAAGAAAAGAAAAGAAAAGAAAAGAAAAGAGAAAAAAAAACCCAAAAACAAAAAAAAAAAAACATTTTTTCTAAGCTTGAAAGAGTGTTTCCGGATTAATGAAGAACATCACACACACACACACACCCGTCTCCTCAGCACATTGCCAAGGGCAAAACCTCTTTTCCTCCCTACTCCCTGGGGTTCAAACCCAGGTTACCAATCTCATTACCATCAAGCAACATTCCCACCCCTCAATCTTGTCTTCCTCACAAATTATGTAAGCAATGAACTCGGTGACTTCAAAAGTCTCTTTCTCGGGAGCTGGAGATGGCTTAGTTAAGTGCACTTGTTGCTCTTGAAGAAAACCAGGGCTCAATTTCTAGACTCTACACGGTGGCATACAAGCATCTATAGCTGTACTTCCAGGGGATCCTATGCCTCTCCTGACTGCTACCTGGCATTGAGCATGCATGTGGTGCACACCCACACATGCAGACAAACACTCACATATAAAGAAATAAAATAAAATATATAGTGAAGCATGGTGACACAGGACTTTAATCCCAGCACTTGGTAGGTGAGGCAGGTGGATCTTTGTGAGTTCAAGTCCAGCCTGGTCTACAAGCCAGGCCAGTCAGGACTATGCAGAGAAACCCTGTCTCAAAAACAAAACATATAAATATGTACATATACATAATAAAAATAACAATAAAAAGGCTTTCTTGCTTTTAGTATCTTATGACTATAAAATATTTCCTGTCAAATTTGTTAAATAAAAATATAAAGTCCTTTTGTTTCTTATCCTGGTATTAAGCTGAAGTCCAGGCTTAGGCTCACAAGGCAAGCACTCTACCACCAACATGTTCACAGCCACAGGATCCATTCCTAGCACCCACATGGCAGCTTACAAACATCTGTGAGTCCGGCCTCAGTGGGCATCAGGCATGCAGGAGGCGCACAGACAAACAAGCACGAAAAACACTTACACACATTTCTTTAAGGCATAAATATGGCAGTTATCCATGTTTTCAAAAAAAGTGGCCAATGTAGGAACATAAAAAGGCCCCACCTGTTTCTGAGGATCAGACTCTGTGGGCTCAGGTCTCCATGGACTATCTCAGCTCGGTGAAGCTTCTCCACTATTGTCAAGAGGTTATAAATAATCAAGACTACTATTTCCTGAGTCACAAGCTCACTGTGTTGAAGAAGATCCTGGCAACAGAAAGACAGAAAGAAAACTGTTTCTCCCTGGTGTACCTGCAGCGCCATCCCCTGACGACCACTGACTGTGCACTTCCTTCTGGTCCCCACAGCTTTAAAATGAGGTCTCCTGAATACTGGAAGGTTTAATCAGACTGTGGGCAAAGAGCATGAAGACAAAGGAAAGGTGCACGTGCTGCCAAGCCAGAAGACCCTTGTGATCCCTGGAATCCGACTTCTGCAAGTTGTTCCCTGATTGCCACATGCATGTGCATGCTCACCTACATGTGAACACACCCACACATATAAAGTAAAACATTAATTTTTTTTATATTTTGGTAGCAAAATCTGAAGAACACAGCAAACAATAAAATGATATATTGTATCTGTATTTTAAAAAGGATGCAGGGGAGACAGAATAGTCAAGAAAAAAATTTTATTTTACTTTAAATGAGTTGATAATTATTCTAGTTAGGTGACTCATTCATTCCCTTCATGTCCCAGGATAAAATGTTAAAAATAACAAATAGGTACGTGATCAAAACCACTGGAGAAGAAGAGCAGGGAGGTAGCTCACTGGCAAAGCGATTACCTAGATGTACGGGGCTGGTCAATCCCCAGCACTAACACCAACCAGAACCCCTCTGCCTTTAAAAAAAAAAAAAAAAAAAAAAAGTCAAGCATGATGATGCACACCTTTAACCTGAGCACTTGGAAGGGAGAGGCAGCTAGATCTCTGAGTTTGAGACCAGCCTGGTCTACAAAGTGAGTGCTAGGATAGACAAGGCTATTACAAAGAAAAACCCTGTCTTGAAAAACCAAAAACCAAAACAAAACAAACAAAAGAACCCCAACCAGCCAATGAAGAATCACCTAGGAAAAGAAAGAGTCACTAAAACTTCCCAGTTTTAATTGAATGTGTGTTGGTGCATCTAGAAGCCTGGGGCAGAGACTCTTGAGTTCGAGGCCAGCCAGGTCTACACACTTAAGTCTGATCCCTGGAACCTATGGAGAATTAGCCTCGAACCATGGCACACACACACAGTAAATGTTAAATAAATAAAAATTAAAACTGGCCTGTTTCTAGATGATTGAAAGGAATTTTGTATTAAACTTTTAATTACAATCATGTGTGTGCACATCCCATGTGACAGTGGAAACCTGAGACAATTTACAGGATCCAATTCTCTCTCACTACCATTTGGGCCTGGGGAGTCAAACTCGGGTCATCAGACCTGGTACCAAGTGCCCCCCGCTGAGCCACCTCACCAGCCCTGCATTAAACATCTTTCGCAGATGTAGTACAAATTTCTTCTTTTCGTTCTAAGTTGTATGTTCTGAGCATTATCACCAACCTGAAGGGTAGAACAATTTATGTATTGGTACCAAACGATATGGCCATCTTGGTACTGGCAGCAGCTGCAGAGCAGGTCACAGTCCTCATTTAGACGCTCCCTTATTTTGAGGTTGATATAAAAATCCCATGGGACAGGTTGAAAAGATGCCTGTAAGACAGAATATTTCACAAGTAAAGGCAATTAGAATATGTGGTGATGGCTGAGAGACTGAAAACACAATTGAAGACATGGTCTCATTACGTAGCCCTGCCTGGCCTAGAACTCTCATATAGACCAGGTTAGCCTTGAACTCATGGAGATCCACTTGCCTCTGCCTCCTAAGATAAAAAGTGTCTACTACCATGCCCGGCTGGAAGACACATGTCTTAGTCATAAAGAACAAAATCATACTATTTGTAATAAAGTAGACAGAAATGAAGATTATGTTAAGTAGAGAACCCAAACACAGAAAGACAAATGCCTGTGTTTTCTATTTAACTATGCACGCATGAAAGCAGGAAGGGACTATGAGGGTGACAGAAGGGGAGAAGCGTGAGTAAACCACAATTATTTACACACATACACATCTACGTATAATGAAACCCATTACTTTATTTGCTACCTAAAACCAGTCAACTAATTCAAAACACAGTAACAACAAAAACTGCAGAATTTAGGAGGCAGAGGCAGGAGAATTAACACAAATTTAGGCTAGCCTGGTCTACATACTGAATTCCAGATCAGCCAGGGCTTCAGAATGAGACCCTGTCTAAAACAAACAAAAGCAATAAATTCTCCACATTTCTATCCTTAATCCCTGTTCTATTGTTGTGAAGAGACATCATGGCCAAGGCAACTCTTATAAAGGAAAGTATTTAATTGGGAGCTTGCTTAGTTTCAGCGATTAGTCCATTATCGTCATGGTGGGAAGTATGGCAGATGTGCCAGAGAAAGACCAAAGAGTTCCACAACCTGATGCTTGGGGGGGGGGGGGCGCTGGAGGCAGATGAGTGAGGAGACTCACTCTGGACTGGCATGGGTTTTGCAGGACACCCACCCCCCCAGTGACATACTCCCTCTAACAAGGTCATACTTACCAATTCTTCTAATCCTATCAAAGAGTTACATTCCCTGGTGACTAAGTATTTAAATATATAAACTTATGGGGGCTATCCTTATTTAAATCACTACACAGACTTTCTGATATTCGAGCAAATATAAACTAAAATGTAATTTTAAAAAGCATAATCAGGAGGCTGAAGAGATGGCTCAGTGGTTAAGAGCATTGGCTGCCATTCCAGAGGTCCCAGCCTCCACATGGTGGCTCACAGCCATCTATGGGAATGTGATGCCTCCTTTTGACATAAAGGCATACATGCAGTTAGAGTATTCAAGCCCATAAAATAAAAAGCATAATATTGCCAGGCACAGTGGTGCAGCATTCTATACCAGCCAGGGCCACATAGTAAGACCTTGTCAAAAACACCAAAAACAAACCAACAAAAACCAAAGCATAACCTATACACAAGAACAGAGGAGCGGTACAGTCCTGAGAGCTGGAGAGAACAGAACGGATACACTTGGAGGACACGGCAGAGCAGCCTTGGTACACAGACCTACTGAACAATCCTGCAGCACCGGCCAGGTGGGGCTGGATGCAGCCACGCGAGTGCCTGAACCACACTTAGGAGTCCTGTAGCCCAGCTCGACAGCCACTTCCTCCTCTACAGAAGATCATTTCCAGGTGTACAAGGCAAGAGGACTGAACTAGAAGAAGCCCAGCTCCGTGAGATGGGGGTAGGGTGGGAACTAGGTGGCACAGACCATGCCACTTCTCCACCACTTCTCACTTCGCGGCCAACTCTTAGTCTCTGGGCAGGAAATGAGAAGCCTTCTTTCAGAGAGTCAACCAGTTCAAGATGTAGCAGTTGGTGGGTTTCCAATAAACTGCCAAAACTACACCATCTACAGTGACGTCCACGCCGTCGGGGTCTCTCTATATACATACAGCTTCCAACTAGCCTTTAGTGTTACACACCTAACTCCAGCAAGAGCAAAACACTCCACGTTGCTAATATGAAGACAATTTTAAATAGATGAAAAAAAAAACAGATTGGGGGAGAGAAGGAAAATTGTTTTTTCCTCCCTCCTTTAAAAAAGCACTTCATTGTGTGTGTTTATGTGTTTGTGTGTACGTGTGTCATTGCATGGGTGAGGAAGTGACAGGACAACTGTGGGAGTTGACGGTGTTCTTCTATGTCAGCTGCAGAGACTGAACTTTAACCACTGGCCATCTTGCTGAGGCCAGCCTGGTCTACAGAATGAGCTCCAGGACAGCCAGGACTATTATCATACAGATGCTGCGCGCTGCCTGAGTACAGCAGGCGGTCGGCCCACCAGACACATGGTTCCGTGGTGGGAAGCCCCACCTGGAAAGGCCGTTGGGTCACTGGCTGTGGAAACCAGTTGCTCCTGTTTTTAATTTCACTCATGAGTCACTTCGTTTCTTCCCTAAAAACTTCATTTTTTTCTTAAGAATAGCTTTCAGTGTATTCCAACTGCTTGTGTGTTTATCTTGTGAAAATGTTCCATCTACTGGGCACACAGATAGCTGTGGATGGTCAGAAGGCTGATTTCTGCTCTCTGTAGAATCCTAATGAATAGAAATACTAGGCTATCTTACATTACTCAGACTGACACAGGATTCTCAGTCACAAAGACAGCCGCTTACACAGACTTTAGACTTCAGAGCAGATTCACAACAGGCTGGTTGCTCCTAGAGACAAATACATGAGGTCATTTTTTTTCCCAGGTGTTGTTGTTTTATTAATTCAAGGTCAGAGTTTGAAGGAACTTTAGTCTGTGTGTACTCCGCGACCTCAAGGTCCAGCCAATTGTTTACTGTCTGGGAACCCTCACCAGGAGCTAGGTGCAAGGGCCTGGTTGCTCACTGGCCAGTCATTGTGACATTCCTAGTCTGAAAGACACTATATGACTTATCTTGGGTTTTGAGATGGGGTCGGGCCCTAAAAATGTAACTTGTCCAGAGTTTGTGTGTGGGAGAGCAGGAAGCAGCGAGTGGAGGTGTTGAGAGAAGGCTGCTGCGGGAAAGAGAAGTGTGAGAGATGAAGACGCAGCATGAGAGAGGAAGAGTGATGAATGAAGGACTGCTATGGAAGTGTGCGTGTGTGAGTGTGTGTGTGTGTGTGTGTGTGTGATGAATGAAGGACTGCTATGGAAGTGTGCGTGTGTGTGTGTGTGTGTGGATGTGAGAGTGAGTGATAAATGAAGGACTGCTATGGAAGTGTGCGTGTGTGAGTGTGCGTGTGTGTGTGTGGGTGTGAGAGTGAGTGATGAATGAAGGACCGCATAGAAGTGTGCGTGTGTGAGTGTGAGAGCGTGTGTGGGACCTGCTCCTGCAGAGGGATCACACTTACAACTGTCTGACGTGCTATGTGCTGAGAGGACATGTAAATGAGATGCAGCTGTGCTGTGTGCAGACTTGTAACAGCGGCGGCAAGGAAAATGAGGCTGGATAGAAGAAAAGAGATGGGGAGGAAAAATGCATTGTAAAAGACAGACATGTAATCATGTGAGAAGAGATGTAACTGAAATATGTAACTGAGCAGAAGAGAGATGTATGTAAGACAGATTGTCAAGATAAAGACACTATTTAAGTTGAAGTAGAGAGAAGATCTATTTAACCCTCTAGCTACCCTCAGATAAAAATTTTTCCTAGTCCTGCTACTCTTGAGGTTTTTCTTTTTATTACCCTGGAGCAGAACCTAGGCACTGGCCTCTCCTGGTCAGTGTTACATGGAGAAACCTATCTCCAAAAACAAAACAAAACAAAACAAAAATTAGCTGGGCGGTAGTGACTCGGGCCTTTAATCTCAGCATTTTGGAGGCAGAAGCTAGTGGATGTTCTACAGAGTGAGTTCTAGAACAGCCGGACACAGAGAAACCCTGCCTTGAGAATAAACAACAGCAACAACAAAAAAATAAAAATAAAAAAATAAAAAGCCCCTTTGAAAGAAATGCAAAACCTATAAAGAGACTGAAATTACGGTTGATAAAATCATCTTCTGAATTTATAGATTGTACATTGCAGGATTCAACCAACCATGGATGGACACGACTTGAGGGGTGGTGGGAACAACACACAATAAATATGGACATTATGTTAGTATTGTAAGTGGTCCAGTGATGACTTAAAGCATATTGTAGTGTATGTGTAGGTTATTCGCAAGTCTATAGAAAGGACTTGAATATCCTCAGGTTTGGGTATCTCAAATGGGAGGGAGGTATCTTAGAATCAATCCTCCGCAGCTACCGAGTATAGTGATATTTCATTTATGTTTTCATAAATAAAGCATGAATAATATCAGAAGGGCAAAGCTAAGCCACTGGAGGCCAGGCAGTGGTGTCACACACCTTTAATACCAGGATTTGAGAGACAGAGGCAGATGGAGTTCAAGGCCACCCTGAGCTACACAAGATCAATGCAGGAACAAAAATCCAGATGGTGGTGCCTCACACCTTTAATCCCAACACTAGAGGGAGGAGAGAGGCTCTGGCTGCTTAGTCTGAGGTCACCCAGCCATGGTAGAGGTAAGACTTTTCTAGTGGCTGGCTGCTTTGCTTTTCTAATTCTCAGGTTGAACCCCAATATCTGTCTCTGAGTTTTTATTATTTGTGCTACAACTGAGACATGATTGCACTACAGAAAGCAGGATAAAGGAGAAGCTAGATGGATAAAAACATTTCACTTTAATCCTATCTGTCTGTGTGGTGCACACCCTCAGACCCCGGAGCTGGAGTCCCAGGTGGTTGTGAACTGTCCAGTGTGGGTGCTGGAAATCAAACTCGGGTCCTCTCTAACAGCAGTAAGCACTCTGAACCATCTCTCCAGCCCATAAATGGGGGGAAGGAAGGGAACATAGAGGAAATAAGGGTTGGTGATATGGCTCAGTGAGTAAAGGTGTTTTGGTTTTTTTCTTTTCATCAAACCCAGAACCATATGATAAGAGAGAACAAAGGCCTAAAACTTGTCCTTGGATCTATACCTACACATCTATATCTACACACCTACACCTACACACATACATACAAATAAATGTTAAACAAATAAATGATTGTCCAGGAAAAACCTATAACCTAATATGAGAAATTACAAATTGAGAAAAAGCAGGAAATTGAAATAATTTTTTTCAAAGAAAATGTCAAGACTGAAAGAATAAATGTCCACTGACATTTTCTATCTGCCCAGCACACAGGCAATAAGTGTGTAACCACTATGTGCTGGCAACAAACAAGACTACAGGATCTAGAGATAGGGAGAGATTTCATACAAAGTTACTGGAATTAATAAGACAGCTGGCCAGACCTGCAGATCCAAAGCTACAGGACCTCCATGACATAAGGCAACAACAGGATATTCAAGAAGTCCCATAGAGGGCCCAGTATCAAGGGTGAAGCAGAAGCCAGCAGCCTTGAGCCAGACCAATGACTCACTGCAATGGGCACTTACACATGAAGAACACTGGATGACTCACTGTGTCACACTACAGCTTCCATGCCAAGACTTCGTCGGTCTTTGTTTTTCTTTTAAATTGTATTTTATTTTGGGGAGGGGAAGTTGCAAAGGCAAAGGGTGGATATGAAGGGATGTGGAGATGAAGGGATCGGAAAGCATGATGTGAAATCCAAAGAATCAATAAAAAGTTAAAAAAAAAAAAGAAGAAAAAAAAAGACAGCTCAACTGGGCAGGTGGAACATCCCGGCAATCAAAGCATCCAAGAGGCAGCAGAGACAGGAGGATTGATTGTTAGTTTGAGGGGTACATAGCAAGACTCTATCTCAAACCCCAAGACAACTCCCACTGAGTAAAACTTTTGTTGACACAAAAGCTCCACTGCACTTCTGGAACTTGAAGGCCAGGAGTGGCTGACCCCTGTCTTTATTCCCTTTGTGCTGATTCTTTTAAAATAGCCAAAAGCTAAAGACTGTGAGGTTGGACCCCAGCCAATAGGGAAAACACAATGTTACCACATGCATTAGAATAAAAATCAAGTGAATGCCCATGCCCAGGTGTGCTTGGTTTGGGTTCCAGCACACCCTTTGTGCAAACACAATTGCTTTCCTAAGCTTTAAAAAATGAAAAAGATTAGAATGGCAAAAGACTCCAGAAGTAAAGCCCGAGGATGAGGCCCAGCAGTGAGGTGTTTGCGTCTACAGCAATGCCTATATTCAGTGTCTAAAACTGCAGAAAACAAAACAAAAACAAAAAACAGCCAAACAACAGCAGAAAACACAAAACCAAGCACATTTAGAAAAGAAAGTTTTAAAATTCTAAGGGAAAAAAATTTAACAAAGAGTTCTATATTCAGTCAAACTATCAATCAAGAAAAGATGCAGAATAAGGAATTTTCTGACCCAAAGGATTTAAAAAAACTTTATATTGCCTCTTTTTCCTCAGAAAGCTACTAAGTACTTATCCAAAAGGAGAGGAATTAAGCTAAGAAAGAAATGGGAGAAGCCGGGTGGTGGTAGTGCACACACCTTTAATCTCAGCACTCGGGAGGCAGAGACAGGCGGATCTCTGTGAGTTCGAGGTCAGCCTGGTCTACAGAGTGAGTTCCAGGACAGACTCCAAAGCTACAGAGAAACCATCTCGAAAAACCAAAACAAACAAACAAAAAAACAAAAACAAAAAACAAAAAACCAAAGAAAAAAAGAAATGGGGAAATAGGTATCTGGTGTCCGATATCTCCCCAGAAAGACAACGTGGACAGAACTCAGAATGCTTGGGCACAAGACAATCTTACACAATCCCTCATTTCTCATCTCTGATCGTGACATTGAATGGTGACTGATTTCCCAGTAAAGAAACCGTAGACAGGTGTGACAGTACCATGGGGACACAACTGTCTTCTTTGCTTATTTACCAGGTAATAAAATTAGAGTCAGTCTCACCTTTATCATGGTTAACTCGGCCGAGTCTCTTGGTGCCACCCAGAATAACTTGTAATCATCACATATCAGGTACTCTTGTTTAATGCAGTAGTCTTCACTACCTGTGGAGAAGGTTTGATTCCATGTGACATCACTGTGAGCATATGGAGGTCCTAACGCTATCTCCCAGCGAAGGGGGAGAGGTACTAGTGTATTTGCCAGGAAGTAGCTTCTGGAATACTTTTCAAAATCATTTGTTTAAAATCAAAAGGAGGGCTGGGCAGATGGGTGGCTCAGCTAAGAGCACTAGCTCCTACAGAGGACCTGGGTTTGATCCCCGCACCCACATGGCAGCTCACAATCATATGGAGAACCCCAGTTCTAGGGGATCCAACAGGCATCACAAGCATGCAGGCAATACACTAATAAAAGCCAATAAATAAATCTTAAAAAGTATTAAATAAAAGGAGACAAATAAAAGTGCCATTGTTACTATGGCATGAAATTACTAATGTGTTAACCTCTATAATGCAAGTTATTACAACCTAGGCACGTTCACAGTGTTCATGAGCTCAGAGTGTTCAAATCACTTACTTGTATGCTGTCATAAGCAAAAGGACAGATATTCAACACTACTTACCTAACTCAATTTCCTTCCCCACTTCCAGGGTAGGCATTGGTCTATCTTCCACAGAAAACTCTGCAAAAGCACTTGATTCTGGTAGGGATTTTAGTAGTTGCAGTCGGTATTGTGAACACCAGGGTGACTGAACAGCATTTTCTGTGGAGAAAATAAGCATCATATATAAACTAATGTTTAGGGCCGAATGGGTGATGGCACATGCCTTTAATCCCAGCACTTGGGAGCAGTAGGCAGGCAGATCTCTGTGAGTTCAAGGCCAGCCTGGTCTACAGCAGTTCTCAACCTGCAGAGGACTCATATCAGATATGTACATTATGATTCATAATAGTAGCAAAATTGTACTTACAAAGTAACTAATAAATTTATGGTGGGGGGGGTCACTACAACATGAGGAACTGTATTAAAGGTCTTCCTAAAGCATTAGGAAAGTTAAGAGCCATGGGAGCATAGAGCAAGTTCCAGTATAGCCAGGGTCACACAGAGAAACCATGCCCCGACCCCTGCCCCCCAAACAAACAGACAAAACAAAACCCAAACCTGGGTAGTGGTGGCACATGCCTTTAATTCCAGCACTCAGAGGCAGAAGTAGACAGATCTCTATGAATTTGAGGCCAACTTAGTCTACAGAGAGCATTTCAGGACACCCAAGGCTACACAAAGAAACCCTGTCTCAATCCCCACCCAGGCAGTGGTGGAGCTCGCCTTTAATCCCAGCACTCAAATGGCAGAGGCCGGTGGGTCTCTGAGTTCGAGGCCAGATTGGTCTTCAGAGTGAGTTCCAGGGCTACACAGAAAACCCATGTCTGAGAAAAACAAACAAACGAGAGACTAGAGGGGAAAAGACTCCAACAAGATTGAAAATCAGCACTGCCAATCTGCCCACACTCATTTGCCTCATGTACTTGTGAATTGCGCTGAGTTACTGCTAGTTTATCTGAGAACTATCACTAGCTAGCACATCAGTCTGCTGAAGGGCATGAACGTTCCCCAGGCAGCGTTAGGAGCCTGCCCACAGGTTGGACGGATCTACCTGCAGCGTCAGAAGTTAGCTCCAGCTTCTCGGGGAGCTGAAGGCCCTTGATGGAGGAGGTACTTGACACTGAAGCAGAGGAGCCAGAGAAGGCAGATGAGTGTGTGGCTTCACCGCTGTCTTCAATAATTGGGCTGCAAGAAACAAAAGTGGAGCTGTCCTCAGGCATAGCATACACCGGCTTCTGTTAGAACTTTTTAAATAATAAAGATTCATTCACTTTTCTGAGTGTTTTGCCTGCATGCATGCAGTGCGCCAGTCTGAGAGCCGAGCCTGCAGCGGCAGGAGAGGACGTCAGGTCCCCTAGGACTGGAGTTCCAGAGGGTTGTGAGCTCTGAGTGTGGGGAACTGAACCTGGGACCTCTGCGAGAACAGTTTTATACATTTTTAATTTATAAATTTTACATTAAATTCATTTTGTAATGAAATTTATTTTAAAATAATTTATAGCTGCTATAATTTTTATTAGTCTCACTTTTAAAGCACATCATTTTCCCAAACCAGAAATAGATGAAAATACAGTATTTACTGTATGTACATGAGTGTTCTGCTCACATGTTTGTACACAATGTGTGTGCCTGGTACTTGTAGAGGTAAGAAGACAATGAATACCGCAGAACTGGAGTTATGACAGTTGTGAGTTACCACATGTGTGTTGGGAATCAAACCCGGGTCCTCTACAAGAACCAACTCTCCTTCTGTATCTTTGAGTCTCATTACCGTCAAAATTCACTTCTTATCCTCAAATCCAAGGTCATTACACTGACATTACACCAGAGAAAAGACAGACTGTCTTTTTAAGCACCTGGCATACAGTAAGAGCCTGATGCCTGCTCACTATGACTGATAAGCTCACGGACCAAGAGAGCAAACACTCCAATCACCTCAGCTTCTTGACGCTGAGGGTCTGGCTATAAATAGTGGCCATTGCAGTGTGATGGACTTCAGAGGTCTTCCCATCCAGATCCTCCTCCTGTGACAGTCTCTCAGTGTCGGGAGGGATGCCCTTCAAGGACGGCATCTCATGGAAAGGAGTAGATGCAAAACGAGGCGCTCTAGCAAAGTAACAAGTGTCCTCGGGGATGGGACACATGGTTACATTCCTGAAACCAGTGATGGTGGCATCTTCACTTAAAGGTTCAATTCCTGTAAGTTCATCCTAAAATAAAAACGGAGCAAACACAGTTTAACTGAGCTAGTTCAATAAACATGTGAATGGCAAACACACACACACACACACACAGACATCAGATCACTGACATGAGATTTAGAAATAAACATAGTTGAAGACAATTTAAAAAGCATAGTACAACACTGAGGAAAGTGATTTTGTACTTCATCAGAAAATATACTGTGAGGGCTCTCCACATGGAAAGATTGCTTCATGTCCTCTCCCAAACAATTCTACCTCAAAGCTGAAGCACTGATACCACTTTTCACACTTAAAAGTATCCTGTGGGCTTAGCGAGACAGCTCAGAGAATACCTGCTGCCTTTCCAGAGGACCCAGGTTCAGTTCCTACCACCTGGGTGGGCAGCTGAGCTGCAAGGGCTCCTTCACAGGTGCCCACTACATACACATGACACTCAGCTCCAAGGGCTCCTCCACAGGTGCCCACTACATACACATGGCATGCATTTACAGAACCGCACACAGATACACAGATAAAAATACTCTTTTTAAAAATTTTTTTTAAATGCCAGATGTGGTGGTGCACACCTTTAATCTCAACACTCAGGAGGCAGAGGCAAGCAGATCTCTGAGTTCAAGGCCAGCCTGCTCTACATAGTGAGTTCCAGGATGGCTAGAGCTACATAGTGAGATCCTGCTTTGAAAAACCAAATTAAAAAAAAAAATCAATTCTTTAAAAACTAGGATAGTCACAATACGGGTTGCATTTTTAATTAACTAATTTGCACATGTGTGCATGCATGTGAGCCATGGCATGCATGTGAAGATCAGAGGACAATTTGTATAAGCCATTTTTTCCTTCCACCATATGGAACTCAGGTCTCAGATTGGCAGCAAAGGCCACCAAGCCATCTTGTTGGCCCCAAAATGTCTATTTATTAGAAATATCCAGCTATCGGAGTAGCTGAACCTACAGGCCTAACCCCGACCCTGTGCACCCCCATCTGGGAGCTCCTCAGAACAAAGGGGTCCTACTGTTTTCAGTCACTGCTTTCACAGCACCCAGGGACTAACGGCATCAGAATCACAGAGGACTTTCCCAAATGATTTAAAACAAAGGGAAAAATAATGCTTAGATTCCTTCTCCAGAAATTTAAATCACATAAATCTGGAACGGGACCTGAGTCTTTCTTCAGTCATCAAAGTCTCCCACGGCACTTCTGAGTCATTGGAAATTTCTGTATTTTGGATATAAAATATTCATATGTGAAAATCTACCTAGCCATACAATTCTGTGTACTTTACTAGACATAAAATATATCAAGAAAGTAAATAAAAAGGAAAGTTTATTTTAAAAAATGTCTCCCAATGACTTTGTGCATGTCCTTGGATGTGAAGGAAGTGCTGTCACTGAAGCCACTCATCATGTCCCCAGAACAACCTTCAAATTAAACACGTCAGCCCTCCTCACGTGCCTGGGTGCTAGTCTGCTGAGAAGCCTCTTTCTTCCTTCCCTAAAGTTTCAACAAAATGTCAATGCCAAGGCCCATGCTTGTTTTTTGTTTTAGTTTGACATTCTTACCCCTGGGTGTTATGACTATGCGACAGTGGTTAACAGAATAGCAAGGGGGCCATGAGATAGTGAGCACATGCAGTCAGGCCTGATGAGTTACACGGAGTTACATGGAGTAAGAGATAACCTGACCTCCACACACACGCAAGCACTCACACATAAACACAAAAAACTAAATGTAAAGAAAACCAGAACAGGAAGGAAAAATTGTTGGTCTACAAATGTTTCCATTGCCACAAAGGGTATTTTACATCGGAAGTGTGAGAAGGCTATCAAATTAGTGACCCACCTGACCTTTTACAACTGTGGAGTCTAATCCATCACTTCACAGTGTGCATCTCAGTGTTCTGGTGAACTCTGGGATCTAATCCATCTCTCCTGTGTGTGTCTCAGTGTTCTGCTGTGTTCACACCAGCACGAGATTCTATGAGCACTTCATCCCTCAGGAAGAAACCGCAGTACCAGCAGCCCCTTCCCATTACCCTCTCCATTAATCCCATCCACTCTGCTTTATCCTGGACACTTCATGCAAATAGAAAATATTTAACAGAAAGTTCCTTTATTTACTTCTATTTTTTCTTTACTTTTTTGTTTTTGTTTTTTTTCAGGAAAGGGTTTCTCTGTGTAGCTATGGCTGTCCTTGAACTCACTTTGTAGACCAGGCTGGCCTCAAACTCATGGAGATCCAGCATGGGCCACCAAGACCTGGTTAGTAAAAAAGTGTTTATTTTATGCACATGAGTGTTTTGCCTGATTGTATGTTAGCACACCATGTATGTGTGGTACCCATGGGAGCCACAAGTGGGCATTGATCACTGGCATTATAGTCAGTTGTGACCTGCCAGGTGGGTGCTGGGAATCAAACCCAAGACCTCTACAAGAGCATGTGGTCTTAATTGCCCCTAGGTTTAACATTTTAGGGAATGACCAACAATTCTTCCAAAATGACTGTCCCAGCAATGTATGAAGGTTCTAATATTTCTACATCCTTGCCCTCCAACACTCATTATTACCCACTCTTGATTATAGAAACGCCAGTGGGTACAATGTAGTATCTCACTGTGGTTCCACTATTTTCCTGGTGACAACATTCTGAAAATCTTTCCATGTGCTTAGTTCAAAAGCGATTTTAATTTTAACCCTAAACTTTTTGAACAACATCTAGCTACACACTCAAGGTGGACTCAAACTCAATACATAGCCTAGGTTGACTTTGAACTAGATTCTCCTCTACTTCCACAGCCCACTGAGATTAAAGCTTGTTGAGCACTTAATCCTAAACTTTTCCTTTAAACTTAAATACCTAAATTGTATTGGGGGTAGGGGAAAGCAGGGGTCAGAGGGACAACCTGTGGAAGTCAATGCTCTCCTTTTACCACCTGAGACCCAGGAGCCAGTATCAGGTTGTCAGGCTCGGCAGGAAGTGCCTTTATCTGCTGAGCCATCTAACCAGCCAAATGCTAAACTGAGAGATCTGAGTGAAATAATTCACTAAGTCCACTGATGTGAACTTACACAAACACCAGCAGACACATCCTCATTTGAGGCAATGATTTCTGTAGTCTTGAGAACTGCAAGGGGTCTTCGCTGGGCTTTGAGGGCCTGTGGAAAATCTGTAGCAGGACTGGGAGAAGACACATTCCAGTTAGCACTCTTTGTATCTGTATGCAAAATAATAGCAACCCTGATTCAAGCTTCTTTGGTTGTTTGTTGAGATAAGGTTGTATAATGTGGTCTTGAACGTTCTATCTCAGCTCATTCTTCCCAGGCCCTGTGTACACGTGTCCAGCTACTCTCACTCCCAGACTAAAACACTGGGACATCATGGCTCAGTGGGTAACCATGCTCTGTAGTCCACGACTGCTAACTGGAGCTCCATCCCAGAGAAACAATGGTAGAAAAACGTACTCAATTTACAAAAGTTTTCATATAAAAAAAAAAATTTACAACATTTTTCAAAGAATTTAAAATAAGATCTGATGGTGGTGGCACATGCCTTTAATCCTAGCACTTTGGAGACAGGTGGATCTCTGTGAGTTTGAGGCCAGCCTGGTCTACAAAATGAGTTCTAGGAAATTCTACAGAGAAACCCTTTCTCGAGAGAAAAAAAAATTTAAGATAAAGATCCAGAGAAATGACTTAGTGGTTAAGAGTACTAATGCTCTTGCAGAGGGCTGGGGCTCGGTTGTTAGTACCGATCCGATACCCTTTACTGGATATCGTGGGCTTGTGCAGAGATACATGCAGGCAAAACACCCAAATAAAAATTTTATTTTAACTTTCAAAAATCTAAAATTTTAAGTGAAAGTGTACTTATATAGGAAGATCTATTCCTAACCCCTCCCCCCAAACAAAACAACAAAATCAAACCTTTTGTCCTTTCCGTCTGAAAGAAACTCATCAAAAATGGAGAAAGGCATGCTGGGACCTATAGAAAGAGAAATGGGTTTTGGGAGTGTTTGATTCTTCAAGAAAACTATAGAAATGAATTAATGCTGTGTTGTTCGAAAGAAAAAGCACAACTGAAAAAGACAGTAATTCTGTATGTATGCATGTGTCTTGTGTGTGGGTACAGTCCACGCACATCAGTGAGTACATAAGTCTGAAGAGGACAGAGAGGAGCAACCCAGTCTGGAACTGCATAGCGTGTGCTGGGAACCCAACCTGGGTCCTCTGCAAGTAGCACACACTCCTAACCACTAAGGCATCTTTCTAGCCTCTGATTTGTTTTTATAATGAAAAAGTTAAGACATATAAAAATAGATACCATTTCATAATAATTACCTAAACATGCATGACTGTACTTCATCTATGTTCCCAGCAATGCTACTACTTCCCAAATCCAATCCGACATAGCCCTAAAGATCCAGAACATTTCATTTCATCTGTAAATATTTCAATATGTCTTTGTCTTTTAAAAGGTTCTTTTTTTTATTAACTAAGAAATAATATCTACGTAACTAATAATTTCTGAATAGTCAGTTCTATATTTTAGTACTGTTTACAACATTTTTAAAATGTGTTTGAATTGGCAATGCATAATGAGATCTGTATGTTGTCAATATTCCAAAGTCTCTAAAGCTTTCCCTCTGGACCTGGTGATACTCTCAGATGAAAGGATCTTGCCACCACAACTGACAACAACTGGAGTTCAAGTTCAGTCCCTGGAACTGACCTGACAGAGGATTTGACTCCTGAAAGCTGTCCTGACCTCTGCATCTCTCTCTCTCTCTCTCTGAGACAGGGTTTCTCTATAGTCCTGGAACTAGCTCTTGTAGACCAGGCTGGCTGCGAACTCACAGAGATCTGCCCACTTCTGCCCCCCAAGTACTGGGATTAAAGGCGTGCCCACCACCGCCCAGCAATATTCATGTT
This sequence comes from Myodes glareolus, assembly GCF_982192425.1. Classification (NCBI taxonomy): domain Eukaryota; kingdom Metazoa; phylum Chordata; class Mammalia; order Rodentia; family Cricetidae; genus Myodes; species Myodes glareolus. The sequence continues at coordinate 60,268,737 of NC_142035.1, forward strand.
TTTAACACGTAAAACATTTCAGTATGTTCTTAAGTTTTTTGTTTAATATTTACATATGTGTGAGCAAGCATGTGGCAGTCAGAGAAAGACTTGTGGATGTCAGTTCTCTCCTTCTACCATGTGGGTCTCAAGTCACCGGACTTGGTGGCAAGGGCCTTTACTAGTTCTGACGTAATTTGTTACTTATATTTTTCATAGCTTACATTTTTTTGATAGCTTTTATATAACAACCATGCAAAAAGAAACTGAGAGGGAAAATGTATAATCTTTTTCAATGCAGCTTAAGAGATGGGAAGCCTAATATTTTTAACATATTTTTAGCAGAAAAGAAACCAATCTGGAGCTCGAGAGAAGACTCAGTGGTTAAGAGCACTGGCTGTTCTTCAAAAGGAGCCCAGTTGAGCCAGATTCGATTCCCAGCACCCACATGGTAACTCGCAACTCTCTGTAACTCCAGCTCAGACATTCTCATATATGCATGCAAAATAACCAATGCACATTTAAAAAATAAAATAAAACGCGTTAAAAAAAAAAAGAGCTAGTTGGTGGTGGTATACACCCTTAATCTCAGCACATGGAGATGGAGGCAGCGGCAGGCGAATCTCTATGAGTTTGAGACTAGCATGGTACACAGGGCAAATTCTACACAGGGAAACCCTGTATAAAAACAAACAAACAAACAAACCACCAGTCTGGGGCTGGAGAGATGGCTCAGAGGTTAAGAGCACACTACTTGACCTTCCAAAGGTCCTGAACTCGATTCCCAGCAACCACATGGTGGCTTACAAACATATATAATGAAATTTGGTAACATCTTCTGGCCTGCAGTCATACATGCAGGCAGAACACAGCATTCACAATAAAGACAAAGAGTCAATCTGAATGTTCAAGACCTAGCCTAGCCCTATTCAAGAATTCCTTCCCACACAGGGCTGGTTGCTGGTCCTGCTAACACTTGTCTAAGTGCATAGTATGAAAGTGGAGATTGAAAAATAATTATTTATTTTGCATGTGCATCAGTCTCTCTGTGCAGTCACATGTGTGTCTTCATGAGGTTGGGATAATCTTGCACACTGTGAAGACGTATGTTTCACCTCACCTGCCTAAGGCTCCTTCTGATTGGTTTAATAGAGTTTAACAGTTGATAGCTAAGCAGGACTTCCAGACAAGAGACAGAAACTCTGGAAAAGAATCTGAGGCAGGAGGTTTGCCATTCAGATGCAAGATGAAATCAGACATATTGTATCAGAAGTAACGAGCCACGTGGCAGAACATAGATTAATATAAACAGGATATTTAAGTTTTAGAGCTAGTTGGGAAAAAACCCAAGTTAGGGCCAAGCTTTCAGAATTGATAAGAAGTCTCTGTGTCATTACTCGGGAGCTGACACTCAAAGACCTGCTACATGAGGGTCAGTGGGGTCTGAGGAACAAACTCAGGTTGTTGGGCACGAGTGCCTGTCATTCTGTTGTCCCTAAACTAAGTATCTCAAAGTTGTTAGAAATCTTACGAAAATATTCTCTCAAATCACATATAATGAATTATATGTGCTTATAATGAGTTCCATTATTTAAAGACCAAATAAGACTCTATGCACACTCTGCCTTCTTTTACTATAATTAAGGTGGTGGCACACGCTTTTAATCCCAGTACTTGGGAGAGAGAGGCAGGCAGATTTTTGTGAGTCCAAGACCAGCCTGGTCTACAAGAGCTCCAGGACAGGCTCCAAAGCTACAGAGAAACCCTGTCTTGGAAACACACACACACATACACACACACACACGCACACACACACACACACACACACACACACACACACACACGAAAAGTGTTTACTGTTACATAACACATTTATTGCCAGTGTCCCTCCCAATGTGTCAAATACAGCTTACCTTTAGAGTCAGGCTGTTCTTGCAAAATGCTTTTAGGTGGTGAGGTTTCCCTGTGAAGAAATTTGTTTAAAAAAAGAAAATGTGCTTTCTTTTTAACAGAAGGAAGAGCCTTCTGTTTAAGAGACTGATCCCACCTGGTCCAAGGTGGCCTTAACTAACTACAGTGGGGATGGATGGTCGTGACCTGCTGCCTCCCAGGAGCTGGGACTACAAGCATCTATCACAGACTCAGCCAGATTGTTTCTTAAAGTTTGAGGACTTTCCCTTAAACATAATCTTGTTCATTCTAAGAGAAACTAATTATCCTACAGCTATTAATCCAAATTCTGTTGACAGGAGAACCATTACACATTGAAAATGTTCTAAATAAATTCACTAATACAAGAACTGCTAAGGTAGCCTACAAAATGGTGACCACCAAGTTTATAAACAAGAATGGCAGACATAAAGAAGACACACGAGTGTAAACAGCAGTTATTGTGTGTGTAAAGTTTTTGAGTTTTGATTTAATTGTATAAATTCAATGTACATAGCACCAGGTTCATATGGACATTTCACACAAGAATGTAATGTATTTTAAGTATGTATTGTTCTCCACTCCACCGCTTGTTTTCCTGAGATAAGGTCTTACTGTGTAGGCTAGACTGCCTTAGCCGCCTGAGTACTACCACTTTTATTCTTTGTGGGGGACAGGGCCTTATGTATCCCAGGCCAATCTCAAAGGCTACTAGCTTTGAATTCCTGACTCGCTGCTTTCATCTACGTAGGGTTACAGCATGTACCAAGGAACAGACAGTACCATATATTCTTTCATTAGCACAAAACCTTATGTTAAAATTTGCAAAACTCATGTCTCAGTACTGTCAAGAAATGGAGGAGCCTTCAAGTCACCAGAGCCCACAGTGTGTCCTATTGTCTGTGAGCACCATGCCTTCCACCAGAGTGGTCTTACCTGGGATGAGAGCTTGGTGGGCAGACAGAGTGGGACAGAGACACTCCCAGCATTTCCTGAGGCTGTGAAGCAATCTGCAGTCTGGCTGCCTCCTCTGTAGGCACCTTCTCTTCTTGCTGCTTACATTAACATAAATAAAACCAATGTCCCTCTCTTACAGAAAATGCTATTTTTACACTCTAGTGCTAACATTTGCTTTATCACCTTCTTCTAGACATCTGCCAACCACATCAGATGCCAGTACCATAAAAGCACTCCAATAATCTAGGGTCCTAGTCAAATTGGTACTTTATAGTCAACTGAGCAGTGGTAAGTATATATTGAATTTTAAAAACTAACCCCATTTTAACAGATCATGACTAAAAATAGAATTAATAAGAATATAATCGAGAAGTCAGTGAATTACATCACTTATTTTACGTGTCATAAATCCCATTTGAAACCACTTGTTAAACTACTTTCCAGCTAGTAGTAACTAAAAAACTACCAAAAAAAAAAAGGTATTTTTTAGGTTGGGCATGTAGATCGAATATAGAATTCTTGACAGGTATGCATGGGTTTTCTGTAATAAAAAAAATAGCAAAATTTTTTACCTGGTCCCCAGCTCTTTCCTGTTGAATAGTCTGAATTTCCTTTAGCTTTCTCTCCATCTCCTCAATCTGTTTCTGCATTTCTTCCCTCTTCTTTGCACTGGTCAGCAGTTCGGCTGCAAACAGTGAAGTTAGCTGAGACATTGCCCCCTCACAACAATCCCTCCTGGAAAGACTGCCTCCGGCTCACAGCCTCATTAACACTGATGAAAATGGAACAGGGGAAGCGAGGCCTCAATTTGAGGTGGGGATCCATTCTTTGATGTATGTAATCAGGAAAAAAAGCAGCACCTGTCACGCACAAGTGCAACGGATAATAGGTTCTGATGATACCGAGTCTTTGCCCACATGATGCTAACACCCATTTATGGCAGAAACACACAAAGAAATAGGAAAATCATTTAGCATTCTAAGCTAGCTTGGACTACAAAGCAAAAGTTTCTCAAAAGCACTAAAGGTATTTATACATAAAACAGGGCAGGGGATATAGCTTAATTGGTAGAGTGCTTGCATATCACAACCCTAGAACTGTAGTACTTAGGAGGTAGAGGCAGGACGCTCCAAAATCAAAAATCCTCAAATACACAGTAAGCTCAAGGCCAGCCAAAGTTACATAAGTCTATTTCTCAAACAAATAAGCAAGCAAAGAAACCATCAAAGTGTGTGGGGGGATGCAAGGGGGCAACACACAGGACTGAGGCTGTGGCCCACTGATAGAGCACTTAGTCTGTAGTACAAGCTCAGTCATCAGTACAGCACCAAATAGGGGGTGATGTAAAACTGCATATAGTGGATGAAGGTATGAAGGTCATGGCTATTAAAGACCAGTGACCAGGAATTATTTTGATAAAGTGCCGTGATAAAGCTAAAACCTGAATGATGAAAGTCACACAAGACCTGGGCAAAGTTTGTTCACACAGGAAGACTCAAAGGAAAGCCAGCTTGCTTGGCGCACAGGAAGAAAATGCCTCAGAGAACACTGGGCAATGAAGAAGACCGGCTATCCTTTCAAGGAAGTCTAGGGATGGGAGGACGGCTCAGTGGTAGAGAGCGTGCCAAGCTCAGTGGGTAAGTCTTTGTCATCCCAAGATAATACAATCCTGACGACCTGAGTTCACTCTCCAGAACCCACCTAAAGGTAGAGAAACAATTAAATGATGTCATCTTCTGTATCCCGAGTGCTTGTATATGGTCCCCTCCCCTGAACAATGAATGAGTAAGTTGTTGATTTTTTTTTAAAAAAGAAAAATAATTTGTTCTTTGGTGAAGTAGGAAGATGAGCTAATGGCTCAAGAAGAACATGGGGATAATAAGGAACCTAAAAAACCATGGGAATCCATGTGCATAATGACAACAGTAGAAACAGAAAAATGCTGGAGGGAAGAAAACCTGTCCAGGCCAAACACTTGAGAAATGTACACAGTATTTCCAGAAAGAATGCCAGGGAGGGTGAATGGGTAGAGATGGCAAGTAAGACAGCAGATTTGACAGAGATACAAAATGAGATGCTTCAGTTCTTTCAATGAACTAAGGGAGAAAATCAGAGCTGCGGATGTAAGACTTGAAAATGTGAGAGCAGACTAAATTTATCCACACAAACTGTACTAACGCTCAGCTCGGGGATTTAATCAGCTGAGAATAAAATGCATTCCATCACACTTTGATATAGCAGGTATGAACTAGAAGTTTTCCTTAGAAAAATAATTTTACCTAGGTACCTCCTCCTTATTTAGTCCTTGTTGACAGGCTCTTTGGGGGTTTTCTGTGCCACAGACTGACTGACTGACCCCAGGTCTTCACAAACGCACGCTTAGTACCAAGTTTCGCCTTCCAGCTCAGTTCCTATTTTAAAAACTGTGTATTATTACTGTGTGTGTGATGTGCCTGCACAGGAGACATCAGTTCCCTCTTTCCACCTTTATGAGGTCCTAGGGGTCAAACTCAGGTCACCAGGCTTGTGCAGCAAGTTCCTTTACCCAGTAACCATCGTACCAAGCCCCAGTTCCTGTTTTTATTTTATCTCTTTAACACTTATGTATAAGGGTGTTTTGCCTGCATATACCTGTGTACTACTTGTGTACCTGGTGCCAGAGGCCAGAAGAGGGTGTCAGATCCCAGGCACCAGAGTTAAGATAACTGTGTTCTGATGTGTGTGCTAGGTAGAGAACCCGGGTCCGCTTAAGAGCAGCTAATGCCCTGGACTCTTGAACCATTTCTCCAGTCCTTCAGCTATTGATTTTAAAAAGGCCACACTCAGCCTGGTATAGTGGAACACACTTTTAGTCTCAGCACCCGAGAGGCTGAGGTCAGCCTGGTCTACACAGTGAGATGACACCCTGTCACAAAAACAAAAAGGCCTCATGCAGCTGGCCCCTTGCTTTGCAACCATGTCTCCTTCCCACATTGGCACATAGAGCCCATTCTTCAATATATCATTTGAGATTTATTATCCTCTTGTGCTAGTGCCCTAAAGTCTGCAATATTCTCTTTCCTATTTGTCAGTTTACTCTGTCCCTCCTAACACCCGAACTATTATGGAATAACCCTTCTGTATATTGTGTAGATACATGCCTCTATGATTGGTTTAATAAATAAGCTGACTAGCCAGTAGCTGAGCAGGATAAAGTTAGGTGGGAAAGCCAAACTGAGAGTGATGGGATGAGGAAGGATGGGTCTGAGGAGTCGCCAGCAAACCTCTGAGGAGGCAGAACATATAGAAAATGAGGTAGCAAGGCATGAGCCACATGGTAAAACATGGATAAGAAATATGGATTAATTTAAATGTAAGAGTTAGCAACAAGTCTGAGCTACCGGCCGAGCATCTGTAATTAATATTAAGCCTCTGAGAGTTTATTTCAGAGTGGCTGCTGGAGAGAAAAGCCCCACCCACACTGAAGAGACTGCTCCAGAGCAGGAACTGCTTTCTGTTCCCCTCAATTTCCAAATCTTCCATTAATTTCAGAATGAGATAAATGAAAACAATAATATAAGTAACTCTGTAAGTGACTGAATATGTAAATATAAATAAACTGCCAGAGAAATTGAGGCTGAGCATTTCGGCCAACACTAAGAATGGTAAGGTACCTAAGGAGGAGCGCACCTGCATGCACACCGGGTCACGGCTGCCTGCTTTTGTGGCGAAATGGGTGCCCCTGCAGTCTGACCACCTTTTCTTCTTTTACTCTAGGGCACAGACTCTGTTTTCTCCAACAAGAGGTTTTCTAGGAAGCAGCAATGGTAGCTCAGCATGTATACAGCATACATCACACAAAGGTACAAGTAATGGAGGCAATCTCTCTTAGACTTGAAAAGAGTTACTTCTTACAACAACGCACACACCTTCCCTTTGCTCTTTCAGTTTCTTCCGGAACACTTCAGCTCGGATCTCCTCGAAGGAGAACTCCCCGACTCCAGCATAAACCTTTTCCTTACAGTACATCACCTTCTCCTTCCTCTCTTCAGGCCCTTGCTGGTGACTCTGAACCCTCTGCAGGGGGTCTCCGTCCTCCTTCCCAGGCTTCCTGGTACTGAGGACGTGGTTGATACTAGGTTCAATTTTACACGGTGTCCTAAGGAAGTGAAACAATTATCATTCACCACAAAGTCAAATGAGTTATTTATTTTTGAGACAGGGTTTCTCTGTAGCTTTGGAGCCTGTTCTGGAACTACCTCTTGTAAACCAGGCTGGCCTCAAACTCAGAGATCCGCCTGCCTCTGCCTCCCCGGTGCTGGGATTAAAGGCATGCACCACTACCAAATGAGTTATTTCTTATGTATTTTGCCCAAACAGACGGACAATGCCTTGGGACTATATGTGATTCTTTCCTGAAACAAAAACAAAGAAACAAAGAAAATTAAGACTTTAAAACGGGACTAAAAATAACCCACAAAAATTGCCAGTTATTACATTCTAGAGCTCAGTGGCACAGCGTGTGCTTACACTGATCAAGACAGAGTCTGGCCCAACTCTAGGGTGGAGAGGTGTGAGTCCTGAGAACCACCCATGCCTTTAAGAAAATTACTAGTGACTTAGGGCCATCAAGTTCAAAAGCCCGAAACTTCTTAAACCATAAACCAGAAGAAAAAAAAAAAAAGCCTCTAGTTTTATAAGCTAGTTGGCTCAGATGTTTTTGACAAGGACAGAAAGTTAACACAGTTAGGTTTGAAAAATTTCGGCAAAGAATAGCTCTCTTCTTAACTTATGAAGAACAACCACAAATCATTAAGAAAAACCACCTGACTGGGCATGAGGGTGCTTGAGTGCTTGAGTAAAATCCTAGCATCTGAGCTGTCCTCTGACCTTCACATGCGCTCCTCCCCACCCCAGAAGCCAGAGTAGTGACACACGCCTAGAATTCTAACATTAGAAAGGCAAACGCAGGATCTCTGTGAGTTCAAGGCCAGCCTGGCCTACATAGCAAGTTTCAAGACACCCATGGTACATAGTGAGACCTGTCTTTAAAAAAAAAAAATCAAATTAAAAAACAATAGAATGGCATAAAGCTAAATATCAATTCTATAAAGGTTCCAATGGCTTCCATGGATTTATGTTTGGTTCAGGGAGAATTTTTGCTCAGAACTGCACTGGCTTTGCAATCCTACAGTACCTATCACACAGTGTGAGGGATAAATTAGCCAGCAGAGTCTGGCATGGTATTGTGGGCCTTTAATCTCAGCACTCAGAAGATAGACAGGTGGATCTCCATGAATTCACAGTTAGCATGGTCTACACAGAGACCGTCTCACATCTGAGCTACAAGAAAACCCTTACACTGAAACAGACTGGAACCTAGTACTAGAACTCACAACCTAAAGATGAGATGAAAGCTTGTGCTGATTATCTGTCATTTGCCCTAATTTTTCTTATAACAAAAATATTAGGGGGCTGGAGGGGGTTCAGCAGTAAAGGGCACTTGTTCTTGCAGAGGACCTGGGCTTGAATCCCAGCACCCACACGGTAGCTCACTGCAGTCCCAGCGAATCCAGCCCTCTTCTGGCCTCTGTGAACACCAGGCATGCATGTGGGACACACACACATCCAGGCAAAACACACAAACACACTAAAAAAAAATTAAATCTAAAAAACAAAAAAATATTTTTCAAAGTGTTAAGGATCAGGAAGGAGAAAAGAGACCCTTCTAATTACTGTCAGCAATGAAGCAGCATGTCTCACTTAACTGCAGGTCTGTCACCCCAATAGCCATAAACCTAATTATTAAGCTCATGGCAGTTGTTCGGCTCTAGTGTGCATACACAGTGAACACAAAGGAGACAGAGCTTTGTCTGTTTTTGCTTCCACCACAGATGCCATTGGAACCATGTAAGAGGTACCTACTATTTAAAAGTATGCGACTTTTGTTTACGTGGCATTTGTTTCTCTGTAAAGCTGTGATTCTGTGCCTGTCTAAAACACGGGATGGTCTAATAAAGAGCTGAATGGCCAATAGCGAGGCAGGAGCAAAGATAGGTGTGGCTGGCAGCAGAAAGGATAAACAGAAAGAGAAAGGAGGAAAAGAAGGATACTAGGGGCCAGTCACACAGCCAGCCACAGAGAAGAAGAAAAGTAAAATATACAGAAGGGAAAAAGGGAAAGCCTAAAGGCAACAGGTGGTCGGAATAATGTAAGTTAAAGGCTGGCAAAAAACAAGCCAAGCTAAGGCCAGGCGCTCCTAACTAAGAATAAGCCTCTGTGCGTGATTATTTGGGAGCTGGGTGGTGGACTCCCCCAAAGAGGAAAAAGAACAAAAATATCACACAACACCTCTACCAGCCTTAGTAATTCCCACAGCAAACGATCTGAAGGCACTCACATGACCGTCTGTTGAGCGCTCTCTTCCACATAGGGAGTAAAGCTGGGAAGCGAAGGGACCACGGCTGCTACAGAGGCTGAATTGCCATGAGGCTAAAAATGAAGAAAGAATTAAAATGATTATTCTATATACTATCACGAGTTATGCAGATAATCTCTAAACAGTAAAGAAGTTAAGTGATATTAAAATAGATATTAAGTTAAGTGATATTAAAATATGCTAAGGCATAGAAAGCTGAGGCAGGAGCCTGGAAAGCTGAAGAGCAGTCTGAGTTATAGAAGTTCAAGGTTAGGCTAAGCTAAATAGAGGCCAACTCAAACAAATAAACAAACAAAGCAAACAACAACAACAACAAACCAAGATAGATGAATCTGACATCTTCACTAGATTGGGCAATAGTCTGACTCCTTACCCTATATTCCAAGGGTCGGTCTGTGTTCCACGGGCCTGGTTGTAGCTCATTCTCTTTGCCCCTTGGGACGGGGGGTGCCTTCCACGGCTCGACTACAGGTTTAGGTAGCTCTGCCCTAGAAGTGCTGTCAGCGTTTTCATCAAAAACAGTGACCCTGCAGTTACTGCGCAGCTGCTGGGGAACTGCACTCTGGAACCCTCTGCTCTGACCCGGAGCTGGGAGAAACATAGGAACACATCATGTAAGAGCTTTGATTATCAACTTAGATGGATATAAGATATTCACAGTCTGCTCCAATTAAGGCGGATGCTTCTACCACAGCATCAAAACGAGATTAAAAAGATTATTTTTTCTTGAAAAACCTTAAATTGGGGTGAAGAGATGGCTCAGCAGTTAAGAGCAAATACTGCTCTTACACAGAGACCTGAGCTGAGTTCCTAGCGCCCAAATGGGGTGGCTCATAATCACTGTAACTCTAGGAACCCTCTTCTGGCCTCCACGGGTACCTGCACTCAACATGCACGTATCTAAACACAGACCCACAAACATACTAATACTTAAAAATAAATCTTAATAAAAGATAGTAATAAATTCTCAATGATCCAACTACTAACATTTTTATACATTTTGTCTTATTTTCTTTCCTTTGTCCCTTGTCCTAACACTTCCAGTCTTCTTTTTTTAAGATTTATCTTTACTATTTTTAATCATGTGTAGGGAGTGGGTTTGCACGCAGTACACACGTGCGTGTGCAGCTGCTTACAGAGGCCAGAGGCACTGGGTCCCCTGCAGCTAGACTTACACACGGCTGTGAGCTGCCTGGTGTGAGTGCTAGGAACAGAACTCAGGTCCTCTGGAAAAACAGCAAGTATATTTAACCCCCTAGCCTTTTCTCCCATCCCCTCTTCAGGTTTTTTGTCTTTATTTTCGAGACAGGGTCTCACTACATAGCTCTCACTACATAGCTCGCTTCAGCAACACATATACTAAAATTGGAACCATAAGAGAAGATTAGCATGGCCCCTGTGCAAGGATGACACGCAAATTTGTGAAGCGTTCCATATTTTAAAAAAAAGAAAAGAAAAGAAAATGACACATCTCAAATATCGGGTTTACTCAGTCACCAGACAAAACTGCCACCTTTGGCTTTCCTGCACCCTGTGATATTAGCTTTCTTTTGGCTTTTCTTTTTGCTACCTAGTATTCAGAAAACTAGGGCAGTGTCCACATGTATATTTATGTGTTGCCTTCTTACATAATCTGCCCACCGCAAGAGACTACGGGCTCTCCAAAACAACACTGAGCAAGCTCACCCTTCAGAGCACCTCCGACTCGGCTGATGGGCGCCTTCGCCATCTTCTTCCCTCTGCTCTTCAGTTCAGCTAGTGTGCTTCTCTGTGGTACAGAAGACCCCAAGACCTCCTCCTCCTCTTCATTCTCAAGTGCCAAGAGAGCTTGTCGGGACACTCGGGCCTGGAATTGTCTAAGGCATGACAAGGGACGATTGGCTTTTAATTGAAATGACCAATTCTCACACAACAAAAGCAGACTAGAGAAAACTGTGAACAACCGTCTAGGAGACTTGTTTTCTAAGAACAAGGACAGCAAGCTCAAGACATAAGGATGTCATAGCTAGATGACTCAGGGCCTGTGAAAACGTTCGTTTGACTCACTGAAAATACTCTAAAACTTATCATCAGATTGACCAGAGGATCAGCTAAGACTAGAAAATTGATGAGATTCATAGTTTACAGATTAAAAATAAGAATTTCAGAACTGTGGAAAGAGCAAATGAATATCCAAACGCCCTTCGCCTGGACCCACCAATGGCTAGCGAGTATCCTGCCACACCCGCCACCCCTCCACATACAGCTTTTATTACAAACCATATGGAAAATATACAACACATCTTACTTTAGCACAGTTGGCAGAAATTTGAAAACAAAACTTCTCTGCTGTTGCTGCTATCATTTTACAGTATACTGGAAAAGAAAGAAGTAAATAGATTGTGGTGCTCACTAGGATACAGTACAAGCTGCAGCCTCTGTCTCTCTCCCACTACTTCAATCTGAAACTCTAAACACATAAGAGGAGAACCCATGACTCTGAAGGGTTAACAAAGGCAAGAGAGCTGTGGCGGTGTGGAGCTGAGACCTTCTGCGCTGGTCTGTGCTGTTTTTGTTTTCTCTTGTGCTTATCTACTGTCATGGTGATTTGGGAAACCCTACAACTCCTTGAGAAATTCTATCTTTCTGACCAAAGGAACGGAAGCAGGGGATTCTGAGGGCCGGAAACTACTAGAAGAATAGCGGAGAGGAATACGCTCAAGATTGGGAACTACTAACTCCCCCATGCTCACTCCTGAGTTAAACACAAAGAATAGGCCTTGAGAACCAATTCTGACATGATCCACTACCCAGGTCTCACACTAGCCCAGCAGCACATGTAGGAGACAGACCAAACAGCACCACAAAGGACTTAAGGCTGAACTGGCCATACAACAACCACTGCCATAGGTTGTGTGACATCTGGAATTCAGTTGCCTAGGACAATGGACATCACCGCTCACTCTCCAGAGACTGTCACTGAACAGGATCCAGTACACTATCAGAATAAATGTTCTGCCTGCAACACATTCCTTCACACATAAATTAACAGGAAAATGTGGCTAATTCTCAAGGGAAAATAAATGACAAACACTGACTTCAAGACTGCCCACATACTGATGCTTTCAAAGCTTTTCATTTCTAAAAAATTATAATATTTTCAGATTTTAAAATAGTTATTATAACTATGACCATGAGATAAAAGTAAAAGCATTTAATTTTTAAATCTAATTTTTATTTTATGTGTATGGGTGTTTTGTCTGATGTATGCCTGTGTACCCCATGTGTCTGGTACCAGTGGAGGCCAGAAGAGGGTGTCAGGTCCTAGAATGTAAGTCACCATTGCTGCTAGGAACCAGAATAGACAGATACAAGACAAAAAGCTTAATTTGGGGCTGGAGAGATGGCTCAGAGGTAAAGAGCATTGACTGCTCTTCCAAAGGTCCTGAGTTCAAGTCCCAGCAACCACATGGTGGCTCACAACCATCTGTAATGGGGTCTGGTGCCCTCTTCTGGCCTGCAGGCATATACACAGACAGAATATTGAATACATAACAAATAAATAAATATTTTTTTAAAAAAAAGCTTAATTCATACAATGGAGTTTTTCAAAATTGAAATTTTTATTCTATTTGATAGTTAAAATAATAATTAATAAGGGCTTAGGTTCCATCTCCCAACACCATAAATTTAAATAAAAAAATAAAAACTACTTAATTGAGGAAAAAAACACTTTCAAATCATATATATTACAAAAGTCTTATATTTAGGACACATAAGGAATTCTTAAAAGCACAATTAAAGGAACTAAACTCAAAAACTAAACTCAAAAAATGCTGGAATAAAGGCCATTTTAAGCCTCTAACCCCAGCAATCAGAGGCAGAGGTAGAGGCAGAGGCAGGCAGATCTCAGTGAGTTTAAGGCCAGCCTGGTCTACAGAACGAGTTCCAGGACAGTCAAAGCTACACAGAGACACCCTATCTTGAAGCAAACAAACAAACCAACCAAAAGCTTACATACTGTGGCTGTTCTGTGAGGGTTAGGGAAGAACAGCACGAGAGCATTCCCTACAGGGTCCAGAATCAGTCCACACTTGAGAATGGTAAAACATGTAACCACACCCAAATGGGTTTACCATAAAACAAAAAGAAATCTTGAAAAGTCAAATGGTAACGAAGTAACTCAACAGAGCATTCTTTGGATATCTAATCAAGGGTTAAGGCGGACTCCAGAGAGACCGATTACCTGTGCTGGGACTGCAGTCTTTCCAGGGGCTCGGCCTTGCGTTCAATCCCTTCCTGGAACACTGCGTCTGCTCTCTTGAAGTTTTCTCTAGCTTCGTATTCTTCAGCCCATGAAATGTAGAATTGAGCAAGGGAGACACCAATCCCCTGGCTGTGTAAATAGCTGTACAAATCCAAGGGCTCATTGCACAGATGACCCTGGAACATAGCAAAAGTGGTAAGTCAGTCAGCCTCCTTCCACTTGTCAAACACCTGTGTGTGCTAAACACATACTAGGGAAACTATCTGTAATTCCTGCATTGAGAATATGTATTTATCTTATAATTATAATTATCCCAGTATTAAAATATACTAGAATAAGGACCCAAGAAAGGGACAAAAGTAAGAGATTGACTTGCAAGAAAAAAGGAAGGGAACAAAAGGCTTCAAACAGGCAACCTTTAGCTGACTGGAAGGGAACTGGTCCTGCAGACAGTAGGGGAAGAGTAGGGTGCTCCCTTTACTGAGTGAAGACAGGAGAAACTCTACCAGGGCAGGGCAAAATGGGGAGTCTGGAGTAAAGGCTAGACATGAGTGAGGCCATGCCTCCTCCTTCTGTCTGTGTGCTGGTGTACCAGTGTGGATAGGTGCACATAGGGGTAGAGACAGGCGTCTTCCTCCATAATGACCGTATCTTTTGAAACAAGGGCTCTCACTCAACCTGGAGCTCACTGGTTCTGCAAGCCTGGCTGAACATCGAACTGGGGGGAACTCCCCTTCTGCTTGTACAGCAAGCTCTTCAGCAACCAAGCCACCTTCCTAGTCCCTCTAGGACTAGAATATAAGGGACAAATGTAAAATGCACGAAGAGATTTTTTAAAGAATTTTATTTTTATTTACTGAGCAAAATTAGAAGTTGTTTAAATACAGAAAAATTGATTAACAAATTAGAGAATGTCAACTGATGTAACACTATGCATCCATTTAAAAATAATTGAAGCAGACTGAGGAGATGGCTCACATGTAAAATACACTGCAACACACAAAGGAAACAAACCCCTAGAGGTCAAATCACGCTAACAGTAGTCAGTTGTTTTCTAAGAGGAATTTGCAAATTTAAAATGCTAAAATTTGGTCCATCACACTTTGTACAAGAGTCTATCTGTTCCTAACCTGCAATACTAGATCAGGTCCTTGTATGTTTTCCTATACCTTCCCTGTAACAATTTGACATACGCAGCCTTTTCCAATGATGTTATTACACTTACACTCAATGTTTCGAACTTATCTTCTCTAACAAAATAGGCCCCGCAAAGGTAGAAAGCATTGCTACCTACAAATATCCTTGTTTCTAGCCAGAGTTTTATGTGACTAGTCTGAAATAAACTAAATACTCCATTTAATTTTTTTTATTTGACAAATGTGAACTAAATCAAATATTCCATCTAAAAATTTTTAACCTTATCTTATTTTGAATTTTGGAGATAGGGTTGTGCCTTGTATCTCTGGCTTAGAACTCCCTATTAGACCAGGCTAGCCTCTAACTTTTGAGTAATTACAGACTTGCACTATTCTGTCCAGCTTCCATATACATTTTTAACAAAAACAATTGTTTCATAGTTTAAGTTTGCATAATTGAATTCAGTAAATAATGTTTTCTTTACATTAGTAATGTTTTCTCATGGTGCTTTAGGAAAACTCACTTTAGTGTGGTATCAGTTTAAGATCCATTTTGGGTTCTGTCATTGCACAAATAAAGCTTAACAACAATTTAATATATGCAGCTTTCGGGCTGGAGAGTTGGCTCGGCAGTTAAGAACATTGACTATTCTTCCAAAAGATCCAGGTTCAAATCCCAGCACCCACATGGCAGCTCACACCTGTCTGTAACGCCAGTTCCAGGGGATCTGACACCATCACACAGACATACATGCAGGAGAAACACCCAATGAACATAAAATAAAAATAAATTTAAAAATATTTTTAAAAAAATATATGCAGCTTTCTGAGTGACCTACGCTCTTACATACAGCATAACCAATAAAGGTCAAATTACTCAGAGTGTTGAATAAGAACATTTAAGACACAACATAAATAAAAAGACAATATGGCAGCTGAGCAACGGCAGCACACACCTTTAACCCCAGCACTCGGGAGGAAGAAGCAGGCAGACCTCTGAGTTCCAGGCCAGCCTGGTCTACAGAATGAGTTCCAGGCCAGCCAGAGCTGTCTCGAAAAACAAACAGACAAAAAGACAATATGGCTAGATGAACAGATTCAAAAGTGAAATATTTCTTGGCAACTTCTAAACATTCAAACTAATTTTACCTCTTCACCTAAAAATACTGATTTTCTAGTAACAATTTTTTTAGCTAGATTATAGGAATCATTTATAAAATAACTGACTAGAAAAATTTTTTCATAAAGCGAAAGAAAGGTGTGGTGTGAGGAATTCTTCAGATACACCTTTTGAACACCCTCACAAAGAAAGAAAAAGCAAAGTAGTTTATTATGTGCTTTGTTGCTCCATATACAAAATTTAGTTCCTGCTGGTAATTTTACAGCTGAACATTTCAATGTAATGGTTGTCTAGACCAGGGCTTCAGATTATCTGTGAGGAAGGAGCCTGTGTGCGCACACGTGCACACGTGTGCATATATATTTGAACATTTCTACTTAGCTGTGAATTGATATTTTTTCACTGCTACTGGGATTTGAACCTGTCACTATGCAGCATTAGAAAAGCGGTTCATCAATAAGGGATTCCCATTCATCTCTTACTGTACTTTGAGAAAGAATCTTACTTCCCTGGGCTGGCCTTGAGTATATTATATTGCCCAGGCAGAGCTTTGCTCTCTGATCCTCCTGCCTCAGCCTCCCAAGTAGTTGGATTATAGGCTTATAATAGGTCTGGGCTTAGGGTATTCGCTGAACATAGAGTTGGAACTGGAGAAAGCAGGCTCAACGGTTAAGAGGATTTGGTCTTCAGAGGACCCAGGTTCGGTTCCCAGTACCAACAGGGAGGCTCACAAATGTTATGAGATGTCCTTCTGTATATATGTTGCTTTTATTGGTTGATGAATAAAGCTGTTTTAGCCAATGGCTTAGCAGAGTAAAGTCAGGTGGGAAATCCGAACAGCTATAGAAAGAGTAGGTGGAGTAAGAGAGATGCTGAAGGAGAAAGATGGCACTGTCTCATGACGATACACAGATAAATATAAATGGGTTATTTTAGGATATAACAGTTAGGTAGGAATACACCTAAGCTGTTGGCCAAGCAGTGTTGTAATTAATATAGTTTCTGTGTGATTATTTAGGTCTGAGCAGCAGAAAAACGAAGCTACCCCTTTATTTCCCTGCCACCCAAGGGATCCAATACCCTCCAAGAACACACTTACATACATGCAGGAAAACACTCATACACATAGAATAAAAATGAATAAAATCTTTTAAACAATAAACATAGAAGTTACTAAAAAGAAATGATGGTGCATTTAGATGTTCTACCAATGATAACATCTGTTTTGTTTTTTCAAGGCTTTTGGCTAGTTTTATAAAACAGGATCTGACAGTGTAGACCGGAATAGCATCAACTTGTGATCCTCCAGGCTCAGACTCCATGCAGAGATTTTATGGATCACCATGCCAAGCTCAAATGGTTACTGGAGTTGCCAATTGTTTACTCCTAAGACCTCTATAGGAAAAATCTCATTTAATATTTTGAATTCAGATGGCACTTACCAATTTGAGCCAGAGGTTGAGAAAGCGGGGGTCACTATAGTAACGCTTCTCTCCATGTAGAGCTTCTATAGCTCGCTCTAGTAACGTTGACATGTTACTCTCCTTTCCCCCTTGAGGATAGTTCTGCTCTGTCCAGCTAATATACCTGGATGGGAGGAGAAAGAAAAATTTTTGAATTGATGTATATTTTTGCTCTAGTTCTAAGTCTCATTCTGAATGGGTTTTTTGCTTTTGTTTTGAGACAGAGACTTATTTAGCCCTGACTGGCCTGTACTCAACTATGACCAGGCTGTGCTCAACTCAAACAGATATGCCCGCCTCTGCCTCCTGAATCCTGAGATTAAAGGCATGTGCCACCACACCTAACCCATTCTGGATTTGCTTATTATTTGTGTGTATGGGTTTTGTCTGCATGTGCCTGTGTACCACATGTGTGCGGTGCAATGAAAGGCCAGAAGAGGGCATCAGATCCCTTGGGACTGGACTTACATAAGGTTGTGAGCTGCCATGTGAGAGCTGGGAAGCCAACTCAAATCCTCTCTGGAAGTGCAGCGGTGCTCTTAACCATTATCTTAACATAGATGAGCCATTGTTCTAGCCCTCTATTCTGAATTTTTCAGCAAAAACTATTTAATATATTCAAAGTATGTATCTTTAGCAGTCCTCAATGACAAATCCTGAGCCTCTATCTCTCAAACTCTCTTGAAGTACTTGCAACAAATGCTGTGGAAAAATGATGGACAGACGCACCTCAAAGCTGTGTCATACTCCAATCTTAAAGCCCTCAGGGAAACTAAGCTGAACTAGTACTACAGCTCTTCTTTCTTGGCTGTGTAAAGTCTTGGGCTCTACACACAGCCCTGCAAAACAAACACCCCAGAAAACCACTGTGGCTGTTCCGGAAGTCTGTCTCGCCAAGACAACACTTTCTGCTCTGTTCACTACTCCACAGCCCTCAGTTTGAGAAACAAGGCCCAAAAGATTCACCTGTGAATGCCTCTGTTGCTCCTTCCACTTACAATACTCACCGGTCCCACACATACAGAGGGTCACTTCCAGAGTAAAAGCGGATTTCAGATTCAAACATCCTGGAATTGAAACAGACCATGTTAGCACACACAGTTGACAGGGCTCATTTCTAATCACCCCTCAAGTGCTTCAAATTGATCTAAACAACTATCCTAGAGGTTAGATTGGGGGTTTAGCTCAGTGGTACAGAGACCCTAGACTCAGTTGCCAGTTCAAAAAACAACAAAACAAAACAGAATCACACCAAATCAGTTATGGAATGCTGTTTGGGCTGGGGAGAGGGCTCAGCAGGTAAGAGTGCTGTCTCAGTCACTTTCTGTCACTGTGGTGAAACACCATGCCAAAGAGAAGGAAGAGTTCATTGGGGGTGTGGTTTACAGTTTCAGATGATTTGGAGTCCACGGCCATCGTGGCAGGAAGTGTGGCAACAGGCCGGCATAGCCTAGAGCGTAGCACAGAGCATAACTGAGGGCTTATGATGTTGACCCACAAGCAGCAGGCGAAGAACGCTAACTGGGCCTGGTGCGGGCTTTTAAAACCTCAAAGCCCACCCCCGGTGATGTTGTTCCTCCAACAAGGACACACCTTCTAAACATTCCCAAATACCTTTTACTAATTGGAGTCTAAGTGTGCACTGCGTGCTCTTGCAGACTACCCAAGTTTCCAAGCACCTGTATCAGGAGTCTCTCAACTATCTACAGCTTTATTTTATGTATTCGAGTGTTTGCCTAGGTACATGTGTGCTACATGTGTGCAGTGCCCAAGGAGGCTAGAAGAGAATATGAAAGAAGTACAGTTGGCTGTGAGCCACCAAGAGGGCTGGGAACCAAATCTGAATCCTCTACAAGAACAGTGCTTTGAATCACCGAGTCATCTCTCCAGTCCCACCCTTCCAAATATAGAATCTTTCAAAAACAAAAAACAAAAAAAACAGAGCACCCAAAAACGATGTATCACAATCACCTTGAACTCCAGGTTATAGGGATCTGAAGTCTCTGGCCTTAGCAGGCACCTGCGCCCACATGTACACAGCCACATATACATATACCTCAATAAAAACTAAAAAAATCTTAAACACATAAAAATAGAAATAATTGCCGGGCGTTGGTGGCACACGCCTTTAATCCCAGCACTTGGGAGGCAGAAGTAGGCCTCTGTGAGTTCGAGGCCAACCTGGTCTACAAGAGCTAGTTCCAGGACAGCCAGGGCTACACAGAGAAACCCTGTCTCAACCCACCCCCCCCAAAAAAGAAAGAATTACTATTCTAAGCCAGGTGTGATGTTGCAGGCCTCCTCTAATTCCAGCATTCATTAATTTAAACAATGATAGTTACTTTGCTGCTTTTAATTTCTTCACCTATAAAATGGCATAATACTACCTATTAGGTTTGTTTATAATTTTAAAGATTTATTTTTAGGAAAATGTGGTACATTTCTACAATGAAGTACTACACAGCAGAAAAAAGTAATGACATCTTGAAATTTGCAGGTAAATGGATGGACCTAGAAAACACCATATTGAGTGAGGTAACCAACTCAGAAAGACAGTTATGATATGTACTCACTCATAAGTGATTTTTAAACATAACACAAGGAAAACCAGCCCACAAATCACAATCCCAGAGAACATAGACAATAATGAGGACCCTAAGAGAGACGTACATGGATCTAATGTACATGAGAAATAGAAAAAGACAAGATCTCCTGAGTAAATTGGGAGAATGGGGACCATGGGAGAGGGTTGAAGGGGAGGGGATAGAAAGGGAGGGGAGCAGAGAAAAGTATAGAGCTCAATAAAATCAATTTAAATAAAGATTTATTTTTAATGGTGTTTCTGTCTGTGTGGGAACAAGCATGTAAGGATAGGAGCCCAAGAGGAAATATACATCATCAGCCTTGGTTAGCAAAGCCTGTTGTTGGGGGGGAGACAGTAAAGGCAGACTCCTAGCCAGGCAGAGCTGAGAACCAGGGACTGCCATGGCTCAGCCTCAACCGCATCTGCATCACCCAGGCTCAGGGACAACACAGAAGAGAGGGTGGGAAGATACTAAGGCACGGAGAATGAAGAAAAGCATCATAAAATATTTCCTGGCCATGACACAACTATCGCACCCACCAGCACACAGCAGCACAAGACGAGAGCACACCCACTGGCCAGTGAGATGCTCAATGGTTTGTAAACACAGTCACTGCCAACTCTAAGGGCAGGAGTTGGTCCCTAGAACTCCTGAGAAGAGAACAGATTCCTGCAAGTTGTCTTCTGACCTCCACACATAAAATAAATAAATAATCCTAAAACACAAAACAAAGTAAAGCCATGATAAGCCCCAGTGACATTCAACCCTGGGTGAGGAAGGGCTCATGAATCCCCACAGGCAGCTAATGGTTGCTGGAGGGTCAAATCATGGTTTTTAGGGGTAGAGTCACTAGGTTACCCAAGATCCAGCACGCCACAATTCATGGAAGCAACCAGCCCTAATTCAACTCAATGGAGCGCTCTCTTTCACACACACACACACACACACACACACACACACACACACACACCCCACAACACAACACAACAAAACAAAGCAGAAACATGAAAACAAGAATGATCTTATTGGGAAGAAAAGGAAGTTCAGCAAGAGTATCAAAACATCAAGTAATAAAAATATACACAATAATTATTATAAAGAAAATGCTAAACTGAGTGTGCCTTTAATCCCAGCATTGGGAGGCAGAGGCAGGCAGATCTCTGAGTTTGAGGCCAGCATGGTCTACAGAGCGAGTTCCATGACAGCCAGGACTACACAAAGAAGTCATCTTGAAAAACAAACAAACAAACAATACTAATAATAAAATAGCCAAATGGCATATGTCTGTATTGTAGCACAATAGACACTGAGACAAAATCCTGTAAATTCAGGGCTAGTCTGGGCTACCACAGTAAGTTCAAGAAAAGCTTAGGATATTTGGTGAAGTCTTGCCTCAGATCAATAGATATACAAACAAAACAGTTTCTGACACAAAATAATATACTCCGAATAAAAAAACCAAAGTATAAAAGTAAAAAAATAAAAGTCAACAATACAAAACAGGCATGGTACTTGCCAAGAACAGGCAGTAGCCTGTCCTCCAAAACTGCTAACAAACAACCTTGACCCGGAGGACGGAGCTCAGGCTAAGCTGACCAGAAGGAACCACAGAGTTTTTTGGGCCTTTTTGGACCTTGGAAAAGCAGAGAAGGGGGTCAGCTTGGCTTTTCTCTGTGGCTTTTTGAATCTACCAGGTTCATACCCTACTTTCTGTCTCCCAAGTTTTTATTAATAATAGAATAATTTGGATAATCATTACATTTTGTTGTTTTTCAAGATGACCAGGCTGGGCTCCAGAAAAGGTTTTAAGAAGTAAAAATAGGGGTAGGAACTAGGAAGCAACTATAATATATCAAAGAAAAGAGGAATTTTTCCAGTAGATCACCGGTCTTTATGGTCCTGGGTTTAAGACACTCTGTGATCTAACAATTCCATTCCAAGGGGGTGGGGTGAGGATGATGTTCACAAAAAGCCTTGTCAAATATCAACACTGTGCTCATTTACAAAGCACAAAAGAACAAACTAAAACGTCCAACAACTGGTGAATATTAGAGTACTTACTCAGCTATAAGAAGGGACAGTCTACTGATATATGCGACATGAAAAGTACTGAAAATTACACTAAATGAAAGATCCATATGAGTCTATGTGGAATATTACTTGCTGTGTTACATTTGTTTATACTGTGGAATATTTGTTTAATGATGCAAAGACGTGTTACGTTCCTTTAGGTTGCATTTGTGTAACTCTGTGAAGCGGTGTTACTTTGCCTAAAACACCTGATAGATTTAATAAAAAGCTGAACAACCAAAAGCAAGGCAGGAGAGAAGAATAGGCTGGCAGGCAAAGAGAATAAATAGGACGAGAAATCTAGGAAGAAAAGATCAAGGAGCAGAGAAGAGGAGAGGAGGACATCGGAGTCAGTCACCCAGCTACACAGCAAGCCACAGAGTAAGAAGAAAGGCATTGGGGAATATTGTTCTCTGGTGTGTTACTTTTGTTTATGCTGCATATGATTAACTGGAAAGCTGTGATTCTTTGCTGATGGTCGGTCCTAATAAAGAGTGAACGGTCAGTAGTGCAATAGGAGGAGAGACAGGCGAGGCTAGCAGGCAGAGAGTAGAAAAGGGGAAAGGAGGGGTGAACAACTAGAGCAGGACATCGAGGGCCAGCTACACAGCAAGCCATGGAGTAAGATAAGAAGAAATGTATACAGAAATAGAGAAAGATAAAAGCCCAGAGGCAAAAGGTAGTTGGGATAATTTAAGAAAAGCTAGCTAAACTGAGCAGTGGTGGTGCACGCCTTTAATCCCAGAACTCGGGAGGCAGAGGCAAGCAGATCTTTGTGAGTTCGAGACCAGCCTGGTCTACAAGAGCTAGTTCCAGGACAGGGTCCAAAGCTACAGAGAAACCCTGTTTTGAAAAAAAAAAAAAAGAAAAAGAAAAGAAAAGCTGGCTAGAAGCAAGTCAAGCTAAGGCCGGGTATTCATAGGAAAGAATAAATCTCCATGTGTGATTACTGAGGAGCTGAGGGGCAGGCCCCCAAAGAGTAAGGAGCCAAAAGAGTAAAACAAACACACACACACACACACACACACACACACACACACACAAAACCCAACTACCATCCTAGTTATAAAAAAATTCTACAATAAACTGGGCATGCTGACTGACACACACCTGCAAGTCCATCACCTGGGAGACTGCAGGAGGTGACCACAAGTTAAAGCCAGCCTAGGCTACAGAGCAAGGCCCCGCCCCAAACAAACAACAAAACTCCAGAGCAGGCAAAGTGGCTTTGACAGACATCTAATCAGCAGGATTAATTAATTAATTAATCTCGGAGGGGAGAGTGAGAGAGTAGAGACTCCTAAGTCAGGCGCTAGGACAAATGCACCGCTTTACTAACACACTTAAAAATCCGAGACTTCCCTCCAACTACGTTATCCTCCGTGGGGATGTCCAGTGTTGTGGGTGGCTCAATGGTAAAATGTGTGCTCGGTACTCAGAGGCCCTGGAGCCATCCCAGGGGGCTCAGGGGTTAAGAAAGCATGCTGGCTGTTCTTGCAGAGCAGCGTGTAGCCGTGCTGGGTAGCTCACAGCAGCCTACAGCTCCAGCTCGCAGGGATCAAAGCCCTTTCTGACCTCCCTGGGAAATTATACTCACACATATACACATAATTGAAAACAAAAGAAAAAATAATTGAAAATATTTTTTTTTAACAAAAAGGGAATCAGAGAGCAATGAATAAGTCCTTCAGAAGAGTTTTTGTAGCATTAACCAAAATGGGGAAGTAGAAAAAGGAGGGTCGTTTGGGGGTGAAGACATTTGTTATCTGACAATAGAATTACATCCAGATAAACCTGTCACAGTTGAAAATAGCCTAAGTAGCCTGGGAGTTGTGGTGCATGCCTTTAATCCCAGCACTTTACAGAACTCTGTAAATTTGAGGCCAGCCTGGTCTACAGAGTGAGTTCCCAGGACAGCCAGGGCTACATAGAAAAATCCTGTCTCAATCAATCAATCAATCATTATGTGATAATCTTTTTGTACACTGTGAAGATATGCCTTTGCCAAGGTGCCTTCTTAATGGTTTAATAAAAAGCCAAACAGCAGGAGGTACAAGCGGGACAGCCAGACACAGGACACTAGGAAAAAGAAAGATGGAGTAACCAGGAGATGCAAAAGAAGCAAGACAAGACAAGAGGTAAAGCTACAAGTCATGCAGACTAAGAGAAATGTTTGTATGAGCTCGTTAGAAACAAGCCTAAGCTATGGCCGAGCTTTTACAATAATAATAAGTCTCTGTCATTATTGAGGAACCGGCGGTCCCGATGAAAAAGCCCAACCAAAAACAAACAAACAATAAATAAAACTCAAAGGAAAAGAAAAAAAAATACCCTTGGTAAAAGTGCATTAAATACATTTATCCTGCCAGACACAAGTTAGCAACACGGCTCAGTCTCTCAGAGATTCAGGGTAGCACCCCTCTCTGTGACCGCCTAGCATTTCAGAGCAATCCTATTGTATATCCCTCCTCCTTGAAAAGATCAAAATTCAAAGTATGCTTTCTACCGAATGAGTATCATTTCCACAGCCACATAAAACCATAAGCTGAACCTTCTCAAGCTTGGGATTATATCTACACATGATTCGGGAATAGACATTGAGAAGGCAAGCGCTGTCAATGGTAGCTGGGAAACACAGCTGAGGGCAGAGACTGGGACGAAACACATCAGGGAGCCAGCACCAGCCAGACAGTAGAGAAGTAAGGACAAGATCAAGTTGCAGGCGCCAGAAACAAATAAAATACCACTGAGCAAATGATGTAATCCTAGCACTCGTTAGTCAGAGGCAGACAGATCTCTGTGAGTTCAAAGTTACTACATACAGAGTAATCCTGTCTCAAAAAAACAAACCAAAACAAAAAACCCAAAACGAGAACAGAATACTATGTCTCTAGAGCATAATCATAAAAACACAGTTTCCAAAGACCTAAAGCAATGAATATGGTTACACAATACATTTTAACCTGGAATAAACACCATCTCATGCAATTAAAAAGCTTGCAATCGCCGGGTGGTGGTGGCGCATGCCTTTAATCCCAGCACTTGGGAGGCAGAGGCAGGCATCTCTGTGAGTTCAAAGCTAGCCTGGTCTACAGAGTAGGTTCCAGGACAGCCAGTGCTACAAAGAGACCCTGTCTCTAAAACCTAAATAAATAAATCTTAAAATAAAAAAGTTTGCAATCAGAGTCTCCCTTAGGGCCTTCTACAGTTTCACAGGAACGCTCCCTACACAGCTGAGACCAACAAGTTGGACCCAAACCGCTCACTACGCGCTATGCTACCACAAACCATGCTACCACTACTTACCGCTTCTGCTGCTGAAGAGTCCTGTTGCAGGCCGACTCCTGCTGTGCCAGAGCCCCCTGAAGTGTGGACATGATCCGGCCGTGCCGCAAGGGTTGCACGTTTTCTTTACTCAGCTCCCACTCATCTCCCTCCAGGCACATGGCTTCACTGTGAACAAGGAACAGAAGTAGCCCTGAGACCAACACTGTTACAGTACTAGACTGTCACCATCTTTGGACAGGTGAGCTTTTGTGACCTTCAGGTGGACACAGGGAGCTGGAACACTGGTAGCATTAACATGCTCTTCAGCTTCTGAGCCTACTACCTGGTTTCCAAGTTTATACCTAATGGAAGCAAGAACGTGGCGAAGATGCTGTTGATAATATTATATGAATAAAGTTAAAGTCAGAAAAAATAATTTGTAAAATCATCATGAATTTAGCAAAGTAAACTTTTTTTTAAGCTAGAAGTTTTGTGTCTAACAAAATTATTGTTAGACTAATATGTCATGTTTTAACTTTCAATTTAAAACAGAAATAAATCGGGCGGTGGTGGCACATGCCTTTAATCCCAGCATTCGGGAGGCAGAGGCGGCGGATCTCTGTGAGTTTGAGGCCAGCCTGGTCTACAGAGTTCCAGGGCAGTCAGGATTATACAAAGAAACCCTGTTTCAAAAAAACCAAAAATAAGTAAACAAACAAACAAAACAGAGAAATAGAAGCCAGGCATGGTGGCCCAAGCCTTTAGTTCCAGCACTTAGGAGGCTAACTAGGGCTGCGCAGTGTGTAGTGAAACCCTGTCTTAAAAAAAAAGAAAAGAAAAAAAATCCAGAAATCTACCACTTCTCAAGATATCCACTGTTTTCAATCTTGCTCAGCAACCCCTTTCTCTAGGTTTTCACAGGTTTGTGGGTCTCCACCTTTTTCTGTTTTTTCTGTTTCTGCTATCAACATTGCAAACCAATAAATAAATCCCACTTAAGTGGAAGTCAGATCATTGTTTTGCTAAAAACTCTCCTTGTGATTTTTCCATTACAATCAAAATGGAAAGCCCAGCCATTACTGGGGACAGTGTTCTGGGGACAATGACCATGCCAGCAGCTGCTTCCCTTCCTAAATTACTATAATATATGTACATGACTAGCTTTTAAAAAAATGGCACCGGGCGGTGGTGGTGCATGACAGCTGCAGAGAAACCCTGTCTCAAAAAAACCAAAAAATAAAAAATAAATAAATAAAACAGAAATAAATTGGGCGGTGGTGGCGCACGCCTTTAATTCCAGCACTTGGGAGGCAGAGGCAGGTGGAGCTCTATGAGTTCGAGGCCAGCCTGGTCTACAAGAGCTAGTTCCAGGACAGACACCAAAGCTACAGAAAAAGCCTGTCTTGAAAAAAAGGCTTATTTATTTACGTGTGTGTGTGTGTGTGTGTGTGTGTGTGTGTGCACCACAGCAAGTATATGGAGGTCAAAGTACAACTTTCCAGAGTTGGTTCTCTCCTTCTACCATTTGTGGACCAAACTGAGAGCCTGAGGTCCTCAGTCTTGGTAGCTAGCAATCAATCTATCTCCAAAGCTGTGTCCATGACTAGTTCTGGTTTTGACCCAAATACCTTCTCTTTAGTGAGGAGTGTGTTCAAATCTTTTTTCCCCTATCAGTGCTAGAGAACAAATCCAAGGCTTTGTGTATCTTGGACAAGTAAGTGCCCTACCCAAGTTACATCCTCAGATCCAAACCTTTCTTTCTGTAGCGGCACCAAGCCCATCTCCAAGGCTACCTGCCATCTCTGGCTTTACACTTTTTAATACTGATTGCTATCTGGTTTTTCTGATTTTAAATCTGTCTTAGTCATTGTTTCCCCCAGTCCTCCCCAGAACTTAAGCTTCACAAGGGTTGGAATTTTGTTTTTTATTGTCCACTTTCAGTGTTCATGAGGTGATCAATAAATTCTGTTGCATGAATAACAGCTTCTGACATAGAAATGCCCCAGCTATGGTGAATTCCATAATTGAAATGCATATTAAGTTTTAACCTAGAAAAACTGTTCTATAATTTTATACATGAGGAAAAATAGCAAATGTTCTGCTTTTTAGATCTCTTTGTTACTGGCATAACGAAACACCTATTAGTTGAAAGCAGTTACTTTATAAGTAATTTGAATTCTCCCAGAACTCCAGCAAACTGCATTAGTATCTCAAGACCCCCACAGAACGCATGTTCAAAGTCAAGTAGCAGACTCAGATCTCAAAGCAAATTCCAAGCTCTCCAAGTGTTGTCTCGCGGCTGGAAGCTGGGCTCCACGCCATCAGGAAGGGGTCTCGGGAGAGCCTGCTCTTCCCCGACCTCTGCGATCCTGCCCTCGCCCACTGAGCACCCAGCTGCAGCAGATTTGGCCCCGGGCCTCACCTCGCAGCAAGCTCTTCCTTCCTTGCCGCCGCCATCCTGCATTCCCGGTTCTTGCTCTCACCAGTCCGCAGACCTTTTCCCCCCGGATGCCGACAGTCTGACGCTCCTACCTCAACCTTCAGCTGGCCCTGGAGTAGTGGTGACCGTCTCCCCGTGCTCCTAGACTGAATGAAACACGCACTTCCCAACTCCTTCCCAAAGCCTCCACCTCACGCCCCATCAAGCCTAAGCCGCCAAGTTTCAAATTTAACGGTCCCTCACTGTAGACGTAACCACGCTCCGCGCTCCCCCCCCCTTCCAAAGCATTCTGGGGATTGTAGTTTATCCCGTGTCTAAACGCGCGCTGCGCTGTGCATAATGGGAGTTGTAGTTCCTGGGTTGAGGTACTAGTCTCAATGGCTTTTCAGGCGCTGCAGTAGGCTCGGACACTAAGAATTCTCTTCAGATTCGCTCTGAGTTTCTTCTCTAAGACCAGTATTCGAATCCAGCGAGGGACACCTTAAGAACAAAGGTTTCTTTAATGTTTTGAGTGTTATGTCTTTGAGCACGTGTCTGACCCAGTTCTTCTGGGTTGCTCAGACCAAGTAATTGTGCTCCCCCAGGTCTTGCTGTCTGCCCTAGATCTCACACCTGTCCAGGGATCTTCAGGCCACTCTCACCCAACTGTTTCCCGTCGAACCCCTGAATTTTAAAAAGTTAGACCCTAGTTCCCATTTTATCTCTTTTACCGGTACTGGTCTAGCGCTGCCTCCCCCTCTTCCCCAGCAAAACCTTTCACCTCTACGACTTCCTAACTTTGACCAGATTCTTTTAAACTATCTTGGAAGTGTCCCATTCATTCTTTCATTCAGGGTAGCCGTATGTCCTGTAAACTATAATATAACACAGAATACAACAAGGCTAAGCCCTTGCTTGCTTCCCTGAGGCTAAAGGTCAGACTTGGTGGTACAAGCCTATATCTCAGCTTCTCAGGTGATTGAGATACAAGGATCAGGCACTCAAGACCATTCAAGGAAGACCTTATTTCAAAAATAAAAAGTTGGGGGTTTTCATTTGTTTGTTTTGTTTTTAAGGGTGGTGAGCTAAGAGCAGGTCTGTGGCTCAGCGGAGAGCACTTGCTAAGCTTGTATCAAAGTCCTGAGTCTAATCCCCAGGACGACACACACAAGAGGGAAAAGAGTAAGAAGTCAGGCCGTGGTGCTGCACGCCTTTAATTCCAGCACTCGGGAGGCAGAGGCAAGCGGATCTCAGTGAATTCGAGGCCAGTTTGGTCTACAAAGCGAGTCACTGGCTTTTTTTTTTGGCCAGTTTTCTAGAAGCTTCACTGGCATTCCCCTGGTTCAGGTTTCCCTTTTTTCATCCTCAAAGCCAGGGATCTAGCATCTCCCTGGCTAGGCTTCATCATTACATGCCTTTCTGATCATAGTCAAGGAATTCTTTCTGTTTTTAAAGGCTTTGGCTAGATAGGGCTCACCTAGACAATTCAGTATAACCCAGTCCTGAGCCCTAGTCACATCTGCCAGGTTCCTTTGGCAATAGAAAGTGACATAGTCACAGGAACGATTTGAAGGGCCATTTTCCTACCTACCTTGGGATGAAAAAATACATTGGCATCTCTAAAATCATTTATTCATAAAGAAACTTTTCCATGTTCTTCTTTCCGGACAGATTTGGGGGATATGTTACTTAATATGTTGCCCTCTCTAAGGCTTTTTATATTCAAACAGGGAGACTTTGTTATTTGTTTTTGTTGTTGTTTTATCGAGACAGGGTTTCTCTGTGTACCCTTGGTTGTCTTAGAACTAATTCTGTAGACCAGGCTGGCCTCTATCTCACAAAGATCTGCCTGCTTCCGCCTCCTGAGTGATGGGATTAAAAGCGTGTGCCACCACCGCCCCACTAACTAACAGAGTTTTGAGAAGAAAATTTATAGAGGAATACATTTTACTGATGGGGCCAGGCATGATGGTGTTCACCGTTAGTCTTAGTATCTGGAGAGCAGAGGCAGGTAGAGTTTTGTGAGTTCGAGACCAGCCTGGTCTACATAGAGAATTCCAGCCTGCATAGTGAAACTCCATTTCTAAACAAGTGAATGAATGAATGAATGAATAATAAATAAATAATAAAATTTAACTGGTGGATTTCAGACAGACCGGCAACCTTTAGAAGTCTGGGATTGTTCTAGCAAGCTTCTCCATTTCTTGCAATACTCTCATCAAACTCATATCTTCCCGCATGAGTGAGTCTTCAATGGACTTAGTGGTTATATCTGGTCTCCTGTGCAGTGTGGTGAGAGAGAGAGAGAGAGAGAGAGAGAGAGAGAGAGAGAGAGAGTGTGTTCTTAACTATGCAATGTCAGATTGTCCCAGTTTTGCCTTGCCTTCCTGGGTTGTCCAAAAATTTGTGCATGGCAAATAGTCCAAAGATGAGTGTTGTGGAGTATCACAAGATGTGTTGCATTTGTTTGTACTGTGGAACATTTGTTTAATGATGCAAAGATGTGTTGCATTCTTTTATGTTGCGTTTGTTTCACTCTGTGAAGCTGTGTCACTTTGTGGTCTGAAACCCCTGATTGGCCTACTAAAGAGCTGAAAGACTGATAGCTGGACTGAGAAAGGAGAGGTGGGGCTGGTAGGCAGAGAGCATAAATAAAAGGAGAAAAAGGATAAAGGAAGAAGGAGCTAGAAAAGGAGGAGAGGAGGATGCTAGGACACGACCACCCAGCCAGACATGGAAAGAAGGAATGAGAAGAAAAGGTATACAGAAATAGAGACAGGTGAAATCCCAGAGGCAAAAGATAGGCAGAATTATTTAAGTTAAGAAAAGCTGGCTAGAAACAAGCCAAGCTAAGGCTGGGCATTCATAAGTCTCCATGTGTGATTTATTGGGGAGCTGGGTGGCAGGTCCCCCAAAACAGCAAAAGAGTAAAAAACAACAACTACAGATGGGAACCTTGGGGTCCCAGGGCACCCATGGTTTGACTTTTTATTGTGCAATCGCACGAGAAGAGTCTCTCTCTGGGGTAGGAGTAAGGTCAAGAGGAACAGATTCAAGGGTAGAGAGAAAATGTTCAAGATCAGAGAATGCTACAGCTGGGAAAGCAGTATCACCCTGGAGCCTCTCTCCTCTGTCACTAGATCAGCCAGTCAGCCCGCAGGAACTTACTGGCTTTAGGTGTCCTGAAGTGGGGGAACCAATAAGACAGAGGTAAAATGAGCCAACCAACGTGTTGCCAAGACAAAGGGAGTAGAGGGTGAAAAGGCCTATAGGTCCTGAATTGAGGGCTGCTCGCTGCTGCCCGGCTACTCCTCTGTAGTAGCTGTTGCTGACAGGGTACTAGGGAACTCTCCAGAAAAATCTGGGGTTTTCTTCTCTTCAGTGGAAACTCCTTTCTGGGCTATACTTCTGCTTTTATGCAGAAGTACCCTACTTTCATGATCATCTCAAAAACATTGGAAATCGCTTGACCCCAAATTTCCACTGATACATGCAATGCATATCTGTGCAGAATGGGGAGGTACCAGTTTTCAACTCTCAGACATCTGACAGAAAAGGTCAACAGATTACAGGCTGAGAACATACCAAGTCAGAGGGCAGGGTTGTAAAGAGACAACCGCCTTTTATCTGAGCACTTGGGAAGGGCAAGTGGGAGGACCAGATGTCGAAGGTTATCCTCAGATACATAGTGAGTTCCAGGCTAGCCTGAGCTACAAATGACCCTTTATGGAACAAACAAAACAGCCCCCCTCCCCACTAAAGCTGAAAAAGAAACAAGACAAGATGCAGAGCTAAATAAGTTAGGGAACTAGCAGGAAATACAGTATTTAAGTTGTTGCACCATCGCATCAGCCCAGCCACTTTTGTACTCTTAGCAGATCTTGGAGAATCTTAGGAGTTCGCCAGTACCCCAGCTCTCCTGTACATGCCTGTCATTTCTCTAGGGTCTGTTCTTCTTCTCATTCCCTTAACACCCTGAGTCAGGGTTCCAGGACTAAGGCAAGAGGGATGCAGTTGCAAGCTCCAGACCAACCTGGGTTACATAATGAGACCATGTCTCAAAATACCAGGGGCTGTGGATGTAATTTAGGGATAGAATGCTTGCCCAGCATATGAAAGGGCCTGGGTTCCATCCCTAACACTGCAAATCCATCAAAAGAAAGATGCTTTGTTTCCCTAACTTACCTGAAGCACTGTGTACCAGACCTGACTTTGGACCCAAAGGTCTCATGGAAGAACCAACGGGGTGTTCCTGAGGCTCCATACCCGAGGACTCCTACCATACTGCTCAGTCTTACAGGACAGTGGAACCCCTAGGAGAATGGATCTAGCCAAGCTTTCTCTGCTTTTCTGCCAGGCAGGCTTTCTTGGTTCAGCTTTTTCAGACACTGCCTCCCGAGGCTGAACAAAACTTGCTTCTCACATTGCTGACCATCTGTGACCCTCATTGCTTTTCTAGGGGAAAGGTCAGAGGTCCCATACCATTACAAACAACATAGGCTGAATGTAGGGATTAAACTGATTCAGAGGATTGAGAAGATAAGCTAATTTGACCCGGGTTCCCAAAAGCGCCCTGTCTGCCTGCCCACCCCCCGTTGGAGGGTAGGTCCCAGATGGAATTGAATTGTCCAACATTGAACTTTTATTGAAATAACATGGGGAGATTGAGGACCATTGGAGACGCTGAATCCAGAGCACTTGAAGGGCAGTTTGGGAGATCCCTGGCCCACTATGCCTGTGATCCTGCACAGAAGATGACCCAATCTCCAAAGCCAGCAGAACCACGGCCGTTTCCCTTCTCCATGGTTTAGGTTGCTTCTGGATCATTTCATTGCCTTTCCTTCTGCACAGTCTCCAAGCCAGAGTAAGTAACACTCTTCCCCTAACAGCGCAAGACACAGGGAGGAGCACAGACCTCCCTGAACCAAGCTGGGTCTCTTTCTGGCTTCCTATCCAGGTTTTGGCTTTGGCCTCTGTATCAGTTACTTTTCGGCAGCTGTGATAAAACACCATGGCCCCAGGCAATTTATAGAAGAGTTTATTTTGGCCTGTGTTTCCAGAAGGAGTGGCATAATGGTGGGGGTGGCTTGGCCGCAGTCAGCGAGAGCAGGACTTTGGGAGATCACATCTCCATCCACACACAGAAAGCAGAGGACGGGGATAGGAGAGGAGAGGAAACTAGAAGTGGAATAGGCTATTGACTCCTAAAGCCCATCCCCAGCGACACACTTCCTCCAGCAAGACTCCGCCTCTTAAAGGTTTCATAACCAACCAACAGTACCACCAACTAGGAACTAGAGTTCAAATACCTGAGCCTATGGGGGACATTCTCATTCAAACCACTACAATC
Source organism: Myodes glareolus (assembly GCF_982192425.1). NCBI lineage: Eukaryota > Metazoa > Chordata > Mammalia > Rodentia > Cricetidae > Myodes > Myodes glareolus. The sequence goes on from NC_142035.1 coordinate 60,301,676, forward strand.
CCAATCACGACAAATAAACAGAAAGGGCCTCGTTTTCCTAGTTGACTTGGAGTACTGTGTTCCCACCTTTCCACCCACACTGGGCATTCGAAGAGAGAGGTGGGGATGTTTGGGAACTCTGGTCCATGTTCTCAGCTGGAGACTGTGCAAGGTATAGGCTGGCTTCTGCCAGGAATGCGAACGTGAGAAAACCTCTACAAGGACAAGCCCGTGATCGGAGTTTTCCTCCACAATTATCAACAGAAGAATGGACCAGCAGACTCCTGTCATCAGGTGCTCTTGGTTAGGAGCCTCCTCCCTGGCATGTATGGACCGGGCAACAGGACATGGCAAGTTTTGCTCTTCATCAAAAGCTCAGCACTTGCCTGATGCAGGAGCTCAACAAATACTGGTTGGCTGACTAACGAGCGCAAACATAGGAAAATGGTTAGCATGTGGTCTTGTGAGATCATGAAAATGACATATGTTCACTCAACAAACAGTCCTTGAATATTTTTGTCAGCTGCTAGGCTAGGCACTGGAGACCTAACCATGAAGAAAGCCTACGTCCTGTGAGCAGGAACAACAACCTGTAACATGCTATGCTAGGCACCGAAAACCTACCATGAAGAAAGTTTACGTCCTGTGTGCAGAAACAACGACCTGTAACATGCCTACCATTCGGGGCACAGAAGAGGCTGCGGCTCTTTCCCCGTTGTGGAAACCCTTAGGAAAGAGGTCACAGAGTGTGAGTGGCTAAGAGGGGTATTGACAAACCGAAGGGGATCGATCATAAAGGAGAGAAAATGAGAGCACACTGGCCATCTGTGGAAGGTCCTGGCAGGAGCTACCCTGGCCCGAAGCCTGGTGAGCACAAGGTCAGAGGCCAAACCTAGCCTGGCAAGCCTGGACCCTATTTTAGGCTGGAGAGCAAAACCAGCCCCTTTGGCTCAGGTTTGAGGAAGAGAGTGTCTAGCTGCAGTCCGGGTCCTCCTCTGAGTTCTCAGGTGGCTCTGCTTTGGAGTCACCTACTCCACTAGTCCTGCCATGGGACAGAAGCAGACGGGGCACAGAATGGGCACTGCCCCGGCCCCAGGATGTATTCCCTTCCTCAACCCAGACATAACTCTCTGATGCCAAGCTGTTCTCATTTGTTTGCTTTCCTGAGAGTGCCAGGGCCAAGGAGAACTAGCCCAGCTGGTCCAACTGGTTGGAGGGCTCCTGGGTCCCTCTTGTCCCACGGCTTTGCTGCCCACAGCATGGACACTGGCTGAGGAAGTCCAGACTCATGCCTGCTGTCTCGCTGTATCTCCTGCCCCTACCAAGTCAGGGAGAGGATGCGATAAAGAGCTTCACGGTGTTTTAACCGCTGCACCCTTCCTGGCTTCCTGGGTCCATCTGTAGATAGGCAAATTGCATGTACCCAAGGTCTTATGAGGGGAAGGACTCCCCTGGTTGCAAAGAACACTTCTCTCCAGCATCATGCTCCAAGACACCCTAACCTCATTATTTGTCCCTCAGAGTGTTAGAGGGCATTTGCTCAAGGATGTTTCTATTTGTTATGAAGCAAAAGAAACTGGGGATAATTCCATACAATACCAGAGTGTCCCACCCAAAATGTCAGCATCTCCCCGCCACATTCACACACTAAGAAACACTACATGTGTGCCCACTTTTTTTTTTTCAAGGAAAGGTAATTTGAATAAACACTACAGCTGTAGTGGCTGGAGAGATAACTCAGTGCTTAATAGCACCGGCTGCTCTTCCAGAGGTCTTGAGTTCAATTCCCAGCAACCATATGGTGTGGCTCACATCTATAGCGAAATCTAATGCCCTCTTCTGGCATAAAGCCATACGTGCAAATAGAGCACTCATACATAAAGTAAGTAAATCTTAAAAACAAACAAAATAACACTCCAGCTGTGCTTCCCTATCCTTTTTGCACAGATGAATCATCCAGACCTTAGCTCTGTAGGCCTGAGGAGTGGCAGGTTATCCAGGATTTCTGACAAGCTTTTGGTATTGTACAGGCTTCAAGTCTGCAGACCAGACTTTGCTGAGCAAGCTTCTTTGGCACAAATGTACTTTGGCACAAAAGTACACAAAGTGTACTTTCTTTCAGGGACATTTATATCAGGAAGACATTTTATCTGCAGAATTTATTGAGTTTGCAAACTCAGTCTCTGCATGTCCAAGGTATTGGAATAACCGGAGAGCCCCAAGCTCAATTAGAAAAGGGTTTATAGCAGTAAAGGTGGGGGTGAGGGGTTTCTGAGGTTTTAAGACCCCCTGATTGGCTGACATTTATCCAGGGTTTCCTGGTGACTGTGTGCTGGCAGGTGTTTCTATTTACAGTGCTTGGAATGCCAGGAATTTCCTTTGAGAGGTCTGCTCTTGGGTGGGAGTCAGGTGATCTCAGCTTGTGGTTTCTCCTGCAGCCATTGTCTCAGGGTAAACAACCGAGACTCCAGCCTTCATTGAAATTCATAGATGGCCGAGTCCCAGGCGCTCATGGTTGGAGGCAAGCACCACTACCCACTGGCCAGCCTCACTTTCTGATAGTCCACACTTGCAGCAACTAGTCTCCTGAAAAAGAGAACTCACTCACTACCTCAAGAGTTAACTTGGGCCGGGCAGTGGTGCCGCATGCCTTTAACCCCAGCACTCGGGAGGCTGAGGCAGGCGGATCTCTGTGAGTTTGAGGCCAGCCTGGTCTACAAGAGCTAGTTCCAGGACAGGCTCCGCAGCTACAGAGAAACCCTGTCTTGAAAAGCAAAAACAAGGGAGGGTGGTGGGAGGAGGGGCGGAAATGGAAACTTTTATAATTTAATAAAATTACAAAAAAAAAGAAAAGCAAAAACAAAACAACAAAAAGAATTAACTTGGTCCTGCATGGAAAACAAACAAAACATCAATTCCATTAATGACTTAACTACTTCATACTGACCTGTGAGCTAAAGCTCTCTGGATAGCTGGGAGGCGGTGTGAATGCCTTTCAAAGAAATGCACATCAAAGAAAGCATTTAATTTGGGCTTGCTTACAATTCAGGGGTTTAGTCCATTATCATCATGGTGGGCAGCACAGCAGCATGCAGGCAGATGTGATGCTAGAGAAGTGGCTAAGAGTTCTACATCTGGATCCTTAGGCTTTTGAAACCTCAAGGCCCAAGTGGCACACTTCCTCCAAAGCCACACCTCCTAATCCTTCTCAAGTAGTGCTATTCCCTGATGACTAAGCATTGAAATCTAGGAGCCTATGGGGGGAGGGCATTCTTACTTCAACCACATCTAATGCCCTTTCTGTGTTTGCTAAATGCATCGATTCATGGCTGCATTGTTTTCATATGATAATGAGAGTTCAGGTAACCTCTTACACAGTAAGGCAAGGCATGCTATTCAAGGTAACCTGAATTCAGGTTCCCTACTATAGCACCTCATATTGCTCCAGAATAAATACCCCTTAATCCCTTTTCAACAAGGGCTGTGTTCTCCACTTGCAAGCTCTCCTTACCAAGACTGCCTCAAGGGCAGTCAAGTTTCAACATGTGTTTTGTAGAACACACATCATTTTAAAAAAAATTTAAAGATTTATTTTACTATTTTTTTAATAATAAACTAATAATACTTATTAGTTTGTGGCAGGGAATGGGTATAGGTGTCCAAGAGTCCAGACAAGGGTGTGGAATCAGTTGATTTTGAAACTGACATGGGTGCTGGAAACTGAGCCCAGGTCCTCTGCAAGAGCAGCAAATGCTCTTCGCCTCTGAGCCATCTCTCCAGCCAGACACCTCACATTTAAACTATAGTAAGATGAAATGCTGCAACCTCCTCTTGCCCTCTCATCCAATTTAAGAAACATTTGCTGTCATTTTGAGGCAGGTCTCATATAGCTCAGGCTGGTCTCGAACTTGATAGGTAGTTTTCAGCTCCCACCTCTGAAGTGCCATTATTACAGGTATGAGCCTCCATAGCCTATACCTGAAATTTCAGCACTTGGGAGTCTGAGGCAGGGGGTTGTAAATTTGAGACTGGACCGCGATGGGATTCTATTTCAACAAACAAACACACACCACCATTTAAAACAAACAAACAAACAAGCAAACAAGTGAAGGAAAAAGAGGGAAAAGGAAAAGAAAACTTGATCAGTAGGGCAGCAGATGGGAGCAGGGTGAAGGGGGAGTGTGAGCAGGGGGAGGTGGGGGATCACACTTTAGTACTCGGTGATTCTTTCTGAACGTCCCTTATGGTATTATGGTTTATATAAACACACAAGAGAGGTAGATACACCATCAGTTGTGACGGGGGGAGCGGGGGGGACAATTACTGTGGTGACGAAATATCCTCCTTCTCATCCTCCTCCTCCTCCTCCTCCTCTTTTATGGTTATTGTAGCCTAGGCTTGACCATAATGAAACTTACTCTGTATCCCAGGTTGGCCTTGCAGCCTTGAACTTTCCTTGATTCTCCTACCTCTGCCCCTTAGGGGCTGGGATTATAGGTGTGTATCACCATACCTGCTTTTGATGATGATGTTTGCTTTAGCACCTTTTCTTTTTCTTTTTCTAATTTTTTTTTTCAGACAGAGTTTCTCTGTGTAGCTTTGGGACCTGTCCTGGAACTAGCTCTTGTAGACCAGGCTGGCCTCAAACTCATAGAGATCCACCTGCCTCTGCCTCCCGAGTGCTGGGATTAAAGGCGTGCACCATCACCCTCCACTTTTCTTTTTTTTAATATATAATTTATTTTTGTTTTATGTCCACTGGTGTTTTGCCTACATGTATATCTATATGAGGATTCTTTCTTTCTTTCTTTCTTTCTTTCTTCCTTCCTTCCTTCCTTCCTTCCTTCCTTCCTTCCTTTTTAAGCAGGATCTCCAAGTAGGCCCTAGTCTAATTGTCGAGGGCAGCATCTTGTGAAAAGACCATTGCAATGTAGCGAGACCAGATACACAGTGTTGAAGGCACATGGAGGGGAGAGAGGAAACTCCTGGGTTGCTGCCATGGCAGACTTCACAGAGGAGCCTTCGGGTTGTGTTTTGAGTCTGCCTCTGCATCTGTGGTCTGGCTATTTCTCAGCATGCTGAGGAACTGGACACAAAGAAGCTTTAGAGACAGACAGTCTGTCCTCGAGCTTGTCCCTGTTGAAGTCATTCTTCTTTATCGCTATGTATCAGTTATCACCAGCACGCGCTCCATATTCATTGTTATGCTGGGCACAGGTTGCATCCTCAGCCCTGACAATGACATCATCCCAGCCGCTGTCTGTCTGCATGGCTTCACCATCAACCCTCTGCCCTCTCCTGTAATGGCAGGATGACTGTTGGGGACGTGTCCTAGTTGCTTTTCTGTAGCTGTGATAAGACACTGATCAAAAGTGACTTGTGGGGGAGTGTTCTTCCATCTTACAGATGACACCATCAATAAGGGAAGCCCGAAGAAGGAACTCAGTCAGGAACCTGGAGGCAGAAACTGAGGCAGAGGCCATAGAGGAACACTGATTACTGGCTAGCTCTCCTGATTTCCATTTGTATACAGCCCAAGACCACCTGCCCTGACACTACTCACCCTGGTTGAGTCATCTTATATCAAACCTCACTCAAGAACGTGGTAGAAGAAAGAAAGAAAGAAAGAGAGAGAGAGAGAGAAAAGAAAAGAAAAGAAAAGAAAAGAAAAGAAAAGAAAAGAAAAGAAAAGAGCTAACTAGGCAGTGGTGGTGCATGCCTTTAATCCCAGCACACAGGAGGCAGAGGAGTTCGAGGCCAGTCTGATATACACAGCAAGGTCCAGGATAGCCATAGCTACATAGAAAGACACTGTCTCAAAAAAAACAGAAAAAGAAAGAAAAAAAATAAAAGAAAAGAAAGAAGGAAGGAAAGAAAGAAAGAAAAAAAGAAAGAAAGAGAGAAAGAGAGAGAGAAAGAAAATGTTCCACAGACACGCCCAAGGGCCAAAGCATGCCTGGTGTCAATGTGCCTTCATCAGGGAGATCACTGTTTGCCCACCTCCGCATGCTGTTCTGCTGCCCAGTGTTTTAGTCTCTCATCCCTGTGATCTAACCCAAACAGAAGTCTGAAGATGGAGGAGGGAGAGGAGACACAGTTGACTGATCCTCCTACCCTTCTGCCTGTCTTGGAGATAGTGGTGATGTCTGGAACTGGGCTGTATCATGTGACCATGGAAGAAAAACAGGAAGGCAAGCGCTAATTTGCTAAAGAGAAGTAGACAACAAAAGCAGAGCTTCCTGCAAAGGCAGCCCCGGGCTTCTCAATACGTCGGGAAAGGATATTCCTTACTTAATCCACGTTTGCTGGGCTCTCTGTTATGGGAACACCCCTGAGCCTATATGAAAATGGTATGTCAGTTACGTCAGGCCTTAGCCAAAGTTGGTTGCCTCAACATTGCAAATGAGACTTTGGGTGATTGCCCAGGTAGTCAGTTGTCTCTGTCATTTGTTACACATTTTGGAACTTTCTCGATTGTACTTTCTGTTTACTCAAGTAATATTACTTCCCTTCTCAGATCTTTGATGGAGTTGAAGATTAGATAATTGTAGTTACCCTACTCATGATTTAGCTAAACTTAATTTCAATACATTATTCAGACTCCTTAAAATAGAATTCTTAGTAAAACTTTTGTTATGTGTTTCTTGCTTAATATTGTTTATTGCTTGTAATTTTATATTTGGTATCTGTTCCTATTGTATATAGTTGTATTGGGTTTGGATTGACAAAAGCGGGAGATGATGGGGAAGCTCAACCAATCACATCTGGTTAGGGTGTGGCCGTCTGGAGCCCAGGTTTAAAAAAAACTGGGGTAAGTAGGTGTGCACTCTCTCTACACTGTGTTCACCGGGCCATTTCGGATTTCGGACCCCCCACTCTGGTAGCGTGACTTCCCCCCTTTTTCAATTATTAAAAATATAACTGTTGTTCTTGAGCTGGTCTGGTATTTATCATACCGACAGAATATGTCAACATGGGAACATCTATAGAAGGCCTAGCAGGAAACCAATGACATGCTATTAGTGACATGAGTCAAGATGGTTTACAGTGATCAGAGCAGAGTGAGAAGGGAACGGTTGCCCCTAGTTCTGATGGTACAAGATAAGACAGTCACCCAGGAGCTCACTGAGGAACAGCAAAGGCAGGGCCTGGCAGGCGCAGCTCAAGATGAGCCTCTAACAATCATGGCATCTCAGAGGATGCCTCCTCCAAACTTTCTAGTTTCCTCCCAAGGCTTCCCGTTGGCTAAACAAACTAGAAGTTGGGCAAAAAGACTAGCTGACATAGGCCTTTCAGGGAGAGGCTGTTGGGAAAGAGTGAAGGGGGAAGCAGGGAGGGCAAACAAGGGGGGGAAGGGTGTTCCTGGGAAGAGGGGACCTCACAATCCAATCCAGTGAAGGGTTCTCCTGCTACTTCCCCTACAACAGAATTGCCTACTAACAACAAATTTGCTTTCTGCCAGGCCTGGTAGTCCCGGGGCTGGGAGCCTGTTTCTTGACTACACTCACTGATAGTGAGATGTCTGTGAGTCACCAGGTGTCCCCTGTCTGATTTGTTTGTGGGGAAGTTAGATATGAGATTGTGCATGCCGTCACCATAACTACCACCAACTCACATTTTCTGGAGTAATGGCTACCCCATGCTTATTCCATGCTTCTTACTTGTTTATCCTTGTTTTAATGAATTTTTTGTGTTTTGTCATTTACTATTAATTGTTTCAAATTATACTTGGGACTAAATGGAGTGTAAGCAAAGTCCAGACTGGCCAGGTGGTAGCCGTGCACACCTTTAATTCCAGTACTCAGGACAGAGACAGGCGGATTTCTGTGAGTTTGAAGCCAGCCTGGTCTACAGAGCAAGTTCCAGGGCAGGTTCCAAAGCTACACAGAGAAACCCTGTCTCAAAAACAACAATGACAACAACAAAAAGGTCCAAGCTGGGCTCAAACAGCGTAGCCTTGAATGGCCATGAACCCCTGATTCTCCTGCTTCTCAGTGTCGGTATTACAGGTATATGTCACCACAACTGTCAATAAGCCTTACCTTGGCTCTGGGTAATAGATATACCAGGTAGCCATGGCTTCAGTAAGATGGCTACTTCTCAGTTAGTCAATATCTATGGTAGGCAGTTGTTGTAAATGAGCGGCGGGCCGCTTCCCACTGCCCAGCTTCCAGCTGTCTGGCTAGCTTATACCCTGAAATAACAACACACAAATTGTATTCATTTAAACACTGCCTGGCCCATTAGTTCTAGCCTCTTATTGGCTAATTCTCACATATTGATTCAACCTATTTCTAATAATCTGTATTGCCACTTTACTGTGGCTTACTGGCATGAGTCTAACCAGTGTCCGTCTCGGAGAGGAGAGCCATGGCGTTTGCCTGACTTTGCTTTCTTTCTCCCAGCATTCTGTTCAGTCTACTCCACCTATCTAAATTCTGCCCTATCAAAAAACCAAGGCAGTTTCTTTATTTGACCAATGAAAGCAACACATAGAAAGAAGACCCTCCTACACCAGACAGTCATGCCAAGAATGGCAGATTTGTTCTACAGATTCACTGGAAACATGGGCCTTGCGGGGCTTGGGGAGCAGCTGTGCTTTAGCCCTTATGGATTTCCTGCTGAGACTCTCACCAAGAGATCTTTGGCTAAGCAGAGCTGGAGTCTCACCCATGACCTTGACTCCTATGTCACCCAAGAGTGCTACTGTGTGAACACTGCAGAGGCCTGGCACTGTTTCCATGCTTGGTCTTAACGAATGTCTCAGGCTTGGGATGAACTTTGCCCCCCACATCCCCAGCTTGAGGATCATATGGGGTGGTGGGGAGACGTGGCACCACCCAGTTTCAAGGAAAGAAAAGGTCTCTTTTAGAAGCAAAAACCCAGGCAGGGTCTGTATCAGTCCATTACTGTTGCCAATAACATACTACAAACTGATCAAATTATAAAGAAACAAGTTTGGGGCTGGGGGTATAGCTAAGTTTGTAAAAGGCTAGACAAGCATGCACAAAGCCCTGGGTTTGATCTGCAACACCTCATAAAGCAGGCTTGGTGACACTTGCCTGTAATCCCAGCATTTAGGAGATAGAGGCAGGAGGATTACAAATTCAAGGTCACTCTTGGCCAGCAGAGTTAGAAGCCAGCATGAGTTACATGAAACTCTGACTCAAGAAAGAAGGAGGGAGGGGGATAGTGAGAGAGGAAAAAGAAGGGGGGAAATAGGGAGAAGAAGGAAGAAAAGATGTTTGAACTAGGTCTGTGTGCCAGATGTACCAGTTATTTAGGAGGCACAGGTTGGAGGATCATTTGAGCCCATGAGATCAACTTAGGCAATGCGGGTTTATTTTGGCTGTGGTTCTGGTGGTCCAAGGTTGAGGAGCCTTATCTGGAATTGATTTTATTGCTGGCACAGTCTCTAAATGATGCAATGTCACATATCAAAAGCCAGACTTTTTTAAAGGGCCAACAAGATGGCTCACAGGGTAAAGGCATTTGCTACCAAGCCTGAAATACTGACCTTAAGTTCAGTTCAAGCCGGGCATGGTGGAAGGAGAGAACTGACTCATTCATTGATACCCACGAGTTGTCCACTTGTTTCCACATATACACTGTGGCACATATACACACATGTGCACACATGCATGCACACACACACTGAGTGAATAAATAATTGTAATAAAAAAACTAAAGCTGCACGGTGGTGGCATACGCCTTAATCCCAGCACTTGGGAGGCAGAGGCAAACGTATCTCTGTGAGTTCGGGACCAGCCTGGTCAACAGAACAAGTTCCAGGACAGGTTCCAAAGCTACAGAGAAACCTTGTCTCGAAAAAGCAAAATAAATAAATAAATAAATAAATCCCAGACCATTAACTGTAGCAAGTTTATTAGTACAGATCTCTCTGTAATCTCAGCCTTTAGGAATGGAAGCAGGATTAGGAATTCAAGGTCATACTCTGCTGTTCAGCAAATTCCAGGTCAGCCTGAGTGGCATAAGACCTTGTCTCAAACAACAACAGCAATAGTAAGACCAACACACAGAGAGAGACAGACAGACAGACAGACAGACACACACACACAGAAACACATCGAGACAGAGAGCCAGAAAGAAATACACAGAAAGAGACAGAGATAGAGATAGAGACAGAAACAGACATACACATAGAGGGAATGTGTTGTGTCTTCTGGCATTTCTCCTTATAAGCCACCAGGATTCAATTATCCCCTAGATTGAATGACATTATCTTATCCTAATCACATCTTACAGCCCTAACTATGTTTATCCTGTTAATACTTTTTAATGTGGATTAAATTTCAACACAGGAACCATTGGAAGACACACTAAGAACCACATCCACACCATAGCGGGATCCTGTCTGAGGAACGCAAGTCTGAAATGACAACCAGACTTATGTTCCTTTTTTTGTTTTGTTTTGTTTTTTGTTTTTCGAGACAGGGTTTCTCTGTAGCTTTGGAGCCTGTCCTGGAACTAGCTCTTGTAGACCAGGCTGACCTCGAACTCACAGAGATCTGCTTGCCTCTGCCTCCCGAGTGTTGGGATTAAAGGCATACACCACCACTGCCGGGTGACTTATGTTCTTATAAGAACATGTTGTGGGATATTTGATCACACTGTGAACCCTGAATTTGCATTTGCATTAATTAAATAAAATCAACTTTGGATCAGGAAGCTGAGTTAGCAACTAGTTGACAGAAAGTAATTAGAGAGTCCTAGGGTACATGTAAGACTACAGATACACAGGAAGCTGTAGAGAGCAACAGTATGGGTTCTTTTGTTTTGACAGGATGAAAGGATGCTCTCTTTAAGGTCAGCTAGTTGCTACTCAACTTCTCTGAGCTAGTAGGTTTTCATCCCAGCTTTCGACTCTCGGGTTCTTTGTTTGTTTGTCTTGGTTTGGTTTGGTTTGGTTTTGGTTTTTCGTTTTTGTTTTGTTTTTTTTCGAGACAGGGTTTCTCTGTAGCTTTGGAGTCTGCCCTGGAACTACCTCTTGGAGACCAGGCTGGCCTCGAACTCACGGAGATCTGCCTCCCAAGTGCTGGGATTAAAGGCTGGCGCCACCACCGCCTGGCAACTCTCGAGAGTCTTATTGATAAACAGAACAACAGAAATCTAATTAAAAGCTATATTTGGAGGCAGTGACATAGCCAATGCCTTCAGTAACAGAATTCCTGTCAGGCTCGAGCGGCAGGGCTGTTACCAGAGAAGCAGACCAGTAACTTCTGGCCTCGTTTGCTGGTTAAAACTGCAGCAAATTGAAGCGCAGCTCTGTGCTGACAGAAAAACAACAGGGACCGTCCTCTGCGAGTCCAGTCACACAGGCTGTCAAGCTTTGGGAGGGTGTCTACTAGACCCTGCTTCCACTGGTCCTCTGTCACTCGGGGCCAGAAAGGATCAAAACTCCAGGCTGACTTATATCATTCTCAGCAGTCAAGAAGGATGGCTGTTGGGGCTGGGGAGATGGCTCAGAGGTTAAGAGCTTTGTCTGCTCTTCCAAAGGTCCTGAGTTCAATTCCCAGCAACCACATGGTGGCTCACAACCATCTGTAATGAGGTCTGGTGCCCTCTTCTGGCCTGCAGGCATACACACAGACAGAATATTGTAAACATGATAAACAAACAAACAAACAAATAAATAAATATTTAAAAAAAAAAAAAGAAGGATGGCTGTCTTAGTTAGGGTTTCTATCGCTGTGAAGACACACCATGACCACAGCAACTCTTACAAAGGAAAGCATTTAACTATGGTGGCTCGCTTACAGTTCAGAGGTTCAGTCCAGAAGGAGCTGAGGAGTCTCACATCTTGACCCACAGGCAACTGGGAGTGGGCTGAGACAATGGGCATGGCTTCAGCATACATGAGACCTCAACTCCCACCCCCACAATAACACATTTCATTTAACGAGGCCACACCTCCTAATAGTGCCTCTCCCTATGAGCTTATGGAGGCCAGTTACATTCAAGCTACCATAATGGCCTTTTCTCCTTCTACCTCTAAAGAACTGAATCACCAGGTACGACCCTGTCCTTTGAGATTGGCTCCAAAGCCAATCAAACAGCCGTCTTTGTTCTCTATTCTCCAAGAGGATAAGAGGACATGCCTCCCCTCTCTTTGTCCTTGCTAGCTTTTCTTTCTTTTTCATCAACTTTACTTGTTGATTTGTTTATTTATTTATTATTAGTAGTAGTATGTGTGTTTTAACTTAGTATCTCAAGTAACCAGTGCAGGCCTAATACTCACTATGTAGCTGAGGCTGGCTTTGAACTCCTGACTCTCTTGTCTACATTTCTCAAGTTCAGGGTTATAGGTGTGTACCCCCATTCCTGGTTTAATAGCTGTGTCCTGAGAGGGGTCTTTCGAAACTCCAAAGATGGGGTTCAAATTTGAGCATCATGGGGGATCCAGAGACCTTACCCACAGTTAGGCTTGGCTTTTCCGATACAGACAACCCAAAGGCTAAAGAGTTCCCTGAGAGTAGAATTTGAGGTCAGAAGTCAAGGCCGTCCAGACTTCCTTTTAGCCAGGAAAGCTCCAGCCCAGCTGGGGATGCTGGCACACACTCCATCCCGCTGGGTTTCCTCCACACACTGATGGGCTTTGGGGGCAGAACTGAATGACAACTGACAATGTACTGGATTCAGAAGGCCAATAGAAAACCACAATTTAGAACAATCTGACTTTGTCCTGGAGCCAGGCTGATCCGCAATGGCCAGAGAACAAAGGACTCTGCAGACTTGAAAACAACAGGAGACTCCATGGCATAACTTTAAAGCAGGGGTAATGGATCAGGGCCAAGTTCTCCCACGCTCCCAGGTCTGTCCTTCTGCCTGCCCTCGTGGAGATTCCCTTCTACGGTCCCACACCGTGACCATGCATCTGAATGCTTGTCCTGTTGTGGGTGCTGTGCGGATTCGTTGTGGTGCCTGTATCTAGTGAGGACCCTCTTCTTCCCAAGTGACCTGAGCGTCCCCTAGTGCTTAGGTGGGGAGCCCTGGAGCCAGGTCTCCCCTGGATCTAGAGGAGGCAGAAGCAGTAGTTGGGAAGGCAGAGAGATCTGGGGAGAATGTCTCTGCCTTGGGCCTTTGGCCCCACTTTAGGGCGGCTCCTAAACAGTTGCTACCTGCTTGTGGCCTGCAGCCCTGCCATCTGCTTCCCACAGGTCAGCTTCTAATAGTGAGGCTGATTGCAATCATTACTAAGTGACCTAATTACCTCATTGTTCCTGCTTTCTTCTCAGAGTATATGAATGCCTGCCAATAAACATACCATCTGTGGCTAGCCCAAGAGGGCTGAGGGTGCTTTTACTCCTGAGTCCCAAGCTGGGACTTTAAGTGGGGTTTATGTGGTCATTTCAGAGGCCAGATGCACTAAAGGGATAGTTATTTTCTATTAACTAATTAATCAATTAACCGATTGATTTGTGAGGCAGGGTCTCATGTAGCCAAGGCGGACTTCAAACGCCCTATACAGTCAAGGATGACTGTCCTCTCCTCACCTAGAGATTACAGTCTAGAGATTACAGGCACGGGCCACCACCCCCACCCACTCTGCACCACCCATTTGCCACTTCCTGTGAGAGAAGGGAGAAAAATTAACCTAAAGCTAAAGATGAAACTGAAAGCTTGTAAGAGAGCCGCAAGCTTTCGTGAGCTCAGGGACCTATAGCCTGCCTGTGACAGGCTTGCGGGGCTGCCATCGTCACTTTTACAATAGTAATTTGGGAATGTTAAGCAGAGAAAAATCAATGTTTTGAATTGAACCCTGGTATTAGGCCACTACAAATCAACAAAAAAATGGAGTCAGTTAGGCTAAACATCACATTATCATACAGAGACTTTAAGGAACAAACAGGCAGATCCCAAAACAGATCAGCATTTCCTGAGAACTAGAGAGTTCAGTCCTAGTCAGCTAGTAAGGAAGTTGCCCCTGCTTTAACCCCTAAAAAAAAAAAAAAAAAATTGCCTGGACTAGTGTTAACCAATCAGCGCTCTCTCTCTCTCTCTCTCTCTCTCTCTCTCTCTCTCTCTCTCTCTGTTTTCCTTGCTTCTATAGTAGGAAACTTACAATACTATTACTGCACTCTTGCTTTGAGAGAGCTTGTCCTATTTACAGAATTCTTACGTAAAAGCCAACTATATCTCTAAATGTGCTGTGACTTTTTGTCTTTTGACAAGAGCCAAGCTATTAATTCTTCCATTTTAGTTCCTAAATAATGTACTAATATACTGGAAATGGAAATTGTCATTGAGAGTGAGTGAAATCACACATTTAGTTACTTTAACTACGGAATTACTGGAGAAGTAGTTGGCATGTAACTCTTGACCTTTCTAGCTAGTGGGAGTTCTGAAGGGCACGAGCCATAGGAAGGACACTGGTGGCTCTAAGGGGTCAGCTGAGGCTGTCCACTCATGTTCCCCTTTGGGGGAAGGGGAGAGAAACTAACAGTGTGGCTACACAGTTGGCAGTGTGCAGAACACTTCTACATTCGTCATCCAAGACACTGGGACTCAAAATTTAAGCGACCTGGCCTGAAGCAGTAGCTCAGTCGGTAGAGTGCTTGCCCGGTGTACAGGAAGCCCTGGGTTCGATCCCTAACAAGGCATAAACTGACTGTGATGTGCACACCTGGAGTCTCGGCACTCAGGAAGCAGAGGATCTGGAGGTAAAGACATAGTGAGCTTGAAACCAGACCAGGAAACACAAGCACCTGTCTTTAAAAAACAAAACAAACAACAACAAAAACTTACAGGGGCAAAACAAGATTTCCATGGTTGCTGAGGATCCCAAATCCACCTTTCACTGATTACTGTTTTCTTCTTCTGCGTCTTCAACAAGCAGGTGGCCATTCCCTCTAATCAAAAGCAAGGTGACTAGAAGCAAACATTCAGGTCTGCACAAATCAGCTCTTATCCAGTCGGTCATGTACGTGGGCACTAGGTGATCTGGCTTCCATTTCACTTCCCAGACTCTGGAAATAGCAGATACGCCAGGTTGGACAGTGTGTGTGCATGTGTGTGTGTGTGATGGCGGTGTAGCCTTGGTCTGGTTCCAGGCCCATTCAGTGCATCATTGAGACTGGGTAATAGAGCATCTTTTCCATTTCTCAGATAATTCAGCTTGTCTTCTGGGAAGCATTTGCCACTGACTGATTTAAAATGGACTGTACACTGGGAGGTGGAGACAAAAGTTCAAAGTTGTCTCATCTACATAGTGTGTTCCAGGCTATCCTGAGCTATAGGATACTCTGCCTGGAGCAGGGTGGGGTTTAAGGTGTCAAATCCAAGCACTTCAAGTCTTCTCAGGGTTGGCTGGCCTTCTAAAAGATGGGAGCAGGCTGTGTGTCTCCAGGAACCCTGACTCAAGCTGAGGTTGAGAAAAGCTCATTTCCTTTCTGGGTTTCTTATCTCACAGGCTAAGTTTGGGACAAGCATGGCAGAATGGAAAGAGCCCATTTTAGGGCCTTTAGGAAGCCTGCATTAGAATATATATCAATTTTAAAATTAGAATATTCTGTTATTAGAAAGCTCTGCCTAGCTGGTCAGTGGTGGCGCACACCTTTAATCCCAGCACTCAGGAGGCAGAGGCAGGCGGATCTCTGTGAGTTTGAGGTCAACCTGGTCTACAGAGTGAGTTTCAGGACAGCCAGTGCTACATAGAGAAACCCTGTTTCAAATAAACAAATAAAGAAAGAAAGAAAGAAAAACAAAAACAAATAAAAACCAACCGAACAAACAAAAAAGCGCTGCCTAGAGGTATATTGTTTAAATAATTTCTTTATTTTTATTTTGTGTGCATTGGTGTTTTGCCTGAATGAATGTCTGTGTGAGAGTAGCAGATCTCTGGAACTGGAGTCATAGCAGTTGTGAGCCACCATGTGGTTGAAAGGAATTGAACCCAGGACCTCTGGGAGAGCAGCCAGGGCTCTTAACTGCTGAGCCATCTCTCCAGTCTTAAGAGGTATCTTCTTAAACCCTTGAGATATATATATAAAATCTTGGCGCTTTAAGAAATTCTATAACTGGTCCTTGTCCCTCAGATGATGACAACTCATCTCAATGGAGCATCTCGAATTTTTTAATTTCCCAGGTAATTCTTTTAACCTCTCTCTCTCTCTCACTTTTATTTTACATTTACTTACATGTGTGTTCCCACGCTGGCATATCGTGGCATGTGTGTGGAGGTCAGAGAACAACTTGTGGGAGTCAGTTCTCGCCTACCATGTGGGTTCTGGGGGTCAAACTCAGGTCAGCAGGCTTGGTGGCAAGCATCCTCAGCCACCAAGCCAGCTCACTGGCAATCTTCAGGCAATTCTAACGTGCAACTCTTCTGAGAACCCCATCTTCATCACCAGGAGGGCTGCTTGCTGGGCCCCACCCTCCATGCTTACCTCCAGTAAGGAGGTCTGGGAGGGAGGTTAAGAACCTACTTTTCTGATGCTCCAGGGTGCAGCTTAGAGAACTTGCCTAACTGGAGTTCAGGAGAGTTTGCTTGCTAGTAAATAAATAATAAATAAATAAATAAATACTACAACCACCATGCTGGCTAGTTTTATGCCAACTTGATGGAAACTAGATTATTTGAAAAGAAGGAACTTTAACTGAGAAAACGCCTCTACAATATCCTGCTGTAGGGCATTTTGTTAATTAAAGATTGATGGGGAAGGGCCCAGCCCATTGTGGATGGTCACATCTCTCTCTATACCTGTGGTCCTGAGTTCTCTCCTGAGCAAGCCCTGATGAGAAGGCAGTAAGTAGCACCCTGCCATGACCTCTCCATCAGCTTCTGACTCCAGGTTCCTGTCCTGTTTGGGTTCCTGTCCTGACTTCCATCAAGATGAGCAGTGATATGGAAGGGTAAGCCAAATAAACCCTTCCCTCCCAACTTGTTCTGGTCATGGTGCTTCATCATAGCAATGGCAACCCTAAGGCACCACGAAACATTATGTGTTAGGAATTTTGGTATAAAGCATTTAAATACATAATCTTATTTATAGTTTGTTTATTTATTTTTTTTTTGAGACAGGGTGTGTGTGCGCGCGCGCGTGTGTGTGTGTGTGTGTGTGTGTGTGTGTGTGTGTTCGTGTGCAGCCTTGACTGTCCTGGAACTCACTCTGTAGTTCAGACTGACCTCAAACTCACAAAGATCCACCTGCCTCTGCCCCTCAAGTGCTGGGATTAAAGGCGTGCACCACCACTGCCTAGCACCTTATTTATTCTTTTTTTTTTAAAGATTTATTTATTATGTATTCAGTGTTCTGCCTGTAGGGAGAAGAGGGCACCAAATCTCATTACAGAGGGTTATGAGCACATGTGATTGCTGGGGATTGAACTCAGGACCTTTGGAAGAGCAGACTAAGCTCTTAACCACTGAGCCATCTCTCCAGACCCACCTTATTTATTCTTAAAGTAGTTATATCCTGTACATGCCTTTTAAGATAATTCATGTTTTTAACATGCTACAGTTCGTTTTGCAGGTTTCATTTCGGAAAAGCAGGTCAATCGTTTTTTGTGGGGTTTTTTTTTTCATTTGTTTTGTGGATTTATTTTTATTGCATTTACTTATTTACAAATGTGTGTGTACAGGTGTTTGGGTGCAAGTGACATGTGTGGAGGTCAGAGGATAACATATGGGAGCTGGCTGGTAGATTCTGGGGATCAAACTTAGCTTGTCAGCCTTGGCAGGTGTCTTTACCCAATGAGCCATCTCTTTGGCCTGTATGTGTGTGTGTGAGAGAGAGAATTTCTATCACAAGGAGAACTTGGTCATAGCTACTGTTAATTGAGCATCTCTTATGTAAAGGTACTTTGGTTTTATTTATTACATTCATTTGTATCTGTTTATTAACTTATAACAGTTTATACTCCAACCTTATGCAAGGACCCTGGCTTAGTTAGGGTTTCTATTGCTGTGAAGAGACACCATGACCACAACAACCATTATAAAGGAAAATATTTAATTGGGGCTGGTTTACAGTTCAGAGGTTTAGTCTACTATCATGGCAGGGAGCATGGTGGTACACAGGCAGACATGGTGCTGGAGAGGTAGCTGAGAGATCTCCACCTTGTTCAACACGCAACAGAAGGAAAACTGTATGCTACACTGGACGTAGCTTGGACATATGAAACCTCAAAGCCCTCCTCCACAGTGACACACTTCCTCCAACAAGGCCACACCTACTCCAGAACACATGAGTCTATTCAAGCCACCACAGACCCCATCTGATAGGTGATGTGACAGAACTTAGAGGCTACCTTATAACAGGTGCAAAGCTGGGGTGTGAATCTCTGTTGGAGGAGGGGCCGCTTGTTTTTTCCTGGCTGCTTAGCCCCGAAATAATCACACAGAAACTGTATTAATTTAAACACTGCTTGGCCCATTAGCTCTAGCTTCTTATTTACTAACTCTTACACCTTAATTTAACCCATCTCTATTAATCTATGCAACACCACGAGGTTGTGGCCTACCAAAGTTTCAGAACATCTGTCTCTGGCGGCAGCTCCATGGTTTCTCTCTGACTCTGCCTTCTCTCTCCCAGCATTCAGCTTAGTTTTCGCCGCCTAGCTCTGTTCCCTTATAGCTCTGCTATAGGCCCAAAGCAGTTTTTTATTTAGCGATGGTAATCACAGCATACAGAGGGAAATCCCACATCAAATATCCACATGCCAGACTAAATCTTGCTCTTACCCTTTTATATTGGCCATTGGCTGTTTTTTGTTTGTTTTGAATTTTTTGTTTTGTTTGTTTGTTTGTTTGTTTTGTTTTGTTTATTCGAGAGACAGGGTTTCTCTGTAGCTTTGGAGCCTGTCCTGGAACTAGCTCTTGTAGACCAGGCTGGCCTTGAACTTACAGAGATCCGCCTGCCTCTGCCTCCTGAGTGCTGGGATTAAAGGTGTACACCACCATTGGCTCTTAGAAAGAAAGAAAGAAAGAAAGAAAGAAAGAAAGAAAGGAAGGAAGGAAGGAAGGAAGGAAGGAAGGAAGGAAGGAAGGAAGGAAGGAAGAAAGCAAGCAAGCAGGCTTCCTTTGGGGGACAGAATCTCTGTCACTGTAGCCTAGGATGGCCTAGGATTTACTAGACAAACTTGCAGCAATCACCCTGCCTTAGCCCATGGATGAGGATTACAGGCATGGATCACCATATCTAATTTATACTGACTGCCCACTAAGTAAGAGCATTGTCTTACAGTGCTGTCTGTGCCCAGCAAATCAGACCTCCAGAGATCCCAGCTTTTCCTTCTGTGGCTGCCAGGCATGACTAAAATGGAAGAGGGATGAGCTACTCACCCAGCTGCCTTCCTAGTCGGACTTGTGTGTCTCGGGGCACATAAGCATGCACCCAATAAATACTGTGAAAGTTTCTTTTTAGAGAAGAAGTGATAATTATTTCAGTTAAACCCATTGGGATTGTCTGAAACTAGGAAGTGACCTTATTGTCAGAGACAAAGTGAAACAAGGTTCTCAAAATAAAACACAAAAATTTTAAACTAGGTGTGGTGGCACATTCCTATAATTCTAGCACGGGTCAAGCTGAGGCAAGCCAACTGTAAGTTTGAGGCCATCCTGGGCTACATGGTGAGGCTGTCCATCCAAAAGCACCTAATTTTTTATTATCTATTAGTATCTTTTGTATTTCTTCTTTGAGAATTTCATACATATGTCCAATGTAATTTGATCATATCTACCCCCCACCTCCAACCTTCCCTGAATCCCCCCAACAATGCCCCTCCCCCTTTCATATCCTTTTCTTTTTTAAAAAAGACAAACCGTCCACTGAATCCAGTTAGTGTTGCTCTGTATACAAGGGGCGGAGGAAGCCACCCACTGGAGCATGGGTACCTACCAGTAGCCACGCCCCTGAACAAAAGTGACTGTCTTCCTATGCACCCATCAATGCGAATGGCTTCTCAGCTAGGGGTAGGGCCATGTGAACTCTCCCTTACCAAGCTGGCATTCTGCCTGGCTTCAACTTGTGCAGGCAACCACAGCTGCTGTGAGCTCAGGAGAGCCACAGCCCTGCCATCTTCAGAAGGCGGCACTTCACAGCCGTCTTTCCATCCTCCGGCTCTTCCATTCTTTCTGCTCGCTCTTCCATAGTGTGCCCTGAAACTTGGGCCTGAAAGCCCACAGCCACTTAGTCTCAGCACTTTGACCAGAAGTCTCTGTAGTAACTGAGAGGCCCATTGCAAAAACAGGCTTCTCAGACCATGGCTGAGATTAGTGTGGCTCTCGCGGCATACACATAAATGTTTAGAACGGAGTTTTGACAACATGGTAAAATAGTAGGCCGCCCCTAGGGCCTCTCACTTCTTCAGACATAGGCTTCTGATCAGCTTTACCATGCCAGACACGAGTTCCCTCCTGTAAAGCAAGCCTTAGAACTGATCAGAGAGCAATGGGTTGCCCCACAGCAGCCATGCCACTATTGTCCCAGTGGCCTGCGAATGAAGGTTCCCAGAGAGAAGCTGAACCTTCTCTTCTACAAGGCCAATTGACTGATTAAAAACTGAATGAGTTTAGAGAAGCTGGAATGTTGCAGGTCCAGGGCCTAATTACAATTTATCTTGGGCTATCTTTAGCCCTCTAAATAGCCATTCCTTGACCATTGTTAATAGTTTCTATCACCCAACACTTGGGCAAAATGTCTAGACTCCCCAATCGCTGACACCTCCCGGTTTCAGGGACGCACATGCGCTATCAAGCGCTCAGGTAATTTACTTAGCCACGTGGGGCCCTCAAGCCCTACATGACATACATGCAGCATAGTCGTGACGCAGCTACAGCTACGTGAGCCCCTGTGCACATGCGCTAGGCAGCCTTTAAAAGCTGGACATGCCTGCTCCACGCTCTTTCTGTCCCTCTTCTGAAGAGGTAACTACAGCCGCCTCCCCCCTCCCCATTTCTCTCTCTCTCTCTCTCTCTCTCTCTCTCTCTCTCTCTCTCTCCCCACCCCCCCCCACCAGCTTCTTCAGGCTTGCGCAAATGTCTTTCTCTCTCTTAATAAACTTTTAAAGTGGGTTTCGTTGTAACACCCATTGACTTAAAACCTTTTAGAATGTAATTAACTTAACAAAACCCAGTTTCTACAATGAAAAAACTAAAAACATCATCAGTTAGCATTTGACGCATATTGCTGAGATTTTTCCACTTAACCATGTACTTAATATTTCCAGCAATGTATTTGAAAAGCACACTGATTTATGACTTTTTTGTTCTGTTACTATGAAAACATCATAAAATTTGGGGTAACATAATTCTGTGTTCCTAGGCCATAGCCATTCATATTTGGCTTCAGAATAATCTCTTATCCTCTTTGGGGTAAGAGTCGTATTTTTTGTGTTAGTAGGGAACATTTTGAAAGATCTGAACATTTGGAAAACTTTTGTTTTTAAAAGACAGGGTTTCTCATTGTAGCCCTGGTTGGCCTAGAAATCACTTTGTAGACCAGGCTGGCCTCAAACTCAGAGATTCACCTGCGTCTGGCTTCCAAGTGATGGAATTAAGGATGTGTGCTACCACCACCTGGTGAAAAGACTTAATTTTTAAAAACTCAAGATCATTTTTCAACCATAGTCTAAATATTTGTATTTATCTATTATGGTTACGTGTGTAGCTGTGTATGCCATGGTGCATGTGCAGCTGGTTCTCTCCTTCCACCCTAAGTGCCAGGATGGAACTGAGGTTCTATGCTTTCTTGGCAAGCATCTTTACCCATTGAGCCATCGTGCCAACCCTAAGCCTTTCTCTAAGTGACAAAGAAATGGTAGCTTGAATGAAGTAGCTCCGTGGTAAAGCACTTGCTTAGCGTTGAAAGCCCTGGGTTCTGTAAAACTGGAACTGTAAAACAACAGCAAATCCCCCCAAAACCAAAGAAATGAAGTTGGAAGCTTATCTACTTGCGGGAAATGGTCAAGCAATAAACACTGAAGCAAAAACATCCTTCCCATAGATAAGAAAACTAACAAACATCAGGGACACTTGCGGAGGAGCTGGACTCCAAAACAAGATTCTTCTCTCAAATCTGAAAACTTGCCTAGTCCAAAGACACAGTTAAGGATAGTCTTACATCTAGAAGATACTGGAGAAGTCAATAGAAATGTATACTGAGAACAGGGGTCAGAACTAGACCACTTTAAGGGTAGAAGTAAAGATTTTGGGAATCGAACTTCTAAGACTATTCCTGGGTGGGTGGGTGGGTAGATGGGTGCAACAAAATGACAGAAAAGCAAGCTGACTTTATATTGACAGTCATTAGGATGGGGGCTTTGAGCTAAGACAAGTTGTCTGTATTGATCTGGAACCAGAAGCCCTTGTAAACAAAAACCCACCTTATGAGATTCACAGGGAATGCTGAAGTTAAGCTTCGGTTTATCCAGTAGCAATTCTACTGTTTCCCAGTTAGCCTCCTGTTCAGGACACTCACCAGCACTGCCGTTAGGGGAAGCCCAATTTGGACCTAACAGCTTAACATACTTTATACCCTCATTGTAAGAGAGCAAAATCTATTTTTTGTTTTGTTTTGTTTTTCCAAAGACAGGGTTTCTCTGTAGTTTTGGAGCCTGCCCTGGAACCTGGAACTAGCTCTTGTAGACCAGGCTCGTCTCAAACTCACAGAGATCTGCCTGCCTCTGCCTCCCGAGTGCTGGGAATAAAAGCATGCCACCACTGCCTGGTCAGAGAGCCAGATCTGAAAAACAATTCCACTTTAAAACATTTGTTTTCGCCAGTTGTGGAATCCATGATTGATTCTGGTGTTTAGTTTCTTTATCAGAAGGTCACATGGCTGCTTCTGCTGAAGCCTGGAGCAACCTCAGAACCTTGTCTGATCTAGGGGAAGAATTTAGAATTCTTGGGATTGCCCCTTCATTGCTACAGGTTAGTTGCATCTAGAACAGACTTGACTACATCAAAACCTAAAATACATTATCACTATCCAGTTTCATTGTAGATTGACATTTCTTTAGGTCAGTGGGTCTCAAATCATGGGTCATGACCCCTTGACAAACCTCTGTCTCCAAAAATATTTATATTACAATTCATAACAGTAGCAAAATTACAGTTATGAAGTATCAACAAAAAATAATTTTATGGTTGGTGGTGACTACAACATGAGGAAGTGTATTAAAGGGCCATAGCATTAGAAAGGTTGAGAACCACGGTTTTAGACAATGTAATCCAATAATGGCAATTATAGCTGAGCTTGTCAAAAAGGACACTTTCATATTTATTCAAATATTGAACCAGGCTAGGGGTGGTGGTACACACTATTAATCCCAGAATTTGGGAGGCAGATCTCTGTGAATTCAAAGTGAATTCACACTGGTCTACAAAGTGACATAGAGCTATCTCAATAAATGAAGGATAGATAGATAGATAGATAGATAGATAGATAGATAGATAGATAGATGATAGATAGTAGATAGATAGATAGATAGATAGATAGATAGATAGATAGATAGATAGATAGAATACTGAACCAAATGTCCTTAACACTTACCATAGAGTAAGTCAGCTTAGATGTGCAAAGAACAACCAGAGAACTAGGGGACTGGCAGAGCTGTCACCGGCGAAGTACAGCACTCTCTAGAAAGACTGTGATGTAATCTGCTGGCCTAGTCTGTCGCCTGGGTGCCCTATCCCTTTAAGAGACAAAGCCCCACATACTCCCAATCTCCTCCCCTTCTGCCTTCCTACCTCCTCTCCTGTTCTCTCTCTCTTTCTCTCCCTCTCCCTCTTCCTCTCCCACCTCCTTTCCAGTTCTCTCTCTTTCTTTCCCTCCCTCTCTCTGTCTCTCTGCCCTTCCTCTAGAGAGACAGCTTCAGCCTCTCTCTCTCTCTCTCTCTCTCTCTCTCTCTCTCTCTCTCTCTTTCTCCTCCCCTCCCAACTCCTCTTGTCCCCTACCCCTTCCCTTTCTGCTCTCTCTGCATGGCATATCTACTATCTGTCTCCTGCTGAGGCCTCGGGCCACCTGCCAGGGCACCCCCTGCCAAGGCCTCTGGTAGGACCGCTCACCCACCACCTCACCCACCACCTCTTTATAAATGATAACAATGATACCCATCTGTGACCTCCACACATGTGTACAAAGGTGCACATACCTAAACACATAGACACATGCATATAACACACACTAGTTAATATTAATTAATTAATTAAACGAAATCTTACCTGGCTGGGTGTGGTAGCGTTCAACTGTATCCCAACATTTGAGGGGCTGAGGAAGCAAGATTACCATAAATTTAAGACAAATTTAAACTATATAGTGAATTTAAGGACATATCGTATATCTACAAGCAAATAAACTGTCATTCAGGCATAAGCAAACCATTTTTTGTTTGTTTGTTTTTTAAGACAGGGTTTCTATATGTAGCTTTGGAGCCTGTCCTGGAACTAGCTCTTGTAGACCAGGTTGGCCTCAAACCCAGAGAGTGGCCAGCCTCTGCTTCCCAAGTTTTGGATTTAAGGGCGTGCACTACCACCACCAGGCTAAAAGCCATTTTCAAATGGAGAAGATCACCTTAAAAGTATTCTCTCCACCTGAAATCCGCCATTAAAATATTTTTTCGCCTGTTTGCTGGGTGTGGTAGCACATTTCTGTAGTCTAGCTCTTGGGGGGTTGAGGCAGAAAGATCATGAATTCAAGATTAGCCTGAGAGACAAATGGAGACCTTGCCTCAAAAAAAGCAAGAGTCGTGGAGTATTTCGAGTTGAGGAAGAGCTGACTGCCATCTTTGTGGCTCCAGGTGAGGCAGCAGATATAGGAATTAACCAGAAAAAGATGGGGAGATTAAGAGATGAAAAGAACCGTGTGCAAAGAGGAAGGCAAGTTCAGGATGGGGAAATTAACAAAAACAAAAACAAAAAACAAAAAAACAAACAAACATACAAACAAAAACCCTCTATCCTCAGTTCCAGAAGATTTTATGGGAATATAAAGGAAGAATGCAAAGCCAAATGTAGTTCCTACGGGATTGGGACACCATCCCAGAGACATCTACCTGTGTTGACCGTGCTTAGTATTCACCAACAACAGGACATGACCCAGAGACACGTGAGCCACTGATCCCTGAAATGTGAGAGTTCCTTCCCTTCTGTGTCCCTTGTCCACAGAGGACTTTTCTCTGAGCCCATAGGATCCCAAAGTGGCTCTTAGCTGGGAAAGTCCCTTCAGCCAGAGTCCACCCCGCCCATCAGGCCATGCTCAGAACAGGCACTAGGAAGCCCTACTGGTCCTAGACAAATCCCACCCCTATGACAAACTTTACAGTGTTTATACACAGTCGCCGGCACCCACAGTCAGGGCAGGGAGCAGGAAACAGGGTGGCAGGCAGGAGGATGGAAGTAGGAAGTGAAAATGTGCCTCAGAGAGGAGCCAGCTGCTGGGCAGCTTCCTGTGGATGATGCAACAGCTTCTGCCACAGGTGGCCTGGGGGCGACAGTGGGCGTGTCCACAACTGACAGACCGGGATTTACCTCACTAGGCTGCCCCAGGCATTCACTTATTCTAGGGACAGGAAGGCGGTGTCGTGTGGGTGGAGGCAGGGCTTGCTTGGCTTCAAGGCAGAAGAGAGAACCTACAGTTTAAACCGTGGTTCCATTGTTCACCTGCTGTTGTTGCTGGAGAAATGACCTGAGTTTGCAGAAGTGTAGAACAGCTCAGCCTTGGCTTGTCAAAGATGGAATGAGAGCCAACTTATACCATCAGGTCTGACTACCAGAGAGTGTTCTCATGGTGAGGGTTGGTTTGGCTATACTGAAGGATCTGAGCAGGACTGACAGCCTCTTGTAGGCCTTTGGTTTGAACCTTGCTGAGGTCGGCTTTACTCAGAGATCAGCATGGCGAGGACTTAAGGGTGCATGTTGGAAGGTCATCCTTTTGGTGCTGGTGATGGGAGCAGAACCCAGATCTGATGTTTGGTCTGGGGTTCCTTCCATTCTCCCTAATGACAGGTGGGCTTGGGGAGCACGAAGGAGTGGGGCATCAGACCTTTTTAGATATCTCCATGCAATCAAAGGCAAAGCCACTGGAGAGGAAGCTCAGCCTCCCCGAGAAGCGTATTATTCTACTGCTTGTCTAGTTCCAGAGGTATTTGCTTGTTTGTTACTATAACCTGCTCCTGGTCCTAGTGTCTGTCTGTAGTGTATGAAAGGGCATAAGCTATTTACACTCCGGGTGCCCAGGATTATACCTGGACCACTAGATCCTGGCGTGGAGCTTAACAGTAAGCACCACTACTTGTCTGATAAACTCTGATCTCTCCCTCATTGCTAGAGACTTATCCTACTTCCGCACAGTGTGGGCAGAAGGCCTGGCTGGGAAGCAGCTGCTCTAACTTACCTTTTCAACCTATACCCCACTGAGTACCAGGTTCAAAATGTAAAGGGCACTGGATCAGTCACTTTTCTCTAGCTGTGATAAAGCACCGTGACCAAAATCAACTTCTAGAAGGAAGAGTTATTGTTATTCCATTGGGACACTTTAAGAACTAACCATGCCCATCCCAGCCACTTTTGACCCTCCCCCCGCCGCCATCCTCTCTCTCTCTCTCTCTCTCTCTTTCTCTCGTGTGTGTGTGTGTGTGTGTGTGTGTGCATGTGTGTATGTATGTATGTCTTTGTTTTCTCTATGTTTGTCTATGCTTTTTCTTTCTTTAAGTAATAAATGTCTAGCTTTATGTATAGCCTTATGTCCATTTACTTTGCCGTTCACCGTATCCAGCCGCCTGACTCTGCCGCTCGCCCAGGGACCCTGTACTGCTCCGGTGGCAGCTTCTGCCTGGCTTGCAGGCCGCCCGGGCCATCATATCATATTATTTTTAAAAAGAACAATAGTTATGGCAAAGGGTAATAGTCCATCGTGGTGGGTCAGCATGGCGGCGGGGACAGAAAGCTGAGAAGCGCCTATCTTCAACAGCAAACGTGAAAGACAGACCAAGTCATCCATGAATGGCTCCTGGATTTTAATTCCAAAGCCTCCAGGGAAGCACTGTGAGAACCAAAATTATGTTTTAAGTTTTAATTGCTATGCCTAAGAGATCCATGAAACAAAAATGTCAGCCGGGCAATGGTGGAACATGTCTTTAATCCCAGCACTTGAGAGGTAGAGCCAGGAGGACCTCTGTGAGTTCAAGGCCAGTCTGGTCCAGGACAGGCCCCAAAGCTACAGAAAAACCCCTGTCTCAAAAAATCAAAACAAACAAAAAACCAAACAAACAGAAGACAGATACTTTTGATGCTGGAGGCTGCTGTTTGTTTTCACCACTCTACACAAGTTTGCTCCACTCAACTACACTATATGTGACTGATCACACGTAGGTGGGAGATACACAGGCAGGAAATATGTCAGGATGTATGCTTGCCCCATTGGACCTGAGAGGAAATACTGTGGGCTTATGGGGTTATCTTTTTAAGTCTCCGCAAGATGTGACTCATCACCATTTTCTAGGAACCCAGGAACGGGCCTGACCATCGTCCTGGTCAGTATTTAATTAAAGCTTGCTTCAAATTTGACTCAAAATTGTAGTAGTGCTCTTATTCTCGCCTGGTGGGATTAACAGCACTTCCTTAGCCAGGCTGTACCATCTAACCCTCCCCAGACAGCACCACCAACTGGGGACCAAGTGTCTAAATGCCTGAGACTAGGGGGGACATTCTTGTTCAAACTACCACAGACAATGTCAGGAGGGATTGGTTCCCACCTCTTCCCAATGCCAGGATTCCTTGATAGCTGCCCATCTGTTTGGTCTCTTCTGGAAAATCCTGTAATTTCTCTGCTAATCCAGTGAAAAGTATCTAATAATATACTGACGTATTTTTGTCCAAAAGAGGCCACCTTCTTTTGGCGTCAGTGAAGCAAAAAGGAGTATACTTTGATGGGAGTCTCTCCAGTCCTTGGTAAGATGAAGTCGGTTCTTTCCCTTGGTCTGGACAGCACGGGGGAGAGGAGCCCAGAACACTGTCCTGGTACCTGGCTTGGGGTCAATTTTTTAGTAAACTGCCTGCACAGACAGTGAAGTTATGATGTCCCAAATATGGACCAGGGGCGGTGGACATCACCTCTGCCTCCTTGAGGGGTTCCCTCTGCTGATGAGAACCTAGGGAAAGTCAGGTGTCCCAAGGACGAAGACACTGAAAATCCTCCAAGGCCGCTTTCTCCCCACTTTCTGGCACTTGTTTCTGTTCCTCTGAAAATGGGAACGAGCACTGTTGTACTCACTCAGCAACCACATGCTGACCCTATACTGGGTGCTCACAGTGCACAGGGCGGGCCCTGAACTCTGCACCATCTTTCAGGTTGCCCTGGATCTAGTATGCTTTAGTTCTTGGCGTTGGAATCCCTGGATGCTGCCTCTTCCACACCTGCTTCTTATGCCTGAATCCCCCTGAGTCCATAATTAGTGAGCAGTAAGCTCACTGCCATGCAGATCAAGTCCCTCCGTGTGCACAGAAGTCAATCCGTTCTGGTATATTCTTTGAATTCCTGGCAGTCTTCCTGCCATCCCTCTCCAGTGCTGGGATTACAGGTAGAGCTTCTACCCTTGTCTAGTATATTACTTTTTTCTGTCTGTGTCTGTCAATTTCTCACACACACACTGCAACTCAGAAAAGAGGATTGTGTGTGTGTGCAGTTAGGATGATGCATAGAGAATCTGTCTAGGCAGGTCCAACAAAGGAGAGGACCCCTAAACCTTAGAGGTCCCTAGTCTTCCTACATGGCTGATCCCTCCTGAAGGGGGTCAAGAGGAAAGCACCATGGACTTCCCCAGCAGGACCCTACCTTATATAAATCAGTTTCCCATCTAACCCTCCTCTGGAGGTTACATTACAAGCCTCAGTAACTCCAGGACAGCTTGTCTGGGGTTTAAAAATCACGCTCCCCGGTGATCCAGTTACTGGAGCTTCAGAGCCCATTCCCCTTGCCGGGTGAATCAGTGCGGAGCTCCTGCAGAGGATCTGCCTCATCTTTGCATCTCCCCTACATTGTCCAGAGGCTCCTCCTCCCTCTCAGCCTCCTGGCCAAGGCTTTTCTCTGGGGACTCTCTTGGCAGTGCCAGCATCAGTCAGCAGAGAACAAACTGGAGTGAGAAGGTGGGAAGGGAAGGAGAAAATTGCCCGAAAGGCAGATTGCTATGCTGTAAAGTGCGTTCGCTCAGAGCCCAAAGGTTCGCGTGCCTCGACACCTATGCTGCCGCTGCCGCTGTACAACCGGAGACTCAACCCGGATCTCCAGCTGGCAGATCCTGACATTTGCTCTGTCGCCGGTGCTGCTGGAGGAGAAAGGGCAGAGGGGGGAGGGTCTGCTTTGACAATGATGAGTGGTGGGAGTGAGGCTCCTGACCTCTCTGACCTCTTTATTCCAGACATCCCTTCTCTGGTCTCTCCCACTGGAAGGCTGGGCCTCTTGCTCTCTGACCCTAAAGGTTGCGTGTACTAGAGACCAAGCCACCTGTGTCCTTCAGAAGTAGCCTGAGGGAGCAGGCTGGGGAGAGGGCCGGGAAAGCAACACCACCAGAGGGTCTGAGCCTCCTACCCTCTTGCAAGTTCAAGAGATGCATATAGCTAGCCTGAGGCACAGGCCCCAGGAGGACGTCAGTGATGAAGATACAGGGAAGGAGGAGAAGGGTCCGGCGTGCGGGGATTCCTCACGCTTTTCTGAGCCACTGGTCCTTCACTTCCCCGTATGTGGCACGCGTCCTAGGTCACTCTGACCCTCTGACGTCTCCCGTGACCAAGCCTCCTGGTGAAATAATG
The DNA here is from genome assembly GCF_982192425.1 of Myodes glareolus. Classification (NCBI taxonomy): domain Eukaryota; kingdom Metazoa; phylum Chordata; class Mammalia; order Rodentia; family Cricetidae; genus Myodes; species Myodes glareolus. The sequence continues at coordinate 60,331,422 of NC_142035.1, forward strand.
TACCTCCGTTTGGCTCCAGCATCTCCTGCTGAACATCTATCAGTTCCTGGTCAACCTTGACCCTCCTCATCTCTGTCTCTCATCAGGGATTAGAATTCTCTTACAGGAGCAATCACAGACCACAGCCCTCTGCACACCTGCTTCATTCTTTACTTCTTTTGGAGGAATTTTGAGGAAACAGAGGACATAACAGATAGTAAAGGCAAAGGGAGCCTGGCATGGTGGTGCATGCCTGTGATTCCCAACTTTTGGAAGATGGAAGAGCAAGAGGTCATCTCTGGCTATATACAGAGTTTGAAGGCAACCGACTACACACAAGGCACTATCACAAAAAAAAATAAAAAAGGAAAAAAAAGAAAGGGGGACAGAGAGAAGAAGAAGAGGAGGAGCAGGAGGAGCAGGTAGTGATACAACCCTTTAATACCAGCACTTGGAAGGCATAGCTCTGCAAGGCCAGCCTGGTCTACAGAGTGAGTTCCAAGACAGTGAGGGCCACACAAAGAAACTCTGTTTTGAACCACATTCCCTACCCTACCCCACCCCCCAAAAAAGAGAGAAAAAGCTGAAGATGGCTCAGCTCAGCAGTTAAGAGAACTTAAGGACCCAGGGTTTGGTTTCCAGAATCCACCATGTGGATTAGCTCTGGTTTCAGGGGATTCCACCTCCTCTTAGGACCTCTTTAGGCATCAGGCACACACATGTTACACAGACATACATGCAGGCACAGAAAGCAAAAATAAATAAGCCTAAAAAATTAAAAAAGCAATTAAGGAAGAAACAAAAGTAAAAATGTAAAACCAAAAATGGCCAAAGACACTTACATCTGGGAGCACCAGTTCCATCTAACAGGTATCTTGGAGCAGGTAGAGACTATTTAGCCCACAGCTCTGGTTGGCCCATGCCTGCCTTTATGACAGCTCATATATATATATATATATATATACATATATATATATATATATATGTATATATATACATATATATACACACATATATGTGTATATATATACATATATATACACACATATATGTGTGTATATATATATAAAATGACCTGTGGCAGGGATCGCTTCGGTTCACTGACTTCTGCTCCCCCTCTCTCCTTCCTCCCCTTTCCGCCTCTCAGTGTTTTCCTCAAATTCATCTTCTGGAAAAATCTTTGCTGCTAGCCCTCTATAAAATACAGATTTCTCGGCCTGACATTATTCCGGGGGCACCTCTGCAGTCTGACCCGAACCCACCTCCCTACACTTACACGTTTAAATCAAGGAGAGCATATCAAAGAGTTTAGTGAACCGTCCTGCCCCTGCTTCTTGGACAAGCTTTCCACTGAGTTCTTTATTCTAGCTTCCTGCCCTCTCTGGGCCTGGGCTATTTTATTTGGTTTTTACTTAATGAAAAATTCTCCGTTCTTCTAGGCCCGACTCAAAAATCTTTGTATTCTGAATTTTTCTGCACTCATCAGCCATCATTATCCTGAAAATGAACATCATTCACGCTGCTTCCTTATTCGCAGGTGGAGTAGAAGCTCACTGAGGACAGGCACCGGAAGTCTGGCACCTTGTCCAGTAGCCGGCACACAGTAGGTGTTCAAGAAATGTGCAGTCCTCCTTGGATTGACCATAGTACATGGGCTGCGGTTTGCTTTCCAGAGGCCCACGCAGTTTTCCGACGCTGCCACCAAGTATGTCGGCTGCCCAAACTGCCCCCTTGATCTCTCCTCTGCCAGGATCTTTTTTTTCGCCAGTCCAGAAGAGAGGATGTGGGTCTCTCATTGCACTTGTTGAAACCGAATGTCATTTGGTTACAGACACGGACACACGTGTTCTCCTCCAGCTTTCTTCGGACCCGCCCAACCAGGCGAGGGGGCGGTTTTTGTTTTTGTTTTCTTCACTAGGGACCGACAACTCGTTTTTCCCGCTACAACTTGCAAGCCGCTGAAAGCTCCTAGCCGCCTTCTGAACCAACTTTCTGGAAGCCCCGCAATAATTCAGCCCATTTCCAAGTAGACAAAAGTCACTTCGGCGCCCGCCCTGTCCCCCCCCCCCCCTAGTGGAGAACCCAGGGACTCTCTGGTGCTTCTGGGGACTGCCTTTGGAACCGAATCCTCACCCGACACGGCGCTCCAATTGCGCTTCTGGCGAAGGTCAGAAATGCGCTCGGCCCCTTATAGTGTTTCCAAGGGAAGGTTCGTACATTAGTGACCGTCCCTGGCAGCTGCCCAGCCTGAGACTTGGAGCTCCACTTGTCATTGGTCAATGGTTGGAGTGACGCGAGGAGGGGCGGGGCCTCATCAGCTGTTTGCGGGATGCCCGGAGCGGGCGTATTTTGGAAACAATACCGCGCGGTGCGCCGTGGCCCTCCTCCCGCGCCAGCTCGCGCCCGCAGCAGTCGCTGCTCCAGTTCGCGCCACCGCCTCCCGCCGCAGCCCGGTGAGCGCCTGGGCGGCCGGGGGCCAGGCGGAATTGGATCGTACCTCCTCCGGGAAGTGGGGAGCGGAATCGCGGGGCGCGTGGGGGCCGGGGAAGGGTTTGAATTGTGGGCATCTGGGGTGACCATGAGAAGTTGGAGTGCTGGAATGTGGGAACGGGGTGCAGAGCACAAATTTGGGCGTGCTGTTCCAGGCGGGGCTTGCGGGAAACATTTGGAACTAAGAGTTAAGACTAGGTGGGCAAGTGACCCTAGGATGCACTGCCAAGCGGCCTGAATGCTCTGGCCTCCGGGTCTGACTCTGGGGTGGGGCTGTGAGTTGTGGTGCTTTTGGCCTCCCTGCGGAGTCTGAAGGGTCCTCTTCTTAACAGCTGGAGTTTGCCTCCTCCTTCCCAATCGAGCGTGGGCACCAAGCCCCCCGAGTCCTCGTCACCCTGGACCCTGGCGCAGAGCCCTGGCATCACGACTCGGAGGCTGAGACGCTGTCCTGGAGTCACCCAGGTGTGTGTGCGCTCGTGTGTGCGCGCGTGTGTTCTGAAATTTTAGCCACTATCGAGGTTCAAGGTATCTGGCTAGTGCCAGCTCCTAAGAATTTGAGGAGTTTTAATTGAGCATCCCAGTTGGAGCTCTGTGGCTCGGCGTTGGCTCAGCGGACTTTAAATCCCTTTGCTAGGAATAAAGCGTTCTCTGACGGTGCTCTCAGGAAGTGTCCTCTTCCTATCATTACCACTTTAGCTCAGGGAAGCCGAGGGTCTCTACTTTTTCCCGTTTTATATGTCTTTGCCCAGAACCCCTCGGAGGCTCACACCAACCGGAGAGCCACCTGCAGTTCTTGTGCAGAGTGGAAGAGGGTCTCCGCGTTTTTTCAGAGTCACACCCTCTGTCTGCACCTCCCCCACTGTCCAGTCTAAGCAAGGGTTGAACTTTGGGGCTTTGCTGCGAGGGGGAGGGGAGTGATAGGCATCAAAAGAAACACCAAGACAATGACGTCCACTTGTGATTGGTTCTAGAGGGTCCCCACTTTGGTTGGGATTGCCAGCCTGCAGAGAAGGGGTTGAGGGACAGGAGAAGCCCTGCTAGGTGACAACTCTTGGTCCTTTTATCTGGGAACTTGATTTTTCTGTTGCTGATAAGCTGGTGGTCCCCCTGACCAATTGGAACAATATCCAAAGATCTCTGCTTTGCCGCCCTGGCAGGCATGGCATCATTCTCTAGGGAAGAGAGCAGAGAGAGATAAGACTGCAGATAGGTCAGGGATGGGATGAGATGAAGGGAAGTTGAAGCAACCTCACAGAGCTCACAATTTGGGAAAGGAAGGTTTCTGAACTTAACTGAGATTTCTTTAAAGGCAAGAATTAAAAAAAAAATTCTTTAAAAACCCACAAACCACTTGGCTTGTCTTTCAAAGGCAAGCTGGGGTGCCGGACCTCCTGGGAATCTCTAGCAGAGTCCGAAGGTGACAGAATTTGTTTTTGCAGCGCCTTGACTATTCAGGTACTTGCCGATGCTTCTGGTTGCCCCACGGGCATGCTTGGAAGCTCGAGCTGCTGGGTGACTCCAAGGGCAGAATTTCAAGAGCCGTCAGGTGGAGCGAGAGGAACTTAGCACTGAGAAACAGCCCCACGGTGTAGGCAGTGAGAGAGCGCGCTCGGCAAGCGGGCTGAATTTCACTTCCTTCTGTGAGGCACGTTGTACCTATCTCAGGTTCAGCTCTGGCAGGAGTTGGAGGCTGAGGGGATGAGAATTTGAAGTCATGGAGATTAGTGGGTAGAGTTATAGCTGGACACTTTGCTGGTGGCTGATTCTGCCCTCGAGGTTAACCTGTGGTGGGCAGACAGCTCTGCTCCACGGGAAGAGTGCTGAGCCAGGCAGCTGGAGTGACTAGCTTAGGTCCCCTGTTCCAGGACACTCTCACCACACCACAGAGCCTGTTTGTTGTGTTGTGCAAGGAGGGGGGTGGAGATGTGCAGGAGGGTGGGGCTTAGCACGTTAGGAGGGAACCTGGCGGCTCTACAATTGCTGGCTTTTGTTTTTGCTGCTGAGCCTGGAGTTCAACTCAGACTTAGGCAAGAGCTTAGAGGTTCCTCCTTAGTGTGTGTGTGTGTGTGTGTGTGTGTGTGTGTGTGTGTGCGCGCACGCGCGTATGTGTGTGTTGTGAACACTTTGTACACTTTGTACAGTTAGTCACTGCCCCTTTCTGTGCCCCCACAGTCACTTATAGAGCTTAGTCTCGCTTATATTTTCCCGGGTACCTTGTGGTAGCTCCTGATCTCACCCCTTGCTTACAGCCCTCAGTGTCAAACTTTGTGACCCACCTAGGTCAGAGGGGGTGGGGCAAGGTGACTGTGGTGGGTGCAAGGAGGAGGTGTGGAGGAGCCCTGACCATTGGGGTGGTCCACACTTTAGGGGTGATTATCACCCTTGGTAGTGTTTTATCACCGGGTTGTGTCTCATCAGAAGCTGGCTTGGTTTCCTCAAAGAAGAATGGGAGAGAAAGGAGGGAGGAGAATCCTTGATCTGGCCTCAGTAGGACAGCATTCCAGATGCATCCATTGTTCTCTGACAGGAGAGATGGAGCCACCTCAGTGTGTGGAGGAGCTGGAAGATGATGTGTTCCAGTCAGAGGATGGGGAGCCAGGGACACAACCTGGGAGCTTGCTCTCTGCGGACCTGTTTGCCCAGAGCCAGCTGGATTGTCCCCTCAGTCGGCTTCAGCTCTTCCCCCTCACCCATTGCTGTGGTCCTGGGCTTCGGCCCATAAGCCAGGAAGACAAGGCCACCCAGACCCTCAGCCCAGCTTCCCCAAGCCAGGGTGTTATGCTGCCTTGTGGGGTGACAGAGGAACCCCAGAGACTCTTTTACGGTGAGTGCTCTTAGCCTTAGAGATTGGGGGAAATGAGGGGACTTTCCCTTGCCAAACCTGCTGGTTACTAGTTCCTTCTCCAAACCGAACAGCCAGGGCTATCTATCGATCCTTCAACCTTCTTCACCTTGCTTAGGTCCCCAAAGGACAAATTGCTCTGTTCCTCCTGTTGCTTCCTTGGGTCCATGCAGTCTCCTTCACATCCTAATATCTTTCCTGTGGCTCTGCCTCTTGGGCCCCGGTGCCGATCTGTCTTTCACGGAGTGGAAGGACTATTAACTGTGTGTCACTGTTGACACTCAAGGAAAAGCCCAGCCAGTTCTTATACGGAAGGTTCCTGAAGACAGAAGGTGGCTTTGAGTTGTCACTTGGGACTTTCTGTGCTTGGAAGGGGAACTGGAGAAAGAAGTTGGGCCTGCCTGGGCTCAGCGCCAGAGGAGGGGCTATTTCCAAGGCTAAATCAGACAAGACCCCTTCATTTGTGGGCTTAAATGGTTTGTTTTATGAGAAATCTGCCCTCCTCTGGCAAAAGGGCAGGATTAGACACTTGGTCTGTTTTCTTCTTTTAGCATACTGGCCTGTGGAGGGAGGGTAAAGGCTCAGAGGTCATCCTGCTGTGTCTGCGGGAGCAGACCGAGAAGCCGCTGCGCTTAATCTCAGAGGGAACTGCCCATAGGGCACTTCTGGAAAAGCAGTTCTGGCGGGAGTCTGAGAAGCTGGAGGAGGCCTGCTTCGGGCTGGAAGAGGGAGGAGGCAGGAGGTGGCAGGCGCCCCCAGCGGCCATTCTGGTGCCAGCACTCGGTGAGCCGATTTGGCTGCTATGTGAGCCTCAGGAGTTTTCTCACTGGCTTTTCTGCTGCTGCTCTCTCTTCTTGAGTGCTGAGCCCAGCTTTCCTTAACTGTACTAGAAAAACGAAGACACTTTTGGTTTCTTTGTTTTGTTTTGTTTTGATTTGCTTTTCTCTGCTTTGCTCAGCCCATGAACTCTGGAGAGTTTTCCCAGAGAAGAGCTTCAACCTGCCACTACACGAATAATACCTCGAGGTCAAGTGTAGCTCGATAAATGACAGATTATTGGCGTGTACGTCATACACATTAGCACCTGCGCTATGCTATGGTACTGAGAGTGGAGAAGAAGGCAGGGTCTATTTTCTTTCCTGTTTTTCCAGTGTGCATGTGTGAGTGTGTGTGAGTGATTGAATCTAAACCCTCGAGTGTGTTAAATATTCAACTACTTCTAAGCTACACTCTCAGCCCTTGTACCAACTTTTATACTCTTGGGCAGCTCTCCAAGTTTGGCAGAATGCCCTGGTAAAGGCAGGCAGGCCGCTTCCTCTTCCTTCTATCATAAGGTTTACCAGTAACTCCAGGTCTTGACATGGAGAAGATGGGGTAGGGATAGAAAATGTTGAGCTGTGCCTCCTCTGTCTTTGCAGGCAATGCTGGCTACAGGCTTCCTCTCCCTGCCAGTTTCCCTGCAGGCCTGCCCCTTGGGGAGCAGCCCCCTGAAGGACAGTGGCAACATCGAGCAGAGGTACAGATCGCCAGAAAGCTTCAGTGCATTGCAGACCAGTTCCATCGGCTTCACATGCAGCAAGTAGGCATGCGGGTTTGGGGGGGGGGGGCGGGGCTTGAGACCGATGGGGCTGGGAAGCCACGGCCGGCCTTTGTCCTCTCGTCAGTAACTCTGGAGTTGCCAGGCCTCAGGATGTGTTTCAGAGTTTTAGCCTTGGGTGCTGTCATTATGATGAACTGGGTAGGCCCAGTTAGATGGGTACTCTTGTCCTTGAGAGCTCCAGCTGCCTACTTAGCTTCCCGAGAGATGAGAGAGATACTGCGATCCCGCCCTGCCAATGGGATGGTTTCCTGCAGGCTGGCAGGACAAACTCCCCAGACCCAAGTTGGGGGCTTGCCTCTAGGAGAAAGCTGAAGTGAGACTGAGCGGTTGGGGGTGTGCCTGGCCGAGGAACAGTGGGAAACCGGTAATCAGTCCTGAGCTGGGGCCTGAGTGGGGGAAAGTGGTAGAACCGGTTGAAACCTGACACTTTCCAGCTGGGAAGCCACTCCTCACTGTCTGTGTCTGGGAACCCAGGCCCAGGACTCTGGAGATTGTACCTCGTACCTCAGAGTCTCCCCAGACCTGCGACCGGCGGCGGGGCGCTCTGCCTGGTGCTTGGCCGGCGGCCTGGCACCAGCCCCGCCAGGGCGGAGCATCGCGTGTCAGCCGAGCATGTGGCAGAGTCCATCAACAAAGGCGGCGGCTGGCAGGCTCGTGCGTGAGCCCGTTGTGCCATGGATGGGAGGCTGCCCTGCTCGACAGCTCAGCCACCGGCTGTGCTGGGCCCCCAGGTGCTTAACCCTTCCCAGACTGGCTGGCTTTTTGGATGGCTGCCAAGGCAGGGGCAGAGCCTGAAGCTTGATCCTTGCTGGTACAGATACTACCTGGCAAAGCCACAAGACAGGAAAATGAACACAATTTCTACCTATAGGACTGTGTTCCCATCCTAGCAGAGTGTGTTTGTCTGGTGTGTGTGTGTGTGTGTGTGTGTGTGTGTGTGTGTGTGTGTGTGTAGATCACAGGAACAAATAACTATCAGGGTTGGGTACAACTGGGATTAGATGGGTAACTTCAGATGACCAGAACAGTTATTGGTAATAATATCTTTAATAATAACTTGCGAACAAACCCTGGCCAGCAGCAGTGGGTGGAGGAATTGACCTTGAGTTTTCTGAGAACAGGCCGCAAGGCATTATTGGTAGACCTCTCTGTCAGGGAGTCTGAGAGGGATTTGGGGCCAAGGCTGTTTCTGAAGGGTTTTCCCCAGCCCTTAAGTGATGTGGACAGAGGGTGGCCCTGTGCTCAGGTTATAAGGGGTCTGGCTAATTACTGTGGCCATCCTCTCTATGATTATATTGTACAAACTGGGCTTAGTGAGTCCCCTGCCGTCCATGTATGGATGCTTCTGTTCTGATTCTTGCTTTCAGCCTCTTGGCCTCCATCCTGCCCGTTTAATCCACCTTGGTTGTACAGGTCCATGGCTCAGTCCAGCTCACTCATGGCGTTTTGTCCTGATGCTAGCGTGGGAAGACACCACGGTAGCTGTACTCTAGCCTCATCTAGAGCACATCTGGAAGACATTCTTCATTCACAATGACCTGGTCTCTTCAGCAGCTGTTTCCTGGACAGTCCCCTCTCCAGTAGTGCCCTGACATATTGGAGACCAGGCTAGAGGCCTCTTTGCTGCTGCACCTTGGTTCAGGAGAAGGACACCCTATCCTGAGGTCTCCTGTAGCAGGCTTTCTTGTACTGCCAACTCCCAAATCATGACACGGAGACTTATTATTAATTGTGAATGCTTGGCCTTAGCTTCAGGCTTGTTTCTAGTTAGTGGTGTTTTGTTTTGTTTTTTCGAGACAGGGTTTCTCTGTAGCTTTGGAGCCTGCCCTGGTACTAGCTCTTATAGACCAGGCTGGCCTCGAACTCACGGAGATCCACCTGCCTCTGCCTCCTGAGTGCTGGGATTTAAGGCGCATGCCACCACCGCCTGGCTCTAGCTAGTGTTTCTAAAGCTTAAACTAACCCATTTCTGTTAGTCTGTGTGCTGCTCCAAGACCTCACCTGTATACTGTCCATCCTGCTTGCTGCTTCTGCTTCCTCCATGACTGTGTCTGGCTGACTGGGCCACAGCTGGCTTCTCACCCCTCCGCGCCCCCCCACCCACGTTTTCTCTCTGCCTGCCAGCTCCACTTATTCCCTCCTTTATTCCCTCCTGCTTAGCTATTGGCCAGCCTTAGGCAGGCAAGGTGAAGCAGCAACACATTTTACCTAGTTAAACGAATGCCAGCGTAAACAACAGCAACAAACCTTTGCACAATTAAACAAATTCAGCATAAACACACCACTTTTTTACATAGTTAAACAAATATTCTACAACACAAATGCAACGCATCTTTCCATAATTAAACTAATACTCTATTCCAATACAGTGGCCCCTGCTCTCTGCTAGCTGATACCTTTCTCCTGGTTTAGGGCTGCTTCTTTGAGAGCACAGGTCAGTTCTAGATGAGGTGCTAGCCTCTCATCCAGAGCGCCCCCAAGAGGTTAGAAGGAGAATTGCATGAGTGTTAGTTGTCCTTTAGTCCTAGTAATAGACTTCGATGATGATGATGATGTGGAATCTCAGCCTAGGCTGCCCACTAACTCACTACGTAGCTGACGATGACCTTTAACATACGATCCACCTCTTAAGTGCTGAGATTGCAGATTTGCACCATTCTGCTCTATTTTTGTGGTGCTGGGGTCCAAATCCAGGGCTTCCTGTATGCTAGGCAGGCACGCAGCCAACTGAGTTCTCCCTCTAGTCATTACCACCATTTCTCTTCTTTTCTCCGTCTCCTGCCCAGGGAGATGTGAGAGTGACGCAGATGCAGGGTGGCATGCTGGCAGATGGGTGTATTCATTGTGGCTGAGTATCAGGTCAGATTGGATAGGGTGGTAAATGACAGCTCCAAACTGCCCTGGGTGTTAGTTTATGTTGGCCACATTCCTTCTGCCTACCTCTGTGCCGTTTGTTAACTCTCACCGCATTTCCTGAGGAGTGTGGCAAGGTGGAGGACTCACCTGGTCCCCGAGTGGCTGCTCTGACTTCACGGGCGAGAGTCTGTAGGCCAACATCGGCAGGTGCTGTTCACTGCGAGTTCCTTGGTTTCTAAAGCAGTGAGAAAGATGGAGGTGATGTGAGTGGAGGTGGAAGGTTCCCTTTCTCTCTCCTTCCTTCCTCCCACCTTCCTCCCTCCTTCTTTCCTTCCCTCCCTTTCTTCTGGGCTTGGGTAGGTGCGACAGGGACTTGCTATATAACTTAAACTGGCTTCAGTCTCCCCGAGTGCTGGGATTACAGGCATGCACCGCCGTGCCCAGCTTTTTCAGACTTTCCCGTGTTTTCCACCTCTTTCTGCTGGGTCAGAGGGAAGCTCCTGTTTGGCTTCTTTCTGCTGACAGGCTGCAGCAGGGATCTCTAATACCTCGCTGCCAGGGGTGTCCTCAGATTTGGATTCTGAGAGGATGGCCCCTCTGGTTTCTCTGTGAAGGGGGAGGATCAAATTCAGTTCCTGACAAACTTACAGCTGCCCTGGTTCAGAAGGTCGGAGCCTCTGTTGCTCTGTGTTCTCTGTGTAGCCACTCCAGCCACTGTGGGCCCAGGGACAGTTGGTACCTTGTCTCCTTCCCTGTGGAAAAGCCTGCTATGGCCAAGTCTAAAGGGATATTTCTAGACAGTGTTGAGAAACTCACAAAAAGTAGCTCCTGTGGGCCCTTGAGTAAGTGAACAGGAGGTTAGAGTCCGTTATGTTGGGATTTTCTTTCTTTTACTTGGCCTGTGAGTGACTCCATTCAGAGAAAAATCAGATTTAGAAATTCCCTAAATAGTAACTAGATACTTTGGGAAATGAAATCTAAGGAAACTTTCAACCCCTTGTTTGAAACCAACTTCATTTGTAATATCAAAGGAAGGATGGTGGACTTCCACGCGGGTCTGGAGAGAATTCCCTTCCTGTCACTTACACAAGCTGTGTGTTTATGAGCGAATCATTTTACAGGTCCAGACCTCAGGTTCCAAAGCTAACCTTGCAGAGTTGCTGTGAAAGGCCTTTGGGATTTGTAATAAAAGCACGATTGGCCTGGGCTTATAGCTCAGGTGGGCATTAGAGGCTTGCCTAGCATCCTGGAGGCCCTGGCTTTGATACTCCTGGCTGCAAAAAAAGCAAAAAAGAAGGAACTATGATAGCTTGGAGAGTTGAACACGTGCTATTAGCAAGGGTGGAGCAAGGCAGAAGGATCGCAAGTTCAAGGACCACCAGGGCAACTTAGTAACACTCTGTCTCACAAAGGAAGCTATACATCAGTGGGAGAAAACTTGCCTAGTACATGCACACATACACCATGCATTTGGCATTTTGTTTGGGTCTGACTTTATAATTCTTGGGGCGCTCTTTCGGAAGTTGTATCCAGATTGCTGTTTGCATGGTTCATCACCTAGTAGCTTCTCTGCCCGGCATCCTGGATCCTTTGTTCTGGGAATCCCTGACTGCTTTCTGACCCTTAGGATGCTCTCCATGTTGGTGAGTGGTTTTTCTGGAGCAGAGACCATGGCTAATGAGGTCACTCAGGTTCTAGAGAGCAGGAGCCCCAGAGATTTGTCCTAGAGTCAAAAGTGCCCCTAGGAAGCCATCTTCTGTCCCAGGAGTAGGAGGTCTATGCAGGACAGTGCTAAGGGAAAAGTGGGACTGGGGGAGGGGTCGCTAAAAGCCTAATGTTCGTGAGAGCCTGTGCTGGGGCTTGGGGGCCCTGTGTTTGCTCTGTGGCTGGCTCTGTTTATATCACTCGCTATATTTAGCTTCTGAGTCATCAGCGTGGCAGACTGGAGGCCGAGTTCCCCACACACTCTGCACCTGACTGTTCTTTCTTCCAAGAGAAGGCCTTCTAGTTCCGGGCAGTTCATCCCTCTCTGCCCACCAAGGCGGGCCATAGGGATGGGAGTTAGCTTTGGTGTGTTTTCAGGGTGGGGGGTGGGTGGGAAGACAGGCCTGGAAGAAGCACAAAGAAGAATAAAGAAAAGTGCCTGGTTTGCCTTTTGATCCAGGCCTGGCAAGTCAAGAGGGCACATTCCATGACCACAGCAAGAACAGTCTGCCTGTGTGTCGAGAGGAGGGTTCCAAGCCTTTTCCTTGCCCAGTCTGCCTTGTCCTGTCCAGCAGACCGACCCCATACAGGAGAAGAACAGCCAGCTGCAAAGACTCCAAGTTGAGAATGAGCCTGGGGGTGGATCAATCTCCTTAGCTGTGTCCTCTCACAATTGGCTGCCCCTCCTGGTCTCCTCCCTCCCTTCCTCCCTCCTCGTTGACTGAGAGACAACTACATCCCTCTGGAGCGCTTCAGAACTTACCTAGGGTCTGGTCTGAGATAGAGGGAAACTGAGACACCCGGAGGGCGTTGGGTCAGGGTGACAGTAGTTTCCACCTCCAGGCTATGGAGGTAGGCTAGTGTTCTACATTCCTGTCTCCTGCCTAGCCTCTTGGCCCCCAGTGGCCGGATCCAGTGACTTCCAGTTGTGTCAGAGGACTCCCCGCCACCCCGGCCAAGAAGTGGCTGTTCTAGGCTGCCCTTTCTTCCTTGGCAGCACTGACATCCTGTTAGTACTGATGCCTGTGCTGAGAGAGCCCTTGGCAAGGAGTGTGCCTTTCTCTTTCCACTTTGCTATGTTGCTAAGCATGGGGTGTCTAGGCAGGGCCTCACTTGGATCCCTGGATGACCCTCTGGGTGTCAGACCCCAAGTCAGCCTGAAAGCCTTGAAACCTGAACTCAACTGCCTCTGGCTACTGTGAGCTGTCTCAAAATAGGAAGGCTGGCCTGTCCCAAGGACTACATGAGTCTGGGTAGGAGCTGGTGCTTGGGGGTGGGGAGCAGAGGCAGGCTGGCGAGCAGAATGTGTTCAGGCTGCTCAGTGCTGCCACCAGGCCCGAGGGCGAATGTAAAGTTTCTCATTTAATCAGCAGAGCCCTTGTTTATAGAACACAGGCTCCGAGAAGCCAAGCACTGCGCCTGAGTTAGTCTTTAAGTGGCTGCGGACGGAGTTGTGAAGTTTAGATCATCTAAAACTATGATCCTTTCCACCTCACCATCCCTGCTGCTTGGCAAACACGTGCCAAGAGGGCACGGATGTGATGGGGCTGCATTTATCACTCTCCAGTTTGACTCATGATATTTAATTCTGGTCTCTTGATTTCTTCCTTATGAGATTGTAAAGTAAGTGAGAACAAGATTATTCTGAGCCACCTTTGAATCACTCATAGCTCGTAGCTCTCTGGGCTTCATTGAACCTCAGTGGCTTTAGCAAAAACATCTTCCCACCTTGTGCAGCGTGGAATTTTCCTAAGGTTGCCGTATCGTGGTTCCTGTTTTCAGCCACAGGCTCTTTCCTTCAGCCTTAGCCTGGAGTAGTTCCACAGTGTGGCAGGAGAGTGAGAAGGGCCAGTGTGCAGCCCCCTCTGTGACACAGACCGTGTAGTTCTGCATTTTGAAGTCAACGGGGGTGGTTTCAAAACATGGTCTGAGGTCCTAATTTCAGTCAGTCTCTCGTTCTGTTTGATCTCCAGTCAGCGCTGCCTCTGAAAGGGTTCTTGTTTTCTGGTCCACAACATCCTTTCTGAACAGTTAATGATCTGGAAACAATGTCTTTAAGCACACTGGGGAGCGAGCTTTTCGGTGATGGTTCTCTTTGCACAGGTAATATATTTGCATAACGTGAGTAAACTCTGCAATTTTATTTTTTCTAAACCAGGGTTTCCCCATGTAGCGCTAGAGGTTGTTCTGGAACCAACTTTGTAGACCAGGCTGGCCTTCCCTGTGTAGCCCTTCCCTGTATAGCTCTGTTCTGAAACTAACTTTGTAGACCAGGCTGTTCTGAACTCAGAGATCAAAAGTCTGCACTACCGTGTCCAGCTGATACATATATTTTACTGTTTTTATTTTAGGCTGGAGCTGCCGTGTAGATGCTGGGAATTGAACCCAGTCCTCTAGAACAGTAACCAGTGCTCTTTCTTTCTTTTCTTTCCTTTGGTTTTTGAGACAGGATTTTTCTGTGTAGCCCTAGCTGTCCTAGAACTCTCTGTAGACTAGGCTGGCCTTGAACTCACAGAGATTCACCTACCTCTGCCTCCCAAGTGCTGGGATTAAACCACCACTTGGTGCTCTTAATCTTGCTGAGCCATCTCTCCAGCCCTGACACTGCAATATATTAAGGAAAGAAAAGTTTTGTAGGACTGGAGGCACCTTAGAGGTAGAGTGCTTGCCTGACATTCCCAAGGCTCTGTGTTTGATCCCTAGCACTGTAAGTAAATAAATAGGTTTCTCGTATCAGCTTGTATGGCTGTTTTGCCTGCATGTATGTCTATATACCACGTAAGTGCATGCCTGCTGCCCTGCATGTATGTCTGTACACCATATGAGTGCATGCCTACTATCCTCAGAGGCCAGAAGAGGGCATCAGATCCCCTGGAGCTGATTATGAGCCACCATGTAGGTGCTAGGAATTGAACCCAGGTCTTCTGCAAGAATAAGTGCTCTTAACCTCTCCAGACCTTTTCTCTCCTCCCCCTCTTTCCTCCCTCCTTCTCTTCTTCCCTTCCTCTTTTCCTCCCTCCCTCCTTCCCATTCTCCCTCCTCCCCTTCCTCCCTTTTTTTTTTTTTTTAAAAAGAATAACTTGGGATTCAGAAGTCAGGGGTTTGAGTAACTCATCATCAAACTTGCTTAGGATGATTTTGTGGAGGTCTTTTTATCCCATCCGTAAAACAAAGTTGGTAACACCCGCCTGTCCTGTGACCAGCTGAAGAGATCTGAAAACACTTTCTCTGTGATGGTACAAATTGCTGTTTGGTCAATTTGCTTTTCAGGTGGTAGACCCTTTGAAAACCTCTTCTGATCCTTGGGTGACTTAGCTCTGCGGGAGCTTCTGGAGCCCTGGTGACACATGAAGCCCCCAGAGGGCAGGAATTGAATCTGAACTGGGAGAGGCAGCAGGAGATTCTTATCCAGAGAGGGCCAGGAGCATGCTTTGTACTTAAGCAGAGGCCCCATGAGACCAAACAGAGTTTGATATGTGTAATCTAACTGTGTCAGATAGTACAACTAGCTAGATTTCACTCTGTTTCTCTCTCCTCTCTTTTTATTTGCTATTTGGCCTCTCCCAGACAAGAAGCTGAATCTATCACATAAGGGACATCTCTTCCCCCTGGGGAAGACCAGGCAGGAATCCTGGCCTTAGAAGGGGGTGGGATGGGAGTATAGGGGGGAGAGTGGTCCCGGGTCCCCTTTTAAGTATGACCCTTCTGCCACCAGCCCCGTGTGCAAAGGTTGGGATGCATGGTGTGGCTTCCAACCTCCCTCCTCCGCTGCACGAGCGACCAAACATTCCGCTGTAGTACCTTGTTCACCGCGGGGGCTTTAGAAACTTGTCCGTGATATCTGCCCTTCCCCACCATAGCAGGGAAGAGAGACGGACCCCCGGTTGCTCTGAGGTGACCCATGCGCTCCCAGCTTACTTTCTTCTTTAAACATTTGGGTTTTTGCTTATGTGTGCCATGGAGGTCAGAGCACAACCTGCAGGAGTCTCTCCTTCCACTATATGGAGTCCGGGTTTTTTTGTTTGCTTTGAGACAGCCCTGGGTGGCCTGGAACTTGCTATGTAAACCAGGCATGCAGAGATACACCTGTCTGTGTCTCCTGAGCGTGTGCTGCCATGCCCCGTGGGCTCTAGGAATTGAACTCAGACTATCAGGCTTGGCCGCAGGCACCTTGATCCACTGAGACAGTCAGTCAGTCCCCTTGAGCATTTGCTATGTGTTCCCTCCACTCTTGGGTTTAAATCTTGGTGGAGTGGGCGGCGGCGGCGGGGGTGGGGTGCTTTGGGGTGTTTCATTCCCTATTCCCAGTCTCTCATCTTTGGGTCACTCCTTTGTGGTTTCTGCGAACCCCCAGCCTGAGGCACACATGCCCCGCCTGGGAGAGCTGGGCCCTGTTCCAGGGGTTTGCCCTCAGTGATGGATTTGTATGCTGGGTGCTGGGCCAGGTACCTCCGACTCAGAGGCCCGCAGACGTTTTCCTGGTTCCCCCTTTCTTCTCCCTCCTTTGGAAGGACTTGTGCTTTCTGCTGTTTTGGTGTCTTTGTATCCTTCATCCTGTTTGCTAGAGGCTGACTTCCTTCCTGCACAGTTTCTCTCTGGCCGCCTTGCAAGTCCTTTTTCTTTCCTTTCTCATTAGTCTCTTTTGTTTGACTTGTAGAAATATTTTGTTTATTGTTACTCCTTGTAATCAGGGTGCTCTTTGACTCTTGGTGTGTGGGAGCTTGCTTTCCATTTTGGGGTGTGCAGGAGAGACCTAAGTGCAGTATTCCAGGCTTGGTTTGTGTCCTGGGAGTGTTCAGAGTCCCGGGGACGGGCTCCAGCCCTCCCTAGCCAGTATCCACGCCTGTCTGGGCACTGATGGGGTGGCTGACAGGACCGAGTCCTTGGCACTGTGCTGTATTCCTGAAGGCAATTGCGGTCACAAACTCCTTGGGGTTGGAAAGTACCTCAGTGGTTTCCAAAAGCCTGGCTGTGGCCTGGTGCTGCAGAAGCACCTGGGCAGGATCTCTGTCTGGCTTGGCCACCAGGGCAGGACATTGGTTTAATGGAAAGAGGTTAAAAGGCGCTGAAGAAGGTGCCAAACTCTGAAGTTCTTCTAGGCTATAGGATCACTAGCAGCTTTTATAGTCTCCTTTGGAAGGACTTGTGCTTATATTTTATGATGGTTTTACATTGAATATGTATTGCTTTTATTATTTAAAGACATGATAAATTTTCCTTCTGACCTTCCTTTCTTCCCTCCCTCCCTCCCTCCCTCTTTCCTTCCCTCCCTCCCTCCTTACTTCCCTCCCTCCCTCCCTCCCTCCTTCCCTTTATATTTGTAATACTAGGGATTGAACCCAGGACCTCTGTGTGTGCTAGGCAAGTGGTCTACCACTGAGCTATGTTCCCAGCTGCTTTCTGCTTTTAAAAAATAATTTTAATTATTTTTAATTATTTATGTGTGTCTTCGTGTAAGGGTATTTATTGCTGCAAAGAGACACCATGACCACAGAAATTCTTATAAAGAAAACAGAGAGTCTGAGTCCGTTACCATCATGGTGGGGAGCTTGGTGGCATGCAGGCTGAGGTGGGGCTGGCTACATCTTGACCAGAAGGCAACAGGAAGTTGACTGACAGTCACACTGAAGGAACCTTGAGCAAAAGAGAACTCAAAGCCCCGCCCCCACAGTGACACACTTCCTCCAACAAGGTCTTACCTCTTAATAGTGCCACTCCCTTGAGGGGGCGGGCATTTTCTTTCAAACCACCACAGTGTGTTTATGTCTGTGTGGGGTTAAGTGCATGTGGGTGTAGGTGCCCTTGGGGATCAGAGAATCAGATCCCCTGGAGCTAGAGTTACAGATGCTTGGGAGCCACTGGTACGGGTGCTGGGAACCAAACTTTGGTCCTCTGCAAGAGCAGCTCACAACTCTAGACCACTGAGATATCTGTCCTGTCTGCATCTTCATGGAGTTTGTTCAGTATGGAAGCTCCTGGGCCCCTTCCCTGGATGTTCTGACCCTCTTGGCACAGGTGGGACTGGGACACTCATCTTGTGACACAGTTGGGTTCAGAAGTTATGGATCTAATAGAGCACCGGCTAGTGAGAGATCCAGCCTAAAGCCGGACTCCGATGCCTGATTGAGGCTCTAACTCCCTCCCTTAGTGCCTGTTTGCCAGGTCAGGAACCTCGAAAACTCACAGGGTGGCCTGGCTTCTGCTCAAAGCACCACCCTCTGCACTCAGGCTTGGCCCTGCTCCTCTTCATCCTGACTGACCTCTCACCAGCTCACAGATGCTTCTCTGACTCTAAAGAATGGGTGAGATTGTTTCCTTGCCTCGCTCCCAAAGGACCTGGAGACCCAGGAAGTATCCATCCTCTGAGCAGATGACCTCCACAGATAGAACTGGGGAGAAACCTAGGCACACGGAGATAGGATTGGTGCAGGTAGTGGATCGTAGGGTCCTGAGCTCCTTCCCTGGCCATCTCGCTGTTTTGAGATGGTGTGTGTAGTAAAGGGATGGATGGCGGGTCTTCTCTGACACAATGAGAGCTGGTGACATATAGCATACAGTGATCGCAAGTAGGGACGTCACTCTGGGTTCTAGCCCGTCCCTGCCACTTACTAGCTATGGGATGGCTGGGTTAGATCTTCGGTTATCTCATCTGTTAAGGGCATAACAGACTCATTTCATAGGGTTTAGGGAGGTGATGGGGTTTTACCCTAAATAGAAGAATTCTTTTTAATCCTGTGCTATACCTCAAACCCCCCAATCCTTGGTATCTTGTTGAAAAGGCGCATTCCGATTCAGTGCATCAGCATTTCCAGTGAGCTTCCCTGGTGATGCTGAGGCTGCTGTCGTGAGGACCACACCTCAGGAAGCAGAACTATAGAGCGCTATAGAGGTGTGGTGGTACCACCACCATTTGTTGAAAGCCATAGTTGCTATTGTCACTGGGCTTTGTCAGACAGGTACCCCAGGAGACTCACAGCGCCGGCTGACCGGCCTCTCTGCCTCCAAGGACTCATCTTTTCCCCGGGGTCTCCTGTGCCACTCGTGACCTTTGCACCTGTCGTGGGTAGCAGCTGGGGAGGCATGGTGGAGGGACTTCTCCCAGCTGCTGCAGGCCTGGGTCTCTAGCTCTGCAGCTGAAGTTCAGGCCTCTCCACTGGAACCAGACTTTGTTAAGCTGCGTAAGCTGCCTGTGTGTTTCCTCTTTTTTACTCATCTTTGTTTACAAAACACGAGGAAGCCATCAGTCTCCCCAGCGCCTGCTGCCAGGCTTCTCTGTGGCACACCCGCTTCCCTTAACCCACTCGGCAGGCACTATGCCTCCAATCTGCTCGCTCGCTTGTTCTCCACCCTCCCCTTCACCATGGCGGTGGATGTGGGGTAGTCTGTGTCAACCTTAGTTGGACACTATGTTTCCCTTGGTGGCTGAGGGCAGTGGGGAGGGGACCCACAGCCTGCTTGGTTCCCTGGGGAAACCTGGGGCTGGATGGAACTTCAAAGCTCCCGGAGTTCAGGAAACCTGGGCGTGTGACCTGCTTGTCTTACTAACTGACACTCCGTGTAAGTAGGAGTTGCCTGGTAGGAGCTGATGACCATGGTTAAAGACAACCTGAGAGCCCCCTCACTCCCATCCTGGACACCTCACATAAACTTACTTGCTGACTGGGCCACTGAAGGACTCTAAATCCAGCCTGGGCTGGCCCCCTCTCTACACACGAGGCTTTTATCCCCCTGTCCACTAAGAACCCCACGGAGAGGCCCCAGCCTCTCCTCCTCCCCTGGCAGACAAGGAGAGAACAAAGACCGCCTCTTCCAGCACTCCCTTGTCCCCTTCAGGCCCCTGCTGGCCTCTGGGAAATGGTACCTGTGTGGACAGGACACCAGCCAGAAACCTTTGTGCTTCTGACCTCTGAACTTTGCCTCCTGGCTTCCCAGCCTGACAGTAGGACCTGGGATAACCTCCAGAGCTAGTGTGCATTCTTTGTTTTTGTTTTGTTTTCAAGTGTGTTCTTGCTTAACATTTAATTGGCTCCAGTCAGTAGGAAAGCACTCCAAGAGGGATTATTTATGGCTTACTGTCAAAAGCGGCTATAAAAAGGGCAGCCCAGAGCTGGGGATGCTGAAGGGGGAGAGGGCGGGCGCTCTCTCACATAAGTAAGTGTGTGTGTGTGTGTGTGTGTGTGTGTGTGTGTGTGTGTGTTTGTACTGGATGAAATCAGTTTTTTGCTGCCTCAGCAGTGTGGTTTAAATTGAAGATTAACCCTTTGACCTTCACAGTGTCAAATCACTTGCAGATGGAGCCCCCCCCTTCCCTCTCTTGTTCTCTGTGTTCCTTTGGAATGGAGGAGAGGGAGGGACTTCTTGTCTTTCTCGCTCAAGCAAGATTGTTGTTCATGCAGCTGAGGTTTGGGGGGCTCAGGAGCCAATCTGATTAAAAGCAGTACTTGGCTAAACTCTGGAAAAGTCCTGCGAGCAGGGGAGAAAGTCTGATCCTCCCATCACCGTCCATACAGCCTAGCTGAGTGTTTCCCAAACTGCAGTTGTCTTTGGAGTTTTGTCCCGTGTGCCCCCGGTTTGCTAGACGGCACAACAGTGCCAGTCTGAGATCTGGCAATGGGAACTTGTTTGGGAGACAGTAAGGAACCCGTGATCTAGGCTGGTGCCTGGCACCTAACGCTCATCTCTTTCCCTTACAGCACCAGGAGAACCGAGACCGTGCGTGGTGGCAGGTCTTCCTCTTCCTGCAAAACCTGGCCTTGAATAGAGAAGAAAACAGGGAAGGCGTGGGTCCCTGGTGAGGCTGGGTGGCCCTTGCTGGATGCAGCACCAGAGTGCAGTCTGGAGCAGGGCAGACATCTGGAAGGACGGAAGCTATCTTGTCAAGTTTTGTTATTTTTAACTTTTGTTTCCTGTTTGTACATATAACATACCCCAGTGAGATCTCCTTCCCCTGTTCAGAACCTGCACTGGGAATGGGGGCTTTGGTCAAACACTGTTGAAGGAGAGGCGGCTGTGCCTGCTGGTGGAGTTCCGAAGGCTCTGACGATGACCAGTTGGTGGTGCTCTCCAGGAAGTAGACTGAGGCTTTCCTACTGAAGCTGGTTAAGAAATAGGAGGTCAGGTTAGACTCCCAGTGTCACCAAATGTGTCGGCCTTCCCTCACGCCTGATGGAAACACAGCTTTAACCCACCAGACCTTGCCCTGGGGCATCGTGGCTAAGAACAGCAATGCCTTGGCTAGCCAGCCCTACATCTGGGTTCCCACTTGGCACAGCCAGTGCCCACCGCATGGGCTCAGGGATTCTTATCCAGACCCGTCACCTCCAGAAGACCTCAGGGAGGGTCGGACTTCTTTAAGAACCTCTCAAAGGTGCCTCAAAATGGAATCAAGCTTGACAGGTCTCTAGTCTGACTTGGTCCCCCATGGAAGCCCCTTGATTGGTCCCAAGGTGCAAACTACTGCCACCTTTGCTGCCTGGGTGTCAACCGTGTGTGAGCCGAGTTGCTGGTCAACCATCGTGTTGTGCCCAGGAGCCTGTGCCTTTGTCAGCTGTTTTCAAAAGACCCTGCCAACTACTGGACTGGATTGGACTACCACCCGCCTCAGCAGCCGCACTTCGAGATGGGGTGGGTTCACAGGGGATCCACGGATCAGTCAGTCCCAGGGTCTGACTCTTGGTTTCCTTGGAAACGTGTACCTCCTCCCCCTTATCCCCATTCCTTTCTAGTACCTAGTAGGATACAGGAAGAAGCTGACACAGTGACTTTGCCAGCCGAAAGGTGACTTTTGAAGTAGCAGACAATGTTTAGAACATGGAGCTGGCAGAGCTGGGTACACATTTCCTATCTTCCTTCAGCTTCCAGCCAGGCCAGAACCCAGCGGACTCTCAGCTTCCTTCTCTCCCTGCTGTGGTACTCAGGGAGGGGACTCAAAGCGGCTGACCTTCATCACAGGGTGTCTCCTACCCCGATACCTGGAGACCAAATCGTAATTTTTACATATATATGGAAAGACATTGGTGCTAAAGACAAGGCTCAGAGAAAGGTGGCTTCCCCGAGTAAAGAAGACTCTGGGGTCATGCAAGGAATTTGCAGGAGGAACTCAGAGTAGAGCAAACTGAACAAGCCCAGTAACTCTCATTTCTGCAGAGAGGTGGGGGTGGGGCTTCACTCCTGTAGAAGGGCAACTGACCCCCCTGGGTGTGCACAAGGGTATGAGGGGCTTATAGAGGCTGAAGTCCAGCCTGTGCTCTGCTCTCTAGGCCGTGTGTTAGGCTGGATCTGCTCACTTAGGGATGTCTTTCCTAATTTACACAGAGGACTGTATGCACTCACAGCGGGCCTCCTGAGAAGGCCCTCAGAATACTCATATAAGCCTTTGTGTATTTCTGCTCAGACGATCTGGAGATATTACCTCTTCTTGGTCACAATCATTTTCTCAGGGTGTATACCATGGCCCATCTGCTAAGAAGTGGGTTCCTGTTTGCAAGGAGAAAGGACCTAACTAATGAGTATGAAGACTGGTTCTGGGGCACACTAACCATTTTGAAGCCCAGTCTTCTTCTATCTCTCCCATGCAGTTTAGATGTGTGTGGGGGTTTCCACTTTCCGGGATCAAGGCTATGACAGGCAGGCTTCTGGTATGTGCATGGGACATGTGCTGTGGTACGTGCGTGCCCCCGCCCCATATAGAACCGTGTGCACCAGTCATCTTTAAACCTCTTAGCAGACTTTCCATTCAGAGACCTTTGCCAGGTGCAGGCTAAGTGCCCTGTGATCTGTCCTGAGAACTGAGCCCAGAGTTTGACCTGAACGTTGAGTCTGGGGCCAGGTGGAAACTGGTCGGAATACACTGTCTCCACTTTGGGCCTAGCCAGGGGCAGACTCACTATCTTGGGCAAGCCAGGGTGAAATTTAAACCCTCTTTTATCTTCCTCCAACCTGAATCCAGGCTGGGGTTGAAGCTCAATAGTAGAGAGTGCTTGCCTAGCAGTCAGAAGACCCTTGGATGGATCCCCAGGGCTATAAAATAGAAATAAACAAAAATACCACCCACCACCACCACCACCACAGTAAGCCCTAGGAGGTAGCTGGCAGCCCAGCCCCAGGAGGTAGAGGTTCCCCCTGGCTGGTTGCTTTAATTGGCCAGTGATCTCTGCCTGGTAAATTGGCTTTATAGTCTTCCAGGCCAGCCAGCCCGCCCCTCCCCATTGCCTCTCTCCAACTCCAGGAGCCTGACTGTCTCTAGTGAGGAGCGGAGATTCAGATTTAGAGGGAGGGAATGTCTGACCTGTGTGATGACCTGTAACTGGCTGAGGCAGTGGGCTTTTGTGGTGTGCTGGGGATGGGGGTGGGAGAAAGACTGGAAAACCCAGGGTAGAAATGCCCTAGAGGGACACAAGCCCACATTCAGGAGCCAAACTGCTCTCCTAATTCACAATTCCCAGTAGGCATTTCTAGAAGCCAGTGAACAGATCTGGAAAGGAGCATCCCCCATCAAGTTACCGACTCCCCAGTGAGGCTGGGGCAGGCTGGCGGGAGTGGGAGGGGGAAGCTCTCCGCCTGGCCCTGTCTATTTCAAAGTCTGGCTGCGCTGTGCAGTTGTCCCCAGTGGCCCTGTCTTGCTCAATCAGAGGTGGAAAAAGATCACCTCCCGGTGACCTCCCTCAGGCCCCAAGGGATGGGCTGTGTCCAGAACTATGTGGCAAAGCTTGTTTCCAGGGCCTAGAGAGGCCCAGCTGGCTTGCCTCGCAGCCTCAACCACAAACCTAAGCCCAACCCTGAGCATTGTGGGGAGTGGGGTATTGGGACAGTCTGGCTAGAACCGCCGTCTGCCCCAAGCTTTCCAGGAAATAGGTAGCGAACTCACTATGACCATCCTGGTCAACGAGGAGAAAAGTTCTCTGAGGAGAGTATTCCGTTCTGGGGACTTGATAGGGAGTGGGGTACGGGTGCACGGTGTAGCCAAAGCCGTTGGTCTTCATGGCTCTGCTGGATTTTGAGGAATCAGTACTGTGGCTGCCATCCTCCTGGTGGAGCACACTGGATCCATGAAGATGAGGACCTTTGGAGGCAGGCTATCCTGGCCTGTTACCCTGGTAGGACAGGGTGGACCAACAGGCATTCAAAGTTTCCTGGGATTCCTGAGGGTCAGGGCCTCCAGGGAACAGCAGAACACAGCTGGGCTCTTCCATGGATGTCTCGCTTTCACCAAGGTGCTACGAGGTGTGCGGCCTCAGGATTGCACTGCCCCTCCTACAGATGTCTGATGGTCCACCCCATCTCTGGGTCCGCAGGAACTGACGGGGAGACCCAGTGAGATGTAGCATTTCATTCGTCCCCAGTTTGGTTGCCCTGGGGTCTGGGCAGTCTGCCTTAAGGAGAGGAATGGGGACCGTTATTTTTTAACCTGTACATAATATTTGGCTTTGTTGTTGTTGTTCTTCACGTGTATGCATACGTGTGTAAATATCTCCCTCATCAACTGGTACAATTTTTAATAAAACCATTTAAAGCAAATCTGTTCTTTATTTTTCTAAGATGTGGTAAAAATACAAGAAGGGGCATCGAACACTCTTAATGTGTTTCTCCCCCAACATCCTGAGTTACCCTAGAGGTGTTGTGTGCTTGCTACACTGCTTTTGCTTCTTGGAGTTGGGAAGAACAGTCTGGTCCTGGGCACAGGATCACAGAAGCCCAGCGTCATGGGAAAAGGGGGCTTTGGAGGGGTCAGTCTGGCTTTGGGTCCAGTCTCTGGCCTCCACCCGCGGAATGACCTTGACAGTGATGGGGTGTGCCACAAGCCTTGCCACCTCTGGACCCCAGCTCTCTCTGGTGGAGAGGAGCTTCCTGCCTCTCTACACACAGCCTATGCCCCTGGCATGCCAAACCTTGGCTTCCTGGTAAGCAGATAACAAACACCAGGTGACATCTCAGGCCTGGCTTGGTAGCAGCTGCCTGGGAGACTGAGGCAGGAGGATCACAAATTCAAGGCTGACCTGAGCTATAAGCAGTTCAAGACCCTGTCGTAAAAGCAAAGAAGACTGGAGATACTACTTGGTGATAGAACACATTGCAAGCAGGCTTAAAGCCTCAATTTCAATCCCCAGCTCACAAGAGTAGGGATTGAGTGAAGGGAGAGGGCTCAGTGGATACCAGTGGGTATGTACCAAAAACTCCATAGTGAGACTCAATCAATTAATTAAAAGGTAGCCTGTCGGGAGTCGTGTGCTGGGTGTGTAGGGACTTCCTGGTTGGCCTTTCCTTGTGTCTGTGTGAATCAACCCTGCGTGAGATGCCAAGGGTGATTTCCAGCTCTTGACCGAGTTCTCCAAGTCCTTAGCATAAAGCTGCTGTGGTTCCTGCGTGACCCTGCGCTGTGAGCAGAGGGCCAGCTGGCCTTCCCTGTGCCACACTGCTGGGAAGCCGCCAGCTCTCCACAGATGTCCTACTCCGTAGAATGTAGCGACTTGAACTGTCTTGTCCTACGTCTTTGCTTTACAGGTCGGCTAACTGAGGCCCGCGCTGGCCTGTCCGTTCCTATGGAGGCTCTTTAAGCAGCTGAGTCAGACCGGATGTGTGTGTGTCTCACTCTAGCTGGGTTTCCATTTGAAAATCACATTGCCAATGCCCAGCTATTTGAGGAAGCCAACACTCGGCTATTTTTGATGCCAAATAACTGTCTCTTCTGTAAAACATGGCACTTCTAACTACTCTATATTTGAACAGTAAGGTTTATTTTTACTGGAGTATGGTGGAAGTGGGGCTTAGTGCCATGTCCAGATGCTATTCTACACATTACATGCTATGCTGGAGTTGAGTCTATTAAGCAGTTCCTATGAGCTACGCAGAGACTCAGTAAGTGCCTAGTGATAGTTACCTTCATTTAAATTTTTTTTAAAAAAAATATTTGTTTATTTGAGACAAAAATTTTCAGTATAGCCCTCACTGGCCTCAAGCTCATGGTAATCCTTCTGCTTCAGCCTCCCCAGTTCTGAGATTTTTAGATACACTTTGCTTATTTATTTAATTTGAGGCAGGATCTCACTGTGTAACCCTGGCTGGTCCAGAATTCTCTCTTGTAGACAGGGTTGGTCTCAAACTCCCAGAGATCTACCTGTGTCTACCTCCCAAGTGCTGGGATTATTGGTGAGTGTCACCATGCCTGGCCATTTAATTCCTGTCTTGCGAGTCATCTTGCCCCTACTTTTGGTAGCAACCCGGAGGCTCATCCTTGCCCCGCTCGGCTTCCTTCTTGAATATGACTTATCGGGAGGCAGCACGGTGCAAATTTTAGGAAACTCTGGGTGGTCTGAGTTGGAGCCAGGTACTACCATTCTCCAGCTGTGTGGCATCTGGCAGGTGACATAATCTTTCTGTGCCTCAGTTTCCCCAGTTGTAGTACCGACACAGAATTGTGTGAAAACATGTAAGGTTCTTAGAAAAGTGCTTGGGATATATTAAGTCGTCAATAAATGTTTCACTGTTAAAGTATTGCTTTTTAATACTTTTTGTAAGTGAGGAACCAGTACGTTTGAACGGACTATAATTACTACAAGTATTTCTCCTAGCTGCAGCCTTCTTTCTCTCTGCTGCTCCCAGCCTTGCCCCTTCCACAGCCCCTTTCTCAGCTGCCAGGGGTCTTTCCAAAGACAGATGCAGGGGCTGGAGAGACGGCGCAGCAGTGAAGAGCGCTTGCTGCTCTTCCAGAGGACCAGAGTTCAGTTCCCAGCACCCACGTCGGGTGGCTCCCAACGGCCTGCAACTCCAGGTCAGGGGAGCCAATGCCCTCGTCTAACTCCACACACATGGCATGCACTCACCCAGATACATGTACATACACATAAATAAACTCTTTGGGGGCCTGCTACCCAGTTCCCAAATAAATACACAGAGACTTATTCTTACTTATGAATGCTCAGCCTTAGCTTGGCTTGCTTCTATCCGTGTTTTTTTTTTTTTTTTTAACCTTTTGCCTCCGGACTTTTCCCTTTCTCTATCCTATATACCTTTCTTTCCTTCTTACTCCGTGGCTGGTAGTGTGACTGCGTAACTGGCCCCTGCATCCTCCTCTCCTTCTTTTCTCAATCTTCCCTCTTCTCTTCTCCTCTCAAGCCAAGATTTACTCCTATTTATTCTCTCTGCCTGCCAGCCCCCTGCCTATCCCTCTCCTGCCTAGGTACTGGCCATTCAACTTTTTATTAGACCAATCAGGTGTTTTAGACAGGCACAGTAACACAGCTCTACAGAGTTCAACATAGAAGAATGCAACCCATTTTTGCATCATTGAACAAATGTTCCACAGCATAAACAAATGTACCACATCTTCAAGTAATATTTCACAACACGTGGTGCTGCGCATGCCTTTAATTCCAGCGCTTAGGAGGCAGAGGCAGGCAGATTCTGTGAGTTCAAGGCCAGCCTGGTTTACATGGTGAAACCCTGTCTCTAAACAAACAAACAAACAAACAAACAAACAAACAGATCTTAAAACAATAAAGGCCACTGCAGTCTCAGTCCCCCTACCACAAAACGCTGCCAGAGCATTCCTAGGCCTGCAGGAATACCAATACTAGCGTGTTAGCAGTCTGCATGTGTGTTCTGCATAGCCAGTCACCCTTACACATGGCGGATTGAAACGACAGGCATTTATGAGCTCATGGCTTCTTTTTTTATTTGTTTGTTTTTCAAGGCAGGGTTTCTCTATGTATCCCTGGCTGTGCTGGAACTCACAGAGCTCTGCCTTCCTCTCCTGAATGCTGGGATTAAAGGCATGTGCTACTGCCTGGCAAGCTCATGGTTTCAGGAATTCTCGATCAACAACCCAAGACGGCAGCAAGATGAGTCTGGAGTGCTGGTATAAAGTGGGGTTAGTTGAAAGGCCCGTTTAGTTTGCATCAAGTCAGGGGTGTGGTTTAGCTGAGGAGGGCTAAAGAGAGGGGCTCATAGCATTGGGGGGGGGGGACTCACAATGATGTATTAGTGCACAGTGACATAGTACGGCTCTCTTGTACTCCATGTGCAAGTGGGGTGTGTGTGTGTGTGACAGTGTGACATGGAGCATGTACAGGCCCTTCCCTGGTCATGTCACAGCAGAGTCTGATCATACACAGATAAGCCTCTCTGCTTCAGTGTTTTAAATGCCAGCCAGTGTTTTCCACGGCTGCTCAACTGAGAAAAACCTGGCTGGCTGGGCTTTCCTAAGAAGTGATCATGTCTGCTTGTTGAACTTCATGGGCATCTTAAAGGATTTTCAAGGACAATTTTTACTTTGTGTGATTATTCCCCCCCTCATTGGAGGTCTTGGAACTGATCCCTTTGTAAAACGAGACACTTACAGCCCACTAAACCCGATTTCTCTGCCCTTAATCACTGGCTTCCTGGGAGAACTTTTTGCTTAATGGGGGAAGACTGTACAGAACTGAATTCTAACTAAAATTAGAAGTGCCATTTGGGCCAGGCAGAGGTGGCGCACACCTTTAGTCCCAGTACTTGAGAGACAGGAGTAGGTCAATCGCTGTGAGTTCGAGACCAGCCTGGTCTACAGAGTGAGTTCCAGGACAGCCAAGGCTACATAGAGAAACCCTGTCTCAAATAACAAAACAAAACACACAAAAAAGAAATGCCACTTGCGGAGGTGAGAAGGAGCCATGTTAACCATATCCTGTGAGCCACTGACACGGAAAACTTCCCTGGCACCAAGCCACTCGACATTTGTGTGACTCTAACAGTGCCTGAGAGAGTGAGGCCCACTGATGAGCCAGTGACCACAGAGACAAGGAACCATCCTAAGCCCAGGGCACAGAGCCAAAGTAAGCCACGTAGCTCCTGTCCTGAAGATCATACCCTGCAAGAGATCCAGGTGGTGCAGAACATTGGAAACCCTACCCAGCCCGGACTGAGGAGATGTGATTCGTAAGATGACTCTGTCACTAATTGGGGAAGTGACTTGGGACAGGACCTTTTGGGTCTTGGACATCCTCATCTGTCAATGGGATGGGACTAGGCTTATCTGTCCACGTTTTGTCCATTGGTTCCTTTGTGGGGGTGGGAGATGTTGAATTCTTTTGTTTATACTGAAACAAAATACCCATCATCTCCCCAGGAAAAAAAGCATACAACGTGTCTAAACTCAAGGATTTGTGTGTAAGATTTCAGGCAATTAGCTGGGGCGTGGCTGACACATGCCTGTAATCCCAGCACTGGGGAGGTTGAGGCAAAAAAGATCGAGAGATTGTACAGTGAGACATATCCTCTCTCTCTCTCTCTCATATGCACGCACACAAAACAAAAACAAAATCAGGTTTTTTTGGTGATTGTTTTGAGGTGGGCCTTTCTTTGTAGACCTGGCTGGCTTCACAGAGATCTGCCACCTGCCTCTGCCTCCTGAGTGCTGGAACCAGACCCGGCTATGAGAGATTTTAAAATGTAATAAAGACTGTCTTATTGCAAAGCAACAAGCTTAAGAGCAAGCATTGCAGAGGCTTAGAAGCCTACGTGGGTCTTCTTTATCCACAAGGAGAGACATTGCCTCTGCTCCCTCTGTGTACTGTGAAGGAGAATTGTGCAATCACTGGAGACTTGTGTTTATCAGACTGCATTCCTGATGTCAGGGACCCACATTTCCTGTCCACACACTCAGAGACCAAAGCCGTGACAATGGACTGGTTCTTTTGAAAGCCACGACTCAGACCCAGACAGAGTATTTGTGGCCAGTCTTTGTAGCTCTTTTAGCCAGTTTAAAGAGGGACGCCTTTCCATAAACACAGAAAGGCACTTCTGGTCACAGAGTCTCAGGGTTCATCCTGAATCAGTGTCTGAGAACTAATCAGATCTTGAATGTATAGGACAACATGGCCTGAGGCTATGGGAGACCCAGAGGAGGAACAGGCAGAGGCCAGGAGGTCCGTATGACCCTGATAAAAGTTTTTTTGTTTGTCACCTGAGTGAGCCCAGGGTTATGCCCCATGATTCTGACTTTGAAGTGGAGAGGGTTCAATGCCCGGTGGTTACCTCATTTCTAACACACATTTACCAAGTGCCCCTGAGCCCCAGGCACCAATTTCAGAGGCTCTGAAAATGTGAATATACTCAAGTGAGTTGGCTACTATTCTAAACAGAATCACAGAAAAACCCTCCAGTTCTGAATCTGGTAGGATCAAAGCTGTGAGCCTCTTTGCTGATATCAGGGCCAGAACAGAGTCAATTCAATGTTCTACAGCTGTTCATTCTAAATATGAAATTTCAGTGTTTCCCTTCCGGGGTGTAGAGAAGAGTGATCTCTCTCTCTCTTTCTCTCTCTCTCTCCTCTCTCTCTCTGTGTCTCTCTGTGTCTCTGTCTCTCTGTGTCTCTGTCTCTCTCTCTCTGTCTCTCTCTCTCTCTGTTTCTCTGTCTCTCTCTCTCTCCTTTCAGATTGGTTTCTTTTATTCTGGGTGTGAGTGTTTTGCTTGCATTTGTGTGCACTATATGCATGCCTGGGACTCCTAGGAGCCAGAAGAGGGCGCTAGATCCCTTAGAACTGGAGTTTCATGTGGGTGCTGGGAAAGGCACCTGGGTCACCTGCAAGAGCAGCACCTGCTCCCAACCACTAAGCCATCTCTGACATCTGGCACCATTTTCTTTTGCAGGGGGGGTTTCAAGACAGGGTTGAATTATGTAGCTCTGGCTAATCTCAAACTCAGAGAGACCCATCTGTCTCTGCTTCCCAAGTGCTGCAGTAAAAGACGTGGGTCGCTACGCCCACCTAGGTACCATTTTCTTGATCATCAACGGATTATGATTGGTTGATTGGTTGAGTGGCTCTGGACATGCCTAGATAGATTGGAGGTCCCTGATGGGGCCTGGTGGGGCCTGCGGTAACTGGTACTCCTAGGAAAGACCTTGACAAGGAGCTCAGAAATCTCTGGAAGAAGGGTGTGAAGACTCCTTATGAGTGGAGTGAAGCAATGATCGCTAAAGACATGGTGTTCAAGGCGACCTCCGCCGCCGGCTTCTCTTCTGAAGCCCTGAGCGGTCCACGAGACTCAGCTCTGTACGGCAAAACTGAGCCGTTTCCTTTCTTCCTGGTGTCGAAGTCAGGTCTGGAGACTTTCAGGAAATTTGTCTCACTTCAGCAAGGCTCCATGCAGCAAACCCTGGGCTGAGGAGCCGCTGGGGGAAGGACACACTCTAGCCATAGGGCAGGTAAACTGTAAGCAGCGCAGACAAGGTGGTGGACCACCTACCTTGTGCAGGGGGACCATGAGCAGAACCCATGCCTGCCCTGTTTCCACAGGTCCTTAGAAGCTGGTGCGCGCGGCTGCTGGTGCCTGAGGGTGCAGCCAGGGTAGGCTGAGTCAGCAGCCTGCCAATTTCCCTCCAGCAGTGGCCTGCCCAACTATCAATTCTCCCCTCCTGGGAAGAATCAAGGTCGCTGAGGGGCTAGGATTGTCATGCAGAATTCTTCAGGTCTCTTGGCCACGCAGGAACAGAGGATCCAGGGAGCAAGGCTGCAGCTGTTTAGATGTGAAGACGAGGAGACGCGGCGGTGAGTCCATCCAAACACCCCAGACACCGTTCTAACGGCTCTGGGCTGCCTCTCAGCTGGGTATAGGAATACCGTGTTCCTTTGCAAGCTCGCCCCGCGCCCCATCTCTGTCTCCATCTCCTCCCTACAACCCCCTTCCACCTCCAAGAAACGCTGCTGGTCTCAAGAAAACCTGGGACTTGCAGTAAAGAGTTAATCTGCCCCTAGTGGTGTCCAACCAGAGCCTTGGAACCAGCTTCAGCCTTCTGTGCTGCCGCGGCCCCTGTGTGTAGCCTCAGGATTGTCGCTCACTTGCACTTGCTGGCTTTGCTGGTGCACACAAAGGCTCCCTTGTTTCTGGCCCCACTGAAGTCACATGCTTTCACTCTTAACCAGAGCTTTAAAACGAAACACCCACCCTCTCTGGCCCCAGTTGACCCTGTTTACGTCTGCGGAGCCAGTTCCAAACAGCGACAGTAGTGAAAACTGCTTTCCAGGGCGACTTCTCGGCTGTTGGTGTAGAGAGAACAAATCTTCACTTTGTAGACCGAGGGGACTTGAAGGAGTTTTGGGAACTGGCTTGGGGGGAAATACGAGGAAGCCAGCGACTGGTCCCAACTTCTCTATTTTCTAAAATATCTTTTACCCGAGACCCCAGGGGCCAAAGACAAAGCTTGAGAGCAACAAAAGGATGAGCCGAGTTTTAAGGGCTAAGAGGCTGAACGTTCTAGATATTCCTAGTGAGATTTTATTTTGTTTAATCTTTGAAGAAAATGATATTTTCTTTCTTTTTAAGGAAAAGACTTTTTGTTTTGTTTTGACTGTGTGTGTGTGTTTAATGAGTTCATGAAACGTCTGGGCTCAGATCTGTTTTTTTAATTTTAATTTTTTTTTTTTTGCTTTTTTGTTTTTTTCTGTTTGAGCCCTAAAGATTCCTTTCTTTCGCTTTGTGAGTAGTGCCCGCGTTTACTGTGAAGGAAGTCAAGTTTCCTTTGATTGTTCTTATTCTGATCAAAGTGGTAAAAGTTGAAGGGAAAACACCAGAGCCCAGGAGTCCTGGCAACACTAGAGTCACCAGATGAGGTGCCACTCGTGAGTCACACAGAAAACAGCAAGGATCAGACACCTGCTGGTCTCTGTGCACCCCTGAGCAAGCAGTGGAGCCCCAGACAAGGAGCCAGAAGGCTGCTCCATGTCCTAGGGGAGTGGTTCTCAACCTTTCTAATGCTGCAACCCTTTAATACAGTTCCTCATGTCATGGTGACCCCCAACCATAAAACTGTTTTCACTGATACCTCATAGCTGTGATTTTGCTACTGTTATGAATCATAATGTAAATATCTGATATGTAAGATATCTGGTGCAACCCATGGACTGAGAATCATAATGACAGGGTCTGGAGAAGTTCTTCAGGCAGGTGAGCTTCCTTCCCAGTGATGATGCAGCTCAGATGCTGAGTCTGAGCTCAGGAGAAAAAAGAGTGTGTGGCCCACGAGCAGTGTGCCTGCGCACAGGAAGAGAACACCGCAACCAGAATTGCTGTCTCTGGCCCAGGGAGCCTCAGAAAATGGCCATACCACACTCCTGGGAAGGTAAACAGAGAGTAGGCAGTCCCAGAGAGGAAAGAGTAAACAGGATGGCAGAGGAGACAATGGAGCTCACTCAGCACTGTAGTCCTGGATTAGGTGAACCGGGAGACCTAAGCAGAAGTGAAGCTTCACCTTTGAACCGAGGCAGAGGATAATTGCGGGTCACTCTGTACTCTGTCTTCCCAGTCCTGTGATTCAGAGGCCTCATGTTCTAGCAATGTACTCACAGAATGGGGCAGCCTCTGTCCCCATGGTTGATTATGCAGAACAGAGCCTCTGGCCAAACTGCAAAAATGAACGTGTAGCCAAGAGAAAAACAACCATTTGTGTGTGCGTGTGTGTCCGTGTCCACTGGATGTGGCTAGTGTGCCCTAACCCATCCTGACTGATACGGTAACGAAAGGAGAGAAGGTTACCCCCTCTCCGTTTTCTACCCACTGTTTTTAGGGTCAAGCTCTGGCTGGCTTGAAACTTGGTGTGCAGACAAGGCTGGCCCTGACCAAATTCATAGTTATCCACCTGCCTCTGCCTCCTGAGTTCTGGGACTAAAGGTATGTGCCACCTTACCTGGTTTATCTATGTAGTCTTGCTATATAGGCCAGGCTGGGCTGGAATTATCAATCCTCCTGCCTGAGTCCCCTGAGTGCTGGGATTATAGACATGCACCACGATGTTTGCCTTTCGCCCATACTTGAAGCTGCTGTTTTCAAAAATGACCAGGTAAGGTGGTGAACGGCCATAATCCCAGCCTCTTGGAAGGTTTAGGTGGAAGGATAAGGGGTTCAAGGCCTGCCTAGAGCTCATAGTGAGACCCTGTCTTACACAAATAAGCAAGTAAAAGCATAGGAGAGACCTTGGCAATTTAGGCATGCATCAAAAGATTTCTTAAGAAGGAAAAACAAACAAACAAACAAACAAACAAACCCAACACATGACCCTCCTATCACAATTAACAAAATATATACAAGCTTTATTGCAAAGCAAAGGGTTAGCTTCTGTATGTACTAAACATAATACTTATAAGACTTAGAGATCAATTTCTTTTCTCTGTCTTTTTCTTTTTCTTTTTTTGGTTTTGGTTTTTCAAGACAGGGTTTCTCTGTGTAGCTCTGACTGTCCTGGAACTAGCTCTTATAAACCAGAGTGGCCTCAGACTCACAGAGATCCACCTGCTGCTGCCTCCTGAGTGCTGGGATTACAGGCGTGCGCCACCACCACAGCCTGGTTCACCCTTCCTTCCTTCCTTCCTTCCTTCCTTCCTTCCTTCCTTCCTTCCTTCCTTCCTCCCCACCACCTTTCTCGGGGTCTATAGCCCAGACTGGCTTCAAACTCACTAAGAATCCAAAGATTACCTTGAACTTTAGTTACTCCAAAGTGTTGGATTAGAGATTTATGTCAATACATATGGTTTATACGGAACTGAAGATCAAATCCAGGGCTTCGTGCATGCTTGGCAAGCATTCTACCAACTGGGCTCCATTCTTAGACCCCCGATTCGTTCATTCTTCATTCATTCATTCATTCATTCATTCATTCTCTTTCTCTTTCTTTTCTTTCTTTTGAGACAGGGTTTCACTGTGTAACTCTGCTTGGCCTGGACTTCTCTTTGAGAGGAGTAGGGGAGGATGGCCTGAGGTCAAGGAGCTCTGCCTTGCTGCCCGCCCGAGTGCTGGGATTAAAAGCACACTCCACCACGCCCAGCCTCTCATTATTTCTTTAGAAACTATTCCTAAGCGCGGTGTCTGGGCAATAAATGCAAAGGCTACTAAATGCTCGACTCGATAAAGCTGCCATTTTCAGGAGCTTCAGGCAAGAGTTTATTTTTCAGTCACGCGTCTGTCTAATGTGAGTGCGTGGCCTGCAACCTTTATGTGGCTCTTCAAGGACTCAGAATCCATCCGGCTTACGCTGTCGCCACCAACAAGTTCCTTTAAAAGCCACGACATCTGGAAAACACAGGCGGAGAGCACACAGCAGTCTCTCAGCTTGGAAGTGTTGTGTGCCATCCCCACTCCCTGGGCATCAGGGAAGGACCCGTGACCTAGGACCAAGCTTACCTCAAGGAAAACTGAGGGATACAGTTGCTGGCTGGGTAACCATCTTCAGAATGCTTGTTATGTGAGGTTTTTCTGGTAAGAATGAACAAATGTCTATTCACCCCAGATAGGGAATCAAGGACAGGCGATTCTACCCAAGTGTTGCTGGAACCAGAGAGTTTACTGGGCTCACTTATAGGAACAGGAGTTACTCACAGGAAGGACGGGTACCCACAAGCAACCACATCATCAGAAAGTCTAATCCCAGACTTCCCCAGAGCCACATAGAGTGCGTGCCCCCTTAAAGAGCCTTCCACTTTCTATATTCTCTGGCAACTTCCAAGCTGGGGAAGAATTATGTGCAGCTTGGAGGAAGGGGTCAGAATCTCAGGTGAGGATCTAATGACTCTTTCTCTCTCTCCCAGTTAACAGGTCTGAAATTGAGGCTGGCTTGTGGGTAAGCACAGTTGCTCTAGATTTGAAAGCTGTTACACTCCGAGGGGACCGTTCCTTGGCACCTGTGTATTGTGGAAGGTCACTTGATTGTAGACAGCTGTTATCTCTGGTCACACTAGTATGAGTTTCTCAAAAAATTGATGCCTATGTCCAAATTGTCTTTCGCTAAGTCTATACCACTTTATGCTGTTATTTCTAGTATATGACAATTCTACATACTGTGGAATAACCCTTCTGTACACTGTGTGAATGTATGTCATTATGACTGGTTTAATAAACAAGCTGACTGGCTAATAGCTGAACACGGTAAAGTTAGGTGGGAAAGTCAAACTGAGAGTGATAAATGAGGAAGGGTAGAGTCAGACAAGTCACCAGCCAGCCTCCGAGGAAGCAGGATGTGTAGAAAATGAGGTACCAAGGCATGAGCCATGTTGCAAAGCATAGATAAGAAATATGGGTTTATTTAAATGTAAGAGCTAGTTAGCAACAAGCCTGAGCTATTGGCCTAGCATTTATAATTTATATTAAGTCTCTGAGTTTGTTATTTGGGAAGCTGCTGTCAGTTATTTGGAAACAGGTGAACAGGACAGAAGCTTCTGTCAATACCCACTGAACAAAGATTATCTAAAATGAAATGCAGTACTATAATCTGAAACATTTTTATTTTGCTAATTTTGAATAAAAAGGGGGACATTTCATGTTTCATAGATTCTATGTTTTCTAAAATAACAAGAAATATGTACATGCTTAATTGGCATAGTTTCTTCTGCTAATTGTCTCTTGTTATTAGCTCTTTTTGGGGAGTAGGGGGTAGACAGGATCTTAATATATAGCTGAGGCTATCCTAGAACTTGCAATCCTTCCATCTCAGTCTCTTAAGCACTGAGATTACAGGTGTTTTGTTTACCATATGCTCATAAGTACTCCTTTAGCTTATAGTGTTAGTATTTTATTGTCCTTTTATAAAAGTTCTTTACAAATTGTTATTTGTTTGATAATTTCTTTTATGTGAGCTCCAACATTTTTTAATATACTGAAATTGTCCATACTTTTCCTTTATGTCTTCTGTTGTTTTGTGCCTCTAAAGTGTTTTGTATAAAAATAAATAAGTCTTTAAAAAAGAAAAAAATTTCAAATGTTGAGGAGGGGACATCATTCAGTGGTAGGAGCATATGTCCAGGATGCATGAGGCCCTGAGTCCAATTCCTAGCACCAGTCAACAGCAACAGCAAACCCCAAAATGTGTACCTACGAAAGCTTCTAGTTCTTCTTGTTGCTTCACTTCTGCTGGGTTTGGTGATGCCTGCCTGTAACTCCAGCACACGCTCAGGAGGCCAAGACAGGGGATCTCAGCTTAGGCCAGCCTGGGCTATGGATCTCATTTCAAAAAACAAGCAAGCAAATAAAGAAACATTGCTTCCCTTCAAAAGACAGTTGTCTATTCCAACGGACATTCTTTCTGGTGTATGTGTGTGAGATGGAGAACTACAGTATGGTTCTACAGTATGGTTTCTCCTATAGGAAGTCAGTTCCCTGAAACACTTCTCTGATGTTGCTACTCGCCAGAAGATCTAGAATACGAATGCTGTCGGTCAGGACTGAGCTTGCATCAATAGCCTTTCCGTTACATGAACACAATCATTCACTCTCACCCGGGTTTTTCTCTTTCTCACTTAGCTCTCCCCTTTGTTACAACATGCGTTTCCAAGTCCACGAGATCTAACTCTGTAAAGGAAGGCTGAGACACTGGCGGGTCACACAACTCACTGAAATGGCTAAAACCCATTTAATTCCCCTTCTTCTCATCGTGAGCCACAAGGCAAATCACTTCGATTTAGTGGTGTTATGTTCCCACCCCAAGCAGCGGTCTCCTCTTCAGCTTTTACCCAGCCACCTGCCAATCTTTGATGGTGGAAATTCCCCATACTCCCTCTCTTCCCCTTTGGGGCATGAGAAATCATTTTGCTAACTCATTTGTTCTCTGCCCCACAGCCCAGAGCCCCTTTCTCTGAAGTCACATGTTTTCTGAGTCTTGTCTGCAAGGCTGACCCCTGTGGCTTCTCTAGAAACTATTCCATTGTTTCTAGATCTGTGTAGATCTTCTGAGTGTGCCCTCAGCAATTCTGGACTCACTCTTCACCGGTCTCCTGGCCAGCCTATCTATTTAGACCCACCTCTGGAGGGGTCAGGCATCTCTGTTTCTCCCTGGGCCTGGAAAACGGTTGCCCCAGAAGGATGTAGGGCAAGTGGACCTCATGAAAAGTCCTACATGCAGGTCTTCTGTGAAGGAGGAACAGACATGGAGGACAAGATGGTAGAGTATCATTCACTGAGTCAGGATGTATCCTTGAGCACCATGTAGGTTTTCTGGAGGTTCTTAGAATGGACAGGTCCGATTCATGCCTTGGAGAAGCAGACTTTACCTATCTCAGAGTTCTGGCCTTTACTGACAGTCAGAAATGACTACAATATTCTCAGTTCTGAGGCTCTTTCTGAGAGGCCTAGGATCCAAAGCTCTTCCCTGTGAAGAGGCCCCGTGGTTAAACTTCCTCAAACAGAAGGCAGCTTGTGGGACAGATTCTCAGGTCATGGGCCACAAGGAAGCACAGCCTGGAGAACCACGTTCTTGAACAATCCATGAACTTTCCCTAAGTCTGGTGACTGAGGCAGCTGCGAGGTTAGTGACCAGAGGTGCTCTCCCTCCCCCGAACTCTGTCTTCCAGGGGGCCCTGGTGGATTTCCTTCCCACTTACCTGCTTCAGATGGCCCCATCTGCTCTCAGGATACTCCCATGACCTGCGAGAGGGAGGCAGGGAGAGAGGAAAAGGTAGTTTCCTCGAGAGACCAGGGCAGGGGACCAGCAGGGAAAGCTGCTTGTCTGCAGAGGAAGCTCGAGAGGAAGGCCGAGACTGTTTGAACTTCTCCCACGAGCTGACAGGAAAGTTGCACAAACACCATGAGACTCCAGCAGGATGTGAAGGAGCAGCCAGGATGAAGGAGCTCTTTTGAAGGCTCCCACCCTGACTAAGGGTGAGGGTCGAGAAGTAAACCTCCCCATCACCTCACAGCCACACTGGGAGCAGGCTGCGCTCGCTGTAGTTGAGTACCCAACATCAGCAGAACCAGGGGACAGGAATGTAAGAAGCAGATACTGTGAGCTGTCACCAACAGGAGAGGTTCCCAGGGAGACTGGCAGGAGCTACATGAGGGCAAGGGCAGCCTGGGTCCTGGCAGGATAGCAATGATGAGGCCTAGCCGTGGTCCAGAAGATTGAAGAACAGCAATGGCCTCAGGCAGGGCTGTGAGGTGAGACCCGTCCTGTGGGACCTAAAGCCAAAGGGAAGTGTAGATTCCCTGTTAAAACAACAGCAAAACACACAAGAAACCAAAGATGCAGTTAAGCTGTTAATTAAACCCTTCTGAGCATTAGGCCCTGTGCAACTGGCTGCTTTAGGAGGGCGTGTGAGGTTAAGCAGAGAGAGGAGGCCAGAGAGCAGGGGACATGGGATGGATGAACCCGGACCAAATGGGAAGGGGGATGGGAGGGATCCCCTGAGGAGTCCTTTGGTGCCCCAAAACACTGGAGACAGATAGACTCTATTAACAACACATTTTAAACTTTCAGACAGGACTTCACATCTCTGAAACCATATAACAAAGGTGACAATTTTATGAGCCAAGTTGTGCGTAGCACATTTTATGTTCCTAAACGACCTCGGTAATTTTTGTAGGTCCTTCACGGACACTAAAAAGTAAGTGTTGGGATTGGAGAGATGGCTCAGTGGTTACAAGAACTTGCTGCTCTTCCATAGGACCCAGGTTCAGCTCCCAACACCCATGGCAGGGGGCTCACAACCACCTGTAACTCCAGTTCCAGGGGCATCCAAAGCCTCTTCTGGTCTCTGAGGGAATCCATGCGCCCACCCATATCTCCTCCTCCCCACAAATAAATAAAAGAAAATGAATATAAATCATAAAGAAATTCATTTCTCAGTTTGGCATGGTGCCTCATGATTGTAATCCCACTGAGAGGTTGAAGCAGGATTATTGTCTGGAACTGGGCTACAGTGTCTCAAAAACCAAAACAAATAAAGAAGGAAAGAAAAAAAAAAGGGAAGTAGGAGGAATTGCTCAGTAGTAACACATATTTCTTGCAAGCACAGGACATGAGTTCAGATTCCCCAGAACCCACATAAAAAGCTGAGCATGGTCTCCATGTGCCAGTCACCCCACGCAGAGGGCGTAGGAATGGCAGAGACAGGTAGACCTCTGAAGCTCACTAGCCGGCAGACTCGTCAAATCAACAAGCTTCAGGTTTAGTGAGAGACCTTGTCTCAGAAACTGGAGGTGGAGGGCTGGAGAGCTGACTCAGAGGTTAAGAGCACTTACTTGCTGTTTCTGCAGAGGACGTGGGTTCAGTCCCAAGCACCCACATCAGAAGGTTTAGAACCACCTGTAGCTCAAGTTCCAGGGGTCTGATGCTCTCTTCTGGCTCTGAAGGCACATGCATAAATAAATAATACCTTTTTCAGGGCTGGGTGGTTGTGGCATGCGCCTTTAATCCTAGCACTCGGGAGACAGAGGCAGGCAGATCTCTGTGAGTTTGAGGCCAGCCTGGTCTACAAGAGCTAGTTCCAGGACAGCTAGTACTATTACACAGAGAAACCCTGAGTTGAAAAAGCAAAAATAAATAAATAATAATAAAATTATTTAAAAAGTAAACTTAAGTGGAGAATTAGCAAAGAAGGATACCCAACGCTTACCTCTGGCCTTCACAAGCACGCGTGTATACATGTCCACACACAGCACAAACACTCGCAGAAATAAATAAAAATCCTTCCCTCCCACCTGTCCAAATGTATGGACACCTCCCATCCCTAGGTTTATTTGCCATTGTCTTATTTTTGATTTGGAGACAGTCATCCCAGGGTGATTTGGTGGCTCAAACATCTTCCTGCCCACCCACCCCAAGCCCAACTCTCCCTTTGGCTGTCAGACAATGTGTTTCAAACTGCTTCTGGAAATCAGAGCTCACAGAAGGGGAGGATCTGGTCCAGAGCCTGAAGCGAAAGGTTGAAAGGATTAAAAAAAAAAAAGTCGAAGGGGGTACCTTTCCGGCCCTGCCAAGGTATGCCACAGGCAACAGTTCATGCAAGAGTTCACTAGGGGAGGGGGAGAGGGAGAGCGAAAGAGTGAAAGGTCTGCTTGGACACGAGAGACGCAGACAGACAGAAGAGGGAAGAGACAAGAGGAAAAAGAGAGGCAAGAGAGGAGCAAGAGGCAAGAGAGCGAACCGAGCCCCGCAGACACTCTTAAGGGGTGGCACATGTCGAATAGCCAAGGCTGGAAAGGCCCCTAACTGCTTTGGCGGCAGAGGCAGGCTGTTGCCACGGCTGGGGCAGAAGCTAAGGAGGATGAGGGAAACTGAGGGTGAAGAGGTACTGGAGCCAGAGGGAGCACCACACAGTAACACCTGTGCTCAGACTCCAAGACTGCTGATCTCAGAGTGAGAAGCCAACTTCCGAAGGAGGTGTGAACATTAACGGAGAGTTGACTGCTCCTGATTGGCAGCAAGGAGGCTGAGAGATGACGTCATGTCCTAGGTCAAGACGCCTGTTCCCCTACATGCCCACGCTATGCACTAGACAGCTTCAAAAACCCAGCTCCCTGCTCCTCCCATTGCCTTCACAGGGTGGGGGCTACTGAAGTGGAGCATCGTGTCCAGCAGGACTTTGGGGGACGGGAAAAGAAAGCTGTCAGCTTGACAGCCCCCAGCCAAGCTCCGTCCTCACAGCAGGGAGGACACTGCCTATCGCCTACACCAAACCTTTAATCCCCCTAGTCTGTGCGGCCCCAAACAGCCTGTGACAGAAGAGGCCCGATCAAGAACAGACCTGGGAAGGATCACAAATCAGGGCCCAGGGTGTGCGTGTGTGTGTGTGTGTGTGTGTGTGTGTGTGTGTGTGTGTGTAAGATAACTGGCAATTCCCAATTCCCCCCACCTGCAGTGATGGTGGTGGCGGGAGCTCAGCCAGCGGGTGACAGCGGGCGCCCAGGGTAGGCCTCGTGCCCTCTCGGTGAGGGTGACTGAATCTGCCAGCTGTGGGGCCTGTCCGTGCCAAGTCTGCCCTGGCTCCGTCTAGTCGTAATCGATGCTGGCGCCAGGCCAGGCCCCCTGCCAGCTCCGGTCACACTCGGCTAGGCTAGCGCGAGAGGCCCAGCCCATTAACTCCTCGCCAAGGCCCATTGTCTGGGTCCCTGCCCAGTGGTTTATTTACTCCAGGCTGGACGGGAGGTGGCGGCCAGCGCGGGCAGGCTGGAGAGGATGGGGTGCAGGGGAGGCCTCTAGAGCCCCAGGGCAGGCCTGCTGTTAGGGCTTTTTGTTGGGATTTTAGTGGCTTGAAAGATTCCTGGTAGAAGCAGAAGCACCTCCAAGCCACCCCAGGGTTCCCATCGGAGGTGCAGGCGCTGCAGAATAAAGACCCTGAAACCACACCCACGACCTTTAAATCACACTCACCTCCAAAGCCCCCTGAAGAACTTTTTTTTAAAAAAACCTCTAATAAATACTGTCTTGTGCTTTTAAAGTTGCCGTTTAAATGTTTTCATCACAAGTTTAGTTACCAAGATCATTCTTTCCAGTATCTTCATTATACGGAATAGTCACAAAGTTTTAGTGACATTTTACAATTATAATTTAGCATTTACTGGGTGGTGGTGGCCTATGCCCTTAATTCCAGCACTCAGGAGGCAGGGACAAGTACATCTCTGTGAATTCAAGGTTAGCCTTGTCTACAGAGTGAGCTCCAGGACAGTCAGAGCTACACAGAGAAACCCTGTCTGGGAAAAAACAAAACCAAAACCAAAACAAACAAACAAACAAACAAAAAAACACCAAATAAATAACATCTCTATCTTTTTTTTTGTCTAAATTTTCATTTCATCTATTTGCTTCTTTCTATGACGTGAG
Source organism: Myodes glareolus (assembly GCF_982192425.1). NCBI lineage: Eukaryota > Metazoa > Chordata > Mammalia > Rodentia > Cricetidae > Myodes > Myodes glareolus. The sequence continues at coordinate 60,373,446 of NC_142035.1, forward strand.
TGGCTTGTGTCCTCGTAGGCTAGAGGACAACTTGTAGGATCTGATTCTCTCCTTTCATCGTGTGGGTCCTGGGGCTCAAACTCAGCCTTTACCTTCTGAGCTATCCATTTGACCTGATTTCTCATTTGCTTGTTTGTTTTGTTCGAGACAGAGTCTCACTTCATAGCCGAGGTTAGCCTGGAACTCGCTATATAGTCCAGGCTAACCTCCAACTCACTTGTGGCCATCCTCCTGCATAAGTGCTGCAATGATAGGTGTGAGCTAGTGGAGTTCTTTTAAATAACCAAGGCTGGCTAAATAGCACAGCATCCCCTCCCCCCAGCAGTTTTGCACTGAATGAAAATGAGGACATGATTGTACCTAGGTGTAGGGGAGAAGAAGGTTTTTATTGTAGATGTGAGGGAGAGAACAGCCAGAGGCCTCTGGAAGAGTCCAGATGGAGCATGGCCAGCAGCCTGGGCCATGAGAAGAGAGAGAGAGTAGGGGTCTGGGGGGAGAATAAAAGAGAACCAAATGAGGAACCAAGAGAGAGCATAGTCAAGTGGCTGGGTTTTATAGGGAAAGAGAAGCCGGGTGGGGTGGGGGGAGCAGAGCTCAAGGGTTGGAGAGGTTTTTTTTTTGGGGGGGGGGAAGGCTAAGAGAAGCCTGGTACCAGCATCTGCTTTGATACATTGAATAGGCATCTCAGTTAGTCATTTCCCCCAGGTTTCTCTGAGACCTAACGTGAACCATTCAATATTCATTTAAAAGTCATAGTGGAACAAACTAAAGTTTCTGTTGGTTCATGTTTTTGAGAAAAGGTCTTAGTGTATAGCCCAGATTAGGCTGGCCTCAAACTGAAGATTCTCCTGCTTCAGCCTCCCAACTAATCCTTCACTTATTTATTTATTTCCTTCTTCTTCTTCTTCTTCTCCTTCTTCTCCTTCTTCTTCTTCTTCCTCTTCTTCTTCTTTTTGAGCTAGGGCTTACCCTGGCTGTCCTGGAATTCACTCTATAGACCAGGCTGGCCTTGAATTTAGAGATATACTTGCCTTTACCTCCCAAGTGCTAGGGTTAAAGGTATACACCACTATTAACCAGCTCCCTTTTAAGAATGTTTGGTTTTATGGGTGTTTTAGTTGTTGTTTGTGGTAGTTTGGATAAGAATGACCCTCACAGATTCATGATTTTGAATGCTTGGTCATGGAGAGTGGCACTATTGAGAGATGTGACCTTGTTGGAGTGGGCGAGGCCTCGTTAGAGGAAGTAAGTCACTGGGGGTGGGCTTTGAGTTGTGTGTGTCTCAGTTTACTTCCTGCTTCTTGCCAGCACCATGTCTGCCTGCATGATGACATGTTTCCTGCCGTGGTGATAATGAACTAACCCTCTGAACTATAAACTAGCTTCAGTGAAATATTTTCCATTGTATGAGTTGCTGTGGTCATGGTGTCTTCATAGCAGTAGAAACCCTGATGAAGACACTGGTTTTTTGTTTTGTTTTGTTTTCTTTCTCTTTTGAGACAGCCAAACTGGCCTCAAATTCAGAAGTCTGCCTACCTCTTGTCTCTTGAGGCCTGGGATTAAAGGTGTACATGACCAGTCCTGGGTGTTTTTAAATTCAGTTTAATAAAAAAAAACTTGAAGTTTTATTTTACTAGTAACTATGTGACTATGTGGCAGGGTGTGTGTGCAGGGATGTGCATGTGAGACTCCAGGTGCCCCTGGAGCCTGGAAGACAGCAAATGCTCCTCTGCAGCTGGAGTTACTAGCCAGGAAGCTGCCGGATGTGTCTGGCAGGAATGAAACACAAGTCTTCTGCAACTTTGTGATATTGCACTCACTAAGCTCCTGAGGTTGAGCTTGAACTCCTGATTCTCCTAGTTCCATCTTCTAAGAGTCAATCAAAAACTTTAGCACATTTAATAAAGCTCTGAATGTTAAAAAATTTTATTGTTATGATTTCAGTTATTGTAATTGTTAGTATTTAATTAATCAGAACAGCATTTATTATAAAATTTGGTAAGTTTTACATGCAAGAAGTAAAGTTATATTGGCAATGTATCTCTTTTTAAAAAGATTGTTTTTGCACGTGTGTGTGTGATATTGTGTGTGCACCACAATGCATTTGCTCTTGTGTGGGTCAGAGACCAACTTATTGAAGTCACTCTCCTTCTACCACGTGGGTGCTAAGGACAGAACTTCAGTTGTCAGACCTGGCAGGGAAGCACCTTCCCCTACTGAGCCAATCTTGTCTGCCCAGAAATGGATCTCTTAATGAGATGATTAAGCATTTTTTGTTCGTAATTGGTGCATGTTATGTGACAATGATAATGGCTTGTGGCTAGACTGACGGACACATTTCAACCTCAGTTTCACTCTGTTTGTGGATCACAGACCGCCCTGCTTTGTGAGGTCTCATTATGCTGCTTAGACTGACCATAAACTCCTGACCCCCCTGCCACGGTGAGCGTTGAGATCACAGGTGTGCGCTACCAGGCCCAGCTCAGGCTTTGTCTTTGAGAAATAGTATATCCAAACAAATAAATATAGAGTCGGGGACCAGTGTGTTTTACTCTAGGGATGTCATTCAAGTCTTTGAACTTCTTCCAAGTTATATAGTATTATCAGAGAATCAGTGACAGTTTGATTAGTAAGCCCTTCAGTTTTGATGACAGCAGAGTGCTCAGCTTGCTCCTCCATCACTTCACTGACTTCATTATTATCTTCTCCGTGATCCCCGGTTGTCGCTCTGGGCGCCGTGGGTCTCATTTCTTTCGTTCTTCCCTTTTCCTTTGTAGTGTGGCTGCGATAATGCATGCCTGTGTCAGTATGGAGGCGAGAGGGCATTCAGGCAGTCTCCACTTTTTCTGAGATGAGGTCTCCCTCTGGCCTGGAACTCTGCAAGCAGACGTCTCCATGTCTGGAGTCGAGCATGTACCACCACATCCAGGGCTGGTCTGGCTTGTGTATGGGTGTGGGTGTGTGTTTAATGTGGGTTGTGGGGACCAGATTCAGGTCCTCGTGCCTACAAAGTATTCACTATTATCAGCCGAACCATCTCACCAGTCCCTTGAGGTTTCTACCTTTAGGGACATTTCTTAGTGAAGCTCTCTCCCCAAAGTGAGAGGGGGTGGGTATTTGTATATTGATACTAATCCTGCATACCTACCTCTTAGGAATGATTTCTGATTCTTTTCCTTCTTTCGTTCCACTTTTAAAAATTGCTTTATGCATGTAAGCGTTTGTCTCTCTTTGTGTATATGCACCACCTGTATGCCTGGTATCCTAGAGACCAGAAGAGGGTGTCAGGGAGTCTGGACCTGGAGTTACAGAGGGCTGTGAGTCACGGGTGGTGCACGGAATGGAATCTGTGCTTTTAATCACTGAGCCGCCTCTCAAGACCCCTTACCCTCTTCTTAGTATGTAGCTCTGGCTGGCCTTGAACTCACTCCCCAATGCTAGAATTAAAAGGGTGTCCACCACAGCCAACTCACCCCACTTTGAAGTGCATCTTTTGCTTTTTCTCTCCACTTATTTATTTAGTAGGGGTGGTTGTGGTGCTGTGGGTCGAACCTAGGCCTTTTGTGAGCTCCACTGAGCTTCAACCCAGCCCTGCATGTCCTTTGAGGATTGTCAAACCCATCCCTTCTAGTGTTGCTAGACTCTATATCACTCTGTCCATTCAGATTTTAGTTCCTGGCTCATGGTCCTCCTCCCTACAACTGCTCATCATTCTCAGGCCTTACCATTCATTCATTCATTCATTCATCTTTTCATGCAACACTTACTGCACATCAGACACGCTGCTTCAGGTTGAAGCTTAAGGGATAAATCAGAGAGACATAAACTGTCTCAGCCTGGAAGAGCTTACATGCTGATGGGAGAAGGGCTAGTTAACAAAGAAGCCCGTCCTGCATGATATGTCAGGGAGGAAGCCTGGGAACTAGAACAGTGATGAGGGAGTAGCAGCAGGGATGCTAGAGATGGTACCCAGAGATCTTCCCAACTCTCCCTGCTCTGGGTTGAGAACCGCTCCCCTCTCGTCTTGTTCTTTGGCATCTGCCACCCTCATGGACATACTTCATACCACAGCATTTCCAAGCCCCCACTCTGGGAACCCCACTCTTGTTTCCCTTCCTTTATCTCATTGAGTGAGCCTGATTTCATCATCTGCCGACCCCTTTGGCCTCCTCCTCCTCCAGCTAGAGTCCATGTTCCACCACAGCCGACAGCCGTTTGTAGGAGCTCTCTGCCGCCTCCCCTGTCTCCTTTGCGCTGGACTCTCCTGGAGGAGCAGCCTCCACCACACCTGCACTGAGCGGTGTCACTGGGGCCATCCGTAGCCATGCTGACTGGCCACAGGCACATTTCTGATCACGGTCCTCATGGAAGCATTCAGCTTGCCCACAACCTTACTGTGTTTCCCTGCTGACTTGCCTGCCCAGCTTTCCCAGTGAATTACCTGGCTAAATCGTCTCCACTCTGGAAGATTCCTTCCCTTTCTTCTCACTAACAGCTGATGAACTTCCTTCTTTTGAGAGAAAACAGAAGCAGGGTGCTTGCCTTCCCCCAAGGTCTCATATGGTGTCTGTATGTGTGCCCTAGCGACTCCCTTCCCGTCTCACATTGAGTGAATGAATGCATGGGTGGGTATGCCCATGTGTGGCCTCTTCTCTCATTCCCGAGCAACCCCAGCCCCTGTGTGTCACATCTTCATCCTCCCCCTCCCCCAGAACCATTTCAGTTACTCTTCTATTGCTGTGAGAAGATGCCCTTACAAAGTCAGCTCACGAAAGGAAGTATTTAATTGGTACTTATGCTTTCAGAGGGCTCGAGTCTGTAATGGCAGGACAAAGGCATGATTGTAGAAAGATCTGAGCACTTATGTCTGATCTGCAAGCAGGAGGCAGATAGGGAGACTCTGGGAATGGTCCCAGGGTTTCAAACCCCCAAACCCACCTCCAGTGACAAATCTCCTCCAGCAAGACCACATCTCCTAATCCTTCCCAAGCAGTTCCACCAACTGGAGACCACATATTCAAACATAAGAGCCTATGAGGATTATTCTTCTTCAAACCATCACAAAGACTCATTCCATCCCCCCACTCTGTCCACTTGAGTCCCACACCACCTCCCCGACCAAGCTGATCATTTTCTTCCTGACAGAATAATGTAACTCTCATCTTACAAACAAACACTTCTTAGACTCTGTCCCCAGCTTCTGTCCTGCCCGCTCCCTCTGCTTTCTGCACATCCCCTTGCATTTGTGCTGGCTGCCCCCCCCCCCGCCCCCTTCCCTCCGTCCTCACCTCCTTCTTTCTGTGCACTGAGATTGTCCGAGTCACCAGTGACTTCCTTGTGGGCACACTCAGAGGTCCATCTCTTGTCCATCTCTCATCAGCGCCTCACTAGCACTGCAAGAAGAACTTTGGTTCTTCTGTGCCTTCACTTGGCGGTCAGGACACCACACTGGCCGGCTTTCTTTCTCTGTGGCAGATCTTTGTCCTCCTCCTTCCCTGGATCTCCCTCTTCTTGACCTCTAAATATGAGCATGGCTTGGGAAACTTCTTTCTGAGTTAGAAAATAAATAAGATTTATTTTCTTCTTCTTCTTCTGTCTTGGAACTAGCTCTTGTACACCAGGCTGGCCTTGAACTCACAGAGATGTGCCCGCCCCTGCCTCCCAAGTGCTGGGATTAAAGGTGTGCACCACCACCGCCAGGCTCGACTTATTTTCTGCTTATCGCTGGTTAGATCTACCTAGGCCTCTACCCTACGGAATTTGGAAATTGGAATCTTGGCGAGTGATATGGGAGAAAGTAGACAATAAAACAGTGAGCTTTATTTCTACGCACTGTCAGAAACAACAACAACAACAATAACAACATAAACAAAAACAAAACAAAACAAAAAAAACAGTGGGCTTTAAAGTTAGGTGGAGGTGGTGCACGCCTTTAAATCTAGCACTCAGGAGGCAGGCCGATCTCTGTGAGTTTGAGGTCAGCCTTGTCTACGTAGTGAGTTCCAGGAAAGCCAAGGCCACACAGAGAAACCCTGTTTCAGCAAACAAGCAAACAAACAAACAAACAAATAATGGCTAGCATGCCTGGCCTGTGGGAACCCCACTCTACACTCACAAGCCGTGTAGCTGCAGTGTTAATGAGTCTCCTCATTAAGAGGAGTAAGAAGGCAGTGTCCCTAGGGCCTCCCTTCAGCAGCTTTGAGAAACAGGCTTCATAGAACGAGTAGCTGACTTGGGGATGTGATTCCAGATCGCAGGAGTGATGGGGAGGAATAGAGAAATAGGGACATTGGGGTATTGCTGCAAGATATGTTAAGAAATGAGTCACCACTGGGCGGTGGTGGTGCACGCCTTTAATCTCAACAGAGACAAGCAGATTTCTGTGAGTTCAAGACCAACATGATCCTACAGAGTGAGTTCCAGGACAGGCCCCAAAACTACAGAGAAACCCTGTCTTGAAAAACAAAAAACAAAACAAAACAAACAAACAAACAAACAAAAAGAAAGAAAGAAAGAAAAGAAAAAGAAAAAAAGTGTGTTACCTCTATTGGTGGCTATTCTTTGATCCTTCTAAGATTTAGAAAAGTATTTCAGAATTTGCCAGAGAGCCCCAAAGCTCCTATGCAGTACCTCATAGAACGAACCATTCTGTATTGTGTGTGTGTGCGTGCGCGCATGTGTGTGTATATGTGTGTCTGTGTGTGAATGATTTAGAAAAGTATTTCAGAATTTGCCAGAGAGCCCCAAAGCTCCCATGCAGTACCTCATAGAACGAACCATTCTGTACTGTGTGTGTGTGCGTGCATGTGTGTGTATGTGTGTCTGTGTGTGAATGATGTATGATTTATGTAGGGACCGTGTGGAGGTCTGAGGATAACTCCGTGGAGTCTGTTCTTTTCTTCTGCCTTTTGTTTTGGAACTCTGTAGACCAGGCTGGTCCCTAACCTAGGGATCCACTTGCCTCTGTCTCCTGAGTACTGGGATTAAAGGCGTGTACCAGCAAACCCAGATCCTTCTGTCTTCATACGAGTCTCAGAGATGAAGCAACTCACTAGGCTTGTGTGGCAACCACTGTTACCCTCTGAGCCATCTTATTGGCCCTTATTCTTCTAATTCTAGGTGGATCATATGACAACACTAAGCACGTGTAGTAACTGTCCCTGTACTGTCAGGAGGTAGGAAGCCTCCACAAAGGTCCAGACAGGGGCATTTACGTGACACTTGCCAAGACGTATGTAAAACTGGCTATTGCAGTAGAGGTTAGAACAAGAAGCGAGGCTGGGGACATTTATTAGTTTCTAAGTAAGATTTTATGTTTAGTTTTTCTTTTGTTTATGTGTCTGTGTGCATGCCTGCATGAATAGACACATCATGTGATTCAGGTCCCCACACAGGTCAGAAGAAGGCATCAGATCCTCTAGAACTGGGACTATAGGCAGCCGTAAGTTACCTGATGTGGGTACCGAACCATCACTCCAGCCCAATTCAAGGACATGGGTCTATGCACACATGTCCAGCGTGGATGGGGATAACTTGACCTTTGCTCCATAGCATTCTTCAGGCGATTAAACGAATAGCTGCGTGTTCACCCCTCAGCAGCGTCCATCAGTACGGTGGAGACCCTTTCCCTGACATCTCCTTTGCCTACTAAACATCGTGGATGCCTGGCGTGTCAAAAGCAGAGTTGTGATCCCCCGTTCCTCCCCTCACCCAACTCTTTGTCCACACAGTTTTCCTTCCCCCCAACCCCTTACACTAGTCCCTTACCAAACTCCGACTTCAAAATACACCCCAGCCTGACCTCCTCATTAATTCCCATCACAGAATGGCCAGTCCCAGCCAAGTCTCCATGAAGCTGTGCCTGGCCCCATGCCATAACCTCCCAACTGTCTTCCTGCCTCTCCCTCTCCTCTCTGGTGCCTCTATATTTTATTCTCCCACAGTGACCTGAATGACTACAGCAACTCTCTTAATGGCCCATGATCCTTCTTAAAACAACAGCTTTATTGAGATATAATTCACACACCATGTAATTCACTCCTTTAAAGTGTACAATTCGATGGCTTTTTGGTATATTCATAGGGTTGTGCAAACATCACCACAATCGGTTTTAGAACATTTCCATTATCCCTCCCCGCAAAGAAACCCAGTATCCATTAATGTTCTCTCCCTGCCTGCTTCTTCCCAGCCTCTAGCTCCAGGCAACCACTAATCTACTGCCTTCTTCCTCTACAGATTGTTCTATTTTGGGTGCTTCATATAAATGGAATCGCGTAATTGTTGTGGAATATCATTTTAACTGGGCAAAGCTGTGTCACATTTGCTTATGCTGCGGAATACTACTTGAGCTGTGTAAAGGTGTGTTGCACGTATTTATACTGCATTTGTTTACTGATGTAAGGATGTGCGATTAATCATGTAAAGATGCGTTGCCTTTGTTTCACCTTACCTGCCTAAGGCACCTGATTGGTCTAATAAAGAGCTGACCGGCCAATAACTAGGCAGGAGAGGGACAGGTGGCATTTTGGGGCAGAGAGAAGGAATAGGAGAGTGAGAAGGAAGAGAACAAGACAGAAAGAGGGGGACACTGCTCGGCAAGAAGCCAGGCAGCAAACAGCCAGCCAGACACAAGAAGCAGTGAAAGTAGGGATACACAGAAGCAAGAAAGGTAAAAAGTCCCGAGACAAAAGGTAGATAAAGTGAAACAGTTTAAGTTAAAGGAGCTAAGAAGAAGTGAGCTTAAGCTAAGGTGAGCATTCATAACTAATAAGTTGTCTCCATGTTATGATCTGGGAACTAGCTGGTGACCCAAAAGAAAAAGCCTGGTCCATGTAATATGTGATCTTTGTGACCATTTCTTTTCCCCTTTATTCCTAAGTAGAATCCAAATGCCTGAGTGCGGGCATGATGGTGTGTGCCTGGTGCCAAACATGATGGGTGTCGTTCCAGCATTCAGTAGTTCAGGGCAGGAGGATGGTGGGTTAGAGGTCGGGCTGGGCTATCTAGTAAGACATAAACTGTGCCAGAACAGGTGTGGTGGCACATACCTTTAAGTTCAGAATTCTAGGAGGGAGAGGCAGTCAGATCTCTGTGAAGTTGAGGCCAGCGTGGTCCAGATAGCAGGTTCCAGTGAGACCCTGTTTCAAAGAGACAAAACAAAAGCAAAAAGATGAAACACAGTGAGATACTTGTCAAAGCTTTCCCCCCAGGTCTGGTGAAAACCCACCTCGCTATACTTTATATTCATTCTCTATTTTTTGTATGTATGTATTATTGTTGCTCTTTTTAGTACAGAATTCCATGTATCCCAGGCTGACTGGGCATTAGGCCTTACCCTTCCTCCTTTCTGTCAAATTGTCTCCCTTGTTTTTGCTGGCCTGCAAGTTTCCAGGGCTCTCCTCTCTCTGCCCCACTCCTGCCAGAGGAGCCCTGGGATTACAGATAAATTCCTCCATCCCAGTGTATTCTTAGGATTAGAACTCAGGTCCTCACCTTTGCATAGCAACCTCAATGAGGCTTCTCCCAGTCCCTGAAACCGCTTTGTCTCGAAGAGGAGAACATAGGAAGAAAGTAGAAGAAGAATTGCTTTCTTGAATTTTTCCTCGTTTTAGGTGATCATTACAGAAAGCAAACCAAATTTTAAAAAAAAACTCACCATCCTATTTATGAAATGTATAGTTATGTGAGTCCCTAGAATCTTTCTAGAAACTGAAAGCATTCAGCAGTCATGGTTGGGTACAGAGTGTAACCCAGCTCCAGCATTGACTATGGCACTTAGAGTGTGGCCTGTGAGTTCTCCAAAGACAGGCTCCCGATTTTGTTTTGTTTTCTTCAGAGTGTTCCCAACACCAGCACCAGAGATCACCCACAGAAGCCACTCAGTTAACGCTGTTGAATGAGATATGAATTAATGAACAAGCAGAAACATTTCCTAATTTAGCAATGGAGCCTGTGCACCTTGGCAAAGGGTCTATGCTGATATGATAGTGTAAAATGGGTGTCTCTGAGCAAGGAGGAAAAGAGAAAGGCCATTTGGGAGGGCCAGAAAGTACACTGTAGGTCTGGCCAGTAGCTCTCCCAAAGCAGCCTTTCTGTGTTTTTCTTGTCAGCAAAGTTCCCAGGATCATAATGAGCAAATACTGGTTATAGAGTTAAAACCACCATGAAGCACATGTAATTCACTGTGGGCAAAGTCATCACGGCACCTGCTTCTCTAGAACCTTTATTTATTTTTAAAATATGCATTTGTGGGGTGTGTGTGTGTGTGTGTGTGTGTGTGTGCGCACCTGTGTATATGGGTATTGTTGTGCATGCAGCACCTATGGAGGCCAGAAGAGGCTGTCAAACTCCCCCTGGAACTGGAGTTACAGAACGTTGTAAGCAATCTTGTGGGTGCTGGGAATGGAACCCAGGTCCTCTAGAAGAGCAGCCAATGCTCCTCACCACTGAGTCATCTCTCTGGGTCCTTCCCTCTTTCACGACGCTTTGGCTCTGCACACCTGGAGACAATCAGAACTCCGTGGTCACTCTTTGGCGAGAGCTCGGACCCTTTGGTGTGCTATGCGGCACTGCTGTAAATGGGCCAGGCATGTTCTGGAGCACACAGTGCTCTCCTGACACTGGCTCTGTTCTGGCGCCGGACATGATTATACACTGACAGGAAGGTGATATTAGGTGGAAGTCAAGACCAAAGCTTGCCCTATGCTTACCCAGCACACACCCTTGCCTCTCCCAGGCCCTTGCTATCACCTTGCAGCTGGCCTAGTCCTGAATTGTAGTTTCTGCCAGGCCTCTCTTACGTTCTTTCCCACATCTGACCTAGGGGGTCACTGAGATGGGCAGCTCTGTCTCCTCGCAAGCCTCCTTTGCCGAATGGTCTCTGCAACGGGAGACAATGTAACTCTGGGTTTGAGGCCATAGGGTCCGGCAGGGGAAGTGCCCAGTGGTAGCAGTCGACCTGGGGCTGGCTGCAAAAGAAGCCAGAGCCCTGTCACAGTTCAGGCCTGTCACATTCCTACCATCTGATCCCTCCATGTCCTCTGGCTTTGGCACCAGGTCCAAGTGAGTATTCCTTGGTTGTGCTCTGGAAGCAGTACCCCAGGGGTCATCAGGCAGCTAACTCCTGGAGTCTGAGTGTATATTTTGCAGGCCAGAGGTAAGGATATGGCAATTAGACTGAGTTTCAGGTTCAGCTAGGGCTTGGTGCAGGGAGATGTCTCAGCACAGAAGTTCCCAGTACGTGTTGCCTCAACCTGTTTCAGGATATCCCTATATCCGGGATCTGGTTCAGAGGGAAACTGGGTCCTTAGCCAGGACCCTATGGCAGGCTGATTTTTTTTTTTTTCGGGCTAGAGGACAGGCCTTGTCACACTGCCCCAGTTCTGTGGGTTCAAGACTATTGTGACCAGCTGAAGTCCGTGCCTGCCCAGCGAGTGAGCTCTTCCCTCCCACCCCCCCTGTCACACTCACCCTCTCTTCTGGAGCTCTATGTCCCGCCTCAGGGAACCAGGATGCCAAGCCAACACTAGGAGGCCAGTCAGCAGAGCAGGGCCCACTAGGGGCTGAGGGGCCTCCTGGAGAAGATTTACAACTACTGTCCCTTCCCAAGAAACCCCCTCCATTTTCCAAAACAGAACCTCTGCCTTTGGCACCCAAGCAGGGACCCCAAATTGGTGACACAACCAGAACACTCCCTGTGGCAGCTCCAGAGGGCTCTAAGAACGCCCCATACCATCCTTAGCAGCTGAATGGAGGGTGAAGAGCCCCTTGCAGGCGCCTCAGACTCTGGGGCCTCTCGGGTTCCCTTGGAGGGAGGGGGCTGCTGCGAGCCAGCTGCAGCTGTGGGAAACCACACACCGCAGCCTGCAGGTGCAGGGGGCCTGGGGGAAGGGGAGACAATTAACTATTTCTTGGGAGCAAGCCTTTTCCATTCCCTCCTCTCCCAAACTGTGTGCCCAGCCCCCGCGCCCCGCCCCACCCCTGATACTAGGGAGCATGCGCAACAGGAGTGTGGCACAGGTAGCCAGTAGTAGCGTCAAGCCCCAGCGGTGCAAGAGTCAAGCCTCTGCCTCAGATGCAGGACAACTTCAGAGCTACCGAGAAACCTTGTCACCATGTCCCTTCGTGTCTGGTTACTTTCTTACCATGCAGGGAGGGAAAAGGAAGCCTCGTTTTCAGGGTGTGCCTCTCACCGCCACCTTTGGGTTGCCCACTGAGGACTTTCAAGGGTCCCGCAAGGGCCCGTGGGCCAAGTCTTCTAGGACAGCAAGTGGCTGAGCAGGCTGCTCCTACTCAGCCTGGGCCTCTACAATGCTATCAGTGTACACCAGCGACTCTACGCTCGCCAGGACTTCGAGACTGCTCTGGGACTGTCATGGGCTGGAAGCCACGCGAGGGAGAGCTTTCTCTCACAGCTTCCAGACAGCTCTTTCAGCTGTACCTGTCCCCAGAGGCTGACTCGTTGCTTAACGCTGCCAGCTGCCTGCTCCGTTCACGCGGGTCAGATTCCTGCTCCTGTCAATCCTCCTGCTTGTTGGAGCATCTGCCAAGAGCAGTCTTTACAAAATGGGCGGGAGGCTTAGTGTCCTGCCGGAGAAGGCTCGCCTTGACCTTGTCTTAGTCCTATCCCGACTCTCAAGTTCGTTTTTATTGTTCCCAACAGAAACATAACCCAATCACTACTGTCCACCCCCTCCCATCCCTGCCACAAGAGGGTTTCTTCGTGTAGCCTTGGCTGTCCTAAAACTGCTGTGTAGACCAGGCTGGCCTCCAACTCACAGAGATCCACCTGTCTCTGCTTCCCAAGTGTTGGGAATAAAGGTGTGCCCTACCACCGCCCAGCCACTACTATTTTATTCTGCCTAAATATGAGAAAGGAAGAACAAGGTTTTTTTCTGCTCACGTGGTGGGCCCGTACGACTTGTTGCTCCAAGGATTGGAAAATATACACTTGTCCCAGAGGAACTCACAGACAGTCAGGGCAGATGGCTACATTCTAGTCAGAAAAACCCAGACTCTGAGAGGAAGCCCTGAGTTCTTAAAGGGCAAAGGACGGGGCTGCTGAGAAAGCGGGTAGATGTGTCACACATCAGTGTTGGCTGTTTGGAGTGGGGCCCAAAGGGGTGGAGGGCTTAGCAACAAACTGGGCAATAAAAACGTTTATAGTGGGCGGGAGAGATGGCTTAATGGTTAAGAGCACTTGCAGGTTTTGCAGAGGATTGGGGTTCCATTCCCAATATCCACATCAAATGGCTCACAACTGTCTGCAACTCCAGTTCTAAGGGATCCAATGCCTTCTTCTGGCCTCTGTGGATACCAGGCAGCTTGTGGTGCACAAATACATGAAAACAAAGCATTCATACGCATAAAGTCTTTTAAAAAAACTTTTTAAAAAGTGTGTACGGTAATACGGTTGCTTCATAGTCCCTCTACAGCAGTAAGGCACTGATTCAAAGGGCTTTCAGAATTTAGGACATTGGGGTCATCAGGTAAGACTTCCTTTTGCTTTGGCCATACTGGGAATTGCGCACAGGGCTTCACTCATGCTAAGCAAACTGTCTACTGCGGGGCTGCATCCGCAGGCCACATCTACCCACAAGGCTAGGGGTGCAATGTAATATATCTTTCAAATTATGTTTAATTAATTAGTTATGTGTGTCTCTGTGCACACGTGTGCACACGCACATGCTATGGTACTTATTTAGAAATGGGAAGACACCTTGCAGGAATGGTTCTCTCCTTCCACCATGTGGGTTCCAGGGATTGAATTCAGGTCCTCAGACCTGGCAGCGTGTGCCTTTATCGCCTGAGTCACCTTGCTGACCTCTCCGCTCTGGCTGGCTCTTTTTTCTGTTTTAGTTTAGTTTAGTTTTTGAGACAGGATGTTGCTAAATTTCCCAGACTGGCTTTAAATGTGTGATCCTCCTGCCTCAGATTCTGGAATAGCTGGAATTATAGACTTGTGCCACTGGACCCTGTTACTAGAAGGTTACTAGAAGGGGGCATTTGACCTGAGGATACCATAGAGAGAGCTGGAGGAAGGCAGACTTGAGTCATGGGGACCTTGGCATGGGTGCAGAGACTGGAAAGATGTCTCTTCCTTTGAGGAGACCTGGAACAAAGCATGTGACTGTCAAGAACTTAATTTAGATGAACTTTAGAGACGGATGGTTGAAGAATTTGAGGCCAGGTTCCTCTGGGCACTAAACTGGCTGGTGGCTTTCTGATCTCTTCCTCCTTGTTAGCATAAATTCAGGTAAGAGTGGATTCCCATGATCAATAAAGAGTATACCCATCAACTGGGAAATCCCAGGTATTTTGAAGCTCTATGCCAAAAAAAGGGGGAACAAAGACAAAGAACAGTCTGGATTAGTCAGTTCTTGTACGGAAAAGGGATCCTGGGAACAGAAATGTAGATGGGGTGGATTTATTTATTTTCAGAGTGAGATTGGATATTTATTTAGTGGGTTATGGAGGGGAAAGGGAAAAGGAGGAAGAGCAGAGAGAGAAGCAGAGCGAGAGAGAAAGAGAGAGAAACAGAAGGGGGAAAGGGAGAAGTGGGGAGAAGGGAGAGACAGAAGCTGCCTCTTTGAGAGGGAGACGGAAGAAGAATTGGGGTGGATTTGTAAGGTCAGAATTGATGGTATTGAGGCTCAGTAAAGTTTGACAGTGTGACATTAGATGAACTAAGGAGACTAAAGCTGAAGCCCTGAGGTGTCTCTGACCTCCCCAGCACACCCTGTGTCTACTCTCAAGCCTCTCTCCCCTAAACATTAGAAACGTTTCTCTGACGTCACCAAAGACCAGACTCACCAAGGAAGAATACAGTATTCTTCAGTCTTTTAACTGAAACATCTAAAGACCAAGAATGTGACCAAAAGGTTAGAACTGTCACCCTCAATCTGTATCCAACTACATTCTTAACCTCCAGGGAGGGCAGTAAGGGTGTTCTAGATTGACCCGTGGCCAATGGTCATCAGTCATGCCCAACTGAAAGCTATGGGCCTGGAAACTGGCAGGAGCTTCTGTTGGTGAGCACAGTGATGCTGGTGGGTGAGTGTGCATTCCACAGGGAGGGGCACCTGCTTTGGTCTTCTCCATTTGAGATGCTGACCTGTGTGCCTCTTTTCTTTGGCAGTTCCAGAATCTCATATATAATTTTATTTATTTATTTTTTAAAGATTTATTATGTATACAGTGTTTTGTCTGTCTGTATGCCTGCTGGCCAGAAGAGGGCACCAGATCTCACTACAGATGGCTGTGAGCCACCATGTGGTTGCTGGGAATTGAACTCAGGACCTTTGGAAGAGCAGCCAGTGCTCTTAACCTCTGAGCCATCTCCCCAGCCCCATAATTTTATTTATTTTATACAACCTTTGGCTATGCAGCCTGGGATGGCTTCCAACTCAAGTGATTTCTGCCTCTGCCTCCAAGGGCTGGTGTTGTAGGCATATGTCATCATGTCTGTCCTGAGTAATAAAAATTACTGTCTAGAATGGGCTAAAGAGTAAGTCCCTATCTCAAAACAAAAACATAAAGAAAAGAATTAGGGGAAGTGTGGCTGGAGAGGTGGCTCAGGGTTTAAGATTGCTTACTGTTGCTCTTCCAGAGGACCCAAGTTTGTTTCCCAGCACCTATTCCAGACGGCTGATGACTGCCTATAACTCCAACTCTAGAGTATTCTATATCCTCTGTCTTCCCTAGCAAAAATAATTTTTTAAAAATATTTTTAAAATATTTAAAAATTAGCCCCGGTGGTGGCGATGACATACACCTTTAATCCCAGCACTTGGGAGGCAGAGGTAGAAGGATCTCTGTGAGTTCCAGGCCACCCTTGTCTACAGAGCAAGTTCTGAGACAGCCAGGGTTATACAGAGAAACCGTGTCTCGAATGCCACCCCCCCCCCAAAAAAAAGAAGAAAAGAAAAGAAATGAAAAATTAGGAGCTGGGGACAGACTCAGAGGCACTGCCCTTCCTAACATGTTGAAGACACTGGGCTCCAGATCAGCACTGTAACAAAATAACTAAACAAAGTCCCAAGAACCTTCTTGCTGTAGGAAAAAAAATTATTTTTACTTTCTGTGCATTGGTGTTTTGCCTGCATGTATGTCTGTGTGAGGGTGTCAGATCTTGGATATACAGCCAGCTGTGAGCTGTCGTGTGGATGCTGGGAATTGAACTGAGGTTCTTCAGAAGAGCAGCCAGGGCTCTTATCCATTGCCATCTCTCCAGCCCCCTCTTGTCATATTTTTTAATACAACAGTAATTGTAAGAACAGAACTTTCAGTTAGTTCTAGAAGTTATTAGAATGAATTATTATTTTTTAATTTTTTGACACACTATCAGGTGTCACTGAGTAAATTATCATTTTTTTTTTGGCTTGTTTTTGAGACAGTCTTTTGTTTCCCAAGCTAGTCTCAAAGTGGCTAGGTAGCTGAGGTTGACCTTGAACTCTTGATTGTAGCTGTCTTTCTTTGGACTGCCTGCCCCCTAATAATGACATGAAGACTTATCATTAAGTATGAAAGCTTTGCCTTAGCTTAGGCTTGTTCCCAAGTAACCCTTATAATCTAAATTAACACGTTTATATTAACCTATGTTCTTCCACATGACTCTACCTCTCCTCCGTGCTGACGCCTCCCTTCATCCAAATCGCGCTATGAATGCCCCGCCTCTCAGATTGTTTCCTCAGTACCTATCTTTGCCTGGAAGTCCCACCTCTCCTCTCCTCTCTCCAGCTATTGGCTGTTCAGCTTTTTATTAAACCAATCAGAGGGCGCCATGGTCAGCTGATGTTAGAGAATTGCTGTCATTTGCGTACGAAGATGGGCTGAGGGTGTAACTCAGTTGGAAGAGCCCTGGTCTAATGTTCACAAAGCCCTGAGTTCTATCCCAGCACTGTATAGACCCAGCATAATGAGGCATGTCTATAATCCCAGCATTTAGGAGGTAGAGCAGGAAGACCAGAAGTTCAAGGTTCAGGAGTTCCGTTCTTTCTCAGTCTTTCCTCTCTCCTGTCTACCTCCTTCACCACCTGGAAGCAGCGTGCCCTGAGGAGGGAAGCGGCGGGAAGGGCGTGCCCCGTGGAGGCCCTGCCTTATATACATCACTGTGGACTCTCCTTATAACCAGAAAGGTTATTTTGAGGAGAGAGGCTTGGGACTTGAATGTCTGAGACAAAGGAGTTACAGGCAAAGCCTGTATTGTATTGGGGTGAGGAGGGCTGCTGGCCTGATGAACTGGGTACTCCCAGAAGGTGAAGCCCCTCCTTCTGCCTCTCCTCCTCTCTGTTTGCTGAGAGAGGCAGTGCCTGGGATGGGGAAGGGAGGGTATGGGGCCTTTGACTCTGAAGCTTCCAGCCCCATTGGCCTTAACACTTCTGCTGAGGTCTCCGGTGCTCACCCAGGCCGACTAACACACACCCTCTTGTGTTCACATATGTGCACACATTGTGTGTGGCAGGAGCATGTCAAGCGCCATGCCTGCCTGCCTTTGGGCCACCGCTGAGAATTACCACACATGGACCTGGCCTTGCTCTTCCTCTCTGCTTTTGCTTTCTGCCAACGCTAGATTTGGCAGGATTCAGGCCTTCAGACCAAACGCCCCGTGGAGAACAGCTTGTTCCCTTCTCCCACACCGTCACCCACCCTTCCACCTCCAACACTGCACCCTGCTCTGATGTTGCCTCTAAGAGCCCGGTATTATGACTCACTTTAAAATGGCTCTGGGGTCCACTTGGCTGAAGATACCTGGGTGAGCTGGTGGGAGACTAGAGAGCAGTGTAACTCTGTCCCCTTGCACACTGGAAAGCAAGCAGGCAGTAGATACAAAGTTGATTTTTCTTCCCAGGGAGTGCTGGCACCTAGAAGGGAAATGTAGAGGACCTCAGAAAGACATGGAAGGTGTTTGGGAGCTTGGGGCCTCCTGCTGCATTGCTACCCACAGTATGTATGGCTCTGAGGAGCTATCATGGAATTTGCTTTCAGAAAAATTATGGTCCCTCTGTCACTCCCTGCAGTTCCTATCCCCTCCTAAGTATGTCCTAGGGCTTAGAAGGACAGAATATTTGATTTTAAATCATCATGGGGACTTAAAGAGTAGCGCCAAGTCTTTTTTTTAAAAATTTTATTGTTACTATTATTATTATTATTATTTTGCTGTGACTGCTGAAGGAGTTCAGGGGATGCCACCCTTAAAGACTTCACTTTGGTGACTGGAGAGATGGCTCAGTGGTTAAGAGCACTTGCTGCTCTTCCAGAGGTCTTGAGTTCAATTCCCAGTACCCACACAGACGTTCACAACCATCTGCAACTGTAGTTCCATGGGATCCAATGCCTTCTTCTGACGTGTAGACTGACATGCAGACAAAACACTCATATGTAGCAAACACATAAATAAATACTTTTTTTTTTTTAAAAAAAGATCTCATTTGGTATTCTGATGACTTCAAACTGAAGGACTTGGGAAACGGTTAAGGTTTGGGGATGTGGGGGGGGACTTTCTGTGGGCCATGCTTACCTGCCCCAAGACAGGCACTCTAGAAAAAGCTTGAGAGATAGGAACCTTCTCCTTGAGTCTCTTCCCCAGGCAAGACTTTCACACTTGAGAGGAGACTGGAGGTCCATACAGTGCTCCAGGCTCTGTCGCAGACTGTCACCTGTTCTGAGAGCCCCTTCATCTGTTCTCCAAATCATTTAGTCTTCCCTAAGATGCTCTGGCTACCCTCTGTCCCCACCCTCCTGTAAAGAAGCCACATAGTCTTCTAGATCTTACTTCGCCATTGGTCCCCTCCTCCTTGTCAAACACTGCCCTCCTGTGTGTGACAAATTTGCATACCTTCCTTTCCCCCTCCCCCAATCTCTCCATGCCAATCTAAACTTACTTATCAAATCCTGGGAAGGTAGAGCAGAAATCCTTCCTCGCCCGCACAACATGAAAGTCTTGAAATGGACATTTTAAAGAGACACTCAAGGGAGACATGGCATTGGGAAGACTGGGGTCTGTCCTTCCCAGTTCTGACTGTACCCCCCACTCTTCTCTGACCGGTATGCCCCTCCCCCAGTCCTGTGTGTGACTAAGTACATCAGGCACCTGGAAGCTTCCCAGCTCCTCTACACCAAGAGTTTGGGAGTTTTCAGTAAAACTGTCCGTTGCTCTTTTTGTCTTCCTTCCTTCCTTCCTTCCTTCCTTCCTTCCTTCCTTCCTTCCTTCCTTCCTTCCTTTCTTTCCTTTTTTTGTTGTTTTTTTCAAGGTCTTGCTGTGTAGTCCAGGCTAGGCTGAACTCACAGTATAGCCTAGAATTGCCTCAAACTCACAGTGATCCTCCGGCTTCAGCTTCCCAAGTACTAAAATTATAGGCATGCGCCACCATGACCAGCTATTTCTCCTTTATTATTTGAAATTTATTTTATTATTGTATGTACGTGTGTACTATGAGCATGTGTGGGTATGCATGTGACAGCATCCGTGAGGCGGTCAGAGGGCAGCTTTGTGGGGGTCAGTTCTCCCTTTCACACACCCCCCCCTCCAGCTTGGGCTCTGAGGCTGGAACTCAGGCTTCCAGGCTCATGGGAAGCACCTTTACCTCTTGAGCTTGGATAGCTCTTGAAAGTCTTAGACTAAGAGACCAAAGTCATTCTCTCTCTCTCTCTCTCTCTCTCTCTCTCTCTCTCCTGTTTAATACTATTTTTGAAGACATGGTCTCACGTCGCCCAGTCTGAATTTGGATTCATGACACAGTCACAGTCAAGGTTGACCTTGAATTCTTGATCCTCCTGCCTCTGACCTCCAGGATGCTGGTATTCTAGATGTGCACCACCATGCTTGGTTTCCTTATAATCTTATTTATTTTTGAGACATTATCTCACACTATAACCTAGGCTGCCCTGGTTTTCACTATGTAGCCCAGCTTAGCCTTACACTCCTGGCAGTCTTCCCGCGTCTTCCGAGAGCTGAGATTACAGACGTTGCCAACTCCCCCTACATACTTTGTCTCTGTAAAAGGAAGATATGAAGGATTCAAGTTCTGAATTGAATATCTTACTTAAAAATAAGATTTGTCCATTTGTCTGTCTGTGTGTGGGTAAGCACATGTGAGTATAGGGACCCACAGAGTTCAGAGAGGGCACCAGATTTCCCAGAGTTGGGCTTATAGATGGTTATGAGCCACCTGATGTGGGTGCTGGATAGTGACTTCCAATTGTCTGCAAGAGTAGTAAGCACTCCTGACCCCTAAGTAGTAAGGAGTCCTCACCCCTAAGCCGTTTCTCCAGCCCTCGAGCCTTTTTCTGCTCTATCTGGATCTTAGCTGAAATCAGGTGCTGATTTTCCTCTCTGTTATCACTGCTTCAGCTCCTGTGAGCACCCTAACGTGGCCTTAGAACATTAATTAAAATCGCACATTTTAATACTAGAATTCATCGATTCCAATTTCTTACATTGCAGAGGAAGAAACAGGAGCTAGCCAGGAGATGATTGGTCCCATATCACACGGCTGACTAAGAAGAGAGTGGATCTTAGAACTCAGTGCTTTGATTCCTCCCCGCTGAGCAGCCCCACTGGCTTCAGAGGCCGGGGGCTGGAGCTCAAGGCCTTCTTTAGAGACCGCATTGAGAAGATGAGGTGCTGCCGCTGCCGCAGAGGCAAAGTTCTTGTTCTAAGTTTCACTGTCCCCAGTGTACTGGGTCTGGGGTGGGAGGAGGTCGGGGGAGAGGAAGGCTGCTGAACTGAGCCATGGGCTCTCCTGGGCTCTCAGCCTGGGCTCATGGGGGCTTGTCCAAGCAGCCCCGGGAACAGGTGTGAGCCCTCTGTCCCCAGAGTTTCTTGAAGACAGTTTGTCCTCCCGGGGTGGGGGTGGGAGTGGGGGGACAACAGTCAGCGTAGGCGAGTGAGAGACATTAGTAGGGCCCTGGAGTCTTGTTGCAGCTGCTTCCTGTTGTCAGAGCACTTCCGGATGGAGAGGCTGGTCTCCCTGGCCCTACACACACACACACACACACACACACACACACACACACACCCCTCTCTAAACTGTAACCTGCCTCAGGCACTTCCTATGGATACAGAGGAACCAGCCTTAGGAAGTAAGGACTCACTGAGAAGTTTGGTTCTGGCTTCAAGGCTCACCAGCCCCCTTGGGGGACCGGGTCTCTCTTGAAAAGTGCCCACTCAGTCCTGCCTTTCCCTGTGTGAAAGGTCTCTCTTGTCTTCTCTGCTGTGCCCGATTCTCTTCACTCTGTGCCTTTCTCCTAAGTTTATTCCTCCCCAAGGTTTGCTCACGTACTCTCTCAGCTTACTGGCTTTCCTTGACCATGTAGCAAACCAGTGTGGACCCAGCCTGCCCTGCCTTGTCTTGTGGTTTGACATTTTACCTAGGTTTGTTCTGTCTCTTCCTCAAGACCGACAGACAGGCGACTCTGGGTCCCTAACCACTGCCAATCCTATATAAAGCCAGCTCAGACCTCAGACCTGACCCTGTAACTCAATAAATCCTCAACACAAGTTCTCTCTCTCTCTCTCTCTCTCTCTCTCTCTCTCTCTCTCTCTCTCTCGGTTCCTGCCTGGATTTTAGTAATCTGAGATAGTTTGCCTTGGACACTGGCATGTTGAAAACAGAATGGCACCCACTCTCTTCCGTGGAACACCCTGCGTGGCAGGCACTTTGTCTCCTTAGAGGAAGCTGACCAAGACTTTGCTTCTTTCCAGGTTTGTGGCCCCCATGGCCTTCCAGGCGCCCCTCTGACTCAGCATGAGAGGGCTCTGGGGATGGCCTGAGCTAACCACTCAACCCTTCAAAGGATCCCTGCAGAGTGAGTGCTTGCAAGTGGTCAGTGAGGGAAGGGGAGGGGGCGGCCCCTGCGCGGCTGCCTCTACAAAGTCGCCCATAGAAACCTCGAGCCTCTCTCTCACTTCTGGAAAGTCTTTTCACTCTAGACCTGCAGCAGGGCCTGGATCGTTCTCCCCAGGGGGCCTGAGAAGGGCTGGAGTGGGGGCAGGGAAAGCCGTAACCTGGTACTCTCAGCCCTGCACTCTTCCCCCAATTGTGAAACGGCCTTGGATGAGAGCCAAGCCGGAAGCTGCCTCTAATCTGTGGTCTGGCGCCTGGGGTGTGAGGCCTGAGACAGACACCCCCCTCTCCCGCCCCGCACCGCCCAGTGGTGGCTGAGGCTGACACGTAGGCCCACCTGCCAGGAGACAGCCTGAGTTGTTCTGGGATAATTCAAAGGAGCCTAGGTCTCCATCCTGCCCTGTCCTAGGCAGGTGGGGATGTACAGAGAGTGTGAAGGGCAGTGGCAAGTGAAGGCCTGAACTCAGGACTCCCACTGTCTACTTTTCCTTTCTGACCCTGCTCTGCTTGAGAGTAACTAGAAGGAAGCTGGGCATAGCAGCTCAAATCTTTTAATCCCAACACTCAGGAGGCAGAGGCAGGCGGATCTCTGAGAGCTTAAGGCCAGCCTGGTCTACAGAGTGAGTTCCAGGACAGTCAGAGCTACTTAGTGAGACCATGTCTTGAAAAAAAAACAAAAACAAAAACAAAAACACTCACCGGACCAACCAACTAAACACACACACACACACACACACACACACACACACACACACACACACAATAAAAGTAACAAGAAGGCTAAAGGTTGAACTAGAACTAGAAAGATCTGGAGAGACTTTTGCTTTCCCAGTCAGTGATTCATTGACATAATTATGAGGCTCGGTCAGGTGAGCATTCTGTTGCGTGTCTGTTTCCTCTGCATAAGTCTGCACCTGTTCACCTGCCAGAGCAGTGGAGTGGCTCCCTGGCCAAGCAAGGATGACCGATGACATAGGACATCTGTGCTTTGGGAGTTAGGACACCTGCGAGGTAATCTGTGCAAAAATTCCCACTGTATCTTTTCCTGATTATTAACTTCCAAGCTGGAAAGTTTAAACTTGGGAACCTCAGCATGGTGGTATACACCTTTAATCTTAGCGCTTGGGAAGCAGAGGCAGGTAGATCTCTGTGAGTTCCAAGTCATCTTGGTTTACAGTAGTGAGTTCCAGGCCAGCCTGGTCTACACTAGTGAGTTCTAGGCCAGCGTGTCTACAGTTGTGAGTTTCAGTACAGCTAGAGTTACATAGTCAGATTCTTTCTCAAGAACAAAACAAAAACAAACAAACAAGTTTGGGACTCCTAATCATTATGAATAGAAGGCCGTGTCTCCCACCCACTAAAAATGGAGGGAGGAGGGGGACAGGAGGAGAACATGGCGGGCCTTCTTATTCCAGGTCATTCTGCTGGGCTTGCTCGTGTAACAGCCAGGCATCCCTGCTTGACCTCAGGTTCCTTTTGCACAGCGTGCGGCACACACCCTGCATGAGTGCTGCCCCTGCTTCTGCACAAGACACATGGGGCCAGGGACTGCTTATGGGGTGCAGTCTATAGGGCATAGGGAATCCCAAGTATCTCCCCCAAACTCCAGCATCTGAAGTGCCACCTTAGAATCTTTCCTTCATTCAGCGTTGGCTCAGTTTCCTCCCGAGATGGAAAGCAGAGTGTGGTGGAGCAGTCCCATAATCCCAGGACCCAGAAGGCAGAGGCAGGAGAGTGATGCCTTCTGGGCAAGCTTGTGCGGAGTTCTTGCTTAGCCTCTGGGACTCGATCTCCATGGGAACAACAAAGGAATGAACAGAAGACAGACACACGGACAGACACGCAGGAAGCTGGGATAGGGTGGATTGGGCTCTTGGATGGAGAAACCACAGTGCCCTGGAAGCTCAGTGTTTATCTAAGAGAGCTGTACAGGAAGGCAGGGTTATTGTACTCAGGTGAACAAGGAGGCAGTGTCAATATACACAGATAAACAAGGAGACAAGATTAACATATACAGCTGGACCAAGGTTTAAGTGTAGTCTCTTTAGAGGAGCCATCTTCAGGCCCTAAACATGGTGGTATTGGCGGGCTCAAGCTATGATGGGCATTACTGCATACACTGTCAGCATCTTCACACGGACCAGCAGTGAAGGCTCTGCCCATTTCCCTATGAGCCTCACCCCAGCAGGAGATGGGGAGGCCTTGCCATTTTCCCATGGGTCTGAGGCTGTGGTCCTTGACATGCCCATACCCACATCAGCAATATACTGTCTCTCAGGGTTTCTTCCACTTAGGTTTCCTCTGTTTCCTACCAGCACGAGCTACAAGCTACAAAAACAAAACAAAACCAAACCAAAAAAAACACCACAAAAACAAAACAAGAGAGAGGGAGAGAGAAAGAAAAGAAAAAGGGGGGCGTTTGAGCCTTGTGATGAGCACATTAGGGTGAGATCGCTGACAGGGGCAGCAGTGAGGAGGGAGAGGTGCAGGGTTTCCATAGGGCAGGAAGATGGACTTGGATTGTTTGTGCTCTGGATAGCGGTTGAGTTGGGAAGGGAAGAAGACACTGGCTCCTGGCCTCTCTGGGTCTCGGTTGTGGGATGTTTCTGTACAGGGTCTCGTTTAACTCTCCCCAGTGAGGAAGACCTTCCCATCTTCCATTTGAATTGGAAGGTCTTAGAAACCAAAGTAACTCTCCTGGGCTGGAGAGATGGCATATCACTTGAGAGCCCTGGCTGTTTTTCCAAAGGACCCGGGTTCTATTCCCAGCATCTGCATGGCAGCTCACAACCACCTGCGATTCCAGTTCCAGGAAGGTGATGCTCTCTTCTGGCCTCCAAGAGTGATGTGTATGTTCGTGCGCAGACGCACAGGTAAAACACTCACACACAAGTAGATAAACTTTCTTTCTTTCTTTTTTTTTTTTTTTAAAGTGACTTTCCTTCAGATACATCACTAGAGAGGCTGACTGGGGCCTAGAATGCAAGGGATTGAGGATTCAGGGGACAGGATTTTGCCTGGAGTATAAGGGAGGACAGGGGCTTGGAATGGGGGTCCAGACCCAGAGACAGAACAGCTGAAGGGAGGAGAGTGGGGTACCGGAGCTGGCCAATATCTGCCCCCTCTCCCTTACATCTGTGTGGCCATATCTATGGATATGAATGGTCCAGTCCCCAGTGGGAGTTCCCTTTAGACCGGGCGCATCCATATTGACGTTGTACACTGGGCCCTAAAGGTTCAGTCCTTCTTGCTGTCATTGAACCTATCGGTGCTTTAGTGACAATGGGCATGAAGCATTCAGATCTCAGGGTTGTTAGAGGACTCAAGAAAGCAAAGGTAAGGTGCCTCGAAATGAGCCTGGCACTTCGTAACTCCTCAGTAAAATATGCACAAAGCTGCTCAGCGAAGTTAGTCCGTCCTGGACAGACAGGTCTCTTTTGGATGCCCACACAGTGAGTGTTTGGCACCAGAGGGTGCCTGGTTAGTCCCTGTTCAGTGACTGGACGACTGGTAATCTCCTTGTTCGGCCAGAAAGTTCCAGGCCCCTCCTGAAGCATGCTTTAAAGATAAGGCCCACAATCTAGGATAATGGCTAGCTAAGGCTGTGGTTCTCAACCTGTGGGTCGCGACCCTTTCAGGGGGGTGAACGACCCTTTCTCAGGGATTGCATATCAGATATCCTGAATATTACATATTTACATTACAATGCATAACAGTAGCAAAATTGCAGTTATGAAGTAGGAACGAAAACAATTTTGTGGTCAGGGGTCACCATAATATGAGGAACTGTATTAAAGGGTCGCAGCATTGGGAAGGTTGAGAACTGCTGCTAGGTTCAGGTAAATTATTATCCAAGATCTAGGAGCCCCTGGACGACTAAGACTGCACCTGTCCAATGATGTTATGGCGTCCCCTGCTGGCTATGAGGAATACTGCAGGAGGGCCCCTGAGAGGCTGAGCCAAGGAGCTGATGCCTGCCGCTGGGAAGACACGGGGCCTCCTCAGTTTTATCTAACTAAAGAAGAAAAAAGGCCAGTGCTACTTGGAGGCTAGAGACTTCCAAAGAGGGGTTTTGGGGCGAGAGACCATAGTTCTGACTATATAACTCTGGTTGTCTGGGAAGTCACTAGCTAGATCAAATTGGCTTCCAATTTGCATCTATCTGCCTGCCTCTGCCTCCTCACTGCTAGGATTTGGGGCACATAATACCAGGCCTTCTCAGTTCTGGGAAGTGAAAGAAACTTTAGTAACTAGTGTAAGTCCTTACAGGATGGTGAAATTATCCTTGCAGCTGGAACACAACCCTTTGGGGTAGGTACTACGATCCGAATAAGGTCCAGGACTCACACAAAAGTGAGGGACCAGGATGACTCCAGACCCTATGATTCAAGTTGAAGCTGTTCTCACTGTCTCTATAGGGTACTATAGTTAGCATTACAATCTATCACTTCATGTAGCTGCCGAAGGAGAAAGAAGCCAGAACAGAACCTTACCCGGTAAGCCACAGCCTCATGGTGATATACAGATTAATAGAAATGGGTTAATTTAAGATATAAGAGTTAGCCAGGAACATGCTTAAACTAGTAGGCCAAATAGTGCTGTAATTAGTGTAGTTTCTGTGTGATCGTTCAGGTCTGGGTGGCCAGGAAACAAAAGAGCAGTCTCCTACAAAAACATGGCCCAGAGTATGTGCTGACATGTCAGTGTGGTAATTCCTTGTAGGAACAACACACAGGCTTCCAAAACACATTTTCTCCCCCCTCTCGCTTTCCCCGGGGTGCCTTTACCGCAGATCATCGATAATCTCATCCCACTGTCTCAGCAGGGATCTAGGTCTTAGGACCTCACTCTGCCACCCTGAAACCAGCCCTGAGTCACTTCCTACTTTCTGTCAGTCTCTCTTCATCTTCTGCTCACTCTAAATTCAGCTCACTGAGCCCGGGGTGAGGAAGCTCTGAACTCAAGGCCTGCTCGGACTGAAGCTAAAAATGGTCCATGCAGCCCAGAAAACACTCTCTGTAAGGGACAGAGCACCTGGTGAGGCACACATCACTGTACTTCTAGGCAGCATCTGCTTCTGAGGATGCATCCATCTTGACAAGGAGGGAATGGGAGCAGACACCTCTGGTCTGTGGGACTGGAGTCATAACTTGGCATGATCGGAGAGAGCACTCACTTCTCTCCAGCGAGGCAGGCACTTTCATGCTTTATGACCCCCCACCTTGTAGATGAGGAAATTAAGGTGCAGGGAGATTTAGGTAATGGTAAAGTAACAAAAGTAGAAGAGAAATCCAAAGCAGAAAATAATCCTCACCCCCCTATACACACACAAATGAGAGAGAGAGAGAATCTGAGGGGGCTGGGAATGATTCCCAGCATTGCATAAAACTGGGCATGTATTCAAGAGGCAAAAGCTGGAGGGTTGGAAGTTCAAGACCATCCTCCACACTTAGGGAGTTCTAGGTC
Source organism: Myodes glareolus (assembly GCF_982192425.1). Classification (NCBI taxonomy): domain Eukaryota; kingdom Metazoa; phylum Chordata; class Mammalia; order Rodentia; family Cricetidae; genus Myodes; species Myodes glareolus. Next base: position 60,400,757 of record NC_142035.1, read on the forward strand.
TGCTTGAGCTACACGACAGCCTGTCTCTATTCCTGCTTCCCTCAGAAAAACACGCAAGCAAGTAGATGAACATGGTCGAGACAAAAGAATGCAAAGGTCAAAGCAGATCCTGTGCTCAGACCGACTGCAAGTCTTAATCATCTCTTTGGTGGCTTCCTGTGTGGACATTATTGGCTAGCAGTTTAGGACAGCTTCATGCCCTGCTGCACCGTGCGATGGTCACACCACATTTGGCCGAGTGGGACAGGCGTCCTGCTCTATTAGGGCAACGTGATGTAGGAAAGAGAATGGTTGCTGGTGACGGCAGGCTGGGCACCTGCTGGCAAGGAGTCCTTTGGCAGCTTCTGAGCACCACGTGGTACCTTTAATGTTGTCCTACTTTTTAGAGAGGAACTTGTACTATAAGGGGGGAAAAGAGTAACTGGTTTCCCTAGTTCTTTTATATACAGTTTGGAAAATGTAATAAAAAAATCCAAAGCAAAACAAGGATAGTGTATTTTTTCAAAAGGAAAGGCTGCCTTGTTTGGACAGCTACCCTCAGGGCTAGCTGATCCTAGCCTGTTGTTTCATTAGGTCAAAGAGGACCAGGGAAGTCCAGATGTCTCTTGTGCCTGGACAGACAAACTATTGAGTGGAGGGACAACTCTGACAACCCTCCTGTGCAAATTTAAGTTTGTTTTCTCTTGCAAACTCAGTTCTGAATTCCTGGTTTATAAATGTGTCCCCTCTTTATATTTTCCTTTGAGTTGTCATACCTACCCAGTTCACTTATTAATAATAATTTTAACAAAAATAAGATCACCATTTCATTTTCTTAAAAAATGCATCTTAGCAAGTTCCTATAATTTGTCTCCAGCAACTTACACAGGAGAGGTAGGCATGAAATACAAATTTTGCCAAGTAGGAAGTAGTCGCTTGCTGGGGGAATAATCCTTCTGTACATTGTGAAGAAGTGTTGCTCTCATTGTTAATAAAATAGCTAGGCAGGATTTTTGGGGCAGAGAGAATGCTGGGAAGAAGAAGGGCGGGGTTTGGGGAATTGTGAGCCAGAAGCGGAAGAAGCAACATGGCAAGTTCATAGATGATGTAAACGAGCCCGGGGCAACACATAGATTAGTAGAAATGGGCAAATTTAAGTTGAAAGAGCTAGTTAGTGCAAACCTAAGCTACCAATTGAGCATTTAAGATGAATATTAAGTCTCTGTATGGTTATTTGGAGAGCAGCTGGCAGGACAGAAAAGCCCCCCTACAGTCACTACTTTTTCTGTTTTGTTTTGAACCAGGGTTTTGCTATGTAGCCCAGTCTGGCTTTAAACCTGTGATCCACTGAGTCTCCCAGGTGCTGGGATTACAGGTTATGTGTCATCATGCCTGGCTCATGACCAGGCTTTAACATTTTCTTAAGAAGAGATTTATTTTTATTTATGTGTGTGAATGTTTTGTTTGCAGGTCTGCCAGTATCATATGCGTACTATGTAAAGATGTGCTGCTGTTTTAGCAAATTCAAGGAAACCAGGACCTTAGTGTGTCTCTGAACGACTGTACCCCTAGACCCTATAAGTACCTGGTATAGGTTAACAAGCACTCACCAAAAGCCTGTTGCAAGATTGAAATCTTGCCCTTTCAAAGGTCCAGGGTTCAAGTTGGCTTTCAATAGAGCAGGGCCTAGAACCCTGGCCTCCTAAGTAAATCTGGAGGGAGAATTGGCCTGGACTTTAGTTACTTTCGTTAGACCTGGGGGTTGGACTTCAGGGTCACCCAGCCTACTTAGAGAGATTGGGATGCGGATGTGGCTCAATGGTAGAGTATTTATTTACCTAGCGCACACAAGGCCTGGAGTTCTAGGACCACATAAACAAACATCTATTATTGAGAAAGGCAATGGAAACAGCAATGGTGTGGTGGAAATAGGAATGACCTCCATAGGCTCATATATTTGAACGTTTAGTCACCAGGGAGTGGCACTGTTTGGAAGGATTAGAAGGATTAAGAGGTGTGGCCTATGTTGGAGGAAGCGTGTCGCTGGGGGTGGGCTTTGAGGTTTCAAAAGCTCATGCCAGGCTCAGAGTCTCTCTGCCTAAGCATCAGGATGTAGAACTCTCAGCTACGTCTCCACTACCATGTCTGCTGCATGCAGCCAGGGTCCCTACCGTGCTGATAATGGACTAGCCTCTGAAACTGGAAGCAGGCTCCCAGTTACACGCTCTCTTTTGTAAGAGTTGCCTTGGTCATGGTGTCTCTTCACAGCAACAGAACACTAACCAAGGCAAATGATTAAAACTTAGATAGCACTTCTGTGTACCAGATAGTACTCCATATTTCAATATAAACTCATTTGCTCTTCACAGTCATATCGTGACAGGGGTACTGTTATCCTCACTTTAAAAATAAGGAAACCGAGCCGGGTGGTGTGGCGCACGCCTTTAATCCCAGCACTCAGGAGGCAGAGGCAGGCGGATCTCTGTGAGTTCGAGGCCAGCCTGATCTACAAGAGCTAGCTCCAGATAGGCTCCAAAGCCACAGACAAACCCTGTCTCGAAAAACAAAAACAAAAGCAAAACAAAAAACAAAAAACAAAAAACAAAGTTTCTCTCAAATCTTTCTTTTGCTCTCATTCCCTCCCAGCCTGGAGTGAAGCATGGTATGACAGTCCAAGGGCCCAAAGTGTCATGCCTCATCCTGGACAGGCTGAAGGTGTAGGGGTGTGTGTGAGTGAGTGAGAGAGAGAGAGGGAGGGAGGGAGAGAGGGAGGGGGTGTGTGTGTGGGGGGGTGGCGCGTGCGCAGGAGCGAGGCAGGGATTGGCGGAAGAAGTGCAACTAAGAGCGGAAGCCCCGCCCATCACAGAGGAGACTTCCGGCTGTAAGCTCTAGATCCGGCTTCTGCTGACGGAGTCGGAACCTGCGGACACGGGGATGGTGTTGCTCGAGAGCGAGCAGGTACCGGTTGCCCCGGAGGGCCTGGGACTCGAACAAGTGGGGTCAGCTCGGCTTCTCCCTTTGCGGGCGGGCGGGCCAGGGCGGTGACGCGACGGGGCGAGGACCGGAGGCTGCCTAACTGGGAGTGTTGTGTTGCAGTTCCTGACGGAGCTGACCAGGCTCTTCCAGAAGTGCCGATCGTCGGGCAGCGTGTACATCACCCTGAAGAAGTGTAAGCAGCCTCCGGGGCCGGAGCCGCGCGGGACAGCGGCTGGGAGGGGGCAGCCCGGAGGCCGTCTGCTGTCGGGGAGCCCCGACTCCAGGGCTCAGGGTCGCGGCGGCGCTGACAAGTGTGGCTGGTAGGGCTCTCGGCACCCACTCAGCGTGACAGACGCCCACGTCTGCCAGGCAGCCCAGTTAGCCCAGTTAGTGGGCTGCCAGGCAGCCCAGTTAGCTTCGTTAGTGAGATCGCATATGCCTTGGGGTCACAGTCCCAAGTTGTTGCCCCCACGTTTGACCATATCCGAACCACTTAGTGATGGTGGATTGGGTCTCCTCTGTAACCCCTTCTCTGCGATCTCCTCCTTGGACCCAGCAGCAATGCCTGTGGCGGTGTTCACCAGGATGTATTGTTACTGTTTTCCGCAGATGATGGCCGCACCAAACCCACTCCGCGGAAGAGTTCTGTGGAGGGCCTCGAGCCCGCAGAAAACAAGTGTCTGTTGAGAGCCACGGATGGGAAAAGGAAGATCAGCACTGTGGTGAGCTGGGGTCTTTTTTGCCTTTTTTTTTTTTTTTTTAAAGTCTGTCTGTGAACTCAATTTCCTAAATAGCTGAGGTACTGGTGCGTCCCATGCCACGCCAGCTCGTAAGCTGAATTTTGAAATAATTGTAGGAGCTTGCTGTGTAGTTCAGGCTGACTTTGAACCTGTGGTCTCGGAGGATCACAGTAGGCCCTTCAGCCTGTCCTGGGGTCACAGGGCTGTGTTATTAGCGGGGACAGATACAGGACGATTTTTGTGGGACTAGAGATTGAATCCAGGCCAGGGTCCTCATCATGCTAAGTCATCACCCTGTTGTCATCACCACTACTTGCCCCCTGAACTGTATCTTAAAACTCTATTAACCGAGGGGGGGGACGTGTCTGAATTAATCCCCCTCGCTTTCATTCTTGGCCAGTCACTTCCAGGCTGTTTTGGGATCAGGACCCACTTTTGTTTTGTTTGGTGGAGGGGGTTGTTTGTTTCAGATGAGGTCTCATGTAATTCAGGTTCATTATGTAGCCTAGCATGGCCCTGAACCGTTGACTCCGTTGCCCATCTCCAAAGTAGTGGGATCAAAGGTGTGAACCAACTTCCCGGTTATTTTGTAGAACAGATTATCAACAATAAAGTTTTAAAACAGAAAGTAGAGGCCAAATGCTTGTTCTGCTAAAGTTTATCTGGAAATAAAATGAGTCCATGGGTCCATCCTTTCAGCTGTTACAAAGACCAGTTTCTGTGCTGGGCCTTCAGTAAACGATTTCTGGGTATTAGATGATTTTGGCTTTTCAAGACAGGGTTTCTCGGTGTAACAACCCTGGCTATCATGGAACTCAGTTTGTAGACTAGGCTGACCTCCAACTCACAGTGATCCACCTGCCTCTGCCTCCGGAGTACTGGGATTAAAGTCCTGCCCACCACTGCCCTGCTAGATGATTATTTTTAAGCAGATTTTCCCTTGGTTTTGTGGTTCACTTAGCAAACCTGTAACTGCAGGGTGGGCTTGGCACTTGAAATTATAGCCAAGAATTGTGGTCTTCTTATGAAAGCTTGAATATGGCAAAACAAACATCTCCTGATTCAAAATGATGGACCGACTGCTGTCACATTAGCCCATGAAACCCATGGAACTGCAGACAATGACTGGTGTATGCCTTCCTCTACGAGTTATCTTGAGGAGACTTTTAAAGCAGAGCAAGTTCATGTAGCTGTTATGGTCGGCTGTCACAGAGAGGAAACTGAGGACTCTTCCTAGGCATTATTATTATTATTTTTTTTTTTGTGGCAGCTTGAACTGTACCTATATTAGTTTGAAATAATGGAAAACAAAATGGTTTTTTGTTATTGTTGTTGTTGTATTTTGTTTTTTCTTCTTGAGACAGGTTCTTGCTTCTCTAGCCCAGACTGGCCTGGAACTCATTTTCCTCCAGCCCAGGCCTCCTGAGTGCTGGGACTCAGGTCAGTGCCACCATGCTTAGTCGAGGAGTGGGATTGATGTATTTTGCATAAAAACGTTAATACCAAGAAGTCCTTTGATGTCTCTCTGAGTCCAAGAGTCTCTCTGAAGAAACTCAGGGGCGTCTGTATAAGTGATTTTTTTCCGCACTTTAAATTTAAAGGCTGTCTTGCCATCTCTACATCACAATTGCAGGGATTACCAGAGTGGGCTTGCCTGAGGGATTTTTAAGATGAATAGGTTTGGTGTGATTCTCATGTGTAAGAAGGCACAGAGCTCCTTTGTGTGTTGGCAGAGTCTCTGTGCAGTCCTGCAGCTTGCTCTGCAGACCACGCTGATCTGCCGCCAAAGTGCTGAAGCAAAAGGCATGTGTGTCACTGTCTTGCCTAGGTGTTGTCTTGATGAAGCATTTTGAGATCCTCTCTGGGTAAAATAGGTGGTGTCTATGTCTGTAAAATGAGGTGATCTTTTTCCTTTCCAGGTGAGTTCCAAAGAAGTGAATAAGTTCCAGATGGTAAGCTCCATCTCCTTGTGTTCTCCATTCCTCCCCTAGACGAATGGGTACTGGTCGGGGGGAGACTGTTACTGCCTGTCTATGGTGTTTGATTTTATGAATATTGTCCAATGGTGGCTTTTTTCCTTTGAGTTTTTAAGGCTAGTTTTGCTTAAACTTTGATATACTCTATAATATTGTTGAATAGAAGTTGCCTAGTGTTCTTTTTTGCTTAAAAAGTGTGCAAAGCCTGCAGCTTCCCGTGGAGGAGTGTCTCAGGAGCTGCTGAGAGGATGAAGGCTTTCTGTGGCTCACCAGTTCCCAGTGTGGTGTCCCGTGGTGTCCCAGTGGCTTTCTGATGCCAGCTGCTCTTAAGTCCATTGTGGAAGAGTCAGTTGTTCCCCCAGTTCGTACCTTTTCTTGCTAAGGCCCTGTTCTGGCTTCCAGGCCTATTCAAACCTGCTGAGAGCTAACATGGATGGGCTGAAGAAGAGGGACAAGAAGAGCAAGAGTAAGAAGACCAAGCCAGCACAGTGACAGGCGTGGCCGTTACCAGCCAGCTGAAGTGCAGTTTCCTGTTGGCTGCTTTTGGCACCCTCCGTCTGTAACTGTTTTCATACAAGCATCGTTTAAGAGAAGGGTTGGGCGATCATAGGGTAGCTGTGCTAAGAAGCCAGTTGGTTTTTGATCTCCGTCGTATGGCTGGGTATTCTTAGATTCCAGCCTTCAGGTGTCATCTTTGAGACCTGTGCATCGTCAAGTCCATCCGTGCTGTTTCTTTGCCCACCCTGTTTGTGACAGTAACTACTAACTCTAGAATGACACAGTTACTCAATGGTTTTTGCCTTGTCTTTGAGAATACTGTAATAGGGATCTGACAGTTTTATTAAAAGTCTTGTTATCCTATGGGTGGGTTTATTTACTTGGTTGTATAATTTTAAAAAGTTAATTACATTTATTTTTATGTTTGTGCACACACTTGCTCTGTGGCACAGCATCAGCTTGTGTGATTGGTTCTCTCCTACGACATGTATCCTGGTATTGAACTCGGCAGCAAGTATCCTTACTGCTGAGCCCTCTCCCTGGACCTTGTTGTCTAATCTTGTAATTCCTTCAGCAAGTCTGAGTTCTTATAGCCAAACAGGAGTTCACTTAATGACAACAGAATAAATATTATGTTATAGAATAAAGATTCTGCCTGGTGTGGTAGTACAAGCCTGTAATCTCAATGGTATGGAGGCAGGCCGAGTTTGCGTTTGAGGCTAGCCTGGACTGCATACTGAGACCCTGTTCTGCACTCCTACCTCCAATTAAAGAGGCAAAACAGATCACAAGGGATGGCTTTTGATCTCTATGCCTATTTTATCCACTTGGAAAATGTGAGGACATTTTCATGTGCTTATAGTGCAGGATCAAGGGAAGAAAAAGGTGGTTCTCAGCTCCATATACCTCTGGTGCTGGCAGAGCAGCAACTGGAAAACTGCAGATGTGTATGAAAGCATTTATTATATCCAAAACGATAAATTTATAACATACATGAAAAACCCACAAAGTTCAACTTTGTAGGACAGCTTATTAGAATTTCAAGTTGAAATGAATTGAATGTACAACATTCCATTATTCCAGTGTAAGCCCCTGTCCATTTGAACAATGTAGCAACAGTTCTTCAGCGTCAAAATAGGATTCTGTAGTAGTCATCTCTGTAGCTGTACAGGAACAACACCGACACCCTGCAAAGGAAGGGACAGGCAGGCTGAGGGCAGACTTGACCCAGTGGGGTAAAGCACTAGCTGAATGTGATGGGAGACTGATCGCTAGAAGAGTGCACAAGCTTTCCTGGAGCCGCAGCTAACAAAGGTTTGATGTAGGAGACAGCCACTCACTACCAGCTTCCTCGACACCCTTAAGTTACATGGTAACATAAATGATTGGCATTTTTTAAAAAATTATTTATTATGTATACAATATTCTGTCTGCGTGTATGCCTGCAGGCCAGAAGAGGGCACCAGACCCCATTACAAATGGTTGTGAGCCACCATGTGGTTGCTGGGAATTGTACTCAGGACCTTTGGAAGAGCAGGCAATGCTCTTAACCTCTGAGCCATCTCTCCCGCGCAATGACTGGCATTTTGACATACACAGCACGTATGTATGTATGTCTTTCTTTTTGCTTTTTTGTGTCAGAGTCTCATATACCCCAGACTGACTTCAAACTTGCCTTAAGGCTAAAGATGTCCTTGGATTTCTGATCTGTGTTTACTTCCCAAGTGTTAGGATTATAAGTGTGTGCCACCATCCCTGGCTTATTTCTTTAATTAAACATCTTCTGGGGCATGGGAGATGGGGGTAAGGTTCACGCCAGCAAGCACTGAGTTTGGATCCCTGGAACCAATATTGAAAAGCTGGGCAGAGTGGTACATGCCTGTAACTCTAGCCTTGGACAAGGTACAGATAGGCGGGTCCCTGAAGCTCATTGATACCAGTCAGTCTAACCGATCTGATGAGCTTCAGGTTCAGAGAGATAACCCTCTCTCAAAAGGAAAGGGTGATGTGTGATTGAGCAAAGTGACATAAACCTCAGGCCTCTACATGCCACACACAATCCCCACCCCTTCCATGAAGAAGCCAACGTACTTTTAGAAATATGGTACCTGGATGAACAACATAATTGGGACAGCTACGCTCAGGCCCATGGTGTTTGTTACAGGCAAGATCTTTACTATGATTCAGATCTGAGTAGAACTTATTGGCTGTCAGTCACATTTCTGAATTGCTAGACCTCAATAAGACAAACCCTTCCCTGAACTTTAACCACAGAAAACCTGTGTAACTTACTTCTTTTCCACCTTGATGTTATAAATTTCGTCACAGACGAGTTTGAGGTATCTTTGCTTTGGCAGGCGTGACAAGAGCTGCTTCACAGTTGTGTTAAATGCCTGTTCATCAGCATCCCACTAGGAGAGATCAGACCAGATATGACTGCAGAGCAGCAGGGTTACTGCCTGGCCTTTGCTGGGGGTCAGAAGAATGGGTTCTCCCTTTGAAGACTGCAGGTGTGGGGGCGTCTTAACCTTGCCACAGGTGTGCCAGAGTGCCTTTAGGTTACTGTTCCTGGGTACTTTGTGCAAGCGGAGACTGTGGCCTTTAATGTCTGCTCACTGACTAGATCACAAGTCTGCAAACTGCCACAGTGCTGGCTGCTTCCTTGTGTGGTTGACAGGGAACGATGAGACAGTCTTACTCTGGAGCACTATCTGGCCCTGAACTGAAGACCCTCCTGCTTCCAATTCTTAGCACACAGTCTATTTTATTTTTAATCCATGACTAAACAGTATGGATAGACAAAAGTTATTTGATGGGAAATGTTTTTTTAATTGATTTTTATTGAGCTCTACATTTTTCTCTGCTCCCCTCCCTGCCTCTCCCCTCCCCTTCAACCCTCTCCCAAGGTCCCCATGCTCCCAATTTACTCAGGAGATCTTGTCTTTTTCTACTTCCCATGTAGATTAGATTTATGTATTCTCTCTTAGGGTCCTCATTGTTGTCTAGGTTCTATGAGATTGTGATTTGTGGGCTGGTTTTCTTTGCTTTATGTTTAAAAAAAACACTTATGAGTGAATACATGTGATAATTGTCTTTCTGGGTCTGGATTGCCTCACTCAGAATGATGTTTTCTAGCTCCATCCATTTTCCTGTTGTGTAGTACTCCGTTGTGTAAATGTACCACATTTTCCTTATCCATTCATTCTTCAGTGGAGGGGCCTTAGGTTGTTTCCAGGTTTCCAGGTTTTAAAAATTACCTGTAGCCTGTAATCTCTGCTCCTGGGAGCCTGAGGCAGGAGGATTACTACATTTCAATGCCTGCTTGGGCTCTGTACTGGTTTTCATTAAGGACACAAACTAACCTGGAAAGAGGAACCATCAATAGAAGAATTGGCTCCAGCAAATTGACTCCTGGCACATTTACTTGAGGTGTGATTTATGTGGGAGGGCCTAGCCCACTGTGGGTGGTGCCACCCTGGGCAGGTGGGCCTAGGCTACATAAGAAAGCAAGCCAGACCATAGCTGCATTCCTCCGTTAGCCCTTCCTGGCCTGGAGTTCCTGTCTTAGCTTCCCCCACTAATGGACACTAGCCTGAAAGAAGTGATAAATGTTTCATCCCCTGCTGTTTTGGGCAGTGTTTTATCACAGCTATAGAAAACAAACCAGACAGGCTACCTGGTAAGATAGCCTGTTTTACAAAAAAGTAAAATAAAAATCACCTGTAGCTACGGTTATTTTACTAACATGGGAAACTTCAATTTTTCTTTTTTCTTTTGGTTTTTCCAGAGAGGGTTTCTCTATGTAGCTTTGGAGCCTGTCCTGGAACTCACTCTGTAGACCAGGCTGGTCTCAAACTCAACAGAGATCTGCCTGCCTCTGCCTCCCAAGTGTTGATATGAAAGGCGCGTGCCACCAAAAACTTCAAATTTTTAAAAATTGGAAAAAATGTATAGAAGTATAGGCCTGTAAAAAAAACTGACCTACATTTTTGGTGTTTTTTTTTTTTTTTTTTTAAAAACAACAGAATCTTCTATGTGATTGTGCTTCCCTAGCTGGGATGAAGGTGTGCTTGGGAAACACTTGGTACTGTGGTGAGAGCCTAGATCACACTAGTCCGCTCTGATTCTGACTCAGGAGTGCCTATAACACATACTAACAGAAAGGTTTACTGGTACTAGCTAAATTCCCAATGCTATCAGACAGACACAATTTCTAAGACAATGTAAGCCCTTTTCCCAGTTTTCCTCTGATAGGACTATAGGAGTCTCAGTGCAGAACAGTTCCCATGGCTTACCTCTAATGATAAAAACTGTAAGATTGTTTCTTTGGGTAGGTCTACCTGTTAACACACAGAAATGGATATCACTTACTAAGAACTCTTACGCAGCACTCACAGACTAGGGACTATGCTGTCATCGTGTGGATGATAAGGATCGGGTTGCTATGTATGCTGTGAGCTCCCCATCCCCATGATATGTGTGTATGCAGGCACACGTGCATGTGTGCAGGCCCAGGGCTGACACTGGAATTACTGTCAGCTGCTGTTCCATCCTCTGAGGCAGAACTGCAGTGAAATCCAGAGCTGACTGATGTGCTAGTCTGTGAGGCAGGGGCTGTGGGGTCCCGTCTCTGCCCTCTGAGGTTGTAACCTTAGGCCTCTGAAGCAGACTTTAAATGGGCTGTGAACTAACAAGGACTTGAGACTGGATTTTCAGATCTCACACCCACAACACCCCAGAGGTCAAGCTGCCACATGTGCTTAGTAAGGCCTGAATGTGAGTGTGGCCTTAAGAAAAAAGAAGGGAAAGGAAAAACACACCAACCACCTTCTTTCTTCCCTGTTCTGTCTAGTTTAGGCTGCCTGTCACATCAGGAACAGCCAGGTCTGACTCCAGATACTGGTGTGGGAGAATTGTCTGTATTCTGTCAATCATATTTTAATAAAACGCTGATTGGCCAGGCAGGCAGTATAGGCGGGAAAGCCAGACAGGAAGTAGAGGTGGAGCAAAGAGCCTGGGAGTATTGTGGAAAGCAGGAAGCTCCCTCAGCCATTCCTGTGCAGACCACTGAAGAGGCAGGATGTAAGCTGCCCCACTGAGAAAGGTACTGAGCCCTGTGGCTAACCTAGATAAGGATAATGGGGTAACATAAATTATAAAAGCTAATAAGTAGCCTGACCTAATGGGCCAATCAGTTTATAACTTATAGAGATCTCTGTGTGATTGATTTTCTCTGGGACTTGCCGGCTGTGGGTACTGGATGGGACAGATACCCCAACAAGCCAGCCCTCTTACTACAAGATACAGCTGATAGCAAAAAAAAAAAAAAAAAAAAAAAAAAAAAGGAAAAGAAATAATAAAAAAAGCCCTGAATTCTGTGGCTCCACCAGACAATGCAGACAGATGCTAGCTTCAAAGTGTTAAAGAAAGTGACTTACAGCCAAAATTTCAATTTCACTGCTTTTCTGATGTAAATTGGCAAGGGTAGTCTGAAGTCGGGTTTGTACCTAATAAGAAAATGGAGTTCAGAGCATGTTAAACCAAGCCATCTATCTTATTTCCTGTTCCAGAAAACAGCAGGGCAACAAAGCCAGGGTTAGAAAGGATTCCAATAGAACATAAAGATTTGATACACGCTGGAGGGAGTTGTTATGTTGCCCACGTGGGCCTTCCACTTGTGATCTTCCCAAGTAGCACACCACCACAGATGGTTTACAGATGCTCTTAATAGTGGGCTGTGGCAGAGGCAGGCGGAGCTCTGCTGAGTTCCAGGAGTTTAGTTTCCACTAAAGCTTTGCAGAGATGTAAACAAAAATGTAATACCTCAGAGACTTCTAAACACAAAACACCACTGTTCAAACGGAAATGATTATTATTTTTTTGAAAACAGAGTTTTCAGTGCTGGGCGGTGCACGTCTTTAATCCCAGCACTTGGGAGGCAGAGGCAGGCAAATCTCTGGAAGTTCAAGGCCAGCCTGTCCAGGACAGCTAAGGCTACACAGAAAAACCCTATTTCGAAAAACCAAGGGAAAGAAAAAACAAAACCGAAAACTCCAAACACCAACAAGACCCACAAATGCTCTCCCCTCCTGCCCCTTATGTCTGTGTCACTCCTGTCACTCACACACAACACATTGAACTTGCCATCTCTCCCATTCGTCCTTGGTTCTCTGAACTCACAGTGAACATGTGTCTAAGGTTACACACATGGCTTTAGCGCAGGCATACAGCAGACACTGAAACCATGTTCAGAATGAGAAACCCACTCTTGTGACTGCACTAAAATGCTCTTATTTAGGAGAGAAACCAGCCACTCCAGCCACCACGGGTCATCCGCCGACAGGGTTCCCTACAGTAACATCTCTGGTGGATAGATCGGCTGAATTATGGCACCAGAGATGGTCTGCTGACATCTTCAGAGCAAAAGGTTAAATAAATCTTATATTTCTTTCCTGTTGTTTTCTTCTCTGTAGCTCTTGTTAGAAAGCCAAGGACACAGGGCTGGAGAAATGGCTCAGTGGTTAAGAACACTGGCTACTCTTCCAGAGGACCCAGGTTCGGTTCCCAGCACCCACATAGTCACTCAGAAATCATCTGCAGCCGCATTTCCAGGGATCTGATGCCCTCTTTTGGCCTACAAAGGCAGGAGGCATACATGTGGTGCACAACATACATGCAGGCAAAACACACAGGCAAAATAAAACTTAGCGAAAAAGAAAAAATAAAAAAGCCAAGGAAAGGTGGATGTGATGTACCTGAATCTCATGCCGCCTCCTGGTGCTGGCTGACAGCTTTTCTGGGGATATAATACTCACGGTGGGGACTACTGTTGTTCCATGGATTTCAAACAAACCTGAGGCAGAAAGTTTCATGTTATAGCCTTTATCTGGGCCCAGTTTCTAGAACATAGTAACTATAAAGAACTCTATTAGTGTACATCCGGTTATGGTTCTAGGGGCTAGAGCATATCTGGGCCTTCTTTCATCTTTTTGAAACAGGGTTTTGTTCTATACAAATATTTATAGACCAGGCTGGCCTCAAATGGCACCCTTTGCCTCAGTCTCCTGAGCGCTAAGATTACAGGTATGTGCCACCGTATCTGGCTTGAGATACATGTCTTCAATCCCTTGTATGGAGGAAACATCTACATTTCATGTGTACGGCAAACAGGGAAATGAAGGTTAAATCACATGTATGACAGCAGTGGTCAGCCAGACTAGGATTAGAGGATATCCTGAGCCCAGGCTGCGGTAGTGCATCCAGGATGTTGGGCACAGCTCATGTAATACAACCTTGTTGTCATGTTCCTTTAAAAGTGGGAAGGTCACAGCCTTAGTTCCTGTGTGCTCAGTGCAGACAACATAGCATTATAATTAACGCTTGGATTCCAATTAGTAATTATACCTGAAGCATTAGAAAACGACCCCTTCAGAGTTTGTACAGCAAGATTATCAGAAGCTTCTCTAAAAACAAGCAAACAAACAATTAGGAAATCGTCAATAAGGCAGAAAGCAACTCAGATAAGGGTGCGCTCACAGCATGCTGCCTTTCCTATTGAATATAAAAATAGGGGCCTCTTGGTCATTAGTTGGAGGGATAAAAAACCAAAACAACAGAAAATGCTCTTAGTGATCCTTATGGTCACGAGCAAGTTAAAAAAAAAAAAAAAGAATTAGGAAGGACATGATTCAGGTCAAGAAACACCTAAGAAAACATTCTGATTCTTTCAGCTGGGTCTGAAATCCTGGTTCCATATAGGCAGCTATTTTAATGAAATGTAATGGGCTAAGTCCACACTTTTTTGTTTATTTTAAAATTTTGTTTAGTTGTACTTAGATGTGTTTATTTTATATATATGAGACTTGCCTGTATGTACGTGTATGTATCAGGTGATCAGAAGAAGGTGTTGGATACCCTGGAACTAGCTGGAGCTACGGAAAGTTGTGAGTCACCCTGTGGGTACTGGTACTTGAACCGGGTTCCTCTGCAAGAGCAAGCTTAACCACTGAGCCATCTCTTCACCCCCAAGTACTTTTAGTTTTAATGATTGTACTTAGATAAATTAATATATAGGTGACTGAGTCATGTGTACATGAGCTCTTTCCCCAAAACCTATTATTAATGTATCTGTTGATTTGCACAGATAAAAACTGCCAAGAGTCTCACACTAAACAGACTGAGGGCAGACAGATGCTGACTTTTTAAAATGATTTTTAAAAACTGTGAAAATACTGCTATGGTTTGAAATAATTTAAATGTGTTTCTAAAAGTTCATGTGCTGGCAGTTTGGTCCCCAGAGTGGAGATATCGGGGTGGGGGGGCTATTAGATAATATTAAGTCACAGAAGCATGGCTTTGGCAGAGATTAACGATGGTTTTATGGAGTAAGTTCTCACAAATTCAGGTTGTTACGCAACGTTTGTCTTCTTCTGCCTGTGGCTGTTTACATTTCTTCATCTCTGTGTATTAGGGCACAGAGGGGGCTTTGCCAGAAGATAAATAGATGGGGCTGCTCAAGTTTGACTTTTGGAACAAATTATCAGCTAAATTACTTTTATTTTTCCTTTCTTTCTTTCTTTTTTTTCTTTTTGGTTTTTCGAGACAAGGTTTCTCTGTATAGTCCTGGCTGTCCTGGAACTCACTCTGTAGACAGGGTGGCCTTGAACTCACAGAGATCTGCCTGCCTCCCTCCCAAGTGCTGGGATTAAAGGTGTGTGCCACCATGTTATAAATACTACCATTTTGTTATAAAAAGAAGAAACATAATACAGAAAAGCAAAAATTCAAGCAAGATATGACAAGTCTTAGTCAAGTGACATAATTAAAATGTCAATTGAATTATTCAGAAGCACCAGAATTCTGATTCATCTGTCTCTCAAGAGAATCAACTTTAAATTTATGTAGAGTCTGTGCATAAGTCTTCTGGGATTTTGTTCTAAGTTACCTGACACTCCTTTCGTCACTGACTTTGGTCCTCAGTTTCTGCATGACGTGATCCACAAGATCAGATTCCAGCACACGCTTCTCTGTTTGTCTCTCCTTCTCAAAGGACTTGACCTCGGAAAGAACGGAACAGTTATCATTTGGAGGTTTCTGATGCCAAAAGGGGAGCTCATGCCCTAGGGAGGTGACTGGGTTTGTGGTCAGTGGGTCTTAACTGGGGTGATTTTGCTCTCTGGAGGGCATTTAGCAATGATTTTTTTAAAAAATAGCACTTTAAAAAATGTTATTTTATATATTTTGTGTGTATATGTGTATGCATATGGGTGCATGCATGCCATGGTGTGTGTGTGGTAGTCAGAACAACTTGCAGGAGTGGAGTCTCCCTTTATCATGTGAGTCCTGGAGATGGAACCTAGGCTTGACTGACAGGGGTGTTCCAGCATCCTGACATAGACCATTACAAGGTCAAGGTCAGAGATGAAGCAGTGATGAACCATATGGCTCCAAACGTTGAAAGTGTTGTTGCCGAGATACATTGGTTTGTTCAGGAATAGTTAGAGATGACAGAATTAAAACAAGAAATGGCCATGACAGCCATTCCCATATTCCTACATTATTCTCTTAAACATCCCGTCAGTCACCAGGGTGTGTCAGATGTCAGCTCTGCCTTCCTTTATAAACCAGACCCTCCCGTCTCATGTTCACAGTGCCGCCCTTTCACACTAACTTCTGGCCAGTGCCACCTGATGCAACTGTCCCATTGTTTTCAGTTCCCCTACTCTACCCAATAACATCCCTGCAAATAAACATTTTTCAAATTTAATTCTGACGTGCCCTTTATCCAGACTTCTACTGGCTTCCCACTGGCTACTACACCACATCCAAACTCCTTGATTTAGCTATGACCATTCTTGCCCGCTGAAATAAGTAGCCTTCATCCAAAATAGACTGCTGGGTGTAGTGGCACCCGTCCTTGGGCAAGTCAGAGCGGCAGCTGTCTACTCAAGATGCTCGGAGGATGGGGCCCTCAGAAGGGCGAGAGAGTTTACCTCTAGACATCCACCTCTCACCCCATCCACATGTACCCTGTCCCAGCTGCGCATGAGTGTGTAGATGGTGGGCTGGGACGGGGACTGTGGAGAAGCAGCTGTCAGGAGCTGTCATTGCTGCAGCTGCCTTTGAGTCACCCATGCTTTTGTAAGTAATCTCAATCTCACTGCTTCACCAAGCTGGACTTGGATAAAATAGTTTACTTATCCTCTCTGGGGTATGTGGCTACTTCTGCACAACTCCTTGGGAAAAGTAAAAGTCACACATTGGATGGAATCAGAATATTCTCTCTCTCTCTCTCTTTTTTTTTTTTTTTCGAGACAAGTTCTCTGTGTAACAGTCCTGACTGTCCTGGAGCTCTCTCTGTAGTAAATGTGTAAAAGTCACACACTGGATGGAATCAGAATATTCTCTCTCTCTCTCTCTCTCTCGTTTTTTTTTTTCGAGACAAGTTCTCTGTGTAACAGTCCTGACTGTCCTGGAGCTCTCTCTGTAGACCAGGCTGGCTTTGAACTCAGAGAGATCCGCCTGACTCTGCCTGAGTGCTGGGATTAAACACATATGCCACCACCGCCCAGCCAAAATCAGAATATTTCTAAAGATGTGTCCCTATCTTTGAGACAGCCTACTACTAACACCATGTGACTTTTGCTATGCCCTCTGAGTAAAAGGCCCTTCAGCACACACCTATCGCCTGCAATCTGTGTGTCTAGAAACCCCACTACCTACCTGCTACCACCTTCTAGGCTGGGAATGTTTTTTGTAGGATGCTGATTAGCATTTCCTTGCTCATAATCATGCAAAAAAGTCAATGTTCCCCATCAAATTATATTTGCACATCCATGTTTATTACTGCCATAAGAACAACAGCTAAGAAAGGGAACCAGCAGAGGTTCCATGTCACTATCAGTGGATGAGGATAACGTGGTACATAACACACAAAGACGTTTTTTCAGCTGTAGTGGAAATAAAATCATGGTATTTGCAAGAAGATGGGTGCAACTGGCAATTATGACGTTAAGCAAAATGAGCCAGATACAGACAAATGCTGTGTGTGTTCTTTTATGTGGAATCTAGAGGAGTGTGTGTGTGTGTGTACACTCAGGCTCACAAATAGACGGAATCACAAAGTAAGACAGATCTTAGTGGGTGTGGAAAAGGTAATGGAATCCAAATGACATGAAACCAAAAGGAAGGACCTGGAAGAAGGAAGGGGACCAGAAAGAAGAGGGTAGGCTGGGTAGAAGGGACAAGAATAAAACCAAGTGCAATGGCAGGTATGTATGAAAATGCCACTTGGAAACCTAGCATTTGTATGTTAGTTTAATAATAAAATGATGTGTGAAATTAAATATGCTATGTTAAAATGAAGAAAGGGAAGACGCAAATTACTAGTATCAGGAGCCAAAGAGGGCTCCCTGCAGAACTAAGAGAGAGTGGAAAAAACAAGAAAAAACCAGGGAATACCTGAGATGGTCACAGTGAAACTAGGATGGAAAAGATAAAGTTCCCAGCTCATCCTGAGAGAGGCGGCTCAGTTGCTATAGATGTAGGCTGGCATGGGTTTTGTTCACTTGTTTTATGTTTTAAGTATGTCTATGCTATTTATGTGTGTGCAGGTAGTGCACATGAGTGCAGATTGCCTACGGAGGCTGGAGGTGTTGGATCCTCTTGGAGTTGGAGTTACAGGTGGTTGAGTCCTGATGTGGGTGCTGGGAATCAAACCCAGGACCTCTGAAAGGGTGTTCTTACCACTGAGCCGCCTTTCCAGCCTGGCCCGTGTGGTTTTGTAATGATCATACCACATATCTGTGGTGCAATTCTCATTATAGTTGTATACAAAATCCTACAGAAAACACAAGTCCAACTCATATATAAGACTCTGCTATCAAAACCTGACAATATTGCAAGAGAACGAGGGATAAAAAGGTCAATTTTTTTACCTTTACAAATAGTATTTAAAAGGAGTCATGAGGTGGTAGGTTTATGGACACTTTTAGTCAGGTACATCAAAGTCAGACTGTGTAGGACGAATCCAGAAGACACGCTGGTAACAGGCTCAGCTCTCCTCAGAAAAGAGCTGGCTCAGTGGCTCAGCACACTGGCTGTTTTTGCAGAGGGCCTGGGTTTGATTTCCATGTGACAGCTCATTACCATCTGTAACTCTAGTTCTAGGGGGATCTGATGCCCTCTTCTGACCTCCATGGGCACTGTACACATACATGGAGGCAAAACACCCATACATGCAAAATAATAAGTTTAAAAAAAAAGTCTGATATTATTTACTTTTTTCAGGAAGACGACCAGGCATGCTAGCGAGAGTTCAGAGTCAGAAAGAAGGGAGAGCATACTTTCCAACACTTCAAGGCAACATACTTTGGGGGAAATGCTAGCTGATTTCCCAGTGGTCTCACCTAGGCAAGGCAAGTATTTGGCCCCGAGACACATCTCCAGCTCACTATCTTTACCTTAACATGGCTTCCTTCTTTATCAGAGACCAGGGCCACATAGGTGATTTCATGATGTCTGCAGTACTCCTGTAACTCTTCTTGGGACTGAAACAAACAGTGAGACAAATGAACACAGTGTGCCTGGACCCCCTTCCACTTGTATTCCCAAAGTGAATTACTAAATATGCTGACTTCAGGGGACAGGAATGTTAGGGAAGAGGAGCACAGAATTCCAGGAAGGAATTCTTTTGTGCTTTCCCTTTCATGGGAAAACTTTCATGATTGTTTTGAAGGACATCAAACAAGTAATGTAGTTGTGACAGGAAGAGATTTTTAGTGGCTTCAAGTCTTAACAAAAGGTGCCAAGAACTGTAACATACACAGCCTTTTAGGAAAGTAGAGGAGTCAGGAAACCATAGAAGGCAGAAAGCAGAATTAAGCTGGGTATTATGGTTCTTGCCTGTAACCTCAGCACTCAGGAGTCTAAAAACAAGAGGATGGTCTATCCCCTAAGAACCTGGCTCACAAAACAGAAATAAAGCAACAGAATACTTTTCTAACATGAAAAAACAATTGATGCTTTTTCTATCACATGATTAAAAACCGATGCTTAGCATTCTGACAGCAGCTTTTATATGAACACACACAGCAGCTGCAGAAGGCTCACAGTCAGAGACTTGGCCTGTCTGTGTTCCTGGTCATTGCTGAGTCCTGGGGTGCCATTAGTGTGGATAATCTAGAAGCACCCCTCCCTCCATGATCTGTCTGTGATAGTGCAGACACTGGGTATCTGAAGCTCCCACCCCCAATTCTGAAGGGCAGGCGGTGTCTGGGGTGCCACTTTCCTCACCTCCACACCCATGGCAGGAGGAGGTCTGCAGACTTAGACACACCAAGCCTAGAGCAGAGCGCCTGCCCTCTGTAGGGAGCTAGCCATGGCCCCATGCAGATGTCCACATCCTAGTCCCTGGCACCTGCCAGTGATTGCCCTGGGCCATCTCAGGCTGAGACTGGCAGAGGTGAGGACAGGAGCCTCAGGGAAGAAGCCGCCACACTGCTGAGTTTAAAAGGGAGGGAGGGCAAGGAACAGATCCATCCCTAGGGTCCTGCCAATATTAACCGGGCTCCCAACTTCCAGGAAATTAAGCAAACAAAACCACTAAGCCCCTGGGTTTGTGGTCATCTGTTATAGGAGAAACCAGAAGTTAATGGAGAGAGTTAACTGTTTGATAGACTCTGGGTGTACACTCTGGCAGGCATGTCCAAGTTTTTTTTTTCTTTTTGAATGTAATGTATTTAATCTTTATGTGTATGTCTTTGTGTATGTATGCCTACATGTGTATAGGTACCTGCGGAGGCTAGAAGGGGTTGGATCCCTGGAGCTGGAGTTACTTGCTGATGTAAACCACTTGACATGGGTGCTGGGAACAGAACTTGGGTCTTCTGGAAGAGCAGCAAGGGCTGCTAATCACTGAGGCCTCTCTCCAGCCCCTATGTCCAACCTTCTGACAGTGGAGTTAGATAGACTCCCGAGAGGTAGGCAGATATGGGAAAGGCAACACAAATAGGGAACACAAAAGATAATAAAGATAGCAAGCGTCCAGCTTCTTTCTTACTGTCATGACCTGAGACAAAGACCTAACAGTATGGCCTGCTGTCAGCAGACTGCGCTAACAAGTCCAAGGCTAGACCAGGACACAGTTTTCCAAAGTTTTGGGCCTATCAGCTTCCCTGTCTTTGTTTAAACTGACCAACCCTAAATAAGGGGACAAAGACTACTCAAAGACCCTTCAAACTCCCAGCTCTCAAGGAGACTGGACTTGAGGCTCCAAAACCCGCCTCTGCACAGTTGAGGGTCTCTCTATGTGCCTTGCTGTGTCTGAGATTTTCCCTCCTGCTTACTGTTGTGCTCGAGATTTTTTTCTTGCCTTTAATTCTTTGCCAATTGAGACCCCGAGACAGTACCAGTATCAACTACAAAGCTCACCCTTGAGAACCTCACCACTGAGCCATAAGTAAGAAGCAACAACAAAAATCTCAGTGTTGTAAATAGACTTAGGATTTGGCTGGCCCTATGGTTCAGGTGGCCTTGGGCTGACGTGCCTGTGAAGGGTTGATCTGTCCTCATCCTACAACATTTACACTTCACTCACAGCCTTCTGTCCCTTACCTGTGACCAGTCATACATGATCTCCGCAGTGATTCCCGCTGTCCAGAGTTTCTGGGTTAGGTTGATGGCCCTGGACATGGACATCTGGCCGACGCTGACGACCAGGAGGTCACAGGAACTTACTGTAACCTGATAAGAAACAGCAGTTACCCAGGGGACACTGCAGCTGTGGGAGAGCAGCACCCTGAGACTGTGCAGAGCTGGCTTTGGTTTAAGATGACATCGAGAAAACAAGACAGTTAAAAGAACTTTACGTTTGTCTTTTAACAGACATTTCAGCTTCCTTCACCATAGGAAGGTACAGTCCTTCCCCTCTCTGGGAAAATGGATCTCGCCTGAAATGGGGAAAGCCATTTCTTAGCTTTATAGACTATAGCTGGATTTTTGATCAAGTGCATTGACAAAAATGTGTTAGGAGCCAGACTATTTTATCTATACAGTGTATTACAGATGTGGAGAGAGGCAGGAGAGGTGCCTGGATCAGCAGCAGCCAGAGAGCAGGGGACAAGTGCTGAGATTGAAGGACCACACAACTCTTAGGCTGGATCACAAGGCCATTTCCAAAACACGCAGGCCACAGCTGCCACATTTTCCTCAAGTCATAGAGTCATCAGAGATGGGTTTTTCTATACTAATGAAATAACTGACAGGAGTAGGAGTTGGTGGGGGGTTGACCCTTGGGCAGACTAAGGCAGGCAGGATAAAGGGTGGGGCTATCAGACACAGCCCCAGTGCCTGGGAGAAGAAGGGGCTAAGTGGATCACTGTTGACATAATCAGCTCTGCTATGCAGTGAAGCCTCCACAAACCCACAAAGGTTCAGAGTGCTCCGCAGTAGAGGAAGGAGGCTCTGGGAGGGCAGCCTGTGGATCCCCAGAGGATGGTGCTCAGAAGGCAAAGCTTGGTGTGCCTTCCTGAAGAGCCCACACCGTGTCCTCATCTCCGCACTTTAATATCCTTTATATTAACCTGGTCAGCAGTGTTTCCCTGAGTTCTGTCACCTGCTCTAATTAATGGTTGAACCCAAGGAGGAGGTGATAGGACACTGAGCCACAGTGAGTCAGGTGACAGACAAAGCAAATGGGGCTTCTGTCTGGCACTGGAAGTGGAGGGGTAGACTTGGGGACCAAGCTCTCTTAGTCGATGTGTTCTGCCATTGCCACCATGTGAGTGGCTAGAGTCACAAGGGAAGGGAACCACGTCCAGCTCATGTCTGCGGCTGTGATAGTCCTCATTGCGAGTGAGAGTGTAACTGGGGAGGCCGAGCAGTGGCGATGTCTCAAAGCATGCTGGGAAGCAGCAGGACTTACAGGCTCTTCCATGTTGAGGACAGCAGCAAAAATCTTGTCTATGGCTATGCTGACACCCACAGCAGTAGGGACTGGCCCCAGAGCCTGTGGGCCTCTGAACTTGGGGATCTGTGGATAGACCAGAGGGCTGGTTATGAAATAGGCAAATATGTTGTGGGGAAAGCAATAGTAAAATAGCAAGCTCTCAAAAGCCTGGCATGAGGGTGCATGCCTATAATCCTAGCATTTGGGGACAGAGACAGGAGGAGGATCAAGGGTTCAAGGCCAGCCTTGGGTACAGAGAGAGTCTGAGGCCAGCCTGGGCTGCATGAGATGTTGTATACAAACAAACAAACAAACAAAAAAGCTCCCACAAACAAAACAAAAAACCCAACAACTTCCCCTGTAAATAAAACCAAGTTTTGTGTCAGTAATTAAAGAATTCAACAACAACAACAAAAACACGGGGTATGTGTGTACAGAGAATTGAGCATGCGTTCAAATTTAGGAAAATATTAACGAGTATTTTGTCTAGATCCAAATGGTTCACTGTGCTAGCTGCTAGCTCCATGTGGCTACCAAGTATCAGAAATCCCCAAGTTGACATGTGCTGTGTGTGTAAAGTACATGCTTGCTGCAGAGACTCAGAATGATTAAAACCAAATTTTAGAAGTTTCAGTACTTGTTGAAATAGTACTTGGGATATAACAGGCTAAATAAAACTGTCGATAGAATTAACCATGTCCCCCTTTCTTTGGTTTTTCAAGACAGGCTTTCTCTGTGTAGCCCTGGCTGTTCTGGAACTTGCTCTGTAGACCAGGCTGGCCTCAAACACAGAGATCCACCTGCTTCTGCCTCCCGAGCACTGGGATTAAAGGCATGGGCTAGTATCACCCAGTTACCAATCTATTTATTAGTTAACATCACACATGGTAGGTTCTGGGCTGTGATAGAGTAGATGTGTATCTCTCTGCTGTTTCTGAGCACACTGAGAACCCTGACCATCATAGAGCATCAAGTGAGAAGCCTTCGAGTGTGTAATGACTGTGGCGGGGGCTCTGGAGGTCTACATGATGGAACAGCGCAGAGAACTCAGCGTGCCCATGACAGTCTACAGTCTGTGCTAAGTGATTTGCGTCAGGGAAGGAAATGTGTAAAGGGTCTCGGAGATCTATTCATAAAATCTTTGCAGTTTCCAATAAGCCTCAAATTATTTATTATTACTATTATTTTGTAGTGTGTGTATCTGTGGAGGTCAGAGGACAACTCTGTGCAGTCAGATCTCTCCTTCCAACTCTAAGGGGATTCCAAGGGTAGAACTCAGGTCACCAGGCCACCATAGCAAGACCTCTACCCATCTTACTGCCCTGTTGGTATTTTATTGGCATATATTCATTGTACCTAGTACTGTATTTCCTAAGAACATTCCATACAACTATATATTACATTTTGATCATTCTCCCCACTCCCTATTTCCTCCCACTCTCTCTTTTGCCTCCCTTCTTCATATAGTTTTTGTTTTTTAAAGACAGAGTTTCATGTAGTCAGTCCATGGTAGCTTGAGCTTGCTGTGTAGCTGAGTCTGGCTTTGAGCTCCCGCCGCTCCCGCTGCTCCCGCTGCTCCCGCTCCTCCAGCATCACATCCTAACCGCTGTCACTACATTCTGCTTTGTTTTTATGAGACATCTCTGCCTGGCCTGGAACTTGCTATGTAGCTCAGGTTGGTCTTGAATTTGCAGCAATCCTCCTGCCTCTGGCACCCAAGTGCTGGGATTCTATGTGTACACTGCCATACTTAGCTCCATGGTGCATTCAGTATTCCTAGACAAATGCTAAGAGGGACTTGATAGGATTTACTGGTTTACCTTTTTGCATCATAGTGAAAAGAATTCAAAATAGTGAGCCGAAGAAGAGCTGGAAGTGAGCCAGAGCTAGTCAACACACAAAGGGCAAGCGCTCACCAGTAGGTCATATCTGCCGCCAGCTGCGAGGATCTCAGGCACGACCCTCTGCCTGCGTCTGCTGAAAGCCAGGAACTGGAAGATGATGCCAGTGTGCTGCTGCACCTTGTAAACCAAACCGAGGTTGATGGAGACCTGTGGAGGGAAGGACAACCCACGCAGGTCAGAAGCGTCAGTTGTGGAATGTGGACTACAACATTCAATTATTCTGCATGGATGAAAACCTTTGGAAAGATTCGGCAAGAGCTGTTTACTAGTGCCTGCTAAGCTCTCTGACAATAACTCCCTCCCTGAGGCACACACCAGTGTGGGTGTGTGACAGAAACAGCGACTCTTGCAAAGAAATCCCAAGCCGAGTTTTTACGGAAAAATACAACACTGGCATTAGGGAAATAAAACCCACCCTCCCTGGAGTCACTATGAACACTGCAGGCCCGCATTGCTGGCAAAGAACAGCTGTCAAACCTGTAACTTCACGCCCAGTTTCTTCAGCAGCCCGACAACTTCCTCCAGATCTTTCAAGCCATACTTCACCAGCTGGGCAACACCTGTTTTCTGTTTTATTAGTGAGTTTATTGTTGGCATTAGGTCTTGCAAATCCCCCTTCTGCTCGATGAACTTGTAGAGTCGACACAGCTGGAAAGTAAAGAGGCCCAGTCAGCTGCTGCTCTGCAGAAGGGGATAGTGTGCACAGTTCTTCCACAAGCTGGGGACACATGGAACCTGCGTAGCCCCAAAAGCGGGGACTTTGGGGTCAGGTAATCCCAGACTTTGCTACAATCCTAAAGATTATCCTTTTCCCCCCAGAGTCCAGTTTGAAGCAGCTCAGAGAAAAGTGAGGCACACAGCCCACTCATCCAGTGATGAGCACGGGCCAGGGAGCCTCGTGCATCTTCCTCTTTGGTAAACCTTATTCCCCGTTCCTTCCTCACCCTCATTCCCATTACCACAGGGGCACAGACGGGATGGGCAGGCCAGACTTGTACAGATATTCACAGAGTTAGCTAGAAATTCTCTCTGCTCCCTTCGCTTGAATCATCCCCACTGGAAGCCTGGGGCTGCCTCCTCCTGCAACCTCCTCCAAAGCCTTTGTCCCTTAAGCTCATGGTAGATGCTGGATGCACACTATTTCTGTCATTGTCTGATCCTGAGAAGATCAGTGCTGGGGATGGTGGGCTGTGGCTGACCATAGTGCCCAGCACGCAGCAGAAGGAAGGGGGAGTAACTATGGATGCAGTGCTAGAGAGAAAGCAACCAGGAGCCGAGCTAGAAATTAGAACAAAAGTATAGCTATGCCAAACCCAGGAGCTGAATGATGACTCACTTAGTGTAGTCAGTTAAGCATAAGTCATGTGTACTTTAAATCCCAAAGAGTTTGTTTCTTTCCCTTTTTGAGACAGGGTCTCACTTTATAGCCCTGGAACTCCTTATGCAGACCTGGCTTCACACTCACAGAGATCTGCTCTGACTCGCGACTCTCCCTTCTGAATGCTAGGATTAAAAGTATGTGCCATTTTGCCTGGTCAAGTGTTTCTCTTGTAATTTGCTTACTAAGTTAAAGATAAAAAAAAATTAAATACAAAATCATGAATTTGACTTTTTCCTTCCCGGGGCTGGCAGTGAACCCCTTAAGAACCTGCCAGGAGCAATGGAGACTTTGCACACATGTGAATCTGGACGGATCTCAGTGTCTCTTGGGTTTCAGGATGTCACTGTGAATTAAGACTGGGCAGGAAGCTGGCACCTGTCCTGCGGTGCTGCTCCCCTCTCTGATGCACCTGGAACACCATTTGAAAATAACAAAGTCTTCAATGTCATTATTAGATCCCTTTTTTTTTCTTTTAAAATTATTCAAATACATTTCTTGCTCAGCATCATCAAAGAAAACCTGACATTTTAGCAACGGTATTTGACATCTGTGAGACATTTTCAAATGTGGCATTACCTCAAAGAACCTTCTGGGAATGGAGTCACTGATCTGAATGGTTTCTCCTGGGTACTGTCTACTCTTGGAACCATGTCTGCACAAAGGAGCTGGCTGTGGGCATGTTTAGGGGATGTGTAAACATGTTCTTCATGCTGAACCTTAGGCCACAGGTCACTAATGTCTCCTCCAATAGTAAGTAGTGAAGGTTTAACATGGCTCATTTCTAAGCTCTGAGTCCTATGCATCTCATTTACTTTCTATTCTGGTTAGTTTTGTCAAATTGCTACAAACTGGAATCACCTGGAAAGAGGGACCCCCTCAGTCGAAGAATCGCCTCTATCAGGCTGAGCAAGCAAGTCATGGGGTGCCAGCCAGTAGGCAGGGTTCTCTGCTCCACCCATCCTGACTTCATGGACGTGTGAGCCAGATAAGCCCTTTTCTCCTCAGGTTGTTTGTGGTCTTTGGTGTTCACCTTGGTAAGAGAAAGCGAACTAGTACACCTCCTCTAAATGAAAGGGGGCTGTTTCTGTCAACCATGGTCTGTGGGTGCCCTGTGAAAGTTGTTTCAAAGAGATGAGGGTAGATCCGTGTTGTGAAGATCCCCCTCATTCTTCTATGTTCAGGCATGTGCCAGCCGTACAGTAGGTGTCTGGAGGAGTGAGCGGCTCTACCTGGCTCACCTGCACTCATATTTTAGCCTACAGAGTCTGTGGATTTTGCTGTCACCATAGGATCATGTCATGAAGTTTCAGACGAAGGGCTGTAAAGATTCTGGGAAAGTTTTTTATTTCTTATTTTTTATTTATTTTTATTTCTTGAGACGGGGTTTTTCTGTGTCCCCCTGGCTATCCCAGAACTTGCTCTGCAGACCAGGCTGGCCTCTAACTAGTGCCTCTGCTCCGGCGTGCTGGGAATAAAGGTGTGCACCACCGCCCACAGTTGCTTCTGGGAAAGTTTTAAAGATAAAACAGGCTTTTCTTGGGGCTGGGACTGCAGTTTAGTGGGAGAGTGTGATTGCCTAGCATGTGTGAGACCCTAGGTTGAATGCTTAACACTGCAAAAGAAAATTAAAACCACCCTTTCCTTATATAAACACGGAGGAAAACAGATGGATTAATGGACATGGTAGAGATACAGCTAGACTGCTTACCATTCAAGAGTCACCTCTTGCTCGCTGGATCAAACAGAGGGTTTTAGAGGTAGGAATTAATTTTCCAGAAAAGTAAGAGCTCCAGTTCAGCTCTGAAGAGTAGACGACCTGGGGTGAGCACAGGAGTATCTAGAAGGATTTACAGAAATCTGTGCCCTAGTTCCACATGACCTCTTTCAGAAGCGGGCAGCTTGGTGCTGGGCCTGCTCAGCAGGAGGCTGTGCCAAGCACAGGCTTTACAAGGGCAATGAAAGAAGGGGCCCGGTGATAAGAAGGGGAGGACAGTCAGCACGTGGAGGGCACACGCAGAGGGCACTCTGATCACAGCGCTCATTTCTCTCTTCTGATCTCAGCGGTTGCCATGGCACCAACACTGGGTGGAGGGGGGTAAGCTGCATCTGTGCGCAGCAGATGTGTGGTGCTTGCTACCTCACTGCCACAGAAATTTGGTGACATTTTGTGACATGTGACTGTTATGTGATGGCAGTCACACCATCAGAAGGTACTTACGCTGTTAGAGGACAATGACAGGTTACAGAATTTAGCTTCCACCTCTCTCCTTGTCAGCTTCTCGGTCTGATGGAGAACAAAAGGGGACAGTGAAAGAGACCTAGTTCCTGGGGGCAGAGGCAGCTTCTGTGAACCCAAGCTCCGTCTGCGCTATATAGTGAGACCCTGTCTCAAAAAACAACAAAACAAAACAGAAAAACCCAAAAACAAAAAGAATGGACTACGACCCTCCCTCCCCAGTGTAGCATGAGGGGGTCGGCCTGTTGGGGTTTCTGTCCCGTCCGGTACCCCACAACTGGCAACTCCCAACGAAAATCAATCACAGGACTCCATAAGGTTATAAACTGATTGGCCCACTAGGTCAGGCTACTTATTAGTTCTTACAACTTTTGTTACCCCATTATCCTTATCTACATTAGCCCATGGCTCCGTACCTTTCTCAGCTGGGCAAGTTACATGCTGTCTCTTCGGTGGTCTGCACAGGAGTGGCTGAGGGAGCTTTCTCCTCCCTAGCCTTATCCTATTCTCATTGCCCCACCTCTACTTCCTGTCTGGTTGACCCGCCTATACTTCCTGCCTGGCCAATCAGCGTTTTATTAAAATACATGATTGACAGAATACAGATAATTCTCCCGCACCACCCCAGCCCCAGGGGAGGGAGTCAGTGCCCAGCTGCATTCTGCTGCACCCAGCACCGCCAAACAGCAGCAGAACTTGGGAGGAAGAAACAATCTCCAGAAAACAGACAGCAAAGCTGGACTCTTGAAGTCAGTCTGCCAGATGAGTGAAACACTGGCCAGGACATTCATGTATTAAAAAGTAACAAGAATGAATGTCACAATTCATTCTGCATTAGCCACAGATTGTCCACACTGTCACCTCCCCCACAGACATACGATTAGAAATAAAATAGATTGTGACCACATCTGGTTCTGCTGCATCAGAGCAATGCAGAGAGGAGGTGAAGTTCTCAGTGTAGTTTACGGTTGCAGGAGTCAGAGGATAATATGGGCTAGTATTGTCATCAGAGCAAGTGCTTACCACAGCATCATACAGGATGACGTAGACCTGACTCAGCTTATCCTCTGGGATCCCACAGTGTAGCAGAATTGCCTTCAGTAACATTGTATGGTTCAAGTAAATGCTGTAATTTCTTTCCTAGGATATAGAGAAAAATGCGATTATTTCATTATAAAAGCAAACAGATATGTGGGCCTGAATCTGAAATCCAGTAATTAATTTATTATCCTAATCCCACAGAAGGGCTAAAATGTAGCATCTTCTCTCCAGGTTTAATTTTCATAACTATTATCTTCACAGTGTTATAGTGGAAGGCTGTAACACTTTTGTAATATGCACAAAAATACACTGGCTGATCTTTAACTATATTACAGAGCCTAAAAGCGCTCATGCAGACTGCCAGCAAGGAGTTAGTTCAGGGAAAACTGACTTGCAAGCGGAGGGTGGTTAAGGTTATCGTTACTCTTGGCCACAGTGGTCAGTTAATGAGTTCTTACGGGTGTGCTGAGACAACCGAAGAGGTGGCCCAGGGGCTCAACCTTGAACAAGCACGCTGTGCTTGGAGAAAAAAATTCAAGCGCGCACATGGCTGTCTCATGTCAAGAGATGTGAGGGTTGAGACTAAAAGGTGATCAGCCAGCCAACCCTGAGGGGCTTCCTGGGGAAAAGGGGTCAAACCATGGCTGGATGAAGACCTTCTGACACATGGACATCAGTGGCCAACATTGGGGGATGGCAGGGACTGTGGGGAGGGCAGGCAAGCAGTCTCCATCACTGAGGGAAGAGAACTGTTGAGGAGACACACGTGCCGGGAGTTACAGACAAGATGGAGGAGGAACACCGGGGGTTCTGACCAGAGGGAGCATCACGGGAAGCTTAGCCTCATTCCTGAGTTTCGCAAGAATGAGTAGAGAAACAACATTCACCCCACCCCCAACCAATCAGTTCCATCAGGGTAGAGGTGAGAATCTAAGATGAAGCTCGAAACATCATCGTCAAACCCTTCGCCATTGGCTTCAGAAAAGCTGTGATCTGCTCCAGCGGCTGTGGATTCCCCACCACATTTATGGACAAAGGCAAGCGGCACCACGTTAAAACACAGAAAGGAACCTGAAGGGCGGGAAACTCCTGGATGATTTCATAGATGGTGTAGATGGTTTCGGCAGTGGGCAGGGAGCTGTTGGTGGTAGACGTGACGATGTCAAAGGCACATTCCAGGAGCTCTTTGGGATGAAATCGGTCTAACTTGCGAGGTCTGAATACCCGCTCTATGCAATATCTGGAGGAAGAAACAGGCTTTTTCAGGTTGCTAGTTACTGGAAACACATATGTACGAGGAATTGCTGAGCATAAGAAATCAAATTAAAGATGGAAAAAAAAATCCATGTTGTACTCAGTGGTTCAAAGCCAGATTTGAACCAGACCAGCTTTTCCTCACAATCTACAGCCCAGGTTCCCTACACTGTTACATGTTTTTGTTGTTATTGTTTTTGTCTGAAAGAGAAAAGTTACACCAATTTTACCTTAAGTGATGGCCTTCAACACAGAACCACCCACACTTTCTGGCTGACATAGGTAACTGCAAACTTACAGCACTCAGGGAGCTGTGGTTTCACTTGACAAAAGAAGCTGGGAAGAGGTGTCAGCCTCACTGACAGCAATGCCGCTCAGACTAATGAAGATCCCAGAGTTTGACCCCTGCAGTATCAGAGTGGGCACAGAACCTGTCCCTGCTGCCAAGCGCCTGTGTCTCAGCACTGGGTGCTCTTGCTGCGTTACCTCACTCTCTACATGCAGTGTCTGTTCTGTCACCTGCACAAGGACCTTCCCGAAGCCACTGGCCATCTGTCCTTCCAATTAAACCTTAAAAGGAGCCGTCTGAGATCAAGAATAGCCAGATTCTTTTCCCCAACGACCATTTGAAAACATCACTAGTTATGTTGCCCGGGGACACATAGAAAGTGCAGAATAGGCAGCAGGCCCATTTGGTGACCTGACTGCTTCATTTCTTCTGAAGATAAGATGTCTGGTGACATTCTAGTCATCTGAGGACAAAGGGGTCCTGGGGCTGGGCTCCCCGACACATGCTGCTCAATACTTCACCCTCAGAATTCTTTCAGTTTCAGAATGAAAAAACCCCACTCTTCCCTGATTTCTTTCCCATGTCTACCACGTGCAGGAGAGTCATGTGACTTACCGTTTTAAATTCAGTATGTTATTTCTTGCCACGTATCTTGCAAAAGGGACCTGAAAGAAGAAAGTTTTAAAGACTCGTGTCAGGAGGGGACAACTACTCTATTCTTTTAGTTTACTGGGATAGAACCCACACATTGTTTTAAGGTATACAACTCAGAGGTTTTGGGGTAATCACTAACAGTAAACCCGCTTAACAGTGAGGTCAGAACGACTGCATCTACAACAGCAGCTCCGGAAGACTGCTGCCCAGTGATCTTCCAGCCAGTACACTCAGTGACATCAGCACAAAGATGAAATAGCCTGTTGATGCACTTCTTTAAAACTACACTCTGACCTTTAAGTGGCACCCAGTGGTACCCTGAGAGCACTCATCTCTGACATGGTCATGAGTCCTTCAGCAGCCGTAGACTCTACTGCTAGACTCTAGTCACTGTGGCATTTCTGTAGCTTTGGGGCCTGTCCTGGAACTAGCTCTTGTAGACCATGCTGGCCTCAAAGTTATAGATATCTGCCTGCCTCTGTCCCCAAGTGCTGGGATTAAAGATGTGCACCACCACCGCCAGGCAGAAAAACTATTTTTTTGTTGTTGTTGAAAACATACTTATTTTATTATGCCCATTTGTAATCTGTATAGGTTATTGGCTACCTGTGATTTTTTTAAGATGTAGTTTAGGGGCTAGAGATTCAGTTTAGTGGGTGAAAAGGCTTGCCATCTGCACTGGCTAGCTTTTATGTCAGTGGACATAAGTTACGGCCACCTGGGAAGAAAAAATATCATTTGAGGAAATGCTTCCATAAGACTGTCCTACAGACAAGTATATGGGTCATTTTCTTGATTGATGATTGATGTGGGAGGGCCCAGCCCACTGTGGGTAATGCTCCCATGGGTTGGTGGTCCTGGGTGCAATAAAAAAGCAGGCTGAACAAGTCGCTGGGTAAGCCGGTAAGCAGCACTTTTCCATGGCCTCCGCATCAGCTCCTGCCTCCAGGTTCCTGCCCTGACTTCCTTTCATGATAGACTGTGATGTGAAAGTGTGAGATGAAATGAACCCTTTCCTTCCTAAGCTGCTTTTGGTCATGGTGTTTTATCAAAGCAATAGAAACCCTAAGACACCATGTAAACCTAATGACCTGGGATTGAATCCCAGAATTCATGCTAGAAGGACAGAACCAACTCCCAGAAGTTGTCTCCTAGTCTCTATAGACATATTCCTACATATTTTCCTTTCTCTCTCTCACATTCTAATACAGTTTTTAAAAATTCTCATTATTATAGTAAAAATGAGTACTATCTCTTAGGGTGAATTTCCTGAGTTCCATATCAGTCTCTTAGAGGAAATTCTTACAAACTACCGACACATAATCAAACCGGTGTTAGACTTCCCAAAGAGATGTGACAGTATATATATATATATATATATATATATATATATATATATATATATATATTTTTTTTTTTTTTTTTTTTTTTTTCTGAGACAGGGTTTCTCTATACCTTTGGTGCCTGTCCTGGAACTAGCTCTGGTAGACTAGGTTGGCCTTGAACTCACAATGATGCGGATAGGATTAAAGGATAGGATTAAAAGCATGTGCCACTGCTGCCTGGCTTGTGACAGTATTCTTAATGTGCCAGAATACAGAAATGGCCTCTCTTACTTTTTGCCTTTGCCTATCAGTATATGGAAAAGGAGGCTAACTACCTGCCCTTACCAATCCACTAGTAACCAGAGAGTAAGAAATCAGCTGTAAGCACAATTATGTGACTTCTGTACTTTTACTCTTTAATAGAGCCCAAACGGTGATAGGCTGTTCATTCACCTCTATCAAAAAATAATTCCAAACTACTTTACTTAAAAGGGAAATAAAGGTCCAAAGTATAGAAGGAAGGGCCGAGAGTATAGTTCATCGGATTCTCATAATTAAGCCCTGAGCGCTACTCTGAGTGTGACCCACCATAAGCATGTGCACAGGGCTCTTGGTCTCTGCTCCCCTCACCCACATACACATGATAATTTGGAAGGAATTTCTTTTTACATCATAAAAACAAGAGGTTTTTTTTGCAATAAGCTATAAAAATAGACATAAAAAAGAAAAGCAAAGAAGTCTTGGTTGTATTCCTCCTTCTAGGAAAGTAGGTAGAAATTCTGAGGTCCTTCTTGACACCTTACATTTTGGAAAGGCCAAGACAAGCTGGTGTGCATGGTGACTCGCACATGTGTAAAAGTGTGCTCTTCTCACATATATACCAAGTGCATGCGACACACACAGCACCTCATGAACACACAAGTTCCTTTCAGTTTTAGAAACCTTTATAACAAAAGTGGAATTTTAGAGTTCCTTTGTATTTAGTTCTTAAGCTATCAATATAGTTTGGACATGTTTACAGATAAGATATAGTTATATATATACACATATATATGTACATATGTATTTTACCTTACATATATGAGTACTTAATGTATAGACAATTTAATTCTACTTTTTAAATACTTTATTTTACATGTATGTCCCTGAATGTACATGCAGGTAGCATGTGCACGCATGTGCCTGCAGAGGTCAGGACAGAGTGATAGTCGCCCTGGAACTGGAGCTACAGGCAGCTGTGAACATCCATGTGGATGCTGGGAACTGAATCTGGGCCCCTGGCAAGAGCAGTAAGCGCTCTTAACCCCTGAGCCATCTCTCCAGTCCCTCTAATTTGTCTCAGGTGAGTCTCAACACATAATATGGATGAGCCTCAAACTTATAATTCTCCTGCTTTAATCTCCAAGTGCTGAGATTACAGGCGTAGGCTGCCATGACCAGCTAAATTTTTTAAATAGCTTAATATTTCTAATATTGATGACATACATTTAACCATTCTCTTATAGACAAACATGATCGGTTTCAATTTCTTTTAACACTCATTTACTATGTTATTAAAACAACAAAAACTCTTAAAGTATATTGCCATTTCATAGAATATGGAATGTGTGTCAGAAATTTAAAATTTTTGGGGTCAGTGGTTAAGAGCACTTTCTGCTCTTCAGAGCACCTGAGTTCTGTTCTCAGTACCCAAGATGGATTGCTCACAATTGCTTGTAACTCCAGGTCCAGGGGCTCTAACGCCCTCTTCTGGCCTCTGTACACACTTACATAGATATACACACAAACATTTAAAAAGTTTTAAAAATGATTCATTAGTTTCCATTACTTCTCTAAACACTTAGCAATTAATATTCTCATTGGCAATCTTCCTGAATCCTCGTCATCTCTGAATAACATAAACATTTCTGCAGTCTACTGAGTAAAGGTAAGCACGTGTGCACAGTCACATACGTCTGGGTATGTCCTCAGCACCCTTTGGAAGTTTATCAGTGTTATTCATTTCCCCTCTGTGCATTGCCTGGTTATAGGCTTTCTTTATGTCTCTATTTGTATTTTTAAAATGCTTTGGTACTGAGGATGGAACCCAGAGCACTGCACATGCTAAGTGCACACTCCCCTTCCTGTTTTTATTTGTAAATGCCTTCTGTACATTAGGGATGGAGCCCTGTCTGTCATGCTCACCGCACGTTTTCCTCATGTCACCGTGCAGTTACCAGTGCGTTGTTAGCAGTCAAGGCAAGAGTGAAAGACTACGGCTGTTGCTGGTTAAGGGAGCCCCAGGGGTCACATGAAAAAGAACACGGGCAGAAGTCAGCACACCCAGTTAGCTGCTGCATTAACTGCTCTGAATAGTAACATTTCGAGATTCTACTGAAGATCTAGCTGAGAAGAAAATAATCCCTACATTCAATTGTCTGAGTTGAGGTTACCTTGTTATAAGGCTACCCTGTCGACTTTAGCATCCGCAATACAGGCTCAAACATTTACTGAACTCTAATGTGTTTTTACTCTGATTATTTTCTCCTATAGTGCGGGGTGTCTGGAAGGGGCAATTTTTTAACACAGCAGATATGGCACCCAGGTTGTCAGGAGCATCCTGGCTCACCCGCAAGTCGAAAGGAAGCATCACCAGCATGCCACTGTGGTCCATGAACACAGCGGCTTCATTGTGCTCATATATTTGCCTGTTTCGGGGAAGCAGCAACGGGGTACACAGCTGGACAGCTCCTACACCAAAATACAGAAAAAGTAACTGAACCTCGGGTTCTTACGCTTCTTCAGAAACAACCGCGAATGCACACAAACCCCAGGTCACTGAACGCCCATCGCCAATGTTCCCTCAGTTTTCCAAATGGAGAACTGAGTTAGGGCTAAGTCTGCCAATTTAGCCACATTTTAGACCCCACAAGCCAACTGTATTTAGTAGCAAGGCTGGAACAGTCAAACCCGTTTCTCCTCAGTCAGCAGAGCTATGGAAACAAACTTCACATGTCAGATATATATCCAATATATCTGGATATTAATATGCAGCTATACTGAAATCCACCAGTAGTAGGTGTGATCTTTTTCCCCTTTCCTTAAAACAGGGCCTCACTATATTGCCTCACCTACCCTCTTGCCTTAGCCGCTGTGTGCTGAGATTTCAGGTGTGTACAACCATACCTGGCCTTCCTTTCTCTTCTTTCGTGTGTGTGTGTGTGTGTGTGGTAGCCATGTGGTTTGTGTTGGTATGTGCACACACACACAGTTTGTACATTAGGTGTGCACTTATGCTGGAGGTTGATGGCGGGGTGTTCCTCAATTGCCCTTCACTCTTTTGTGAGCTCCTCTCACTGAGTCTGGCGCTTATTGACTGAGGTGGCTGTCTGGCCACTGAGCTTTAGGGATCCTCCTGCCTCTGTGGCCCCTGGCCCCTGGCTGGGGTTACAGATGCATGCTGTCATATCCGGATTTTCCCTGTGGGTGCTAAGGACTGAACTCAGGTCCTCATGCTTGTGTGCAGACGCTCTGCAGACTGAGCCACCTCTTCAGCCCCTGGAAGTACTTCCTACGGATTCTTGGAGAACTGTTTGAGAAGGCGTGGTTTTTAGAACGGGACGTACCGTGCCTTTTAAAGACGCGGATGATGGTCTCACATACAAGCTGCTGAATCTTGGCTGTACGAATCAAGAAGTTGCCCTAAAATGAGATCAATTAAAATGTCATCACCGAGCCTAATCCAAGAGTTCCATTAAAATGTCAGTCTGTGGTTGACATTTGGCACTGTGCAGCTCAGTACAAAGATCATGGGCAGGTCTCGACAAGTGTTTCTTTGAACATATTTAGAGGACAGACAATATATATATATATATATATATATGCTTAAAGGATTTCCTTTTCATTCCATCTAATTATAATAATTTTAGAAATAAAAAACAAGCAAAAAGACAAAATAAAGTTACCTGTAGTCATGTAAGAAACTATCCAAGGATAATTTTTTTTTTTCAAGACTGGGTTTCTCTGTGTAGCTTTGGAGCCTGTCCTGGAACTCGCACTGTAGACCAGGCTGGTCTTGAACTCACAGAGGTCCGCCTGCCTCTGCCTCCCAAGTGCTGGGATTAAAGGTGTGTGCCACCACTGCCTGGCTTCCATATACACTTAAAATCTATACTATTTCCCCTACTATTCTATCTTGTAATTAAGCTACAGTCTAACGATACAGAATTACATGGCAAAGATAACCAATATTGATTATCTATTCACCCATCTTCTTAAATATTTCTCTAGATTGTTTCAGGTTCTTCTGTTTTATATTTTTATTTTTAGAAATGAAATGATAAAGGCTACTACAATTGGCATCTTGACTACTCTTGAGTAACTATCTGAAAGTTTTTAAATACTCTTGAGATGCCTCATAGCTGAAGAGACCAGGTCAGTCACCAGAGCTGCTGGGGGGCCAGGGGACTTTGTATCAGCTTCCTAGGCCATGTGCCAGTGCTGGGAACCACTGTTACCTCCCATGGAGCTGAGTGCTTAGATGTCCCTGCTTAGGCATCTGGGTCGAGCTCTGTCTCATAGTGTCTTGGGTGGGCACAGAGTGAGAAGGGTCAAGAATCAAGTAAGTGATTACCAGCATGGCTCTTTCCTGAGCTATGCACAGTCACACTTTTTGCATGTGCTTTTGGGGTTTTTTGGAACTTAAGTCAAGAACTTACAGTGGAGAAACATCTGGTTAAACCCAGTGCATCACTGGATTCATAAAACTAAACCCAAACCAGAAGTGGGATGGCTCAGCAGGTGAAGGTACTTGTTGCCTAGCCTGAGAGTTTGGGTTCTATCCCTGAGTCACATGTAATGGGAAGAAACGACAAACCCCTCCAAATTGTCCTCTGACCTCACGTGTGCACCATGACATGTATGGCGTGTCCACCCCCATAAATAAATGCAACTTAAAAAACACACAACATGAAGGTTAGATAAACATTAGCGGGGAGGTGGGGTGGGGTGGGAGGAGGGTAAGAAATGTGATCAGAACGTATCCTAGGCATACATAGACTATCAAAGAATGAAGAGAAAAGACACTGTTTGCAAGGCTCAGCCCACCTTCAGGATGTCACTGTCGTAGGTGTAGTCTATGGCGGGGGAGATGCGCTGGGAGAAGATCTGGGCCATCATGGTGCGGTAGGCCTTCCCGTCTATGTTGGCCAGCGTGTGGTGCAGCACTCCATGCAGCTCCGACTCCTCCATCTGCGGCGGGGGGCAGCAACTCACTCTTGAGCAGCTCTGTGGCCGTGGGCCGTTTCGCTGGATCATGGTTCAAGAGCCAGGAGATGACGGATTTCTGCAGTGTAACCGGCACACAGCTGGTGAGGGCACAGAGGCAGGGGCTCAGGAATCTTCCCAATAGGCCGTCGCTCAGGACACTGCTTACACTTAGCTGACACTTCTGAGAGTTCTGACTGTGCCAGTCGTACCTAGTTATGACCACAGACTTGTGGGTAAATGTCACTGGACGGTTTCTCCAAAGGGAGAGGCTCTTTCTATATCTCTGTCCCCAACAATCGAAACAGTCTTTAACTCATCAAACCACACAGTAGCTGAGCTTAATTCTTAGAAACACATATTACTGTATAAAAATGGGGATACGGAGAAAACCTCAAAGAGCCCGATGCCTACTGTTAGCACTTAGCATAAAGCACCGGGCAGCACCGTTAGCACTGATGACAGTTGTCTTTGTATTCCTCCATTTATGGTATTTACCGATTCCATCCCCTGGAATTCCCTTGCTTTATGTTGTTTGTTATGCATCCGTAGTACAGATCCCTCTAAAGGAACAGAAACCTTTGAAAGGTTCCATAAGGAATCTTTTTGTTTTTTTAGACAGGGTCTCACTCTATAGCTGCCTGATCTGGAACTTACTACAGAGACCATGCTTCCAAGAGATCCAGCTGCCTCTGTCTCTCGAGGGCTGGGATTAAAGACACATGCTGCCTGAACTATCAGGTGAGCATTTATAACTGGGAGTGGCTGGGGAGACAGAGATACTCCGTCTATACCGGTAGTTTAAATAAGTGACTTCTGCCCAACTCTCATTGTCAAGAAAAGTCAGTGTCAGGAACAAACTCCCCGCAATGAGCATGAGTGAGTGAAGGCCTCACCACAGCAAACCACGACCAGCAAGAAGAAAGGAGCAGCAGCTAAGCACACGGCTCATGGGGAGTTCTCATGTAAGCTGGGTGCCAGTGTTAGCCTGAGACGAACCACACAAGCACACTAGGACAGTTATGGTATATGTGAGAAATGACCTTGCTTTGAAATACTCTAACATTAGCTGCAGAGATAGCTCAGAGGTGGAGCACTTGCCTAGCAGGAGGGGGGCTGGGTTTGACTCCCCCAGCATTATAAAACCAAACAACCCCGAGAGTATAAGCTTTCCTGCAAAACCTGAATTACTTCAACCACAAAACAGACTAAGAATATAATTTAATTTTTCCCTTCAAGTCCTAAGTTTTATCTAAAGCAACTTGTCAAAAGCTTTTCTTCCCCGCCTCCCACAGCTAAGCTGATGGTCCAAGTAACACTTCAAAGGCACAATTAAGCTCACAAAAGAACTTGGAGTTTGTTAATTTGCTCTGTCAGACCTTGGCCTTTTTATAGTGTATCTCAAGTCTTAGTAACATTTTAAGAGCTTTGTCTTTTGGTATTCCCCCCCCCCACATTGTTCTAAGAACACAAGAGAATGACTGGCAGCAGATTACTAATTGAATATGAAGAAAAACAGTAATTGACACCCAAGACTGAAGTCACAGCAATGAAAGCAGCAGCCAATTACCTGCTTCACGTGTTCTCCATCATCGAAGTCCTCTGGGAACCTGGGCGATGCGGGCTAAGAGAGCATTATATTCAAATCAGCAAGTGCTTGGCAGACTGCCACAGGCAAAGCTTTTATTCATCACAGAAAGATAACCAAAGAGCCAATTAAAATCTGCTACCATGACACCTTCCCCACATCCTGCGCTCACTCTTCCAGTGCACACAGTCTACTAGGGTGGACTTCACCCAAATGACTGCCTAGGTTATGGAAATCACCTCCCTTAAGTTTAAATAATAGATAATTTAAGTAAGAGACTTGCCCTGACTATCCTCGTCGATAAGTCAGCACACAGGACATATTAAACTTAAGGGTTTCATAGAGACACAAAGTAGGTTTAATGAGACACACAATGAAAAAAGGCAAAATTTCATCAAATCATCAACCTAAGAAAAAAACTTGGTGTGTAGAGGTAGGAGGATCAAGGACAGCCTGAGACACAAGCCGAGTCTGAGGCCGGCTCAGGCTATATTTAGTTAGCACCAATCCTGATCACTCCTCCAAATCCTCACTTTTCTGATGAATAGGACCTCAATTACAAGATTAACTGATAGTTTAGATATTCTTGAAATGAAAGAACTAACGTAATTTCCGGTTACAGACAGGCAATTCCTCAAGGACATCCTCATCTGGGAACATTCCAGCCCTTGGTCCACTGACACCCCATGAACTGCTACCCACATGCTGCTGCCAAAAGTAATTCAACTACTGTCCAAAGTATCCGTAGGTCTTTAAAATTCACTACCACAACACCTTTGCCACACCCTGGGCTCACCTCTTCCAGTAGACACAGTACACGAGTGAAGACTTCACCCAAATGACTGCCTAGGTTGTGGAAATCCCCTCCCTTAAGTTTAAATGAGAGAGAATCTAAACCCCTCTCAGTGTGTGAGCTATTGACTGATTTGTTCACTTGTTATTTACTATGGTGTTGACAGGATCCTGCTGCACAGTCCAGGCTGGCCTTGAACTCATGACCCTTCGTCTTATGTGCTGGACTGCAGGTGTACATCACCAAGCCGGGCTTGCTGTATGCGATTTAGTTTGCTTGCTTTTGCTCCCCAAGGATGAAGGCTCTCCAGATCTGTGGCCCATAAATAACTGAGTCTAAATTGTGCAGGCTTTACTCTCCACTTTCTTACTGCCCTTGTGTCATGGGCATCCTTGACCTGGCGCCCTGTAGCACTCATCTCTATGAGCTCAAACAGCAACAGAGGCAAGGGTCAGTCTCAAGAACATGAGCGGAAATTTCATTGGGGAAAACAGCTCAAATGACTGATATTTTTGAGAGAAATGTGTGTGCCAGGCTGGGCACATACTCTGCCAAGAGGCCTGTCTCCGGACTTCAGATCCATTTTAAGTTCTGGTCATTTAGATTTGCTTTATGCACTACGAGACCATGTCTGTTCAATACGAATCTTTGTTTTTTGGGGGCAGGAGAGGAGATAAGGTTTCAAGTCTTATGTAGCCTAGGCTGGCTCACCTCAAACAAACTGTTTTTCATCACTGGGCACACTGAGAGATGAGGGTTTTTCTCTTACTAGAACACAGAATAACAGTCTATACTGACAGTCTCTAGTTATCAAAACTGCTGTGTTTAACACCTTACATGAGGAGGCTCTCCTTGCTCTGAAGACAGGTCACCGAGAATGACAGCTGATCATCTTACCATATATCCGCCAATGAGAGTCATTAAAATGACAGGAGGCAGTTAGGGTTGGTGTCACAGCATTTGGTAGATTAAGACAGGGAATCTCATGCTTCAGGCCAGCCTGGCTATAGGCTAAAACCAGTTTGTTTGTTTTTCAACCAACAATTGATAGCCTCTTCTCTATTACAAATGCCAGGGAAAAATCTTGCTTTGGGTTCTGTTCGCCACACAAGACTGAGGACACAGGAGTGTATGCAGCAAACTTATCTGACACCCACATCTCGAAGCTGATTGAGAACGAAGATTCTTTCCGAGGCTGTCACCATGGGGTGATAGGACATTTCAAAGAAGATAATTCCCAGGCTGAAGAGATCCACTTTCTGTGGGGAAGACAGATTCGACTTTAGAGGGTTCTGCTATCCAGGTGAATTCCAGGAACTGTGGTCAGCACTGGGATGGGGTTGGGAAAGCTGATGATCTGGTCTAACAAGCCTTCAGACTATAATTTAAAAAGAAATCATCCAAGTCTCCACTCAGATATGATTGCCACAGTCGAGCTAACATGTCCATCTATTTAAATAGCTACCATTCTCTCTCTCTCTCTCTCTCTCTCTCTCTCTCTCTCTCTCTAAGAATATTTGAGAGCTAGTTTCTTGCAATGTTTGAAATGACTGGACATTAGTATAAGCTGTAGCTGCCATGCTGCACAGAAGGAATTCACCTTACAAGAACCTGTCCTTGACTTGCTACTTCCGCTGCTTCACCCCTTCCCCTCTGGCATGCTCTAGCCATGGCTTGTCACTGCTACTGACAGGACCAAGCCTTTCACATGCCGGTCAAGTGCTCTACTGAGCCAGTTCCCTAGACCTGGCCTTTCTTTGATCATCCTTTATTCTAAATGCCATCCTTTTATGGGTCTTGGTGGTAGAACACCTGCCTAGATAGAATGTTTAAGGTCCTTGGGGTTGGGTGCCCAGAACTGAAGAAAACAATTCTCAATGACTGCCAGGCCCCACTACTGCCTTGCTACTCAGTCCAGTTCTCCATAGACCTCATCACATTTGGGGTATTTCTCTCATTTCTTCCTGGTTCACTGTCGGTTCCATCATCTGGGTCAGCTCCCCGAGGGCTGGGAACACAGCTCTCTTATTCCTGTGTCTGCCTTGTTCCCTGTGTTCCTGACCTGAGTAGGGGAATAGCAGAGAGTGACTCTCATATTCCTAATGGATAGAGGGCCTGCAAGCTTCTGCAACGAGGCCAGTTTCAGTTGCTGCCCCTGGGTACCGCTGCATGTCCTGCCTAGATGGGAATCAGGGGCTGTTCCTATTTCAGCCGGTCTCTAAACCCTCCCTGTTACAATCTTGATATCAGGTCTTTCTTGTAACTTACTCTTGAGACCTTCCCTCCCTCGCCCCCTCCCCACACTCAAACACACTCTCTACCTGGTTATACGCAGACTTGGTGCTTCCTTGGACCTCAGGGCTTACATAGAGAGCAGTGCCAACCATGCCAGTCAAATGTCCTGTGGAGGAAACCAGAAGGAGAGCATTCCGGCCATGGGCTAAATACTGAACCCAAGGCCTTGTGCATGCCAGTGAGTGTCAGTGAGCTACACCCCCCAGCTATAGATAAAGAAAACTGAAAACCAAAGGGCTTCCTTCCCACCCTTGCTCACATTTATTTTTTGTGTGTGGGCATGTGTGGTGTGACATGTATGTGGCATGTGGGAGTCAGAGGAGAACTTGTGGGAATTTGTTGTATCTTCTACCTTACAGGCTCCAGGGATTGAACTCAGGTTATCAGGCTTGGTAGCAAGCACCTTTACCCACTGAGCCATCTTGTTGGCCCCAAAAGAAAAGAGCTTCTTAAAAGCAAGGCCTGGTCTGTATCCTGTGTGCAGTACTCACCAGGAGCAAATGTGAGCCCTACACTGCCCAGCACTGCCTCACACAAGCGGGTCTGCTTTCATAGGAAGTGAGGGCTAGATAGGATCCCAGACAGGCCAGGGCTTGAGGTAACCTGACAGGACCAATTGGGGTTGCTCAAAAAACAGTGTTGGGCTTCCAGAAGACCATTATTCTACTAATTATTCTACTAACTTTCTTATGTTTCTGAAGAACAATTAACATAGTGAAAAAGACCCCCCCCCAAAAAAAATCCAAAAAGCAAAAAACAACTTAAAACTTCCAGTTTGCTTCAGAATAAAGTCTTTACAAATAAAAGTCAGGTTTTAGGCTGAGAAGTTTTAAAGTCTGCTTTTAAACTCATGGATGAAAGAGAGCTTTACCTGAAGGGTCTGACTTGATCATGTGATCGCCTGCCTGGTCGTCCTGTTTGCCGTCAGTCTAAAACACAATCGAGCACAGGTTAAAACCTTAGTGCATCCCACGGGAATGGCTCATCCATTTCTAAACGAAGAATGAAAAGCTAACATGGACGTCAGAATAACTATCACCATGCTTTTTTGTTTGTTTTTTCAAGGCAGGGTTTCTCTGTGTAGCCCTAGACCAGGCTGGCCTCGAACTCTGAGATCCACATGCTTCAGCCTCTTGA
This sequence comes from Myodes glareolus, assembly GCF_982192425.1. Lineage (NCBI taxonomy): Eukaryota > Metazoa > Chordata > Mammalia > Rodentia > Cricetidae > Myodes > Myodes glareolus. The sequence continues at coordinate 60,444,013 of NC_142035.1, forward strand.
GTACTGGGATTAAAGGTGTGCTCCATCGCTGTGTGGCTATCACCATGCTTTTCTGAGTTATCTCATTTACTTTTTTTTTATATATATATATCTAGTTAACCCATTCATACAAAGACTCAAAGGAAACCCTGGGAAAACCAGAGGAAGAAGAGCAATTCACTGGGCAGCTCTCTTCAGGACAAAAAGGCCCACACTCTTATAGAAACCAATTTTGTTCAGACCACAAACTCTAAGAACAGAATCTGTTTACCAGGAAGCATAAGACAATGAAAAACTGCAATGAAGCCTTCGCCCTTCTTTTCTAGTGCTACAACTTCTCCAGGTCAGCTTTGCTGTTGTTTTCCCCATGAAGGCTGGTCACTAACTTGTCCCTTGCTGAAACACTCACTGGGCAGTCTCGCCCTCTTCCCCACACCTCTATCGGTCACACCCTAAATGAGCGTGGTGGTTTAAGTGAGATATCGCCCACAAATCTTGGACATTTGAATACGTGGTCCCTAGTTGGTGGCTGTCTGGGAGAAGAGCACTAGATGTGGCCTTGCTGGAGGAGTTATGCCACTGGGGCAGGCTTAGGGGTTTAGAAGATTCACATCATCCCCAGTGTGTCCTCTGTCTCCTGCTTGCCTCACATGCTAGCTACCCCAGCTTTGCCACCATGGACTCTAACCCTCTGAAACCATAATCCCTAAATAAACTCTCTACCCCGCAGCCACAGAGGAGCAGCTGACACAGCCAGACCACCCTCCCGGCGCTGTGCTTGCCTTCTGTTCTACTCTGCTGCCGAGTCTCTGACACAGGTCCTAGAATGCGCAGATTTTACAGCCGAGGCCTGAGTGCTGTTCTCTGCCTGAGTCAGTGGGACTGCAGAGCCTCCGATTACCTTCCAACAGCGTGCTGGTTCTTCAGGTGGGGATTACATTCCATCGTGCGGTCTGGGCGTGGTCTCTGCACTTTCAATACGCTTTACCCACTTGGCTCAGGACCCAGTCTTTGTTGCTTCTCTCTCACCTCCTTTTTTGGGAGTGGGCGTTTGGATCTCACTCCATAACTCTGGCTGGCCTAGAACTTGCTATGCAACGTAGGCCGGTCTTGAATTTATAGTAGTCCTCCAGCCTCTGCCTTCTGCATGCTGGGATAGTAGGCGCTCACCGCCACCCCTAGCTCTTTTCTGTCTCCTTACTCTCCACTCCTAATTTCACCTGCTAAGTTAAGCCTGATGACTATTCTTGTCATCGTCTAATTCTGTTTTCTTTCTCTGAGCAGCCTTGGATGGGCTGCACTTACTACAGATGATATCACCTAAAAGCCAGCTTAGGATATAAGTAGAGCCCTGGCACTTAAGTGTGCCCAACTTTCCAAAGACTTCTTCTCTACACTTCACAGTTCCAGCCAATCAGAACATGGGTACTCACCTAGGCCCTTGGCTTATACTGGAGATCCCTGCCTCAGCAGAACTATGCTCTGTCCTGACTCTGGCCTGCTAGACTCCTACCTACCCTTAAGGCCCATTCGTAATGCCACTGTTGTTATAGTCTTTCTTTTTCTTTGGATGACAGGGGTCTCATTGTGTGGCTCAGGTTGGTCTTGAACACCTAGGTTTAACTGATTCTTTTGCCTCAACCATCTAAGAGCTAAGACTATAGTATGCGGCCCGGCACTGGGTCTACAGCCTTTTTTGTTCCTCACAACCATGTCTGTGCCCCTCCTTACTCTTACTGCTTCCCTACCTCACATTAACTAGCTCTGTATGCTAAACCAACGCCAGTGTCAGAACAATGCTTGTCCAGGACTGAGTCTCAGCTCTGCAAACCAACTAACAGATCCTTACATGTAAGCATCTTGTCAAATGTCAGCAAGGGAGACCAAAGTATCAAATTATTTCAGAAAATATTGTATACCTTCTATGGAAACATTGTTCATAAACCAATAACTTCACGTCTTTTAGATTCAAAGCCTAAGAGACACTTGCAGTTTGTCCCTTGGGCCCCGCCTCCCAGCAGAGGGCGACGTGGCAGGGCATAGGAGGCTCTACCCCATCTCTTTATTTCCAGGACTATTCAGGCACCAGGTCACGTCCAGGCACAGCCTGCTTTTAAAAATACTCACAGCGAAGGCTAGATGATCTGTCGCCAAACCAAAATCACCAATTTTCACATGGTCATCAGAATCCAAAAAAATGTTGACAGGCTTCAAATCCCGGTGAATCATTCCCTGTTGGAAGACAAGAAAGAGTCCAACAATCACTTCCCACAGAGTTTAACCCTTTACATCTTTCCAATTTGAAATGATGACAACTGGAAGAGGCTTCTCCTGTGGTCCACCTGGTCCTCGATGTCTGACCTCTGGAATGTCCTGAGGGTCATGTGACCTCCCCACTGGTGGTCCCAAGCAGGTCCTCCCAGGCTCCCTCCACCAGCTCCCTTCAGAGACCTCATTTCCTTTCCCTCTAGCACAGCATGAAAGCCGGCTCTGGTCGGGCCCCACACTACTCTCAAGCCGGCTCCTGCTGCTCTGCACGGCTTCTCCTGCCCAGGGCACCCTGAGCTTCTCTATCTATCCTAATTGTACATTTACCTGTTCTGCTTTCACGAGCCTTGCACATTATTCTAACAATCTGACTTTATACTGCCAGCTCCTGGGAGGAGCTCAAGGACGGCAGCACAGGAATCCCGCTTCTCCTCCTCCCGAGGGCTCGCCACACTCGCTCTCCCACCTAGAAGTGCTAACTGGAATACTATGCTATAAAGGCTCTGAGAACAAGAGTCCCTGTCAAGCACGGACCTGTCACATGTTTCTGCCTGTGTGTGTAGTTGATGTACAGTGCTGGGGACCCAGTGCACACAGAGCACAGTCCCAGGACCCTAGGGAAGATGGCATGCATTAGAATCCCCTCTTATTTTTCACCTTAAAAGATTATGCAATGAAGATGACAGTCCTGGTTTCTCGATATGAACAGGGCACAGTATAAACATTTCAAAGTTCCAAAAAGTTAAGGTAAGGGGGGTAAAATCCCAAACCTATCATGTCTCCACTGTCTGGTGCACCGACAGGTCTACGCATAAGATGTGAGCAGTGTCTTGCCCCAAAGCCGGGCCTGTGGTCGTTCTCCCCGTACTGCCGACTTCTAGCTTTAACATGACATTTCTATACACAGGTAAGCTCCATCACTGCACTGCACTCCTCTCCTTGCTGGGCAGCGTTCTAGTTTCTTCAGATCCCCAGGAACGCAGCATTGGGCCACTTAGACCCAGATCTGCATGCATGAGCCACAGTCGCACAGCAGCAGAGAACCATCTTCACTTTGTACGTGTCCAGATGTCTTCATTATCCAGGTGTGGGCAGACTTCCGATAAAGGGTCAGGGAGCAAATGCTATTTTGGGGCTCTAAGGCTATCTGGTGGTTTGAATTACAACATAGGCTCATGTATTTTAACACCTGGTCACCAGTTAGTGGCGTGTTGGGGGCAGGTCTAGGAGGGGCACCCTAGCTGGAGGATGCACATTCAAAGCCTCCCACCATACCACCATCAGCAGCGCCCTGGCTCTTTCTCTCCACTCTGGAAAGGATGCGAGCTGTCAGAATCTTGCCGCCATGCCTCTACTGCGCTATCATGGACTCTTCTCCCTTTGGAACTGTAAGACCAAATCAGTTCTTTCTTCTGTAAGTTGTCTTGGTCATCAGCAACAGAAAAGTAACTAATGCAGACTATATAGTTTCTATGGCAACTACTCAAATCTGCTGTTATGGTAAAATACAGACATAGGCGTATGAGCATGGCTTTGTTCCCATAAAACTTTATTGACTGACAATAAAATTTCAATTTCATGTCATGATACTATTTTTTTAAAATTGCTATACCCACTTAAAAATATAAAAGTTAACCATAGTTCACAGGCCATACAAAAACAGGTGTGAGTAAGATTTGACCCAAGGTCCATCCTCATTGTCTTCTACAGGAGTTGACACTGGGTACTGTCCCTGTCTTTTGGTACTTTGTTCTATTACCTACAAAAATTCATTACTTCAGGTCAGCAAGGTGGCTCAGCAGGTAAAGGTCCTTTCCACCAAGCCTGAAAGTTTGGTCCCTGGAATTCACATGGTAGAGGGAAAGAAAATTGTCCTCTGGCCTCCATGTGTGCACAGTGGTATTCGCTGGCCCATACACGCACACACAAATACACAAATACATGTAAATGAATACAAAAAGACTATTTCACTGAGTTGCACTTCCCCTTCCTGTGTTTCTTTTGTCTGCTTGTCTTTCTCCATTTTCCTATATTCTTTCTAATGTGCTTCTGTAAGTAGGGGCTGGGGAGACAGTTCAGTAGGTGCAATGTTTTCTGTGCGAGCACGAGGGCCTGAGTCTGGGTTCTCAGTAAAAGCTGGGCACAGAGAGTGGCAGACAAGCAGATCCTCAAAGCTGGCTGGCTAGGCAGCTGAAAAGGCAAGCTTCATGTTCAGACGAGAGAGAGAGAGAGAGAGAGAGAGAGAGAGAGAGAGAGAGAGAGAGAGAGAGCGCAATAGAAGACACTCATTTGTCTTGTCTTGTTTACTTTTCTATTGTGACAAGACACCATGACTTAGGCAACTTACAGAAGGAAGAGTTATTTGGGCTCACAGTTTGAGAGGGTGAGTCTGTGATGGTGGGGAGTATGGCGGCAGTCAGGGAGTTTATATCCTGATCTACAAACTCTGAGGCAGACAGAGCTAACTGGGAATGGCATTTCCACCATTCTGGAGTCCACCAACTGAAGACCAAGTATTCAAGTATACGAGCCTATGGGTCCCTTTTCATTCAGCCTACCCTGTGTTGACCTCGGGCATCCACAAGCACATTCATAGGGGAGTTTAACCCTAATCCCCACAATGTGTGCACAAACGTTCATGCAACACGCATACACAACTGATGTAAAGAGAAGTCCACGGACATGGGACGTTATGAAGCTTACTTTCTCATGGATATAAGCTAATCCATCCAGAATCTCCCGGAAAAGCCTCCAGAGCCTGCTGGTGTCTCGGAAGAGTCCCTGGTCAATGGTGTCCCGCAGGGTGCTCTTTTCGCAGTACTCCATCTACAGGAAAGGAGGGACCGGGCGGGACCTGATCACACCAAAGGCTCAAAATAAGGAGGCTAGCTTGCAGTCAATGTAATCACTCATTAAACTTGTGGCAGGGATTTTAAGCAGTTTTGGAAAGAATTGTCTTTTTTTAATGCTAAAAGATAAAACAAACTTAAGAGTATTATAAAAAACCACCTTGAGAAGGGAATGTAGCTCAGTGGTAGAGCGCAGTGCATTCTAAGAATACTTGAAGAAGTTTTGGATTAAACCCCTAGCACCCCAAACACCCTCTAAAACCCTAGGAGCAAATATGTTTTAATAGTAATATTGATTACCAACAATACTGAAGAACACATTGGGGCAAATATATATAATATCAGCAGCTAATAAAACCTTTTCCTCCAGTGGGACTGGATGCAGGACTCTTGCATGAGAGGCAATTGTTCTACTTCTGAGCTATACCCCTAAGCTCCTACTTAAGAAATCTCTCTCTCTCTCTCTCTCTCTCTCTCTCTCTCTCTCTCTCTCCCTCCCTCCCTCCCTCCCTCCATTTACCTTTCCCTTTCTCTAGAAAGAGAGAGTGCAGTGGTTAAGAGCATTGGTCCTCTTCTAGAGGACCTGGGTTCAATTCTCAGCACCCACATGGCAGCTCACAACTGTCTGTAACTCTAATTTCAGAGGATCTGACTCCCTCGCACAGACATACATGTAAGTAAAACATCAATGTATATAAAATAAACAAACAAATACAATATATACAGCTGCTTATTTTAAAGATGTTTTACTTGTTTAAAATCCTTGTTACAAATGTGAAAATTGAGATTGCAATAAAATGTTATTACGTTACAAAATTGCTTCCAATCTCAAATTTCTAATAGTTTATTTGCTTAATGATGTCCTTGACTTTATTTGTATAAGAATAACAAATACTCTTTGAATCTAGAGGAAAACATTATACTTATGGAAGCATTCAAGCAGGGCTCTGATTCACCCCCTCTTGGGTATGTTAAGAGAGGAAACAATGTAGCATTATTTAAGACCAAGGTCAATGTGTGAAAGTTGCTTCCTGTTCTGACCAGGACCAGAGTGGGGAATTCCTCAGGCAGAAGTGTGCGACTGTTTTACAGGTCAGTCTTGTCTTCTCTGCAGCCACTGCCGGCACACTCTGAGTCACCCTCCAGGCTCTGCTCCGGACCTCTCCAAGCTCCCATGAGTACCCAAAGTGGGTACTTTGCAGGATTGTTTAGAGAATGGACACACGCAAACAGTTAAGGCATGCCCACTCTTGCATTTATGGGATTCAGACATGGTTTGAAGCACTTCTTCATCTTATTTAGTTGTGAGAATAATTAAGTTGTGGGACACTGAGGCACAAAACACTAAAGACACTCATCTGAGCTAATACAGTAGTAACAGGAAGATCCAGGATGTGAACGTGCACAGCCTGAGTCCAGAGCTGCCCCCACGTGCCTTCTGACAACACTGGAAAAAAAACGATGAGTTCAAGGCTGGGCAGGAAGGGGAGGCGTCCATGCTCTAACTTTCCTGGCCAATTAATCTTTGGCAATGTCAATCAATGGTAATGTCCCATTACCTTGTGGCACACTATAAAACACACAAGCAAAGAGTGGCCCCTGTCACCGAGCTGTCTCCCAGGGTCTCACCTGGATATAAAGGTAGTGCACAGCCTCAGTTGTCACCGATGGCTCAGTTTCCTGGCAACTGTCCTTGTCATTGCATTCTTCAGCCTGAACCAAGAGGAGCACAGTAGAACTCAGATTGATGGTTGACATTAACAAGAACATCACCATCTTCAAGACTGTGTGTCTAAGACCCCAACTTCACCCCTGTGCATGGCTTCCTATCGCTGTAGGGGACATCGGCAGAGCGGGACACAACCACTGTCTTTGAGAAGCCTGAGGCATTCTAACCAGAAATTCTGCACAGCTTACAGATCTGTTATTACACGAACAATGGGAAAATGGGGAACAGGAAGGTGTGCAATAGCAGAAAGTCCGCTCCCATCTTAGCACTGAAGGCCCACGGATATGAAGGGCAGAATAAATACACGGTTTAGTATCAACAGGCTGTCTTCCTTTGGTGGGATTCAAAGAAAGTAGTTTTAATGTGTCCACATTATCAAAGGGTATATTGCCCTCTGGGTGACACTCCTGAACAACCGCTTTGCTGCCACAACTTGCTTGTCTCCCATAAGTCATTTTCTTTCTAATGCATGACATCTTAAAAAAAAAAAGTCTTTTCCAGGATTGGAGAGCCTGGAAAAAGGTTATTGGCTCAATGGTTACGATTACTTACTACTGTAGCAGAGGACCTGGGTTCTGGTCCCAGCACCAACATCAGGCAGCTCACAACCACCTACAACTCCAGTTCTTGGGGATGCAGTGCTCTGCAGCCTCCATGGGGAGCTGCACTTATATGGTGTGCATAATCTCAAACAGAAACACACATGCACACATTAAAAATATTTTTAAAAGCCTGACGGCGGTGGCACACACCTTTAATCCCAGCACTTGGAGGCAGAGGCAGGTGGGTTCCTATGAGTTTGAGGCCAGCCTGGTCTACTAGAGCTAGTTCCAGGACAAGCTTCAAAGCTACAGAGAAACCCTATCTCAAACACACACACTCTCAAACACACACACACACACACACACACACACACACACACACACACTTAAAGTCTTTTCTTCTAGACAGATATTTAAATATTTTTAACCCAAAGTAGGAAAAAGTATGTTAGTTTCTGATCATATTTGATCTACAGGGTTTTTATTAGATTCTTTAAGCCATATCTACATGTGCATGACTTGTGTGGGTGTGCACATGTAAGTGCAAGTGCTTCTGGAGGCTAGACGGGGTCGTGGGATTTCCTGGAGCTGGAGAACCAGACAGCTGTGAGCCACCAGACACGAGTGCTGGGAATCAGTCCTCTCTGGAGCATTATGGGCTCTTAACTGCTCTCCTGCCCCCTGACTCCAGTTTTTACGAGGAAGGATGTTTCCCAATATTTTCGCTTTTTATAGAAAAATAAAAAGTTCTGCTCTTGAAATAACTGGATTCAACTATTGAATTACTTCTATTCTCTGGAGATCATCTATGAAGATTACTAATCCCTTGGGGTTTCCCATCAATTAGAAAGCTCCAGGGATATTGCCTTTAACTGAGGCAAACTGGAAGCATAAATTTGATGCCCTTAATATGCAAATGCACAGATAACACTAAAAGCAAATATAATTTCTGCTTTAGCAGTTTAAATTATTTATGATATCATTGTAGCTAAATTTCTAATTAAGAAATGAAAGCATAGAATCTTAACTGACAAGTACTTATTAAAAACATACTGGCTAATTCATTCAAATTTCAAATCAACCGAACTGTGTATATAACAGGGTCTACATACTTGTATCCTGTAAGTACACTCATAAATGCTGGTGGTTATATTTTTATCCCAAGTAATAAAGTTATCACAGACCATATCTAGCTACAGAACATTTATTTTTCTGAATCTACAATGGACGGCACACGATTTTTCCTCTGAGATTAGGCAGCAGCCTGGGGCTCTGCAGCCTGACCAGAGAAGAAGCAGGGATGCGTGGGATCTGAGGCATAGAAGAGTGTTTGTTGTCAAGCTTTTAAAACCATGAGCTGTATGGAGAAACGTGTTTTATATCACACCCACTACACATGCCCACAAGAGACTGCTCTTTAAAAAGGACCATTCGCGTGTGTATGTGTGTAAACATTTGGAACCAGAGTTACAGGCAGCTGTGGGCTTCCTTTTCAAGGGCATTACTTGCTCTCAAGCACTGAGCCAGCTCTCCAGCCCCCAGAAAGGACATGCTCCATCAATAATTTACTTTTACTAAAAGGTGTATTCACTCCTCTCCCCACCCCCCGCCCAAGACAGGGTTTCTCTGTGTAGCCCTAGCTGTCCTGGAACTCACTTTGTAGATCAGGCTGGCCTCGAACTCACAGGGATCCATCTGCCTCTGCCTCCCAAGTGCTGGGATTAAACACGTGAACCACCACCGCCCAGCCCGTATTCTCTCCTCTTGTCCACAACATCAGAAATAAAATAAGGTTGGCTGTGGTCCTGTTAATTAACTGATCAAACATTCCAGAATCGTTCTACATAGTTAAAACACTGTGCTAGAAGAGGCTTATTAAAGTGAGCATCAAGGTTAACTGATGTGGGAGAGATTAAGTTCACTCTGTTCCATGATGAGACTTTCATTTGCATTCAATCCTTATCTCCAGCCATAGAAAGCATTTCCCAATCTCCTATGAAACTTAAAACAAAGGCATTTTAAACTTGTATTCATTTGTATGCATGTGTGCCTGGAGGTCAGAGGACACTGGATCCCCTGGGATTGGATTACCCAATTGGTGATTGGGAGTCACCATGTGGGTGCCAGCAACCTAGCTCAGGTCAGCAAGAGTCACTCCTCTTAACTGCTGAACCATCTCTCTAGACCCTCTGCAAAACTTTTCACCACATGTGAAAAAGTACAGTGTGTCAATTTTTTCTCTTTCATGTCAATATAAAACTTATGATAAATTTATACACGCATATATCGGTATAAATTTATGATGTGAATAAAAGTTTATTGTGATGTATAATAAACACTAGCAGCACATGTTTTAAATGAACGGGCATGTTTGAAAACACACTCATGTCAGATCAATGCCCTGACATTCTGCCTGTTTCTTCTATCGGGTGTCATCTCCTTACACACCATGTTGAGTAAAAGCTGTAACTTCTACTCCATACTTACCTCATTCTGACTTTTACTGTTTTCGTCTTCATTGTCAAAGATGATGTCACTGTCAGAATCTGAAGCAGGTCTGAAGAAAAAGAAGTAAAGAAATATTAGGAGGCCTTGTTAGAGGAGGTGTGTCACTAAGGGTAGGCTTTGAGTTTCTCTTGGTCTCTGTCTCTCTGTCTGTGAATCATGCCTGCCTGTCCGCCTGCCACCAAGGTTCCCACCAAGATGGAACTGGAGTAATTCTCTGAAACCATAAGGAAGCCCCTAATTAAATGCTTTCTTCAAGTTGCTTGGACCATGGTGTCTCTTCACAGCAGTAGACCGGTGACTACTACGGCACACCATGACTCAGGAGCATCAATGCAGATTGGGCTGTTGGTATCTCTTTTCTGTTACCCAAACTCAGATCTTTTATTTATTTAAAAAAAAAAACAAAAACACTTTTTTATGTGTACAGGTCCATGCACCATATATATGCAGTGCCTACAGGGGCCAGAAGGGGGCGTCGGATTCCCCTGGGACTGGCGTCACAGATGATTGTGAACCTTGCTGGGTATCGAACTCAAGTCCTCTGGAAGAGCAAAAAGAACTCCTAACCACCGAGCAATCCTCTTCAGGCCCCAACAAAGAACTCTTTAAAAAGTAGCTATATTGTTTCTCAAAGTAATTAATTGCTAAGATAAATTGTGTCCAACTGAGTACAGTGAAGTACACCCCTAAGGCAAACGCCCTTGGGTCATAATCACAGGTCTCAAGGGCAGTGAAGACTGACTGAGTCAAGACTCTAAAGACTCTTAAGTGGTTCGCAGAGTTGAAAGCTGTGATTTTAAGCACTACCCTGTCAGAAATTCTCTTAAATCTTTCAAGATAAAGTATTAGAAATCACTTCTGCTTTTTCTTTCTCCTGGCCTCAGGTATGGGCAATCTTTAAAATTCCTGTGGGTTCCATTTGGCTACTCTCTGAAAGAGGTTGCCACCGACGTGTTTTTTGTTCTTCTGGTGTGGCCCACTGCTAGCACTTACAGGAAGGACTGTGAGAAGACGCCATCGTGCTCATCCTCATCCTCCTCGTCGCTGCTGGAGCCTGGGCCGGTGACTGGGAAGCGCGCGCTGGTGGAGCGCTCAGCCGAAGTGCTCCACTCCACCGAGCTGCTGAGGATGGGAGGCGGAGCTGCAGCCTCTACGCTGTCCAGCTCCACCTTGTCGCCTGCTGCTTTTCTGCAGGCAGCTGGGCTGTCCTGGACCTGGGGTTTGCAGTCCGGGGGTGGTGTCCCAGGCACCGCTGGGCGCTCGTGCCGTTCGATCCAGGCGTTGTAGTAGCGCACGATGTTCTCATGGTGCAGGCGCGACAGCAGCGTCACCTCGCCCTTGATCCTGCGGAAGTGCCTGCTGGCAGGGTTGATTGGGATGCGCTTCACGGCATAGCAGCACCCGTCCAGTTTGTTTTGCACCTGCCCGGCAGTAGAGGACAGGACCTGGTCAGATCCAGGGCCCAGGACCTTGCACATTGGCATTTACACCTCCCGGCTCCTTAGTTCTTCCCCAGCTGAATCTGGAATTCTGAGAACCCACAGTAATAGCTAAGGAGAGCCAAAAGGCTTGAATTCAAACCAAGGAAAGCATTGGTTACCCGCAAAGTAGGGTAAATGCTCAAGAAATCCAGATTGGGGGGCGAGATTCCTCTGGGAAACGTTGGGGAGGGTGCAACCTTCATCTCTCCGCCTCCTTGTTTCTCTCCCTTTCTCCCATCTCTTTTTGGGACAGGATCTCACTATGTAGCCAGGCCTGGAACCTGACATCCTCCCACTTCAGAGCTGGGATTACCGGAATACGCATAATCTCCGTTTTAATCACGTTTCTTTCCTTTTTAGGCAGGGTCTCATATAGCACAGACTGGCCTTAAACTCCCTATGCAGATAGGCTTACCTTATACTCTGCAACCTCCTGCATCCACCTTTTGAATGGTGGGATAGGCATGGACCAACGTGCCTATCTTAATAATTTATTCCTTTACTGATAAGCATAACATTTTCTTTGAAAAATTTAGATTAACATTTTAAGTAATAAGTTCCATTAATTAATTTTTATGACATTACTTCCCTTTCTTTTCATATTATATCTGCTAAATAAATATCAAAATACATTTTAGATTTAAAGTAAAATTAATTTTCTGTAGCCAGTGTAAGTTTTTATCTGATGATTTTATTTTCTTAAAACTTAAAGTCACTAAAGATGAATGAAATTCCAGAAATGTTAACAAGTCTAAAATAAAATGCCAAGTAGCTTATAAAGAATGTATAAGGCTATGGAAATTTGAGAGAGATATTCAATTTCCTTGAGACTCAGTTTGCTTAATTATATGGCATTTATGCTTTTTATTACTGGCCTGAACACGGACACTGAGGAGATGACTGACACACGGAGAAAGAGCACTATCCAAGCCCAAAGACTATGCTGGACCAACTGCAGCAATTACAGTTAACATACATGCTGCCTATTGATTTCACCCAACTAAGATTCAAAAACATGATTTTAAAATAAGACAATAAAAATAGGAGCAGAATGAATCAACAGAAAAAGTTTCCAAGGCCAGTAAGCTCATGGACCATCCCTAGCCTGAGGATTGCACTGACCTGACTGAATTAACTACACCAGATTTCCCTTCTCATTTACATAAGACCTAATGCACTAAAAATAGCAGTTCTGTTGTCCAAGCGAACAAGCGCACAAATGGTGAAGGGCCAGCTGCGAACAAGTAGACTGCACTATTCAGACAGCAGCGAGGGGGAGGGTGTGAGAGCCAAGGGGACAGATCAAGGTGCCCTTGTTATAGCAGCTCACCAATTATCTCTAAGAACATGTAAATAAGGAAGGCTACAAGGGACCCTTGACCAGAAAGAAAAAAAGAAAGACATGAAGTTTAACAAACTACATCCACAGTGTTTAAAATTCAAGAACCTAAAAAAAATTGTATGGAGTTAATAAAAAGAACTCTGAATTAAACTCCTAGAACTTGAGCTTTCTTGTGGGAAACCCGCCTTGCTAATGCTGCCCCTCTTTTACTGTGGGGAAATTAATTGTTTTGGTTGAGAGGTAACCTGCAGCAATAGTGATGCTTCCAGGCTGAGTGTGGTAGTACTTTCTGTAATCCCAACACTTGGGAGGTAGAGGCAAGAGGACCAAGGGTTCAAGGTCATCCTTGGCCACACAGAGTTTGAGCACAGCCTATACTATATAATACTCAATCTCAAAATCCCACATGGATACAGCTCACTTAGTAGAGTGCCTGCCAAAAACACACAAACTCTGGGTTTGATCCCAGTGGTGCGGGAGAATGAGGCTGAAATCACAGAAAGCTAAGGAATGGGCTGGATCCAGCCATCAAAGTCACGGCTTTAATCTTACCCATATTGCTTAGTAAATTAAAGGGTCATGCAGTCAGAAAAAGAGAGAGATATACAGTATAGATCCAAAGATGAAGAAAACCTCTAAATGGTTTACTATGTGTTAAAAATATATGGAGGCTAAAGGTTAAAGTCCGAAAGAAAGAAAGAAAGAAAGAAAGAAAGAAAGAAAGAAAGGGTAGTTGGGTATGGTGGTACATATCTTTAATCCCAACACTTGGGAGGCAGAGGCAGACTGACCTCTGAGACTTCAAGGTATGGTAGCATACACCTTTAATCCCAATGCCTGGGAGGCAGAGACAGACAGATCTCTGTGAGTTCAAGGTGTGGTAGCACATACCTTTAATCCCAACACTGGGGAGGCAGAGATAGACAAATCTCTGTGAGTTCAAGGATAACCTGGTCTACAGAGGGAGTTCTAGGACAAAGATACACAGAGAACCTGTCTCAAAAAGTCAAAAGTTAAAAGTAAAAATAAAATAGAGGTTAAAATAAAGCCACGTAAAGATGAAAAGTACACAGAAAATCTTGATACTGTATATTATTGTGCTCTCTTTGAATTGTTTGAATGCTGAGGAAGGAGCAGCAGCTGCTAAAAGATATTTATTTGCTTAAAAATGCTGCTAAATTAATACAAGATAGGTATTTTTAAAATACCTTGACTTCAAAATTGAAGTCAAAAGGTATGTTACTTTGGAGAAGAGATTTTGCTTTTGTTTCCACAGAAAATGAGAGGCTGTGGATTCATTTTGAGATAAGAAAAATCCAGTTTGATCAAGGAAGACCACCCGAGAAATCTCCAGTAGGAACAGATGGCCTGGATGTCTGAGTTCTACATCCAGAACAGATTCAAGACTGCTGCCTGAGATGATCAAGACTCACAGGATACTCCAGTCAGGACTTGATTATAACTCTAAATTTTCTTTAGGTCCCCATAAGATTATCAGTGCTCCCAAAGAGCAGGAAGTAGCCTGGAATACTATGCCCACATTCCCAAAAAATGGACTATGGGTATTTTCCTTTGTTTTTGTTGTTGTTGTTGTTGTTGTTTTAAAGAGGGAGAAGTGGTACGGGAGAATTGTCTGTATTCTGTCAATCATGTTTTAAATAAAAACTGATTGGCCAGGCAGGAAGTATAGGTGGGTCAACCAGACAGGAAGTAGAGGCGGGGCAATGAGAACAGGAGTATTCTGGGAAGCAGGAAGCTCCCTTCGCACTCCTGCCCAGACTACCAAGAAGCAAGATGTAACCTGCCTGGCTGAGGAAGGTACCGAGCCATGTGGCTAACATAGATAAGGATAATGGGTTAATATAAATTCTAAGAGCTAATAAGTAGCCTGAGCTAATGGGCCAATCAGTTTTATAACTTATGGAGATCTCTGTGTGATTTTCTTTGGGGCTTGCCGGCTGTGGGGAACTGGGCAGGACATAAACCCCAACAAGCAGGCCCCTTCATGTTACAATCTCAGTACACATGAAACAGGCAAGGAAGTAATGGCCTGATATCCCAGCACTCAGTGTTAAGTAGGAAGATGAGAAGTTCAAGGTTATCTTCTGCTACTCTGAGTTGAGGCCAGCCTAGGCTCCAGGAAACCTTGTCTCAAAACAAGGAAGCAAACAAATGAGAAATAATCACAACTCAACAAAACTAAACAACACCCCCAAAAGCCACATAAACAAAAATCAATCAATAAACAAGAGTGACACCTTCCTCCTCATACTCTCAGAATCAAACACACATATGTCCCACTGCTAAAGGTCACTGTCATATGTGAAAGATGGCATGTACCTCAGCTGTTCTTCATACGTTTTAATCTGCCTCGCCTACGCTTTACAACACACTGGAACTGTGAGCACAGCAGAATCCTCTTCCTGCACTCACATAATAACAGTTGCCCCAGACCAGAATGAAGAGTCCCAGCGGCAGCTCACCTTAAAACAGGCCATTCATCTCCCAGCTTTGTAAGCCAGAGGATGAGAGCCATCAGGACTATCTCCTGGTGTGCATGCCACCTCTGTTCTAACTGTGGAACCCTTTTCTCTATGGCAACTCCATCAAAACTGGGGGGAAGGTGGAAAGGATAATTCCCTTCCTGAACTAAAGTACACAAAAATGTTCTTCACACAGAGATCTTGACCACTCAGGGTGTTATAATCATGTATTTTTCATGTCATTGTTCTGAGCCAACCCAGAACACAGGAATAGCGCATTCTTAATGTGTCCAGGTGACATTAAAGCCAGCCTTTCCCTCCAGGAGGTGAAGGTGCTCACAGCTTCCATTTACTTTGCTCTCCGCTCTTAAAACGGAAAACACGCCTGTGAGGCCATGAAAATGACAGGGAAGGAGCTTTAAAGAGGACTGGGGACAACTCTGTCCCACCTTGATGACTGCTCCAAAAGCTCCTTTCCCTAGAAGCTGTAATTCTTCAAACTCGATGAAGTACCGGGAAAACTGTCTCTGGGTCTCACTGAAGAAAGCAGCGCTGGGCAGCTGGTTGCTGGGGATGACGGTCTCAATGTAATCTTGTCCCCCGGAATCTAAGATGAAACAAAAGCATTAGAGATACATGAAGACTGGGCCAGAGAGATGGCTCCGTGGTTAAGGGCCATACTGCTTTTACAGCAGACTGGAGTTTGGTTCCCAGCACCCATGTGGGCAGCTCACAACTATCTGTAACTCCAGCTCCAGGGAATCTGATGTCCTCTTTTGGATTCTCTGGACACTGCATCCACATGTGTTTATACCACCCCCACCATCACACAATTAAAAATAAAATAAAAAAACGCAGGCAGTTCATAGAACCCAGCAACATAAGCATGAGAGGAAGGGGCCCCAATTAGTGGTCTGAAAAGGTACTTTTTACATTTTGACATCTTTTCTCACCTTGTAATCTTTAAAGTAGGCAGGGATATATAGTCAACCCATTGTACAGGTGAGGGTAACGGGGACGGAGAGGAAGTGACTGAACTAGACGACCAGAACCTGATCTGGTCTCCTGATCTATCCCAAGCTCTCCTAAGGTTATGCGGCAACAGGAGTGACTCGGCAAAATGAGGATGTCCGCTCTGTCAACAGACACTGAAGAGCTAGGCTTGTAAAGCAGGTCCACGCATACAAAGCCTGCATGGAAGTGGACTATGGGTAGGTTAGCATCAGTAAAATAAATAATCCATGCAAATGTTCTCAGATGGGCATACCTGTAATCTTAGCACTCAGGAGGCGGAGGCAGGAAGATTATGAGATCAAGTCTGAATTACATACTGGAACCCTATCCAAAAGAAAAGAAAAAAGAAAAAGAAAGGCAGGCAGGCAGAACTCACCTTCAGGACTCTGCTCCACTAAGGGCACCTTTGGCTGAGGATTTATAAAGCTGTGTTTCAGTAGTTGCTGAGGGCTCCATCTTTCCTTGTCGTCCAGGCAAACACACCTCAGAGTGGGAGGGAGAATCTCAGATGCATATAATATAAAAGCCTTCCTACTTCATCTACCCCATTCAACTATGCTTTCCTTTACAGTACACATTAGCAAATTCATGTTACTGATGGAGCAAAATGCATTTAAAAGTGAATTTAAATGAGTAAGCACCATTTCAGGGTTTGCATGTCCCACAGCAGAGTAGATGTAAGCAGAAAAAAGAAAAGAAACAGGAAAAATGAACTGCATTGTTGACTACAGCAGCATGGATGACTTCAACACTCTCAGCCCACAGACGCCAGCTTTGGGCATCCTCTTCCATTAGCCTGGCCACCTGCCCTGCTGAACGAAGCCTGCTGGGGACCAGGCATAAGTTACGTTTTCCTAAAACAGCAACCAGATGCTGGTGACCCTGGAATACACTGAGCAACACTGTTGAGAAGCCCCACGCTTCACCGCACACCTTCAGGAGTCATTCCTTGAGCCTCCTGACTTAGCAGTTGATGGTCTAACAAGCCGTTTTTTGTCTTGTTTTGGATGAATCAAAGCAAACCAGACCAGGAATTCTCAAAGTGGGGTCCCTGAACCACATTTGATTCTGTTTAAAGTGACATATTTAAGATAATCAGCTGTCACTGTGAATTCCAGCTTTGGAACCTACATATACAAAGCAAGAAGAGTAGCCACCATAGAGGATAACTTAGGTTTTATGTCACAGCATGAAGAGGTAAACACTACTTTATACCTGGAAAGGGCAAGAGAATATCATTTGTATAAATTCCTGTGAATATTAAATATACTATTCAAAAGTTATATAGTATTTTATTTAATTTTATTTTTGAGATAGGCTCTCACTATGTAACTCACCATGACCTAGAACTCACTCTGTAGACCAGGGCTGACCTAGAACTCAGAGATCTGCCTGCTTTGACCCCTGCAGTGCTGAGATTAAAGGTGCACACTGCCATGCCTGACCTGATTTTATTTTCAGATTTATTTTTATTTTATGTTTATGTTTTTTGCATACATGTAAACATGTGCACCATGTGAGAAGTTAAGAGGGTGCTGGATCCCCTGGAATTGGAGTATGGATAGTTGTGAGCTACCATGTGAGCCCTAGGGACCAAACTCAAGTCCTCTGTAAGAGCAACAAGTGCTCTTAACTGCTGAGTCATCTCTCCAGTACCCAGTGCACATAAGAGACCGGGTTACTATATATTACAGATTGGCCTCAAATTTGCAATCCTTCTTTCTCATTCTCCCAAGTAAGGTCGTAGGCATGTACCACCTACACCTGACAAACCAACCAAACCAAAAGCTACTCTTGTAGGGCATGGTGGTGCATACCTCTAATCCCAGCACGTGGGAGGCAGAGTAGGAGGATCTCTGAGTTCAAGGCCAGCCTGCTCTACAGAGCAAGTTATAGGCCAGCTAGAGTTAAAAAGTGAGGCCCTATCTTAAACAAACCCAAAACACTAAAATCAAAACCAAAGTTCTTGCCTCTGATTTTTCCTTCCTCTGAATCTCTTAATGTGCATCTTATAGACCTTTCCTGTCTATTTCTGTATACAATGCACAACAACTCAACCATGATGTTATCAAGAATATTGAGATTTTTAGACAACATTATCTTGTATGTATCAGTTTTTAACTTGCCTTTTGCGAGAGGCCTTTTCAGCCACGTGTCTTAAAATTTATGTCAGTAAAGAGCCTTTCAAACTCCACCGTCAGCTTGGACCGACAGGAATTAATTTATATATTCTCCTAGTTCTGCTGGGGTTATTTCCGTTTACATGCTCACTGTACTTCCACACACACTACGCTCAGTTCTAAAGTGCACAGTCTACTCCAAGTCTACCATGAAATTAACGGGACTCACACAATAGATGCGAGAAGATACAAAGCTTGCTGAGAGCGAACTGCACTTTTCAGGGGCTCTTACTTGAAAAGATTACACTCTTGGAATCGATCACTTGGCAGTATGGGGGCTGTGAGCAGCAGAGGCCATGCTAGCTCCAGCTTTGAAACTGGAACGGGTGTCAGGCCTGGAGCCTTCCTCGGCTCACACTGCTGAGGGTGAAGGGAGCCACAGTACCAACTCAGCAGGGGCCAGTGGCAGCATCTGACAGGTGCCAACTCACGTAACCCAGAAACAGCCAGGAACTACCAGAATTTATCTACTACACATTCTCCTACTGTTGGGATTGTCCCCAGCCATTCATGTGTGTGCACACGCACACACACGCGTGCACACGCACACACACACATCCTCCCTGTGCTGTGTTAGATTTCTGAAGAGCACCATCAAGTCTCAACTGTGACATTAATGGAACTGATGTGACAGCAGATGTGAATCAGAACAAGTTTAAAGCCCACCAAGAATGACTGTAGTTTCTGATATGGAACTAGTTTCAGAACCAGGAACTTGCTGCTGGGACCCAATCCACCATCTGGCTCCAGGACCTGAGTTCTCATCCACTACCTCACAGCTGACTTCCCAAGGTGTCGACGGAATATGGCAGGAACCACAGATGGGATTCACTGCGTTTTTGTGGATTCTTTATTTCTTTTGCTAACTGGGGTGGAGAGCAAAGCTAATGACCCAACACCCCACTCTTATCCACCCCAAGCAAGGAGTCCACCAGAGCCCTCCCCGAGACGGGAGCACACACAGTAGCCCAGGTGATATTATGGTAACTGAACAAATCTCAGATCTCCACATCCGAAGTGACGAAGGGGAGCTGATTCTGCAAGGGGCGACCAGAAGAGTCTCAATCCTCCGGCCCCACTGCTTGCTACTGAGGTGAAAACACCATCTGTGTAAACCTCCTGTGTCGTTTCTGAGTCCATTAGTGTCACCCTTGACTGAGACACTCCCGATCAGCAGACAGGAGCAGAGGGCTCATGGGGACATGGGGAAGATGGGAAGGAGACTTTCACTGGAACTTGTCACCCCTGTCATTGCAGCCACCCTCACTGTGGACTGCACTGAAATACATGTTTTTAAAGTTCTAGTTCATTTAAAAGAAATGAGATAGTTTTAAAAACCTAAAAAGTTTATACACTTTAAGGAGAGAATGTTGTATACAGAATCAAAGTTGGCCCCTTTCCTCAAATGAATAATTTATTGTGGCTGTTTTTGCGACACATCAACAGCCTTGTTTAAATGCTACGCGTTGCTAAACAGGGCAGAGCTTGAGAACGTGCCATCGGGTGGCTACAGAATGCTGCAGAAATGACCACAGCTCCAATGTCACATCCAGTCTGACGTGGCCGCCATCACCTGTGCAGCCCCTCCACTGACAGATACTCTGACATGTGATACAAGATGCTCAAGGCCAGGGGCAGTGAGCAGCGAGTTGGGGGTGGGGAGGGAAAGAGATCACTATGGGTCAGGCCAGCTGGAGCCGGGCAGAGAGAAAGGTGGGGGCACAAGAAAAGAACGCAGAGATGATGAGGACAGAAGTGAACGACCAGGAAAACAAAGACGAGAAACCAGACAGTGTGAGGACGGGAGACGCAGCCCGGACAGCTTGTTCAGGAGGCTGGACCGGGGCACTGCAGAAGTCCAAATTGAAGAGCATATTTCCTTTTATTAGAAACTGAGAAAGTAGCATTGGCTTAGACTGAGAATACTCAGGGTTAATGTAGAAAACCTTGAGGGAATGACCTGGACAAATACTTTAGGCCCCAGGAAAGCCTCTTTACTAAGGATTCTCTCCAGCTAGACAATCCTGGTTTTGGGCCAGGGAGATGGCAGTGGGAGAAAGAGCCTGAACCACAAGCCTGACAACCTGGCAGCCTGGATTTGATTCCCAGAGCCCACGGTGGAAGGGGAGAACAGACTCCAGAAAGTTGTTCCCTGACCTCAATACACATACTGTCAGTGGGTTTTTTCACTCATAGACACGACAAGAGAAGGACACACATACAGACACAGGCACACAGACACGGCACACAGACACACCACACACACACACACACACACACAATTTTTAAAGCTGGCTTTGTAGTGATTATGTACCTGTGATGCACAGGTATGGAAAACCCTTTGCTGAAACAGGCGGTCATTGGATCCTCTGACCTGGCTGAGCGAGAGGAGTCACCGGAGAGGAACAGTCAGGAAGACAGAGGCAGAACCACACTTCTCAGTGGTTTCCTGAGGCCTCCACTTTGGTCTCTTAGGATTCAGCAGCAAAGTGGACGAAGAAGGTCTACCACATGGAACACCCAGGGTATTCTCTCACTACTGTGGGATAGACAGGGATGGTGGAGAAAGTCTAGAGTGTTCCAGGCAATCTTCCAAAAGCAGTTTGAGAATCAATTATTAAACTCAAGTGGGTTTAGGAGAATGTGGGAGACCGAGGGAACAGAATACAAGAGCCTGGGAAAGACTTCACCCTGGCTCCCCTCCTTAGGTCTCAGTTTCCTTACTCATTAAATGCACAGGAGGAAAAGCAGCTCAACAACCATCGATACTCACTTCTTCAGGAAATCTTGGAAGTCAGCTGGTAAGTCACTGGGGATGGTCACAGGGTACTCCCCACACTCTTGTCCTTGGCTAAGAGATAGCAGCAGAAGGCCAAGACGCCACACATCTCCTTTCTTTCCTGGTTTATAGGGCAGGGCACTGTCACTAAATCGAACTCGAGTTTGCTCAAATACATCCTCCTTGCAAATGTCCGCCAGACGCTTAGAGATGCTGTAGTCCGTTATCTTTACAGTGCCCTCGGCATCGACCCAGACACTGGACGCACTCAGAACCTTGTGCACCACGGAGTTGCAGTGCAGGTAATCCAGGCCTGCCAGGAGCTGAGCTGTGTACCTGCGCAGCTGGTGCACAGGAACTGGGCCCGAGTGGCTCAGGTGTGCAGCAAGGGAGACCCCACTGATGTGCTCCGCCAAAATGTCTACCACGATGGAGTCCTCCTGCTCTCTGGAGTTCATTGCAAAGTAGCGTACAATATTTGGATGGCTCAGTTTCACCAGGGAGCTGAATTCTGTCTCTGCTCCTTGAATCTGAGAAGAGTATTAGGCAAAAGACATTAACCAGTGTTTCACTTCAAAAGTAAGGAGTGAGATAGAAAATATACTTTCCAGGACCACAGAAAGAAAATGCCATGACCTGACTCTTCCCCTCAACTGCTGAGTCAACCTGAAAGTAAATAAAAACACAGGAATTTTTACCTAGTTATCAACCACAGGGTCAAAACTGAGTTTCCAAATATCATAAAAACTGGGTGATATGGCAGAAAAAAAGAAAGAAAAGAAACATCATTATATCTAAAATAGCATTTTCTGATTATACACTAAAGGTTATTGTAAAAAATTAAGACTCTGGGGAGTGGAGGTGTAGCTCAATGGTAGAGCATCTATCCAGCAGGCAGATGACCTTAAATTTAATTTTCAGAACTGTAAAAAGGAAATTTAAATAAACATATATAAAATATTGTAGTGGTTTGAAAGAAAATGTCCCCCAAAGGGACACTTTTATGAGGCATGACTTTGCTGGAGGAAGTGTGTCACTGTGTGTGTGGTAGGCGGCTTTGAGCTCTCTTTTCTCAGACTTCACTCAGTGTAACAGTCAGTTGACTTCCTGTTGCCCATAAGTCAAGATGTAGGACTCTCGGCTTTTTTCCAGCACTGTGCCTGCCTGTATGTTGCTATGTTTCTTGCCATGATGGACTGAACCTCTAAACTGTACGAGAGTCACCACAATTAAATGTTTCCTTTATAAGAGTTGCTGTGGTCATGGTGTCTCTTCACAGCAATAGTAACCCTAACTAAGACAGAAGTTGGTACCAGGAACTGGGGTATTGCTGTGAAAGGCCTGATCATATTTTTCTTTGGAGGAATTTGAACTTTGGAAGTTTGGGTTATGAAAGCACTGCTTAATGGGCCATACTAGTAGGAGCATGGAAGACAGTGATGCTAAGAGTTATTTGAACTGTCTGGAGCTAACTCAAGAGATTTCAGAGAAAAATTTTAGAGATTTTCTAGAGATTGTTCTTGTGATATTTTGGTGAAGGAGTGGCTGCATTTTGTCCTAGTATGAAGAGTCTGCCTGAGGCTAAAGTAAAGAGTTTTGGATTAATTGTTTTTTTTTTTCTGGTTTTTGAGACAGGGTTTCTCTGTAGCTTTGGAGCCTATCCTGGAACTAGCTCTTGTAGACCAGACTGGCCTTGAACTCACAGTGATCTGCCTGCCTCTGCTTCCCAAGTGCTGGGATTAAAGGTGTGCACTACCACCACCCAGCAAGTTTTGGATTAATTCTGTTGGCAGAAGAAATCTCAAAACAGCCTAATATACTCTCTGTCATGTGGATATTAGTGGTGACTTGAAGATATATAATTGGAAGGAGCAAGCTAAGCAAGGAAAAACATTTGAGGAGAAAAGGAGCAACAGAAAGTGGAATGGAGCTGGGCGGTGGTGGTGCACGCCTTTAATCCCAGCATTTGGGAGGCAGAGGTAGGCGGATCTCTGTGAGTTGGAGGCCAGCCTGGTCTACAAGAGCTAGTTCCAGGACAGGCACAAAAAAAAAAAAAGAAAAAAAGAAAAAGAAAGAAAGAAAGAAAGTGGAATGGACCTAAGTTCTTTGTTCAAGGAGATAAACAGATTAAGAAATGGAATAAAGGAAGTAGAAAAAATACTCAAACTTATTTATATGCTCACCATCCAAAAATAACTACTGATTTTGGTGTGCTTCAGAATTCTCTTGCTTTGGTTGTTTTCTGACCTCTTCATTAAGCAAAGACAACATAAAATATTAAGTGCTTCCCTGAGTTCAACACATACACTCATGCAAAGCTCTCTTCTCATCCCCTGTACTGCACAAAACTCTCTTCTCATTCCTTGTACTGCACAAAAACAAAAAGAAACCCTGGATCCTGAAAATTCAGTTTGAAAACATTTTAAAAGAGCAGAGAAAATATAAGTGATTGCAAACGGCACAGCTGTGGAGCAGTCATTAACCCAGCCAGACCAAAGGGACAGGGGCTGAGGTAGGAGGATGCACAGCTGTGATGGGCTACAGAAGCCAGAGCAGGGCTGAGGTATGGTGAAGATGAGGGTCTCCCACGGTCCTCACACTCTGTGGGAGCCAACGGAACACAGACTTTTTGCTTCATCATTCACAGTCTGGTCAGCCATGAGAATTATTGTGGGCGCCATCATGCGGGGTCACCTACTTGCTTTTTGCACTTCTCGACCTTCTCTCTTTCTTGACTGGTAAGGAATGGGCCCATCTTTTTCTGCCACTGAAGGACCCACTCATACAACAAGACAAAGCTGCCCGTGGCTGTCTCCAAAGCGTTGTACACCACCTTCCCCAGTTGCTCATCACTGCCTGCAGAAACACAGAAAAGGTCATCTCATCCACTTCCGTTTTCTGTAAATGTGTGTGTGCATATGCATGCATGTACATGTAGCGTACTTTAACTCCAACAATGGGCACACATGCTAATTATGAAAAGTATCATTTACTACAATACATGTCTGTTTGTAACCAAATTTTAATAATTTCCAATATAACCCAAGCCTTCAAATACTCATAGAAAGTTCAGAATCAATGATGGGCTCTTAGATCAGGACAGACAAAGAGACTAGCATCTTACTGGACCTACAGTCCTGCTCCTCAGCAGCTCCCCTTTGCTGACCATGCCTGCTCTGTCCTTCACACTTCAACCTCCTCAGTCATTCCACTAACTGGTTAGTGTGCACAGTGAAAATAGCTTTAGTCTAATCTGGAATCATAATCAGTGGCACAAACCCTGATGATGATCAGCAAAGCCAAACTGCCCAGTGCTTTGGAGGGTAAGAGTCAGAATGACGGCTAAGGCTAGAAAGTGGTGTACTTAATTAACTACAGGCACACAGCTTCTTCTCGGGGACTGGAATTACCGTAACATCAAACACTGTTGCACAAAATCTCCATTGCCATTAAAGAGTATAATAGAAAGAGAAGAAAACATAATTTTTGTTTTACTCTTATTTTCCTTTCCTCTGTTCTTCTTTTATTCTTTTCCTTCTGATGTTACCTCATCATAGCACACGTAGCACCCAGGCTAGACAGTCCTTGGTTGTAGGGGATGCTTTGTGTCAGTAGCCTACTGCAGCATCAAAAATCCAACCGACTGGGGTAGCTCAGTGGTAGAGTGCCTGCTGAGCATGTGCTAGGCATGAGAGTCAATCCCCATCCTAAAACACAAGTAGTCCTTTGAGCATCGCAAAGTGACCCCAGGCTCCTAACTCCTCTAGCTGAGAACCACCAAAAATAGAATAATCTATCCCTGTATGTGCGTGTATATGGTGTGTGTATGCGTGTGTGAGAGAGAGAGGATATGAGAATGTGTATGCATGGCTGGTCCTCATGCTGTTATTGAGGCAGGGTCTCTCACTGGCCTGGAACTCACCCAGTGACTGGCTGGCCAGTGAGCCCCAAGAATCTGCCTGCAAGTGCACACTGTCACGCTTAGCTTTCTTTTATTATTTGTAATGTGGGTTCTGGGGTTGAAATCAGGTGTTCTTGCAAGCTCTTTACGGACCAGCTATCTCCTCAGCCTAACCCTTTCCTTTTATTATAAAAAGGCTATTTTTCATAATGTTACTTCACTTTCTGAAAGAAGAAAAATCATTTAAAATCCACTGGCAATTATGTTTTCCATTTGAAAAATCAGAAGCAAAAAGAACCAGCATCTAGAAGACAGTTTCAGCAAAAGTACTTTGGAGAATTATGGCTGAATTAGCTCACCTAGACTCTGCATTTGACACGGCAGTTTTTACTTCAGGGAAATGCAGGCAATTCAGAGATTTTAATTTCAACAATCTAATTATTTTTTAGTCATAATAACTCCTAAAAATCTTAGCCTATGAGGGAATGACAAGTTTCCAGATGTTTGGAAACTTGTCAACTAAAGGAAGCAACTTTAGGAATGTACTGAGCAGCTCACTGGAGACAGCGACACTAAGAGTTTATGGGATGGAGGATGACATGATTGGCATGAAGTCTCAGGAATGCACTGTCATATATATGGATACATACACAAATCATTTATTTATTGTATGTGTATGCACACACACTTACGTGTGCGTACGGGGACAACTTCTGGGAGTCACTTCTTCCCTTCTACCATGTGGTTTCCGGCTACCAACCTCAGGTAAGTGCCCATCCACTAAGCTCCCTCACTGGCACTGCAGGAATAGCTAGACATTCCATAGTTGCTAGGGATTTTACATTATAATTTCACTTAGCTACCCTCCTATCACCTTTCTCTTGGTGGAGACAAGCCAAGGACTCTCTTACACAAACAAGACAAAGCTGGAGGAGAGGTGTTGGCAGGAAGCTGACTGAAGCTGTCACACACCGGCCATCAAGCAGACAGTTATCAGTGCCCCTCCCACAGCCGTAAGCCATTCTCTACCCTCTCTAGCTCCGACAACTTTAACTGAAAAACAAATACTAATCAGTTGCTTTTCAAAATAAAAATATTAATTAGTTGATGGTTTAAAAAAAAACACAAACAAAATTAGGGACTATTGACAAAGCCAGACCGACTGTGAGAAAATAGTTTATTCTTGATAGTTAAAATGTGTCTCCTACTGAAATCACCGAAGGGGACACTAACTAATAAGCGCCAGTGAGACTAAGAGCCCAAGGACGTGGCCTTCCTCATTTCCCAGTTTCCCCATTTCCCAGGTTATTAAGGCAGAGAATTTCATGCTGATGGTTCACAAATGTGAAGTTTCTGAGTCAAGGACAGTCTCAAGTCCCAGGCCAACCACCTCCTCCATGGTCTTGACCCTGCCGAGTGGCTGTTTTGAGTACATCAGCCCTGTGCCTGCAGAGTCCTATCTGTCTAGGTAGCTATCACAGTAGTCAGCTTGAGTGGCCACGGACTCTTCAGGGATTGGTTTTGCCCCCTCCATCGTTAGCTATTCTCTGGCTTATCCATACCACCTTAAAATGGAGAAAAAGATGCTGCAAGCAAGCAAGCTTGATTCTTGGTATAGTGTCCATTAATTCTGGCAAGAATATTTATAGGATTGAAAATAAAAGTTAATTGTTAAATTAAGCACATGAAAGCAAGCCTTAGCAGCTTATCTATATGGCTAAGAAAGTCAATATAAAAAACTGGATTAAAAAAGAAAATTTTAAAATCCTGACTTGTAGAGACAGGTTCATTCCAAGTAGCCACCAGAGGCAACTGCTAAATAAGATGTAGAGAAAATAAGATGTATTTTCTGCCCAGACACAATGTGCCATGTAGGAAAATGCCAGGCAGACAGACAGTAACTTGAGAGGAGGGGACCTGGGGGCCAGGAATGTGACTCAGTGGTCGAGCACTGGCTCAGAACGCACGAGGATCTTGGTTCAATCCTCAGCACCATAAAAACAGTGATCTGGTTATTAAAGATCACAAGAATCAGGGCTCATTTTGTTCACACACATTTTATCAGTACCAGATGAACATTTAGGACTATGCCCACTACATATTTCCAAGAG
Organism: Myodes glareolus; assembly: GCF_982192425.1. Lineage (NCBI taxonomy): Eukaryota > Metazoa > Chordata > Mammalia > Rodentia > Cricetidae > Myodes > Myodes glareolus. The sequence continues at coordinate 60,471,179 of NC_142035.1, forward strand.
CATGGTTGTATTTCCACGTTACTTTAGAGGAGCTGAGGAGCTTCATCCCAGGCAGGAGGAACGGGAGAGGATTGTAGCTTCCTGCTAGGGAGGGGTTCCTCCTTGGGCGATGCTGGATTAGATGACAGTCTCCAGTCTGTTCCGTTACATCAGGATTAACTATTGCCACTAAACAAACTTAATGAACTTGGCTTGTTTACTCACCAACACACTTCCCTTTATGCACCATGAGCTGATCAGGGCTACCCACACTGAAATACAGGATTTCACACGAGCCCGGGGAGGCTTCGCCACTACAGACAGAATACTGACGTTCTCGCCTTAAAAATAAATTTGGACAATGTATTTTTTTTCCTTGAAATTACAATTCACATAGGAAACTCTTGCCCCTCCATTCCTCCTAATTATTAGGCCATTCAGTGCAGTCTCTGACTTTTGAGGATGGGGTTGAAGGCTCCAATGGGAAAACTATCTACTGCCCACCTCCCACTGTTCCCTTTTACACAGGAATGGCATAAACTCCATGCAAGGTGAAGTTAAAATTGAAATCTTGACCCAGCAAGATGGCTCTTGGGTAAAGATGCTCATCTCAAAAGCCTAAGGGCCCGAGTGAGATCCCAAGAATGGGAGGGAGAAAACCAACTCTACGAAGCTGACCGCCACACAAACACACAGCACACACACACCCAAACATACCATACACGAAAAAATAATAAAATCAGCTAAGTTCTTGTGCCCCTAATCACCTGGGCTGGTGGCTATCGTACTGACAGCAGAGCCACGGAACATTTCATCATTATAAGAAGTTCAATTGGCTGTAGCAGTTTACATTCGTCCCTCAAAGAGTCCCCCAGTGTTTTATTCCCAGGCACAGCTGCATTTGGAGAACACTCAGAGGAGGCCTCGGAGTCCTCACAGTTCCAGTCTGGGCTTCCTTTCTTCTCTTACTGTCTTTGACAGACACTCCCTCCATGACTGCCCCAAAATACCACCTCTCTGTTTTTGTTTCCTTTTCCTGCTATCCTTCCCCTCCCTCCCTCTCCTTCCTCTACCAGCACAAGCTGGGAATCTAGAATGCAATAGTAATTAACAAGTTGGGGGACAGGGCTCCAGAGAAGCAGTGAGGGAAACACACTCTGATGATGTCTGCAGCAGATCTCCGAAGACGTCTTTTAGGCTAGACACAACCCATGGCATTTACTTTTGCTGAAAACAAGGAGCACAAAGCGAAATCCATGATCCCTAGGGTTCCACCCATAAAGAAAGCTGGTGCTGACAGCAGTCAACACTGAGGACAGACTGTAGACAGCGCCTCAGTTCCATTCCCTATAGTCCTGTCTGAGGTCTTGGTCTAGCGAGTCCTTCCCCAGAATGTTCAGTCTGTTCCTCTCAACCCCACACTGCCCTCTCAAGCTGCACTCTCCACACCTATCTTGGCTCTTCATATACAAACGGCTGCCCCTGCTGTCTTCACTCCAGCCTCCATGCCACCCACTCCTCCTATCACTGCAGCCACAATAAACCCACATCGTCTGCCTCCATTGTCAGATTCAGTTTCATTTTCCTGTGGTTCTTTGACCTTGGCTGGTGGCATGGTCACCTACTGGGCTTCACTCGTCCTACATCCTCCTCACCTCTTCACTAGCTTCCTGTCCTGTTTGGACAGCTCCAGTTTTTCCCAGATACAAACACTGCTCAGTCATAACCCAGTGTCTCTGCTTCCAGACTGCAACTTGTGCCCTTCCTCCACCTCTTATACCACACCCGTCCTACATGTTCTAAATGTAGGGGCATGGTCGTTACACTGTCTTACATGTTCTAAATGCTGGGGTATGATCGATACACTGTCCTACATGTTCTAAATGATCGATACACTGTTCTACATGTTCTAAATGTGGGGGCATGGTCGAAACACTGTCTTACATGTTCTAAAGGCTGGGCCATGATCGATACACTGTAGTTCTCTTTATGCTTCTTCTCATGCAAACAGGAGTGCACTGAGGTTTGTGAGAAAGGACACAAAGTTCCAAAATCATATGACAGACTACAGGAGTTCAGAAGCCCTTTGTTTGAGCTCTGCCCATGCCAGAAGATGGTGCTACACAGTCCCTTTAGTCCAGGACATGCTACTTCCTCCATCTGACAGGTCTGAAGGGTTTTAGAATACTCAGCACCATGCTTGAGTTACAGAACAGGAGATAGTAAGCTGGCACTGACCTGTAAGCTTTGCTCCTACTGGGCTAACTTCCAAAGTACTAGTAGGAGCTGTGCACACTACAAGAGGGTGAAGCAATCATTGGTCTTGCCCAGTTGTGAACCTGTGAACTAGAATAAGGTCAATCCTGACAAGATAGGCCTACTGGTATAATAGCGGCATGAACATCATTGAAGTAACCAACTAATTTGACTGGATTCATGTCACACTTCACAAGATGAAACCCATACCTTGTACCATTGTTGGGTCAAGTACCCATGGTTAGACAGGTCCCAGGCCCTGGAAGAGAACTTACTACTATGATTTAGCTAAATGGACATTGTATCAAACCAATTCCTACCAGTGTGGCTATACCCAGGTTAGTGCATTTCTCAACCCTCATCAGAGAAGCTTCGATTTGCAAAAGATGGTGATTATCATAGAGATCCACAACTGACCAAGGCATTAGAGACTATGGGATGCTCAGCCCTAAATGGACACCTATTATCACATTCTGATGTGGGATTTCCCCTCTGTGTGCTATGATTACCATTAATGAATAAAGAAACTGCTTTGGACCTATGGCAAGGCAGAACTGAGGTAGGCAGGGAAAGTTAGGCTGAATGCTGGGAGAAAGAAGGGAGGAGTCAGAGAGAAGCCAGGGAGCTGCCAGAGACAGACATCAGTTGGAATCTTGCTAGTAAGCCACAGCCACGTTGCAACACACAGATTAATAGAAATGGGTTAAATTAATATGTAAGAGTTAGCCAATAAGAAACTAGAGCTAATGGGCCAAGCAGTGATTTAAATAATACAGTTTCTGTGTGATTATTCCGATTCTGGGTGGCTGGGACAAACAAGCGGCCTTCTCCTACAACATTCTCCTCTTTAAGGCTCAGCGACCATTGTAGAAGAGAAGGTGAAAAGACTTTAAAAGTCAGAGTGAGTGTATGTATACAAGAAAACAGTATTCTCTGGATACAACAGGGCAGCTGCACAAATGAACTCACAGTGATTGTGATGGCATGCACAAACCCCATGCGCACTCAAGCCAGACTAAATGCCAGCATGGAAAGGGATGGTGACATGCTGTTCCGCCCCTAGCTGAGCCGCCATTGGAGACTGCTGGCTGTTGGGTGAGGGAGGTTAGTTTTCTTTAAGGGTTTAACCTTGGTATGTAGGCCATGCTCCAGAGGAGCAGTATAGAGCCAAGAATACATAAGCAGCACAAACTGGACTTGATGTATATAAAAAAAGGACATAAAGTTGAGTGGGGAAGGAAACAGGGGTTGAATTTGGGAGGGGATGGGGGCTGATAAAACACACTGCGAAATCTCAAAGAACTGGAAAAAAACTGACTACTGCATTTACAACTGTCAACAGTGTTAGGGCTGGGGTGTAGCTTAATGGTAGAATACTTGCCTAGTAAGGTTTCATGCCCAGCACTGCAACAAATAAGTAGACACATGAATAAACAAACACATACATAAAAAAGTGTTAAGAGGATAATTAGGGCTAAAGAAAAAATGGAGATGATTTTAAAGTCAAAGTGTCAGTAATACAGTAAGTGTGGCATGTGCCAGGCAGGAGAAGCTGACATTGAGAACAACAACAGAGGCTGGACAGTACATCACCATTGAACAGAATTTAAAATAAGGAAGAAAGAGGCAAAAGCCAGGGAGCATGGCCTACTGTTTACTTGGGATGCTAAAAAACTGGACTAGAAGAGCCGTTCAGGAGCCACTCCGCTCCCAAGACAGCAGACAGCCAGGTGTCTCTGCAGACAGTGACCTCAGTCTAGAGTCTGTTCTGATTACGGATGGCATGAAGTTTGGGGAAACAACGTAGGTTAGTAGCTTTGTTATGGAGTTGAGGTAGTACTGAGCCTAAGAAGATGAAGGTAGTTTCAAACAAAATAACCAAATACTAACAATTGGGTCTCACAAAGCTTAATACAATTCAATTTTAGGGGCTAAATCAGGAATGTAAGTTCTTAATAACTGAAAAAAAATGAGGGCCAGTAAAATGTTTCAGCAAAGGTATTTGCCACCATGCCTGACAACTTGAGTTCAATGTGTGAATCTACAAAGTAGAAAGAGCGAACTGACTCTCACAGGTTGTCCTTTGACCTCACAGGCAAGCACATGTGTGTGTGCAGGTACACACACAAAGCAAGAGCCAGTGAGATGGCCTCACAAGCCTGATGACCTGAGTTCAGTCTCCAGAACCCACAGACAGGTGGAAGGAAAGTTCACTCCACAAAGTCTAAATTTTTTTTTAATATTTAAAATGAAAAACTAAAAGTGAAAAAAATTAAATAGGGTTCAAGTGGCAAGAAACTAAGTGGTTTCAGAAGAGCAGAGGTTCAGGTCCCAAAGAGGATGTGTGGAGTTGGAGGGGGAAGAGAAGGAGGAGATGGACACGATCTGAGGGTGAGAAAGGACAGCTCCCAGCAGCGCTCAATTGAAAGTAAGAATACACCTTATATACGCTATGGTTGACATAGGACTAAACCAAAAAAAAAAAAGGGGGCGTGTGAACTGAAGTGTGGCTTGAGATCAGGGGTTGAGGACTGACCTTGACAACAGGCACCAGTCAAGTGTTAATGGAAGGGCCAGAAGTTCTTCTTGCTAGAGATAAGAATGATGACCTCAGCAAGCTGGAACTTTCCTCAAGCCCCTGAGGGAAGGGAGACCTTTATCCAAATGCCTGACCTTGGTCTTTCTCTTTTTCCACTACAACAGTGCCATTCTCATTTCTCTATATTTATTAACTGAACTCTTGCCCTCAATGGCCTCAGGCTCTGGATCTGAATTATAGGCATTTCATCCTTGGGGTCAGGTATGTCTAGTAAATCTCCAACTTTCCTGTTCTTGGTGTGATTAGGAGGACACACTAGGATTCCTGGTTCTGAGGTGGTAGGGAGTTTTTTTTTCCCAAATAATTATTTTGTTTAGAGAGGCTACCAATGTAATGGTCTGTCCTGTCTCTTTAAGAAACAAACCCTGCCCACTCCCTCTCCCATCCATTGAGGCAAGCAGATCTTCCTTCAGCTTCCAGTCTGAGTTCCTTCCAGAGGCAGCTTCTGCTTCTCTTCCTTCTTCCCACTTCTCCCCTTCCCCCTCTCTGTTTCTCTTTCTCTCTCTCTGCTCTTCTCCCTTCTCCCGTTCCTCCCTTTCCCTTTCCCCTCTATGACCCACTAAATAAATACCCACTTTCTCTGCATGGTGTGCCTAATAGGTCTCTGTCTTTCACTCAGCACGTGACTCCCTGCCTGGGACTGACTGCTTTTGTGATCTGCTGTGGTCTCAAGACGCGCTGCCCACTGCTGCCACTCGGGGACCCGCAGCGTTTTATTTTTATCATAACATTGGCGCCATGGCTCCAACAGGACAGACCATTACAACCACTGTACACATTTTCATTCTCTACCAAAGCCCACACAAAATTTCCCAAAGGGAAAGGCACTGATATTAAGAATCATTAAAAATGAAAGGAAAAAGGTGCTGGAGAAGTGTGGTCTGCAGTGTTGAAAGGCTGGAACTTTGCCAAGAAGCAATTGCCACCATGAGGTCCATGCCAAGTGGCAATGTGTCAAGTACCAGTGTCAGCATTGCACTGCTGTCCAAGACCTGCCACCAACAAGGCCAAGAGTGTGCCTGCTACAGTTTGGAACTGGAATGCACTAGAAGGCCCATGTGCTAAAAGTGTCCCCATGCTACAAGGCATTAGTAGTGTCTCTAAGGCAGGGCCTTCTGTTCTTACACTATGGTTGGGAAGCGAGCAGGTTTGTTGTGTGGCTCACTCCACTCTGATGTGCTGACTCACTGAGACCTAAATGAAATGGAGCATGGGACTGGTAAAGGGCAGAACTGACACCTGAAAAGTGGTCCTCCGACTTCGACATGTGCCCCACGACATACACACAACTCACAAGCACAGCCCTACACACATTCACAATAATGATAAATAAAACTTTAATCAAAAGTGAGCTGAAGAACCTATAATAATCTCTCCACTCATGGCTTCTGCATTCAAATTCCTTTCTGGCTTTCAGGGGGCTACAGCACATGGTCAGAGAAGATCTTTAAGTAGGAAAGGACATGGAGAAAGTAGTGTTCTTTCTGTGACCTCTAGTGACAGAGAATCCAGGAGGCCACCTCATAGGGTGGGGCTCCCTCTTTTGGAACGGGTATTCTATACTGTGCCCACTTTGGGAAATCCTCCACATCTTTGTCTGTGTTTGTATCTAGTTACAGCTGGTCATGTAGCTCAGTTGATGGAGTACTTGCCCAACATGCACAAGGCCCTGGACTCAACCCCCAAGATCCAGTAAACCAGGCATGCTATAATCCCAGCATTTAGAAGATAGAGGACTGAAGTTCAGGGTCATCCTTGGCTACATAGCAAGTTTGAGTGAGGTTAGCCCAGGTGATATGAGAACCTGTCTCCCCCCATCCACCACCACAAAAAAATTACACAGCATGAAATATGAAATTTGAGTGGATAGTGATGATTCAGACAGATAAAATCTTTAAATCATTAAAAGTCAAATAAAATAGTTCTTTAAATCATTAAAAGTCAAATAAAATAGTTCTGAAGGTGAGATTGTGAAGTGTACAGGCTCTTCTAAGGGGGTGTAGGTTGTGTAACTGGCTCCATTAGGTACTCAGAGTCAAGCAGGAGGTTGAAGCAAGAGGCTCACAAACTTGAGGTCAACCTAGGCTAACAGTAAGATTTGCTTCAAAATAAAATGAAAAAGAGGGTTGGGGGTAAGGCTTAGTGGTAGAGCACTTAGCCATCAAAGCAAATACATGAAGTTACTTAGAAAGTGTTAAATAAGAACTCGGCTTCATATAGCAACAGATGGCAATCGAAGTGCTAACCACCATATTAATATTTCTGTCTGAACACTGTGGCCATGTTCACTACAGGTCATTCTTCTCCTTCCATATCTTTCAGCCCCTCACACGAGAAGTTGGAGGGACTTACCTAGATCTCCCTGAGGAGTTTGCCCGAGGTTTACCATTTCCTACAAAGTCAGGAGAGCCTCCGTGGAGAACAGCAGTTGCTCTGTGTCCTGCTGGGTCCCTCTTAGAGGCATGATCCTGGTTTGGCAAACTAGTAATCTCCAAACGTTCCTGGAAAAGGGAAAAGAAGATCCGCATTAGCTGTCTGCGTAAGCCGATGACAAGCAGGGCATGGAGTCACCTGCTCAGTCCAGAAGAAACATTTTATTTAATCCAGATGCTTTAGTTTCATTTCTGTCGCTGTGCTAAGAAGCACCTGAGAGGAAAAAGGGTTTATTCGCCTCACAATCCTGGGTCTCAGTTTACCACTGTGGGGGAGTCACTGTGGCAGGAACTTGAGGCAGCTGGTCACACCCATCTAGTCAGGAGCAGAGAGAAATGGATGTAAGCATGCCTCATATTCAGCTAGCTTCCTTTACTCTTATAGAGGAACCTGCCTGACTCCATTTTAAAGGCAGAAGCTATTATGCTGTATTTATAAAAATACGTTTCTATTTATTGTGAGAGTTGACTTGCTCTGTTTCCTGGAATCTGACCTTCCCCAACCCACGACCTTGATTTGTTTTTGAGAGTACTCTGACCCTCCTGACCTCTCCTAACCACATGGTGGGTGACCACATGATGTTCTTTTTTAAAAAAGTTTCTTTGTATTTATTTCATTTTTGCCCCATCGCCTCCCTTCTGTGAAACTACCAGTGATTTTACTCCTTAAAAAAGGCTCAAGGGGTGGATTTGGGGCTGCTCTCTTTAACCCGACTTAGGAGGCAGTCTCTGGCCAGATCTTGGGTGTACCCCAATACAAAAATCAAGCTTGCTTCAAATTTGGCTCAAATTGTGGTAGTGCTCTTATTCTCGCCACTGGGATTAACAACACAAACCAGAGCCCAAAATCATATCTTGGACAATCCAGACAACCTCCCACAGGCCCAACCTAATATAAACAATGGTGACTTTCTTTCCAGTGGTTCTGGATTGTCAAGCTGACAGTTACAGCTAACTATCACAGTTTACAGTGTAACAGTTTGAGTCAACTTTAAAAAGGTAATGTGCACCAGGGAGGCTGTAAAAGCAAGCACAAGGACCTGGACGTGGTGGTTTATGCCACCAGGGAGGCAGAAACAGGAGACTCCTTGAGGCTTACTGGCCAGCCAGTCTAGACAGACTAAGTTCAGTAAGAGACCCTGTTTCAAAAAAATAAGGTGAAGAGGATCAAAGAAATGGCTTAGAGGTTAAGAGCACTGCCTACTCTTCCAGAGAACCTAGGTTAGATTCTCAGCACCCACATGGCAACTCACAACTGTAACTCTAATCCCAGGGGATCTGATGCCCTTTTCTGGCTTCCTCAATAACTGTATACACTTGTGGGACATGGATCCCAGTCGTCTCCATATGTGCTCTCTCTGTGTGTGCGCACGTGCGTGTGTGCGTGCGTGCATGTATGTGTGTGCATCCAATTAAGACAGAGAGAGAGAATCCAACAGAGTGCACCACGCCCCTAGCTGACCCTGGATCACGAAGTGAAGTCCAGGTCACAGTTTTCAGAGAGTAAGATTTTTCTATATGAAACAGCTCAGACTCTCCTTGGAAAGTTCGGGAGACAGAGCTAGAGGAGAAGATCAGAGATGGGAGGGTCAGAAAAAGAAGAATGGCTGCTGTGGGGCAGCCCAGAGGATTCAAGGGGGGAGGGGTGGAGGCAACAGAAAACCACATCTGGATGTGGCATTACCCAGGGGTGGCCACACTACAGACCTTTGTTCTGTTAACATGAGAAAAGACAGTCACAGAAGAGTGTTGTCTCTAAAGCCACAGCAGGCAGTGGTAGAATAAAAGCTTAAATAAGGTCCCTGCTGCACGGAACCCTTCCAGCAAAACATCTGAAGGACAGGGAGGAGTGCTCCATCATCAGCTGCTTGTCCTTCTTAAATTTGCTACTGAAAGCATTCTTTCTATCATCAGATTAAGCTTCAGGCAGGTGTGTAAGGTTCCCATTTGCTCTTTATAAGAACTGTTTTGTTTGTTTGTTTAAAAAAATTCTATTCCAGGCTAATTAACAAAATCCCAATTTCCTCTCTTTGGATTCATTTGATAAATTGCTGTAATTATGTAAAACAAAGTTATTTACAGACAATATACAACACAGAATTTTGTCACCTATGTGGGAAATCTAAAAATACACAATAAGCAGAGCACAGTGCTTACGTACAAGCTCTCAGAGGTAGGGCAGCCGGGGTAGAAGAACTGCACTCAGTGAGTACAGGGCTAGCCTATGAAATATTATGAATTCCAAGTCAGCCTAGGATACACAGTAAGATGCTGCCTCAAGCCCCTCTATCACAAATAAGAAAACAAAACAAATAACCAAAAACATAATAAATGAAAGTCTTTGTGTTTTAAATTTTAGCATGAGAGGGAAAAGTGTCTTCACTGGAAATACAGACATTTTACAGGAGGGGCACAGAACGGACAGCACCTGCTTAGCCATCTCCTTTCTTTTCTTCTCCTCTTTGATCTCCTCTTTCCTTCTCTGAATTTCGTGGAGGATTTCTCGTTGCTGAAATAAATCAGAACAGGTCAGACGCCAATCTCTGAAATGCACCCAACAAGTAAACTCAGGAATCACAGAGCTTTTGAATTTCCATAACCCACAGTCCTTGTTTCCTGAGATCCACACAATGAGCTTGGGGGAGCCACATCTCATCTGTGCTGCCAGCAGTCCTGGGAAGCAGGCTTCGCTGCGGAGGTCGTAAGTCTGTATTCTTTTCCACTTCTCTAGCCTTGCCTTCTGCCTGTGTATAGGGACTGGGTACGGGGCTGCTCTCTGCCATGAGCCTAGACAGGCATGGTGGAAGTTGGACATCCTCAGGCCTGGGTCTGGGGTGGTGAAGGCCCAGGCATCATGTCTAACCCCTATGGCCTTAATCTGCCTTCTCCACCATCCCTTTAAGTACTAAAACTAGTATTTTGAGCTTCATCAATTTTTCTTAGTTCTCACAGCTCTAAATTACATCAAAACTATGAAGGAAATCATCAGAAGTAATAGCAATAATAGAAAATGTGGAAACATAACCTATACTTACAGGTAGCTACAGCAGTACACCAAGAGACTGTTAGTTAAACATCCACTGACTTCTAATGATGAGCAAATATGCTCTAAATAGCGACTAGACACACTTTAGTGGGAGCTAAGCAATCATGGATGAAATCCATCTCAACAGACTATGAGGCATGGAGAAGCTCTATCAAACATTAGAACCCTCTGTAGATGCAACACACAGAGTCTTAACATAGCATAGGACAGAGAAAACGGTGCAGAAACAAGAACCAAGCACAAGCACCTAGAGGCAGAACAGGGCTACTTGGGAAGAGGAAGGGTGCCAGAGAAAGGATGAGAGAGTAGCAGGAGTGGTAAATATGACCAAAGTATGTCATGTACATGCATAAAAATATCACAGGGAAACATATGGCAAGTTAAAGAGGGAGGAAAGTCAAGACTCACAAGTACCAGTAGTAAAGCTCTACTATAGCAACAGATAAAAATAAACCTGGGCCTAGATAGAAAGTCTAGTATGCAGAAGATAGCAATTCTTCCTAAATGAACATGCAAATTTCCTCTAACTTCAATCACAATCTCAGGGGGCTTATGTGTTTTGCTCAATCTGAAGAAACAACTCCACAGTTCACTGTGAGACCAGGTATGAGCACCTGACTGTGATAGCCACACTGCTACACAGCGAGACCTGCCTCAGGAAAGAGAAAAGGGGGAAGAGAAGGAGAAGAGAGGAAACTGGAGGATGAGAAGTCAAGAAAATGGTTGAAAAATTATGGAAGATGAAGGGTTAGGGAAGGGTAGGTTGGCCTGTCAAACATTAAAAGCATTCAAAACAGAAAACTTCAGAGTGAAATACGAAACTTGAGAGTATATGAAGACTCAAGAAAAAAAAAACAGATGAATTTAATTTATTTTACCAATAGACTCTAGCATAGGTCAGCAATTAAAACACATTCCAAAGGAATGCTACAGATAACATAATGAGGAACTGCTGCTTACTGTGTTAGGGAAATGCCTCTTTCTATAACCTGCATCCACCTAAGTTCTCACTAAGTTCATCAATTGGCTAAACAGAATTTAAATTTAAACAATTTAAATTAAAATCAAGAAGGAAATCGAGAGAACAAACCATCTTCAACTTAGAGGATTTTCAGAGGCAGGAAAGGGTTCTTCTCAGGACAGACTCAAGGAAGAGTAGGGATGTCAGTTCAAGTCCTGGCTCTTCTACTCACTGGGCATTAGGCACATCTCTCAGTCAAGAGGAAAACAGCCTCCAGGTCCAGTGGACTCCTGTACAGCTTGGCAGACTTAGAGACACGGGACACACAACGACCCCTACCTCTTTGTCCCCGCTCTTCCTTAAAAGCCCAGAGAGGGGCTCTAAGGGCAGGATGGCTAGGGAGGGGAATGTTTCTCAGTGAACTTGTAGGGATTTCTCCCCCAAGAATGCACATTTCTTCAATCAGATGCTGAGCAAAGCTCACAGACACATTCATAGGCAGAGACGGAGTAGATACATGGACGCCTGCAGGCCTCCAGGCTTGGGCCAGCACCAACAGCCACTTCTTACCTCCTGCTCCTCCTTCCTCCTGGCCTCTAGCAACCTCTGCTGCTTCTCCTGAGCCTGCCTTTCCAGCATTTCTTCATGGAAAGACTTTGGAGGGGGCTTGTTATGCTCACTGAGAAAGGACTGCACGTGGTGTGCCAGTTCAAATATCATCACCTACACACATAAACAGAAAACAACCACAGCAGGTTAGATGGTGGCCAGGGGCGGGGCCTGGAGAGGAGGGACATGTTGGGAATTAGGTTCATGGCACAATCACAGCAGGAAAAGCTTTGAAAGGGTTCAGAGTCTGTGATCAAGGTGAATTACTTGAGAAATAAAAAGCTTCTCTCCTTGTGTGTGTGTATGGGGGGCTTAGACCTACTCAAATTTATTGTCATTTCCCTAACATCTAAACAACTGTATAAATAAAGCTGAAAAATGTCTAAGCCTGCAGGAAGGGAATGGCTATTCTCCCAAGCAGAAAGCCTGGCGACACATTTGGGCAGAGCGCTCCCATGAACACCAGCGCTGCCACTTCTTCCCGGCAATGAACCAGCAGGAGGCTGATCGACACCTGAAGAGTCAGCCAGATAGACAGGAAGGAAAAGCCACCTCAAACATCCATGGGGTGGGGTGGGGTGGGGGGTTCCAAGACCACACTGGCTGGCACCCAGCTCAGGGTACAGCGTTCAAGCTGCTCCTGCCAATGAGGAATGTGGCACTGAGGTTCTTCCCCCACTGTTGTCAGAGAGCATTTAAAATGTCTCACCTCTTCCTGCTTCTACTAAGGGGCCTGAGTGTTGGGAGCAGAGTACCCTAGGAAGCCTGGCATTCCACCTCCCGGGGTGAGGGGGAGGGAGGAGTTGATTTCATTTTTGTTATACCAGAAGTTGTGGAGCTTACTGAATACGTCTTGGCCTAGGGTTGAGAAATGCCAGTCTAGAGACTAAGAGACAGTGCTAAGGAAAAGACTAGGGAAATCTGGGGAAAGCAGGCAATCCCTACCACTTGGAGAGACCAGTTCTAACCCAGAAAGAGGCACGGCCACAGCTGTCCAAGGTTTGCTTTCACTGACTTACCTTACTAGCGTTTTCTGAATGAGTGCCATCTGATAGTTTGTAGGCCTGAATGAAAGCAACCACATTCCAAAGTGGCTCTTACTCTGTACCTCTCTCCCACCCATGCGGCATGGTTCAGGACTTGCCTCAGATGCTCAGGGGCTTCTCCTGCCCTCCGTCCATAACTTCCCAGAACAGTAGTGTCTCCAGTCTGCCATTGACCTTAGAGGGTACTTTGTGCCCTTCACAGTGAGCCCAAATGGTTTGCTCACTGTAGCTTCCCCAGCACCAACACCAGTCAGTTCCAGCGCAAGACGGACAGGCAGTAAGTACCTGCCAACTCATGGAATGCATGAGTTTGACTTTTACTAATTAAAAAAATGGAGTCTGCTAATATTTTGGATTATTTTCCAGGACTAACAAAGATCTACTAATACTTAGCCAGGTGTGGCAGTGCACATCTTAACTAATCCCAGCACTTGGGAGGCAGAGGCAGGCAGATCTCTGTGAGTTCGGAGCCAGCCTAGTCTCTATAGTGAGTTCCAGGACAGCCAGGGATACACAGTGAGACCCTGTCTCAAAAAACCAAACAACAACAACAACAACAACAACAACAACAACAACAACACCTTGCTAATACAGATTAAAAATCACTCAGAGGAATGTTGAGCATGCTGGCACACACCTCTGATTCAGGTCAATCAGAACTATACATACAGTGAGTCCCATCACTCCATGGCAAATGGGAATGCTCCTAAACATTGTTTTTGGTGCCACCAAGAATGAAATGATTCATCTGAGCAGCAGGTTACAAGGTAATACCCTACCTCGATGAATTCCTAAGCTTGTGCTGACAATTACATTACATTTTACTTGAAAATGGAAACAAATTTTTCGGAATTAAATTTTCAACGGCTAGGACTTCAGACCTAAGGAAAGAAACTCTAGACAGACAAGATGGAGCTGCACGGCACAGTCCCACACCTTATACCCCTTAAGTCTCACCCCGTGAGGATGTCTCAGGTGCAGTTTTTCAATTTACGCGTACGACTCCAGCAGCATACTGTCCACCACCTGAACCTGCGGTAAAAATGCTGGGAGGCCATGACCTTCCTCCAATGCTGTCATCTGTTTCCAGGACTTTCTAAACTGAAACTGTTCCCAAACTCTCCTAGCCCTGGCAACCACATTTTGCTTTCTCTCTCTGATTTCAGAGTATCTGGTATAGTCCTACAACATCTGCCTGACAAACAGTTTACTTCTATTATCACAGCGTCCCTAAGGTTGTACCATGTTGTAGTGAATGCCAGAATCCCCTCCCGTGTAAGGCTGAACAGCACAGCCCTGCGGTCTGACCTCCCAGACCTGTGGGACGACAGCCGTGATGACAGCTGGGCATAGCGCCCAGCTGCAGCTCCCTGGCTGGGGCCTGACCACCGAGGGAAACAGCCGGCGCTCCGGGACGGTGCTGCTAGGCCGTGCCGCTCACTCGGGTCAGCACAGAAAACACATCTTTCCCTTATGAAGGGTTTAGCACCGCAGCTTGAGGAACACACAGGAACGCTTACAGCGGCTTCACTGTGGCTAAAAGGGGGAAAACCTAGGTGTGTTTCATCTTATAAATAAAGGAACATCTGGACAGAATACTACTCAAAAATAAAAACCTAACAACTACTGCTACATCTAACCACTCGGAGAACTCTTTAGAGATCTGTGCTGCGGGAAAAAAAATGCCAGCCTCAAAAGGCTGCACACTGTATGCCCCATCTCCAAAATGAGATTATAAAAACAGAGGACAGATTAGTGGGTCTCAAGATCACAGGAGAGAGAGGGAGTGGAACTGAGAAGAGGCCAAGAAGGGCATCATGAGGGATCTTTGTGGAGACAGAATCAGCCTGTACCCTGACTGCATTACTGCCGGGATGGTGGCTATAATCCTGTAGTTAGAGCTCTAAATGTTACACTGGGGCAGACTGGGTAGAGGTGAATGGGTCTGGATTATTTCCATAGCTCCAGTCTAGCAAGCCTTACCTCCCCACATTGCTTTTTGGCCAGTTCTTCCAGGTGCGATTTTAACAAATTAACACTTTCGTTTGACAGACCTTTAGCATTCTTTAACTCTATTTCAGGAACTCTGGAAAACAAACAACAACACAGAAAGGAGTTACTGGAGAAGGAAGTCTGTGGGTTCCCACCAAGCCTAAGCACCTAAGGACTCCATGCACAGTACCTCAGGACCTGCCATGTACCCCTTAATCTCAAAGGCCTTCAACTATAGCCCAACAACTCCAGCTGACACAATGCTATACCATATGGAGAAGGGGACAGTCCCAGCCAGGCAAAGTCCCACCTTTCCCCCTACTAGGCTTGACTCCCAACTCGGATGGTATCAGCTTAATGAACTCATTACAATCACTGCCTCTGATGCTCTCTATAAAAATCTTTCTTGCTTCTTGTCTGGCGGGTGGCTTGACAATGGGCTCCTCTGTATGGTAATTCTTGACAATGGGCTCCTCCGTAGGGTAATTCTTGGCCTTGACTAGACCCACAGTCGACCTAGGGCTCTGCACATCCTTGGGCTCCAGAAAGAAGTACAAGAATGCCAGGTGAGTGCAGCCTTCACGGTCCATCTAGGATTCCCACGATGGGCTGCCCCTCACTCTACTTATAAACAAGGAAGGGATGCTGCTGAGTGTGTGTGTGTCCCGAACACCAGTCAAGTGTATCACACAAACCCAGGCTATTCCAACAAGGCTTGGTTTGCTCACTGTTTTGTTCCTCAGAGCTCATCAAAGAAAATACTTTAAACTCAAGGAAATCACACAGTCGGCCTCAGGGTTTCTTTTTAGTCCTAACCAAAAAATATCCATAATAGCTCTCTGGGATTAAACAGAATTTACGTGATTTTCCCAATGAGAAAATGATTCATCACTTCCTGTCAGGCATTTCTAAGCGGGCCCTGGCATTACCCTGGTGAAGCCTTCTTAGGCACCAGTCACCTGCCTGTGCTCTCCCAGCGCTCCAGTCCTACCTGTGGGGCAGGACCCTGCGGCCAGTATCTGCCTGCACAGATGAAATCTGGGAGAGCTAGTTTATATTTTAAAAAGCTTAGTAATGCTAAACTGTACTGAGTACACAGCCTACCACTCCCAGGGTTCCCACTCACGGAGGCACCAAGTTGGTGCTACCATGCATGAACCGACGTTTTCCTATGTCACAGTATTTAAAAAGGGCCAGAATGGTTCCCAGAATTAAGCCTCACAGAACTGTTTCTCTGTGTGTCTTTGAGCAGGTGCATATGTACAGTTGAATGTGCACATGTGTGCCTGTGCATGTAGAGGACAGAGGTCAACATTAGGTATTGCCCCTAGGAGAGCCTGCCTAATTTTTTGAAGACAGAGTCTGTCACTAGGACGTGGGGCTAGCTAGGCCAGCTGGATCACCAGCACTGGATCAGTCATGCACACCATCATGGTCCGCTTTCTACAAGCCTGCTGGGATCAAACTCAGGTCCCTGTGCTGACATGGCAACTACTTTACTGATTTAGCTCCCTGGCACTTACATAATTATTTTTTTTTAATCTAATGTGTGTGGATGGTTGTTTTTCCAGCATGTATGTCTGTGTATCACAGTACCCATGAAAGCCAGGAGAGGGTATCAGTTGGGGTTCTTATTACTGTGACAAAACACCAGGATCAAAAAGCAAGTTCGGAAGGAAAGGGCTTATTTGGCATCATCGAAAGAAATCAGGACAGGAACTCAAACAGGGCAGGAACCTAGAGGCAGGAACTGATGCAGAGGCCATGGAGGGGGGCTTGCTCCACATGGCTTGCTCAGTCTGTCTTCTTATAGAACCCAGGACCACCAGCACAGGGGTTGCCCCACCCACCATGGGTTAGGTCCTTCCTCATTAATCACTAATTGAGAAAATGCCTTACAGCTGGATCTCATAGAAGCATTTCCTCAGCTGAGGCTCCTTCCTCTCTGATGACTCTAACTTGTGTCAAGTTAATACAAACCCAGCTAGTACAGATCCCTTAGAACTAGAGTTATTGACAGTAGTGAGCCATCATGTGGGTGTTGGGACTTCAGTCCTCTGGAAGAGCAGCCAGTATGCTTAATCACTGAGCCATTTCTCCAGCCTCTTCTGCCCTATATAATTTTTTGGCCAGGTGTAGCAGTGCACACCTTTAGTCCCAGCACTTGGACAGCAGAGTTGGGAAGATCTCTGTGAGTTTTAGGCCAGTGTGGTCAGCATATTGTGTTCTAGGTCCGCCAGGGTAACACAATAAAACCTTGTCTCAAAAAAACCTACATAGCAATATTAACAAAATAGTCATGTACTATTGTTGTGGGATGATGCTCTTGTACACTGTAAAGATCTGTCACTTGTATTGGTTTAATAAAATGATGATTGGCCAGTAGCCAGGCAGGAAGTATAGGTGGGGAGACCAGACTAGGAGAATTCTGGGAAGAGGAAAGGCAGAGACGCAGAAGAAACAAGATGAAAATGTTTTACTGAGAAAAGGTGCCAAGTCACATGACTAAACATAGATAAGAATTATGGGTTAATTTAATTTGTAAGACCTAGTTAGCAATAAGCCTGAACAATCAGTCAAACAGTTTATAATTAAGATAAGCCTCTGTGTGCTTACTTGGGACTGAACGGCTGAAGGATCAAGTGGGACAGAAACTTCCGTCTACATACTGTACTAATAAGTAAAACTTTAATGATCTATGTCTTTGACATGGTAGTAATAATTTTGGTGGTTGATATGATTACATTTTAACATTCTAAGCTCTAAGCATTTCTATGTTGTTTTAAAAGTCATCCCATCCTTGTTTCGAATGGATATATAACTATCTGAATAGTTCTTTGGAGCTAGGAGCTTTTCAAGTAGGGTAGTTTTAGTTTCCCGGGAAACATTTGTCAATAACTGCAGACTTTTTGGTTTTCACAAGCCAGAAATGGGTTGTTCAACAGATAAGTCAGGATTACAACTCAATTTCCCATCTTGCATAGGATCATTCAACTAACAAAGATCTTCTATTTAAACATATATGTAGCTCCCAGGCAAGAAATTGTGCTCTTGTGTTCTTTTGTGGCCTTGAAATCATGGTCTTCCAGACTCAGCCTTTCAAAGACTGGGATCATAGGCATGAGCTTCCTGCCTGGAGCTAGTCAATTTACTTTCAAAAATTATGCTATAATTAACATTTTAGTACTCACGTATCTGGGCTTTTCATGTTGACTTTTCAAGAACAAATATTTGCTTGAGTCTATGGTACAATAAAGAATATGTTACCAGCGATCTTTGGCCACAGCTTCTGGCTCAGAGGCCCCATTATCTTTGAAATTCCCCGAGTGACATAGCTCAAGGCAGCACCTTACATTCTTTGTCACAGACCCTTTTCAACCAGACCAGAGTTTATGAGGTGGGGTCAGCTCTTGTTGGATGCCTGCACAGTGTCAGGATGGAGGTAGTCATGGACAGCTCAAGCCGTGTCTGTGGGACTTGGGGTATTCCAACCATACTCCAGACCTCTATGAGAAGGGTGCTGTTGGAGACTGAGTGCCAATGACTTAATCACTGCTTAGTTATGCCTGTAGAGCAAAACCTCTCCCACTCCCATGAACAACAGCAGCAGGGTACAAGGATACAGTGAGCTGCTGAGCACATGGATGTGCTGAGGACGGTGGCCTGGAGAGGACATGCAGGTCCATGCCCTTCCCCATGCTTTGTTCTGTGTAGCTTTATTTAGCTGTTTTAAATGAAATATTTTATGACGAATCAGCAAATCAGTTTTCTTGAGTTCTGTTAGTCATTCTAGCAAATTATCAAATCTGAAGGGTTTGTGGGAATCCCTAAATTTACAACCAGTCAGAAGTATGGGTGCTTGTACTTGACATTTAAACAAGAACTGTCTTGAGAAAATGAGCCCTTGACCTAAGCAGTCTGTACTAACATAGTGCCAGTACCAGGTATACCACACCATGAAACACAAAAAACCAAGTGATGGTGCACGCCTTTAATCCCAGCACTCTAGAAGCAGAGACAGGTGGATCTTTGTGAGTTCGAGGCCAGCCTGGTCTACAGTTCCACAACAGGCTCCAAGGCTACAGAGAAACCCTGTCTCAAAAAAAAAAAAAAAAAAAAAAAGAAAAAAAGAAAGAAAGAAAAAGAAACACAAAAAGCCCAGAGAACCACTGTCTTAGTTTTATTTCATAAAATTTACTTTTCTTAGGAATTAGCCTATCACATGTCAACTATGCATGCTCTCTCAACACTATTGGAAGCATACAAGTTATTGACACCAGGAAGCTCAGACTTGACCACATCTTAAAATCATAGACTCCACTCATGTGCCACCCACTGTGGAAAGTAGCTCTGCCTTTCAATTGCCACTCTCCTCAAGACCCCTCACATGTCACGCACGGTAAATTAGAACTGCTTGCCACCATCCCCGCCAATGCAGGGGATCTGGGGAACTTTACGGAAGAGCCCAGTGGGATATCACCTGCCCAGGTGTTTACAGCTGCCTCTACCACCGGAGAATACTCCTGGCACTAGCGGGGAGGAGCCAGGATAGTCAAGGTCTGTAGGACAGCCCTGGACCAGCTGGTCAGGCTCACGCTGCTCACTGAGAGAAACAGAGGCTCCAACATCCCTTCCTTTACTCCAGGCAGGCTGCAAGCCACATCACTTCCAATAGCTATGGCGGAGACACTTTAAATGCTCGCCACACCTTTATCCTAGGCATCTAGATCTTCCTTCTCTCTAGATGACAAAGAATTATTAAATAAGCATTAGGAGGGCAAAAGCAATAAAAGTCAGCGAGTAAATACTAGTATCTGTAAGGAGCAGACTAGGGCTGATGTAGTATGGAGATACAGATGACAGGAAATGAAATTTTACATGGAAGATAGAAGAAGGAAAAAGAAAATTCTCCTTAACTGTAATGTTTCTATGCTGTCAAAGCTACTTATAAAGGTACTCACACATCTGGGTATGTTGGGGGGCATTTCACCCTCAAGTCCACCTTCACGTACACTTCTTCGCCAGTTAGGCCCTGAGGGCACAGAACTAAATTGATTTCAGGAGGCTCTTTTACCTAAAAGAGAAAAAGAACACATCTCTCTGTGACTTTTTTCCCCCTGGGGAGTCAGTACTTTTAAATCCTATTATTTCATGTGCATGCGTGTTTTGCTTGCATATGTCCTGAGGAGGCCGGAAGATCCTTTGGCACTGGAGTTCTAGCTGGCTGAGAGCTGCTATGTGGACAAACTCAGGACCTCTGGAAGAACAGGTTGTGCTACCCTGGTACTTGCTTTGTAGACTAGGCTGGCCTCGAACTCACAGAAATCCCCTTGTCTTTACCTCCCGAGTTCTAAGATTAAAGGTGTGCGCCACCACTGCCAGGCTTGAACCAACCATTCTTAACAGGGAAGTTAGTGATCACCTTAGCTGAAAAGTTCTAATCCCAAGTTGTGTAAGTAATGATCGTTACACAGGTGTTGGGTCAGATTTCCAAAAGCACAGTTTGAAAACAAAACTCATGTCAGAAGAAATGTATTTCCCCTTTCAGAGGTATCAAAGGATTGAATGAAAAAAGAAAAAAAAACCGAGTGGCTTTCACTGTTGGATGGCACTGGGTATGAACTATGTGCTAGGTACCGCCCTGCAGGCCAGAGGCTGGAGGTGAACTTGTGCAGACCTGGCCCCATCAGTAGAATTCACACTAGAAGACAGAGGAGCAGTGTCAAAGGGTGGGGAGAGCTATAAAGAAAACAGGGCTGAGTGGTGGGACAAGGTGGTGAGGGAGAAGCCACCTGAACAGGCAGGGGAGGAGGGCCTCTGAGCAGGGGATCCAGGCCAAGCATCCCCTGCCCAGAATGCCTGGGGTGTGCTTCATTTGGTTTGGAATTGAAATATTTCCAGACTTTTCAAACTTTCTTTGGAGAGTAGTTTAGAATTCAGGTTTCAGATTACGTATGCTCACTCTGTATTTGCATTACAATTTGAACCCTGAGACATCCACAAGGGGAGCCGGTGGTTGGCAAGGGACTCGATATTTCTGAAGCTACACTGCTTTCTCAGCCAGCTGCTTTTCACCGAGTAACCAGACCAGTTCACTCATTTCAGCCTCCTTTCCCCATCCCAGTCACCAGGATGTAGCTACAGCCTTTCTTGGCCACCTCCTTTTTAGCTTTGTATATGGGGTGGAGCGGCCATCCCTACTTACAATTAAATCTATCACAACTAACTGCATTAGAAGCAAGGATGTACAAAAGGACACCAGTGCCCTACATATACTCCCCAAGGGTATCACAGGCACTAGCTGGCCCTGGCCCAGAGCCCTGTTTTCCTGCTACCTAGTTTGGATATCTCACACCCAACTACAAGCCCTCCCATTCATCTTCCTCAGTGTTTTAGATGCTGCAATCTTTACCCTTAACCTTCCTTTTAGCCCCAGCCTGGCCTAATCACAACATATATGAGCAGCTCGCAGCTGTCATGATGGGCAATTTTTTGTTACTACCTCCAAGTCAGCTCCTGCCACATCAGGATTCTTTGTTGTGATCCTCTTGGGTACTCTGAACAGCTATTGAGGTGTAAGGGAACACACTCTGTGGGAGAATTGTCTGTATTCTGTCAATCATATATTTTAATAAAACGCTGATTGGCCAGGCAGGAAGTATAGGTGGGTCAACCAGACAGGAAGTAGAGGCGGGGCAATGAGAATAGGATAAGGCTAGGGAGGAAGAAACTCCCTCGGCATTCCTGTACAGACCACCGAAGAGGCAACATGTAAGCTGTCACACCGAGAAAGGTACCGAGCCCATGTGGCTAACATAGATCAGAATAATGGGTTAAGATAAGTTATAAGAACTAATAAGTAGCCTGACCTAATGGGCCAATCAGTTTATAACCTGATGTAGACTCCGTGTGATTTTCCTTGGGACTTGCTGGCTTGTTGGGGTACTGGGCGGGACAGAAACCCCAACAAGCTGGCCCTCATACTACAACACTCAGATGTCACTGGCAATGCTTAGGTAAGTAAGCTGAGACTGGCAGAGATGGGTGTCCCCAAAGGCCAAAAGGAGGCGAGTATGCCTAGGGCACAGGCGAGAAAGGAGACCAAAGAAAGCAGGCATGATGGGAAGTGGATGGGTCACACAGGGCTTTGTCAGCCAGGTAACAAACATGGCAGGACTTAAGACAGAACATATACTTTAAAAGACCACTTTGGTTGCTGAGTAAGGAATGAATGGGGAAGGAAGACTAAAGCAGAAATTAAAAAACTAATAGTGTTTGACCAGCAATGTACAAGGGCCTGGGTTATAACCCCACGACTGGGAATTCCAAACAAACACAAAACGACTCAGTCAGTGGGATGCCCAGAGGGAGAGGGTACGTGAGAGAGGGAAGAGGAAATGCATTTGAGACCAAGCTAATAGAGTTCTGGCTACGGAAGAGACAAAGGAAAGGGTTTTGTCCCAGTTGTTTCCTGAGGTGGTGGAGGATGAGAGCAGAATGTACAGCTGGGGTCCATGAGGACCCCACAGCCTGTGACCTAGACAAGATCAGTGCTATAGGTCTCAGACACGGAGTGTGTGCTGAAGAATGACAGCTAGGTGAGCGAGAGGGTAATCCAGACGGCTCCTTCAAGGTGTGAGTGTTACGGGGCACAGGGAACGGGGCCAGAGGTGGGTGGGAGAGATGAAGATACCATGAAAATGAGGAGGGATTTTGTTCTGATTTTAAAAAGAGGGAAGAAATGCTAAAGCACGTGAGGATGTTGATGGAACAGTGTAGAAAAGCAGACTGGCACAGTGAGGATCCTAGACACAAGCAAGGCAGCCAGGATAATTAGCAGTCAGGACACAAAAAGTGGGGGAGGAGCCAGAAGGGTGGGGAGGAGCCACTATATGCATGGCCTCCTGCTCCCTCTTCAGCCACAGCAGGGTAACATTGTGGTTGTACACATCAAGAGAATTCCACATAGGAGATATTTTGTTGCTAGAAATGACATGAAAATCTGATACTGGTGTAGGAGGTTCTTCTGTTTATGTGTTGTTTTCATTGGTTAATCAATAAAAAAAACTGCTTGGCCTGATAGGGCAGAATTTAGGTAGGCAGAGAAGACAGAACTGAATTCTGGGAGGAAGAAGACAGAGAGAGAGCCACTATGGAGACGCCAGGTCAGACATGCTAAATCTTTCCCAGTTAGCCATGACCTCGTGGTGAACATAGATTTAATAGAAATCAAGATGTGAGAGTTAGTCAATAGGAGGCTAGAGCTAATGACCAAGCAGTGTTTTAATTAATACAGTTTCTGTGTGATTATTTTGGGTGTAAGCTAACCGGGCGGCTGGAACAAGGGACTCTGCTCCTTACAACATGATACCTTGATCATTCTCCTTAAATAGCCCATTTCAAAGTTATCCTTAATTTTTTTAAATTAGTGTGTGTTATGTGCGTGTTTATGTGAATGTATGCCACAGGTACCCAAAGAAGCCAAAGAAGGGTCCTGGGTCCCCTTGGGATTGCAAACAGTCATGCGCTGGGAAGCTCAGGTCCTCTGGGAGAGCAGAAAGCTCTCTTTACTGCTGAGCCCCAAACAGCCTCATTTTTTAAAAAAAGTTTTTAAATGAAAACTTTAACAATCAATGAAATCCAAATGAAAGAAAAGATGATACAATAGAACCTTGTACTTACCATGAAGTTTCTATAGTTACCAATTTACAACAACCACCTTCCTACAACTACCTGCTAGAGCTTAGTCTAGGTCTTAACCAACCAGACTTTGTCAATATTTTATTTTCTGACGACAGTCTGGCAAAATTAGGTTATTTAGCTCCATTTTAGAGATACACACACACACAGAGAAAGCTAGTCAAAATTTTACCTGTGCTTTTGACACCAAGTCACTGCTGTCTCACTGGACATAAGTGTTGGAAAGACATTACCATCACCTATTAACAGTCTGTTAAGAAATTATTTTCCCCCAAATAGGTTACTTTAGAACAATACAGAATACAGATGTTTTTGCATGTGTGTGCAGGGGCACGTGTATGTAGGAGCACACGCACTGTATGCACACGCACACAGAGACCTAAAGTTGATGCCAGGGAATCTTCCTTGATCGCTCTCACTTTATTCATTGAGGCAGGGTCTCCTGAACCCAAAGACTGCCACTTCCATCTGCACAGGACAGTCAGCTTTCCCCAGGGACCCTATCTCTGTCTCTTGAGTATTGGGATCCAAGCCTGTGGATTCCAAATTTTGGCCCTCAAACTTAAGGCCCAATGTTTTATCCACTGAGCTATCTTTTCATCCCAGAATGTGGTATTTTAATGCCCAAGGCAGAGCCAAGAAACGTGGCTCGAACCTTTAATTCCATCATTGGGGACACCGAGCAGGAAGGCTGCACACGAGATAAGCTATTTCTGAAAACGTTTTAACCTTCCTTCCTATCAGTTCTCTCCCTGAGCATTGAGTGGATATTTACGGACACGGACAGGATTCCCATGGTCATCTCACTGATAGAAAGAGAAGCTTATGCATCCATGTACTGGATTATCCATGAAAATTCATCTATAGTTAACACTGTAGACGCCACACTATGACTAATTCTAAGAACACACTTTTCTGCAGCTTAGAAAATGGACTTTCTAGCTGTTACAACATCTTCAAAGAATTTTCACCTGAATTTGTCTAGGGTGTTTGGCCTGCGTGGCACTGAAGGTGCTTCACCAATATCCCTGGTGTGTACCTGCCTGCATGGTCAGAGTCCCCCAACCAGGGTACTTCGTCTGTAAAAGCCGAGCCAAGGACTGACTTGTCTTATCTGCTTGTGAAAACTCACACTGAACTAGGTCTTCTCAGGAGTCCTATGACCAGTACCCTGGTAGCAGGCCCAGGGCACAGGCAGAGCAGGATGCGGAAGACTTCTGCACATTCAGAACTTTATCAGAAACACGGGGGCCATCATGGCCTCCTGGACTGAGCTCGCTCTACATGCCCAGGGCCCCCCCTATTACCTAGAAAATGAGTCCAACTGAATGCAAGCAACTAACCTCCTCGGCGAAGGGTCTAGGGAGGCCAAGGCTAAATGCTCTCAGTCGCTGAAGCTGGAAGCAGGCTTCAGGAGACAGCAGCTCACTGGAGAATCACAGCGCTAAGACATTCTGCATAGGACTCACTTAAATGAAGCCCATGCAGGATTGCTAGCAGACTACAGGAAAAGAGGCTTCTGAAGCCAGCTCCTGGGACCACTGGGAATCACAGAAGGGTAACGGTATGCAGAACCCCGGGCTGAATAAGACATATCCAGCAAATACTCCTTGATTGGATCAGTCACAGACCTTGAGGCAGGCTTTATAGTCTAGATACACCCTCAGTGCAGCACACCAGAGAACCAGTAGGGATGAAATGGACAGTCAGCTAATACCAAAACCAGCGTGTGAGAACGAGGATAGAACACGATTTGAAGAGAGGAGACACCCGAGGCAGAAAGGTCTCCACTTCCAGGGGTTTGGGAGCCCAGTGATGGTGGCTCACATGCAGGAAGAGATCACAGCCACTCAGGAATAACCAGGATTAATTTAAGTCTAATAACCTGTCAGGGTGTGAGTCCCAAGAGAGGGTGACCCAAAGAACAAAAACAGGCCACCGAAGCATTAGGCTGACTGGCTATGTTTCTTTATTTCGGATGACAGCAGGGAGTAGCCACTGCAGTATTCCTCCTGCAGATTACAGACTTTGGGGGCACTTCTCAGAAAAAGACTACTAATTATCCTCCGTACCCAGTCTCCCCTTTATTTTGTAACAACAGAACCCTTGAGAGCCTGGGAGCCTGTACACGTCTCCCAGGCTACTCTGCAGCCAAGTGTAGCCACCGAGTTTCTGGAAAATAAAGGGAATCAAGATGTGTAGGGGCTATGGATGGAGCTGCTGTGTGGCCTCGGTCTAGGTATGAGAGGCCCTGGTTTCAGTACCCAAAACCACAAAAAAAGGAGAATGATCATGTGCAATTTAGAGAAAATGATCCTAAATAAAAGGATACAACTTCTGATTTGGGGTTTTGCTAGATAACCCAGGTTGGCCCTGAACTCACAATCCTGTCTCGGCCCTCTGAGGGCTGGGATTACAGGGTTGTGTCCCCGTGCCCAACTTCATATGCAGTTTCTCCACCTATTTTTCCTTCTAACAGGCTGGGATAAGGCTACAAAAGCTGGAGTTTAGAGACCAGTTAGGCCACAAGGGCACATGAAGGGCAGAGCATCCTTAGCAAGACAGAAGAGCTCCTGGACTCCAGATTTTAACATGAAAAACCTTTCTCGTAAGGCTCTCTGGCATATGTAGCTAAACCTAATACTAACTATCACAAGCGAAAATCTGCTCAAGAGTTCTTTCTTTCTTTCTTTCTATTTTTTTTGGTTTTTCGAGACAAGGTTTACTCTGTAGCTTTGAAGCCAGTCTTAAGAAATAGTTCTTTCAAAGCAGGACTAGAGGGAACCTTCATCTGACGATAGATGGAGATAGAGACGGAGACCCACACTGGAGCACTGGACTGAGCCCCCAAGGTCCAAAATGAGGAGCAGAAGGAGAGAGATCATGAAAAAGGAAATCAGAACCGTGTGGGATGCGTTCACCCTCGGATACAAGGGGACTGATCGAATGAGAGCTCACCAAGGTCAGCTGGACTGGGACTGAACTGAGCATGTGATCAAACCGGAGTCTCTAAATGTGACTGACATGGGGGCTGACTGAGAAGCCATTGTCAATGGCACTGGGTCTTGTTTTGTCTGCTTGTACTAGCTTTCTGGGATCCTAGTCTGTTTGGATGCTCACCTTCCTAGACCTGGAGGGAGAGGGGAGGAACTTGAACTTCCCACAGTGCAGGAAACCCTGACTGCTCTTAGGACTGGAGAGGAAGGAGGGGAGGGAGTGGGGGGGGAGGAGGAGAGGGAGTGGGGAGAATGGGAGGGTATGGGGAGGAGGGGAGGAAGTGGAAATTTTTATAAACAAATAAATTAATTAATAAAAAAATAAAATAAAAAGGAAAAGTTCTCAGAATACAAAGAAAAAAAAAAGAAATAGTTCTTTCAGGGATAAGGCCAAAATATTTGCTAGGTTTTACTTAAGCAGACAGAATTTTTGTTGTTATTGTTTGCTTTTTTTTTGTAATATATGCTCAGAACACAAAGAATTAGCTTACATTGGGACCTGTAGCTGGATAGAATTTGGTTAAAAAGTATTTAACCATGTCTTGTAACCAGGCAAGACTTCCAAGGGAGGGATTGGGACACCTCCTTAGCCACATGTTAACCTTCAACATACAGTCTTTCCTGCCTGTAATATATGTTGGGGCATAGGTGGCACAGAAATTGTGGGAGTGGCCAGGCCCACCAAGGACTGGTCCAGGCTGAGACCCGTGCCATGAGAGGGAGTTCACCCCGGCACTGCCTGCAGGGCCAGGACCCAGAGGCTGGATGACCCAGAGACAGACCTAGGATAGACTAAACATGACTGGCAAAAAACAAAAAAAACAAACAAATAACAACAAAAGCAACGAAATGATTCCTAATGCTACTCTGCTACATTCATAGATTGGTGCCTAGCCCAGTTATCATTAGAGATGCTTTACCCACCAACTGATGGAAACAGAAGCAGACCCACAGTCAAATGTTAGGTGGAGCTTGAGGAATCCTGTGGAAGGACTGCAGGAGTCAGAGCGGTCAAGGACACCACAAGAAAACCCATAGAATCAAATAACCTGGGCTCATAGGGGCTCAGAGACTGAGGGGAGCCTGCACGGGGCTGACCTAGACCCTCTTCATATGAGATAGTTGTCTCAGTTTAAAAGGAAAAAAAAAAAGTAAAATTAAAAAAACAAGTAGAAAGCAACAGAGAAAGACATCTGGTATCCTCCGTATCCTCCTCTGGCTTTGATACATATTAGGGTACAGTAGAAGTACTGCAAATACATGTGCATGAGCGCACACTCATATGTCACATCAGACAGTAACAGCCAGACAGATACCAACTACAAGTGCTCAGGAAATGGAATTAGATAACATTTCTCTAGATAGATATGAAATTCCTTAAATATTTATTTCCCTCATTCCTCCCTGTCTAACAATGAATATTCTGTATAGTCACCAAATTCATCCTCTTTTCTCAAATATTTGCCTGTAGTCAAGCTAGTGAAAATTACAAAAACAAACATTAGATTCTTTAATATTTCATATGATCTTCAGTTCCATTTTGAACTAACATTACAACATTCAGACTCTCCGTGAACATATGTACGGTTCCAGTAGAAATTCGAACAGAATTGGACAAGTTGTTATTGTTCCATGTGCTCTTCAAAAGTTCACGTATGTGAAAAATTAATCTATTCGTATATTCTGATGATAGTTAGAGGTGCCCCCGTGATAGGATCAGTAGCTTTATAAGATGACAAGACAGACACAGCATACATATTTGCCCGCCTTTGCCTTGCCATGCCTTCTGCCATTTATGATGCCGCAAGGCCCTGAGTTTTGACTTCCCAGATCCCAGGACTGTTTGGGTTTTGTTTTGTTTGTTAAATAGAGTTTATAATCTGTAGTAGTATGTTATAGCAGCAGAAAGTGAAGGCAACCCCATTTGAACATTTAGATTGAAAAACTAATCAGGAAAATTCCGTACAGCGAATGGTGATAGCACTAAACACTAAATCTACAATAGTTTAAAGCAATGTTATAAGGGCGTTGACAAAAAATTAAAGAGACAGTGGCAAGGGACAGAAGTAACTACATTTGAGAACTGCCAGTGGCAACTGTGGAAAGCTTTGTATCGAGCTCTGGAATGGGAGGGTAGCAACCTGCAAGCAGGGGTTTTGTGAAACCAGCAGTCTGGGGGCTGGAAGGCAACACTTTAGACTGACAGCAGAAAAATCTGGAAAATTCAACCATTTCTCAGACTGTGAGAATGGATGGCACATGAACGATGTGATCTAAACCTCCGTGAAGATGGAGCTTCTTTAAAAAAGCTGTTTCTATATTTATCTGATGGAAGTGGAAGGTTTTTTTTTTTAATGAAGTCATGAAATAATTAATCAAAAATGTTGGATAATTCATCTAACCCTGAAGTAGGGGAGTGTTTTCCTTCTTTTTTTCTTTGTTTGTTTCTTGGGACTGAGGAACAAACTCAGGGCCTGGTGGGCAAGTACCCTACCTCAGAGAGGGAAGCACTTTCTAGAGTGGGAGGGAGGATAAAATATCCAGGTGGCTTATAAGGTAAGTAGTTCATTTTGATTCTGTTAAAGTTTTAATTACATAAATTATATAAATAAGTCTATGCTTAATTAAGAGGAATTTTTTTGTAGCATGTTACCACAAACATTAATTTCCCTAAGATATGTCTACCCTTTAATCACTGATTAAGAAAATAGACATTACATAGAAAAATAAATTAACAAATAAGAACAGTTCAGAGAAAAGGAAAAATAGTGACTTACAAACCAAGGTAGCTGACATGATTTCTAACCAAAGAAATAAAAATTACAACAGGACACGTTTCAGTCACTTACAGATAAATTGAAAAGTGTGACCTACTCAGTGCTGATAAAGGCCAAAGAGACAGCACACTCATTCACAACCAGAGGGCCCAGACAGAAGCAAGGAGGGTTCACCATGCCTAACAAGCCAATAATGAGTGAGCAGACCCTCTGCTGATACAGAAAGCTAAACAAGATAAGCAAGTAATACTTTTTACATATCTTTGAATTATAAAATATATCTTAAATGACTGGTATCTAAACTTTTCAATATGTAAATTACTTTTTGATACACACTCTAAAGTGGTTGCTATCTATGTGAACAATAAGCTCCAAACTTGAAATTAAATCCATGACATATTCCACAAAAGTTAAAAAACAAAAAACACCTGATCTTAATTTATTGGCAGTAAATTTTGCCTGGAATGAGAAGAGGCAATTAACTATCTTTCTTCTGTACAGTGAAGTTTGCATACTCATATATTTCATTGAGTTTAAATTTTGGACACACCCCCACCCCTCCCCGCCCCCAAGGCCTGTTGGGAGGTGGAGCAGGCACCCAGGGATGTTCCACTAGGCCTCAGGGGTTCTGGATTCAGAATTGTGAACTTGAATAACCTTTTACTGAAGACAGTTAAGTAGCAGGTGGTAAAGAAGGCTTGTTCAAGAGTGGCTTCTGATTCATCAGCCTGAGCATCAATTATTTGCCTGAGAGGCTTATGAAAGAAAATGTTGGCTATATTCCTTGTGATCCCAGGTCAGAGAGCATTACTGAATACCTCCAGCTGCCTTTACAGTGTGTAGTCTTCTTGGCTATAAAGGCCACCAGTTGTAAATTCTTAGGATTATCAGTATCATTACCAAACAGCAGCCTCTGGTTTCCATTCCATTTTCCTGAACCTTGGGAGCAGAAAGCTAAAGCAAAATCAGCCGGCCCAACCTGAGCGGCCTGCACATTCTGTAACACTATTCTGGCGGCTTAGGTCCTACTTCCTGGTTCTCTGGAAACGGAAAAGTAGCCAGATGACCTATAGGTTATCTTCATTGTTTACCAGGATCGTGTATAAACTGTATGTGAAGTTACAAATAACTCTTAAAAGACCTAGAAAAGTAAGCTCCCCGCAGGCAGCAGGGGTTTTGTACGTATTTCGTCTAAGGCTCTGTTTCCAGCGTCTAAATCGTTAGTTATTTAACGAAAAAGCGTATTGATTAATGGAAGAATCTTGGCCATGACAGCTCCAGGAAAGACTATTTCATAAAGGAATGCTAAACAGAGAGGTAAGGCAGATGCTGTGAGTTACAGAATTCAGGCAAATGGAGGGTAATTCCAAAATGGTTCAATATTCAGGAACATTTACGGCAGATAAACTATTCAAGGATAGGAGAAACTGTTACTGTCCCCAACTTAACTTCCACACGAAAAGGAAAGTACAATTCTAAATAAAACGGACTCGGTAAACACTGCATTACAGCGACAATAAATGCGTTCTTCCTCAAATGCTTCAGAGAAAAGGTACAGAAAGTTCTTCCACAACGGAAACAGGATTTACATAGTGTGACCCCGAGTCTGTTTGCACAAGGCCTGGACCCACGCCCCCAAAGCATCCCCAGCACAAAGTAGCGTTGAGTGACTACGAAGGTGTGGTTGTAACCCAACCTTGAGGGCCTGGGGCGAGACGGGGGTGGGGAAGAAATCAGGGTTGTCAGGGGCTGTCAGCGGGAATAAGAAGCAGGGCAGAGAGAGGAGCTGACTTGGAGGAAAGAGAATTCAACCCAGGTGCTGCCTCTGGAGACCAGCAGCGATGCAGGGGCAGAAATTGAGGGTGGTGGAACTGGACAGATGAAAAGCCTGCAGCATCTAAGTGGTCGCCCCAATCTAGAGGCGTCTGGCTGGGTCTCTAGACTGGAGAACGCCGGGCCGGGGCGAGACAGGAGCAGGCCAGACTAGCCACGTTCCTACCCGTTGGTGCGCATCCGGACGCAGATCCTGGAAGTCCGAGCCGTAAATGGCCTCCAGGGCCTGCAGCTCGTGGTCCTGTCGCTGTGAATAGCTCTCCTGCGGCTCAGCCCGGCCGCGTCCAGAGGCCCCGTGGCCCCCAGCCATGGCGGCCGGGGCAGGCACAGCGGCCTAGCCGAGGTAGCCGTGGAGCACCGCAGGACTACGGGGCTCAGTCGGCGCTGTGACCGAGCTGGGGGCGTGGCTCTGCGCCGGGGCGGCGCTTTGAAGGCAGAACACCCCCTCCCGCGGGAGATCAGTCTGGGGCGGAGCCTCGGGCCGAAGGCCGGCCCAGGGGCGTGGTTCTGCGCGGGTGAGGAGAACTGGGGCGGAGCCTAGAGCAGGAGGCCCGGAGAAGGCAACCGGCGGGACTTCGCCCCAAATTCCCAAGGCCAGAAGACTTCTAGTAGAACTGGGGTCGGGAACGCTTTACCCTAATCCTCAGGGATGGAATTGAATCGGGAATTGTAGGAACACGTGGGAGAGAACCAGTCACTCAGGTTGGCGTGAAGAAAACATTAGTTTTAACAAAACAAACCTGTAGCAGATATAGGCGCTTGTGAGGGGAAGGTTTTAAATGACAGATTAGTTCTTAAGTAACATACCTTATCCGACCTTCACAGAATGAGACTACTGGGAGTAAAAATCATAAATCCTTTTTCCACATTAGTACCCTTCAGTCATCTCTTGAGCCATTTATTTAATATCTCATGCATGTGCTCTGGCCCCTCTGAAATTTTCTCTTTGTCTTATCAACTGACAAATTGTGCATTTTAATGAGCTACACTCCCATGAAAAGAATCATCTTAGTGTAAATTTAATGTAACCTGGACAGTTCATTTAATTTAAGTTTGAACGTTCTTTGTGTTGCATCTTACCTTACATGTAGGTGTGTATATGTGGCCTTATGTGGAAACGTGTATTTTGAGTCGGATGTTACTCTTGTAGCCTTCCTGCTTCCTCCTCCCCAGTGGGAGGATCATGAGACCTTGCCACCATTAGTATCTGACCATATTTTTTTCAAGCATATATGTAACCTATCTATTCAGACATTGCAATTGCTTTGTTGTCTATATGCTGCAGCTTGATTCAGAAAAAAAAATGCATCATAGCACCTCAAGTTAGGTTTAGGTGACATGTGTCTGTCCATCTTGTTTGCGACTATGTTGTCCATTTAGTAAAGATTACTTGGGCATCTCACTGTTGTTTATCCCCTCTGTTCAGACCACATAACGCAAAGGCCTCTTAAGAACCATCTGGCAGTGGCTTTACTCCCAGCACTCGGGAGTTTGAGGCCAGCCTGGTCTACAAGAACTATTTCCAGGACAGGCTCCAAAGCTACAGAGTAAACCCTGTCTTGAAAAACAAAACACAAAAGAAAACAAAAACCCAAGAAAAACCAATCTCCCTGCTTTGGAGACTTGTTTCATGTCCAGTGATCACTGGCTGGGTCCACGGCAGCACTGACGAACAGTGAAGATCTGAATTCCAGCTCTCACGTTCAAGTCGTCATCATTTCCTCAGTTTCCCCTAAGCTGCATCCCACCTCTCCCACCTCTCCAGGGCTCTCCACTCAGCCAGTCTTCATCCTTGCCCCATGCTGAGCAGTTCTTCCTCTTGCAGCCAAAGTAAAGTGCCCACATCACAAGTACGGTCACATCACATCAATCTCTAAAATTCCTCCATTTTCCAACAGGTCTTTTCTCATTAAGAAAGAAAAACTCATTATGAAAAGTTTCCAACACAAAGGCAGGGACTACATTATAATAACCCTGTGTATCTTTGTCACCCAAGTCCAACAGCTTCACATGTCTCACCAATATTGTTTACTTTTTGCTTCTTCTAGAAATGCTTTAAATATCAAATATCATATTTTTTCTCTAACAACACATATATGTGTAACAGTAAAGACCCTTTGAAGCCAATATAAGGTGATCCTTTTACCTTTAAATGTAACACTTTCGGGTTGGCAAGATGGCTTAATAGAGAAACGCACTTCCTGCCAAGCTAGAAATTCCAACTCCCAGACCCATATGGTGGAAGGAGAGAACTGACTCCCACATGTCCTCAGACCTCCACATGTGCCCCATCCTAATAAATAAATAAGTGTAACTTTAAAATTTTAAAAATTGAATTATAAAAATGTAACACCTCTTTTGAGGTGAAGGAATTTGCTAGAAATTGTATCCAGGACCCTAAGGATGCTAAGCATATAGTCCACCACTGAGCAACAGGTTTAGAATGATATAACATTTTTTTTAAAGATTTAAATTTTTTCAAGTTTTTGACTTGTGAATCTTAGTGCTCCTAAGGGTCCTGGAACTGGAGACACAGGAGGAGCTGGCATGTGGGTGCTGGGAACTGAACCTGGGTCCTCTGAAAGAACAGCAAGCACTAAGAACCACTGAGCTGTCTCTCCAGATCCAAACAACAATTAAAAAAAGAATTCAACACTCAGTTTATATTTAAAACTTGCCATTTGCCTAAGATTGGGATCCATACTGGATGCCAGATCTGTGAAGGACGTAATCAAAACAATCAACAAAAATTGTAAGGGTGTGGATAAGACGGAAGTATTATATCAGTGTTTCTTTCCTGACTTTAATAATTGTACTTTGGTGTTGTGTGACAGTCTTTTCCTGGGGTGACACAATACACACCACACACACACACACACACACACACACACACACACACACACTTCATCCCAAAGTAATGAATGCACCAATGTCTAACTTGGTGAACCAAGGAGTTATTATTGGTGCTGCTAATGGGAATATGGGTGAGATGTTACTTACAAGGACCAGGGATGACTCAAAAGACCCCTCCCCCCAGCAAGAGCAAAGACTCTGGAAGTTACTACATGAGCTGCCTGCACACCTTGTAGGCAGTTTCACACTCCACCGTCCTAAAATATTCCCTCTCTGGAGTCCCACAGGTCAGTCTCCTCCCCAGAAAGTTGTTTACTCTTTTTTTTCTATTACTGGGGAGGGGCATGAGAATCAGTGACCTTTAGTTTATTTCTCGGGGCTCCTGAGCCTGGGGGTGATGTTTCCATTCAGAGGGGACTCACAGAACAATGTGATGTCTGTGATGACATAAACATGTAGATATGTCCTCCTTATCAAGAAAATCTCACTGTAATATTAATGGATAATAGAAAGTTAAACCGGCAATTTGTTCCAAAGTAATTAAAAAAATATAAATAGGGAGAGAATGATAAGTATATTGTCCAGTGTTGACCACTGGAGAATTTAAGGGAAAGATTGTGTGAGTTCTTTGAATGATTCTTGCAACCTTTATGCAAGTTTGAAATCAGTTTAATGTCAAAATTTCAAAATAAGAAACTAGAAATTCTCAAGCTGTATTCCAAAGTGGAAACACTGTATCACCGTTAGTTCCTAGAGTTCCAGTTCCTTGATCTTTACTAACTTGTATCCTTAGTCTTCAAACTTTAAACAGGGTGACAGATGTGCACCAGTGCCTTATTTTACTGTTTTGAAAAAAAAAGCATCCTTATTTGTTGCTTCTTTGAAGGTTTGTGGAGATTGAGGTGGGTACTTCAGAGGGTTCCCGTTTACCCTCGCTCCTCCAGATCTTTCCTCAATTACACTTGTTATTCTTGTCAATGAGTGTTGCTGTTGTGAACAGAATTCCTGGAAAGAAGCTGTGTCTGCAGAGACTGATTGACTGCTTAAAACTGCAGATGTGTAGAGGTTGGGATGTTACAAGTCCAGTGGCTAAGTATCTAATCTGGGGCTAACTTTAGCTCCCTGAAAAGTTGTTCCTTACCCACCTTTGAGTTAGAACTAGCATTTGTGACTGATATATAAAACCTTTTGTATCTCTTAACTTAGCAGACTACCAACCCCAAAGTTAAGAATGTTATCAGATAGCATCTGATGCCCATAGAAAAACTTCCCCTATCTTGCTCTAATAACCTCTCTGTTGAGGCATATTTGTTTAACTATGCAAAGATGAGTTGCATTTGTTTATGTTGCAGAATATTTATTTAACTATGTAAAGATGTGTTGTATTTGCAATTATGTAAAGATGTGTTTGCTGTTTTACCTTGCCGGCTTAAGGCACCTGATTAGTCTAATAAAAGCTGAATGGTCAATAGTGAGGGAGGAGGTATAGGTAGGACTTCTAGGCAGGGAGAATTAGTAGGAGGAAGAATTTAGGCTCAGAGGAAGGAAGAATGAAAAAAAAGAGACTAGGCAGATACCTGGGACCAATCAGTCAGACACAGCGGAAGCAGGAAATAGAGCATACAGAGCGAAAGAAAGGTAAACGAAGAGTTAAACCCACTTTTACAACTGAATTTAGGTTTGCTTTCAATTTTGGTTGGTTTTTTTGGGGTGTTGTTGGGTTTTTTGTTTGTTTTGTTTTGGTTCTTGGTTTTTAGAGACAGAGTTTCTCTGTAGCCTGTCCTGGAACTAGCTCTTGTGGACCAGGCTGGCCTTGAACTCACCAAGATCCGCCTGCCTCTGCCTCCCGAGTGCTGGGATTAAAGGTGTGCACCACCACTGCCCAGCTCTAGGTTTCAGTTCTTTAAGAGGGACAGATAGGTGTCTCTCCCAACAAAGGGCCATTTATTAACCAATTACATTAAGGGCCAAGGGAGAGAACGTGAACAGGGCCAGCAGTCAGAACCACGATATCTCAAGGACAAGTCCTACAGCCTCCACTTCTGGGTCACGTCCAGATTTGCCCAGGCTTGAGCAAATATGCCCGAAGATAAAACCTCAGCCAATTAAAAGTATACTAATATAACTGATGTTGCTTAACCAATTATGTTTAAGATGACCTCACTGTCCCTGAAACTCCCCTAATCTGTGCTTAGAAAGAGCCCGCGAGCTCCTTGCAAGGCCATCGCCATTTTACACAGATGACTGACCCCGCATATGCTGGCATAGTAAATAAATGCTCTTGCTGATTGCATACGTGATCGGTGGTCTTTTGTGGGACAACTCACAGACCCTATCAGTAAAAGGCCCTACAGAAAAATACAGATGAATAGAAACAGGTTAAATTAAGTTAAAGAGCTAGTGGAACAAGCCTAAGTTAAAGCCAAGTATTCATAATTAATAATAAGTCTCCTTGTCTTTATTTGGGAGCTGGTTAGTAGTCCAAAGAAAATTCCAGCTACACCTCTCTGATGGACTCACCAATGCATTTTAAACTTTTGATTTATGACTCCCTTTGTTCAATACAGCTATAAAACTTAAGGAAACTGCTTCCAGTTGGAACATACAACTTATATCTGTTTTCCTAGGCCATGATCACTCAAAATGGCTTCAGAATAAACTATCTCTTATTCCCTTTAAGATGAGAGCTATGCTTTATTTTTCATGGATATCACATTGATACTAACATTCATTGTTTATGTTAGGGTTCAGTGCTGTACAGTTCATGGAGTAGAACAAATACAAAATGTAATTTGTCCAACATTATGTGGATATGTATATGATAGTTTGCATAGTGGATGGTAGTTTCATAAAAGACTCTATGTTCCACCCACCCATCTCTAGATTATTTTCTTTAGACTTTGACAGTTGATGACAGTTACTTTTCTATTGCTGTGACAAAACACCATGACCAAGGCAACTTATAAAAGAAAGCATTGAATTTGGGCTCAGGGTTCCAAAGGGCTAGAGTCCATGATCATCACAGAGGGGAGCATGCATGCAGGAATGACCCTGGAGTGGTAGCTGAGAACTTACATCTGGTCCGTCAGTCTAAGGCAGAGAGAGCTGACTGGGCCTGGTGTGGGTTTTTGAAGCCTCAAAGCCCACACCCAGTTTTGGGGACTGGCTGACTAGTTCAAGCATACCAGAAAAGGGGAGTGAAGATTGAGAAAGAAAGAGACAAAAGACAGAAGATAGAATTTGGAGGGCTCTCAGTGAATACTGCATCAGCCTTGAGTTCCTTCCTTCCTTCCTTCTCTTTCTTTCTTTCTTTCTTTCTTTCTTTCTTTCTTTCTTTCTTTTTTTTTTTTTGAGACAGGGTTTCTCTGTAGCTTTGGAGCCTATTCTTGCTCTGTAGACCAGGCTGGCTTTGAACTCACAGAGATCTGCCTGTCTCTGTCTCCCAGGTGCTGGGATTAAAAGCACATGGTACTACTATCAGTGAGCTTCTCTTTCCCTTTCTTTCTTCCTTCCTTCCTTCCTTCCTTCCTTCCTTCCTTCCTTCCTTCCTTCCTTTCTCTCTCTCTCTCTCTCTCTCTCTCTCTCTTTCTTTCTTTCTTTCTTTCTTTATCTCTCTCTTTTTTTGAGACTGAGTTTTTCTGTAACTTTGGAGCTTATCCTGGAACTAGCTCTTGTAGACCAGGCTGGCCTTGAACTCATGGACATCTGTCTGCCTCTAACTCCTGAATGCTGGGATTAAAGGCATGTGCCACCACCACCCAGCATCATATTTATTTCTTATAACCCTTATAAACCCCAAAGCAAGAGGGCAGGTTAAAAAACTTCCTTACCAATGATGCAAGGAACAAACAAGCGTAAGTACCCTTAATACTCTAAACGTGAAGTAACCATGCCCTTAGTCAAACATCTTATTATTTGGCCTTGACAAGCGTGAACTCTTTGACCTTGAGTCAAGATGGAAATATGTGGGGGCTCACAGAAGTGGGTCCACGAAGGTCAGAGAACTTGAGCCTACTTTCGTTCTTTCAAAGTTATTGACAAGAAGTCTGACTTAAAGCATAGCTACAAACAAGATTCCTGACCTAGGGTGTGGTTATTTGGTATTCTGGATCTTAAGATGGCCGGTAGCTGTGGATCTGCTCCACCTTGACCAAAGGTCAGAGAATTCAAGTCTATTCATGCTCCTTCAAGGCTGTGGCAGAAGGTTTGACACAGGGAGTGGTTGCCCACAGAATGTTTGGTCTAAGGTCCGGTCATTACACATCCTGTCTAAACAACAAAATAGTCAACTAAAGGATATAATTGCTCGATATTTCAAGTATTGAAGCAAGTAATTGTTCTGATTGTCCTTTGTGTTATGTTAAAGCAATCTTTTGCCTTCTTCTCCCCTTTTATATAAAATAGGTTTATATACCCTTTTATGGGGTATATAAACATAGGGAAAATACATGTGGGTGTATTGAGTATTCACTGAATAGACCTCCTGGTCCTATCCTATGTCTCTGTGTTTCTTTTATATCTCTGTTCCTCCTACTTAATTTTTCGAATTCACATGCTCCTGCCCTGGAACTTGCGAACCCCATTGAAGCTAGATCCTGACAGATGTCACCCCAACATGGGACTACAACAGA
This sequence comes from Myodes glareolus, assembly GCF_982192425.1. NCBI lineage: Eukaryota > Metazoa > Chordata > Mammalia > Rodentia > Cricetidae > Myodes > Myodes glareolus. The sequence continues at coordinate 60,509,889 of NC_142035.1, forward strand.
AATAGAATCACTATGGGTTCCCACACCCAGTGACACACCCCTCTAACATGGCCACATCTCCTGATTATTCCCAAACAATTCTACTAACTGGGGCCCAACCATTCTAATATATAAGTCTATGGGGCCATTCTCACTCAAATCACCACAGTTGGATGCCAACTATTTATAGGAAACATCAAATGGCACAAAACATTAAGATGGGAATCACCAGTATGTATAAGAAATTCTCATGTGACTGTTTTATAAAGAGAAAAGAGTCTAAGGGGCTTTTAATGCTGCTGTTTTAGCATTTTGATGGAGTCAAGCCCAAAGCTATTATGAATTTTGCAATTATACTATGGCAAGATCATCCTCTCTCTTCAAAACAGTTGAGTCTGGATATCTATGAACTATTTGGGTAAGAAGACCATGTGAAATAAGTTTTTTAAAAATTGGGAGAGGGTGAGGGTCATAGTTCAGTATTAAAGTGCTTGATCCAAGACTATCCTTTCAGGGATCATTTCTATAGTTAGTTTAAAGTGCTTGATCCAGATGCATGGGAACCCTGGGCTAGACGTCCACCATTGTCTTAGTTAGGGTTTCTATTGCGATGAAAAGAAACCATGACCACAGAAACTCTCGTCACTGCCCAGAAAGGGTTTCTCTATGAAACAGTCTGGCTGTACTGTGTGGAATAATCCTCTTGTACACTGTAAAGATTTGCCACTCAGAATTGGTTTAATAAAACACTGATTAGCTAGTAGCCGGGCAGGACATATAGGAAAGCCAAACAAAGGATGATGGGAAGGAGAAGGGTGGATTTAGGAGACACTGGCCAGACACGGAGAGATCAAGATGAGCATGCCATACTGAGAAAGGCTCCACCATGTGGCAGAGTGTAAATAAGGAACATGGGTTAATTTAAAATGTAAGAGCTAGTTTATAATAAACCTTGAGCTATCAGTCAAGCTTTTATACGTAATGGTATGTCTTTGTGTGGTAATTTGGAAGCAGCTACCGGGATGGGGAACAGGTGTTTGGGACAAGAATCTTCCATTTACAGTCCTGGAACTCACTCTGTAGACCAGGCTGGCCTTGAACTCACAGAGATCCACCTGCTTCTGCCTTCCAAGTGCTGAGATTAAAGGCCTGTGCAATCACTACCCAGCTACTTTTATAAAGGGAAACATTTAATTGAGGTGGTGACTTACAGTTCAGAGGTCTAGTCCATCATCATCATGGCAGGGAACATGGCGGTTAGCAGGCAGACACGGTGCTGGTTATATCTTGATCAGAAGGCAACAGGAAGTGAACTGTGATGGTGGGAGTAGCTTGAGCACAGAAGAACTCAAAGTGTGCCCCCCCCACCAGGGGACTTCCTCCAACAAAGCTATACCTATTTCCAACAAAGCCATGCCTGATAGTGCCACTCCCTATGAACTTATGGGGACCAAGTACATTCAAAATACCACAACCGTTTTAAGTGATGAAACAAAACTGGCATCTCAGGGGAAAAGCAAGGGGGTCTAGAAAGGTGCAAAATGCAACAAAGGAAGGCAGCAATAGAAAATGAAAATTACATTAGAGGTATAGGATGGAAATTACTTTTCATTTTCAAAAGGCCTGTTTCATCGATGCCATTGTTGCTACTTGGAGGATCTGAATACTAGTCAGTCATCTTGTCTGATGGGAAGAAGCACGCTTACCAAAGTCTGCCGTTCAGCCCTTTTCCTGCAGTGCTGGGGCCGTGTGCATTCTAGGAAGGTACTCTACCTAGTCCCAGGCTCCACCCCATGTGGCAAAGTATCCTTAAGTTGCACAGTCTGGTCTGGAACTCACTCTGTAGCCAAGGCAGTCCTTGAGCGAGTAATCCTCCTGTCTCAGCTTTCTGTGGAGCTGGTATTAGACCTGACCCAATTCTTTGACTTGTGATGTTTATCAAGTTGCGTTACCTTCCTGAGTCTGAAGTAATAAAAATATTTCTCTCTCACAGTGTATAGGAAGGTCAAATGCATTGTTTGTTTAATTGTAGTACAGGGGATGCATAAGTGGGTGTTCTAACACTGAACCATGCCCCTAGCCCAACAACGTCTTAGCACAGTGGTCTATTCCACAGCACTCATCAGTTGATGCTTCTTTCCTCCCAGTGCTTTATAGGCCAGTGCTTCATATGGAACTTTGACTCTCTGCGTTCCTACGACAAGCGTGTCACCCACCAACACAATTTCTTTCTGCTGAGGAACACCTGCAGTGCAGTTCCTGGGCAGCCAGTCAGGCCACGCCCACCCACAGTTTAGGATGGTTCCGTGCATGTCCCATGCCTTCGATCTCAGAACTACAGGCATTCAAGACCAGAAAACCTGAGTTGCAGGGAGCTGCCCTATGTGCTGTGGGATGCTTAATGTCCTTAGCTTCTGTCTGTCATGAGCTCACTACATAAAGCAAACTGGTCTTGAACTCACTCATTGGGTCTTAATTTGCATTTCTCATGGTTAAAGATTTTGATCATGCTTTCTGGTGCTTTTTCATCCATCTATCTTCTTTTCAGCCTGACCTGTGATGCATTTGAAATATTGACTTGTCTTATAATTGGCTTAGAGAGCTGTTTATATATTCTAGAAGCACATCCTTTGTCATCATATATGTGATTGCTGGCTCACCTTTTCATACTCTTGACAGTGTTTTCCAGAGAATATACTTGTTACTTTCGGAACCATTGAATTACCTTTTTTCTTTTATGAATCATATTTTGTTGTTAAATCTTTAAAATCCAATTTTTTTCCTCCTGTAAATTTTATAGACGTTACTTTTCTATTTGGGTATACCATCCTATTTTAGTTAAAAAGTTTGAACTGAACTTCTATTGCTTAGCATGTACATTTAAACTTATTTCTCCTACCCAGCTATTCTGTTTTTGCATATCATGCTGTGTATTATTTGTGTGCATGTGTATGTTCACCTGCGTGCCGAGGCCTGAGATTGGGTGTCTTCCTTGATCAGTCTCCATCATATATATTGAGGAAGGGTTCATTGCTGAACCCACAGCTTGCCATTTTGTCTTTTCTGGCTAGTCCGCTTGCTCTGGGAATTCTGTCTTTGTATCCTGCATGTTGGGATTACAGGTAGATCACCACACTCACCCAGCTAGACATCTCCCAACTCTAAGTCCTGGTCTCGGGCCTCCGGGCCTCCGTCTTTGGAGGCCCTGGCCCTATGCCCACCAAACCTTGGCCCCTCACCAGAGGAGCGTCAAGGCAGCACCAAAACCTTGAGTACTCCCCCAGTCTATTTAAACTTCTCCCGCCTAAAGTGTCGTGTTGTTAAAACCTGGATATCCTTTAATTTGGCTTGTGATTTTTGCGTTGGCAGAGAGCTCGTGTTAGGAATATTCCTAACACCAATTTTCCTATGTTACTTAACTTAGTTACTTAGTTACTTTTCTATTGCCATATAAGGCACCATGATCAAGGCAACTTATAAAAGGAAACATTTAATTTGAGAATTCATGTTTCAAATGGGTAGTCTATGATCATCATGGTTGGGAGCATGGCAGCAGGCAGGAAGACATGGTGCTGGAGCAGTAGGTGAGAGCTTACATCTTGAGATAACAACAGAGGAGTGGGGGCGACAAGCAGAGTTAACTGGCAATGGAACGGGCTTTTGAAATCTCAAAACCCACCCCCAGTGACACCTCCTCCAACAAGGCCACATCTCCTAATCTTCCCCAAACCATTCTATCAACTGGAGACCAAGCATTCAAACACATGAGCCTATGGAGGCCATTCTCTTCATACCACCACAGCTACCCTCTGCCTCTGCCTCTCACCTCCAGATAGCACGATTCTACACTCTACTTTGGTGAAGCAAATGTCGTTAGCTTTCTCATATAATAGAGATAATAGGGGCGGCATTTGTTTTATTATCTCAATGTCCTCCAGGCTACAAATGATAAGATTTCATTATTTTTATGTTGGAGTAAGATTCCATAGATTCCATGTTTTATCTATTCATCCATTAATGGCTGCTTAAGTGAATCTCATATCTTGGCTATTATGAACCAGAGTGGCAATAAGCATGGCAATGCAGGTACCTTGAAAGAATGGTTTATTTAATGTCCTTTGGAATCATGCCTAGTGGTGGGGTTGGTGGATTTTATAATACTGCTATTTCTGGTTGTGCTTTTTTTTTGAATTGTCATACTGTTTTCCATAATGGCTGTACTAATTTATATTCTCACTGATGGTGTGTAAGAGTTATTTCTTGGTATACCCTCCATCATTTTGTCTTTTGGTAAATGCTATTTTAAATGGGCAGGCTATGATTGTGGATTTTCCTGATTCTGCTGAGCAGATCTTACACACGTGTTTGTGCCACTTCTTCCTGACCTCTAATCACTCCAGGGAGAACTCAATGGCATTCAAATGATTTTAACCTATAAGAAGTTCCATGTTCCTTCGTCTGCTTTCAAGATTCTTCTTTTTTTTTGTGTGTGTGTGTGTATTAGTTAGATTCAGAAGTTTAGCAATGAAAAGGCTTAGTGTGGATTTTCTCCAAGACCCTGACTTGTTTGTTTGTCTGTTTTGTTAATTATAGAGCTTTTAGCGATTGCTTTTCTGGATACCTTTTTGGAATTATTCCTCTCTCTAACTTTTGGTAGGTAAAGGCTCTCTATGGCCTGGCAGCCAGGAGCAGGAGACACAAGGCTGTTCCTACTGCCCCTGAAGTACAACATAAAAACGGCCTAGAGACTTTTTGTCAAATTGATATCTGTGGGCATACACACACACACACACACACACACACACACACACACACACGCACACACACACACACGAGATTGGCTTAAACTTATTAACAATAAACTCCAAGTCACCAATAATACATGGCTATCTATTAAGGAAAGGAATCAAAACCCTCCCCCCAGGTGTCATTTCACCAAGAGCAAACCTAGATTGAAATTCTCACCTTCACGTTCCCTGTGTTTTCTGTCCTCTCTCTGGTATGTGAGTCTGATCTGGGTCTCCATGAAGGTGTATTGTGAATCTGTCTGTGTCCATCTGAGTGTCTGTCACTCTTAAAGGGCTTGGTCTGCCTTTATTGACGTGCACAGAAAGCATGACATGGGGAAGGAATGAGGGCTACTTTATAGAAACCTTAATAGACTGTTACAGGAGATTAAGTCACAGACTTCATGGGACCCAGGTAACAAACAGTACTACAAACATCATTATTTTTCAAGCAATATCTGTATGTTGGTTTCAGCATTTATGGTGGATATTTATTTTATAAGATTGATTTTAACATTTGTTTTTGCTGCTTTCAGCAACTGATTATTAGAACACACAGGCATCACTCTAGGTTAGGGGCATGAAAGATTATATAAGATTATAGCTGTACATTAGCTTAGGTTGTAAACATTGATTACATTGGAAATACAAGGCAAGGAAGGTTGGTTGTTACATTGTTCTAAAGGCAGGTAAAACAAACATGCCAGGTACACAGCAGGAGAACAGTCTTAAGTAATCTCAGGGTGTATTCATTTCTCTGGCTGTGAAGGCCAGTAAAAGTTCCATTCTCTTAGACTGCTAGAGATTTTCTCTAATATCACTGCCACATATGTACCCTAATTTATGAGGCTTGCCTGTTAACTTTTGGAATAAATTAAGAATATACTTTTATTTCAAAGGTAGGTTGAGTCATAGTCCTGGCTCATCTTTTACTGAAGAAGATATTACTGTCTTGATCATTCAATTCATGAGAACTGGTTCTAGACAACTTTTGACTCTGAAAAGTAAAAAAAAAATAAAATTTATTTTCATATTTATTATGAGCAGAAACACAGGACATAATGTACTAGATCCTGAAGTTTACTGTAACAGAGTAGATCCAAAAAGGGGTTGAAAGCTCTCAAAAAATATATAACAACTATATGGCTTCCTAAGATGACCCAAGGATGACAGTATTCATGGGTATTCTCCTTTGGCACATTTGCTATTAGAAATATTGATCTGGTACTGAGAGCAACAATTAATAAATGGGACCTCCTGAAACTGAGATGTTTCTCTAAACCAAATGACATGGTCAACAAGACAAAATGACAGCCAACAGAATGGGAAAAGATCTTCACCAACCCCACATTGGACAGAGGGCTGATCTCCAAAATATACAAAGAACTCAAGAAATTGATCATCAAAAGAACAAATAATCCAATAAAAAATGGGGTACAGACCTAAACAGAGAACTCTCAACAGATAAATCTAAAATGGCTGAAAGACATTTAAGGAAATGCTCAACATCCTTAGTCATCAGAGAAATGCAAATCAAAACAACTCTGAGATTCCATCTTACACTTGTAAGAATGGCCAAGATCAAAAATACTGATGATTTTTGATCTTGAGCATAAAAATAACTTATGCTGGAGAGGTTGTGGGGTAAAGGGAACACTTCTCCATTGCTGGTGGGAGTTCAAACTGGTACAGCCCCTTTGGATGTCAGTGTGGCAATTTCTCAGAAAATTAGGAAACAATCTGCCTCAAGACCCAGCAATACCACTTTTGGGTGTATATCCAAAGGATGCTCAATCGTACCACAAGGCCATGTGCTCGACTATGTTCATAGCAGCATTGTTTGTCATAGCCAGAACCTAGAAACAACCTAGATGTCCCTTGACCGAAGAATGGATAAGGAAACATTTAACAATAGAGTACTGCACATTGGAAAAAAATGATGACATCTTGAAATTTGCAGGCAAATGGCTGGATCTAGAAAACACCATATTGAGTGAGGTAACCCAGACACAGAAAGACAAAGATCATATGTACTCACTCATAAGTGATTTTTAGACATAAAGCAAAGACAACCAGCTTACAAATCACCAGAGAACCTAGACAACAATGAGGATCCTAAGAGAGACATACATGGACCTAATCTACATTGGAAATAGAAAAAGACAAGATCTCCTGAGTAAATTGGGAGAATGGGGACCATGGGAGAGGGTTGAAGAGGAGGGGAAAAGAAGGGAGGGGAGCAGAGAAAAATATATAGCTCAATAAAAACAATTTTAAAAAGGAATAAAAAAATTGGTCTGGGTTGGGGATGTGGCTAGCGATACAGGCCTTGACTAAGATTTTCAAGGTGCTTGTTTTAACTCCTATTATGGTGGTGTGTATGTGTGTGTGTGTGTGTGTGTGTGTGTGTGTAGCTTTATGATTAGTACATATCTGCATGTGAATATGTGTGTGTGTGTGTGGACACTGTGTGTATGTGACTATTGAGGCTTCCTTGGGAGAGAAGGAAGGGTATTCACATGTCTATTTCTGTAATATCCTTGAGAACTTTAACAGCAAGTATTTAGTAGCAAAGGCTACTGAAATATATTTGTAGATTCATATCTCTGGGGAACCATTTCCCAGTTGACATACGGGGATAATTTGGAATACATGAAGGAATTTGCTAATATTACTACCTATTTTAGACAGGGTTTCACTATGTAGCCCTGTCTGGCCTAGGACTTACTATATAGATCAGGGTTGCCTTGAACTTAAGAGTTTCATCTGCTTCTACCTCCTGAATGCTGAGGTTAAAGATGTATGCCATCACATCTGTCCATGAGACAGTTATAGAACACTGGGGTACGATATTTATAATCATGAACTTCTAAATTAAACTTTTCAACTTTTTTTTTTTAACTAAAAGCTACTGTGTTTTTTTTTTTTTTTTTGCTAATTTTAAAAAGAACTTGCCTGGTATAAGTGACTCATGTCCGTCATTCCAGCACTCAAGAGGTAGAAGTAGGAGAATCAGAAGTTCAAAGTTCAAGTTTATCTTTGGCTACAAAGTCAGTTCAAGGCCATCCTTGGTTACTAATGACTCTTTGTCAACACCTTCCCTCAATTAAGAAAAAAATAGTGATTCTTTCTGTTTTTTTTTTCCTTAAATACAGGGTCTGCTAAGTATATTCATTGGAACCTACGGAGAGACAGCTTTGAAATGCTAGAAGGGGATACTTTCCCCTCTTTGGTATTTGTGTTCTTTAAACATCAACACACAGACCATGATCTAATAGTGCAGGTCAACATTGTTGCCAAGTATTTGTTTACACTGTGACTATGGGTCTTTGCGGTGGCACCTTCTGATTGGTTCAATAAAGAGTTGAATGGTCAATATCTAGACAGGAAGAGGTTAGGCAGGACTCTAGAGACAGAGAAGACTCTGCCAGACACAGAGAGGAAATGGGAGGTGAAAGATGGAAGAGAGGAAACTCCATGTGGCAGAACATAGATTTAAAAATATGGGCTAACTTAAGTTATAAGAGCTAGTTGAGACAAGCCCAAGCAAGCTAAAGGCCAAGCTTCTTTAATTAATAAGTCTCCATGTCATTATTTGAAGCTGACTGGTGGGGTTGAGAGAGACTCACTACACAACCTGACTGACGTTGAGGTTTTTTATGAATTTGGTTTTGTGTTAGCCTCAGATAGCCTCTCCAAAAGACTCCCCCTTCCCTTATGTCTTTTTGATAGAGGAGGGCACTGAGTTGACTGTTGGGTGTTCTGTGTAGTGTGGGTCAGTGAAAGAAAGCTGTCATTCCAAGATGCACTTTTAGGCCAGTGTGGAAGCAGAGAGGTGCAGCCACTGGTAGACTGAGCCTTGAACAGCCATACAAAGGCATATTTATTGATTGTTACACAAAGTTGTCTTTTGGGCAAACACGTTCCTCATGCCAAAGCCCTTGATCTAATCTGTATGTTTTTCTGAAGGAGAATATCTCGTCCCTACTACCTTAGTCCTCACAGTACCCAATGACTCAAGAGCTTCACTCAAGTGTGCCAGAAGCATCTGGTGACCAAAGCCATGCAAAGGCTGCAAAGCCAGAAAAACAAGTACTGATCTCCACCACGATTTCTTCAAGGTTAAAGTACTTCTGGAAAACAACTCTCCTGTTGTGTTTACCCTGGACAGAGTGACTCTGACAGCCGTTTACAGAGGTGAGGAGGGCTGGAAATGGCAGAGGCATCCACACCTAGGGTTAAGAGGTCACTATCATGTTCTACCTCCTTTGCCCCCACTGCCACACAGGTTATATTGGACTCTGTAATCTTGAGAGCATTGATAGGTTTGCCTGTGTAAGAATCCAGTCTAGGTTTCCAGAAGAGAAACAGTTTGTCATCTATATTGAGGTTAAATACTCTCTAGAAAGTAATTTAGACAAGGTAGGTTTATCAGAGACTGACACAGTTTTGGACACGAAAAGCCCAATAGCTCAATTCAAAGGTTCCCAGAGGCTCTATAACCCATTACCACATTCATTTCCTAAAGCCCAAGAATGTTCTATTGCCACTACCAATATACACAGAGATTAAAAAAAAAAAAACACTTACTACCTCCTAGTCACATAAAGTATGTTCGTATGTTGTCTTATTAAATATGCAGGCCTGTTGCCACGTCTATCTGCCAGTACAGACAGGGCTGAGCTGGGGAAAGTAGTAACTGTGAAGATATTTGTAGCTTAGCACAAAAATGTTTATTCTTTGCTCACACACAATTTCTCGTGGGTGGCTATGACTCCAAGGGATGAGTCCTCCCATGCGGTGACTCACAGACACCGACTGTCCCTGGGTTTAGGCAGTTCCATTCAGCACAAGACTCCCTACCCCAATCACTGTGATAGAACAGAAGAGAGACTCAATAATCACAAATAGCACTTGACCGCCTCAGCCTACAGATGCCTCGTCATTTCTGCTCCCTCTTCATTAGTCACCATAGTCACAGGGCCCTGCTTACTCGAAAGGGCAGCTGAGAGATACCGCTTTTTGTGTGCCTAGAAGAAGAGAATGAGACGCTGTCAACATCAGTAACGCCTGCATAACAAAGCACGGACTATGTCTTTCATATAGGCATAAGAGTAGCCACTTAGAAACACAGAACTGCTGTCCCGGGAGGGGGAGTCAGGAGCCATAGGGATTCTCTTCTGCAGGCTTTCTCTTCTCTCTCCCTTCAGGAAAAGCCACATAAGCACATGGGGATGCGATGTGAGGGGCAAGAGGAAGGAAAGGAAAACACAGAGAATCCATCTTACCCTCCACTTTGCTCTTCGCAAGTATCTGAAAATCTTATTCCGTCCTTTTTTTCCTTCCTACACAGGACCCTTCCTGCTTTTTAACAAATGGCCAAGAGTATTCAAGTCTTGAGAATTCTTCTGCACACAGATGAAGAGATAAAAGGAAACAAGTTTTAGTGCTGTTTTGGACCGCCCAGCAGAGAACTATCAGGAACAAAACTGTGTTGTGTCTAAGCTGCCCAGTATAGGGCATCCTGCCACAGCAGCCCAAGCGAACCAGGACAGCTCCTCTCCGGAACCCATGTGCTCTTTAACCTGTTCAGGCCCAATTCCAGACAAATCGCCCAATTTTTGAAAAAACTTTCAACAGGAAACTATTATGACATAACACTTTTATTTAATTTATTTAATCCAATATCCTGCCTCTCCCACATGCTCTTCTTCCCAGTGACTGAGGGCGGCCTGTTCAAATGCAGTGTGGTTTTGTGGCCACTTCCACAAATCTGCTCCAGTGGACATGGATGCCACGTAGGTTCTAAAATAGGTTACAAAAAACGAATGCAGTTCTGCTTTGTCCTCTCGCTCTTACTCTCTTGGGATGCTCACTTGAAGAACTGAGCTGCCTGTGAGGGAGGTGAGCAGCCACACGTGGAGAATTCAGGGGACAGTTGCAGCTGACTTCTAAGTGACAGCCCACATATCTCCTGCCAGCTGCCAAGGGCCTCCATATTCCCGACTCAGCGGCTGACTGAGTTACTGGCAAAATACATTGTTTAAGCCACTCAATCTGTGAGTTTGCTGTGAAGCACGTGGAGAGTATAAGGCAGCATATTTAAATAATATCCAAGTTCCTATACCACATATCTCACCCTTGACTCGTCACTGTAGTCAGTGGGAAATTCACCTAAGACGTTAACTGTAAGGTCGATACCACCTTGTCCTTGGTTCAATATTTTCATAAGGCAAGCAATCCTCAAATTTGGAAATCAGGTGACCTCAGCTGATTTTTTTTTAATATTGTGAAAGGTATCACATAATTTACAATACAGCAAATTCCTGATCCCCCTGCCTCCACCTGCAATGCTCTGGGATTACAGGCATGCACTACCACGCCCGACTCATTGCTCCATTATTTTTCTTCCCTCGATCCCTCTCTGGATATCTTTCCTTCCCCCACCCGCACTTCACTCCTCCTACTTTACTCTTTGTTCTTGTTTGCCTCATTAGCCCAACTTCCCAGCGCTTTGCATCAGTCTGCAGGAAGCCGCCTCCAATTCTTCACTGTTGGATCTATTAGCAGTGCCCATTGCAGACGCGAAGCCCAAGGGCAGGGCCGAGGGAACCATCAGTGGGTTCCCCTATTCCACCTTTCTTCCCAGGCTTCGGCTTGACTGAGGGCCCAGAGGCTGGGCTCCCTGCCCTGGTGGCAGTGGTAAGTGATTAAGAAGAGCCCGGCAGGCATCTCCTCTGATGCCGCTGGGGGCAGTAAACACAGCCGTAAACGCAGTGCAGCTGGGAGCGCGTTCTCCAGAAGCCAGACACTGAAACTGCGCGCCTCCCACGCTCCCCGCGACGAAGTCACGCTCCGCCGGGGCAAAATGGCGCCGTCCCTTTAGCAGCATGAGGGGGCGGGTCGCGAGTCACGTGACCTCGCCTGCCCGCCGCGCGGCCCCGACTGCCCCAGGCACGCGCCGGGAGTCCCACGGCCGAGCGAGCGGGCGAGCGAGCTGCATCGCTACTCCGCGTCCTCGCTGGTCTCGGCTAGGTCACGACAATCCGTCCCACCCACGAACCGACCCGGGGCGTGAGGCCAAGCGTGGGGGCGGCGTGCGGAGGCAAAGGGGCTGCTGCAGAGCTGGTTCCCGGGCTTCAGGCTGCCTTGGGGAGGCGGGAGATCGCAGCCCCGCAACCCAGGCTGACCGTCCCGGTGTCCTGGCGCCCGGCCGAGTGTGCGGGGCCCCGCTGTGGACCCTCAGGGCCTCCAACCCAAGTCTTGACTGCCCACGGGGTCTAGCCCTCACCCTCCCAGCTCCGATCACTAGGCTGGGGGCATTTCTTGGGGTTCTCACCGCCCTAGCCTCGAAGCCAGTAGCATTGAGGTGTAGCATCAGCCAGGTGTTCCCATCCCTGGAGGGAGAGGGGACCAGAGCGTGCGTGGGTCCTCCGCAGCCACCGATGTCTCTGCAGGGTGGGCTTGGCCGCGGTGCCCCCCCATCCTCGGGAGGAGGGCCCAGCGACGCGCTGTGACCGTGCCGCCTCCATGTGGCTGCTGACGGGCCCAGGGGGGGAGCAGGCATGGGGCGCGGCCGCGCCTCCCTCCCACCCCTCCTCGTGGACGGACTGCTGGCTAGGTTATGAGCAGACGTGAGGGGCCAGCCGCCCGCCAGGCTCTGCAGGACGCTGCTTGGCTCCCGCGCGTCGGTCCCACAGCGCCCGGGGCAGGAGCGGCTGTGCGCAGGGCTCCGAGGCCGGGTGGGCGGGCGAGCGCAAGCTTCCAGCTTCGCTATGGGGCACAACAGCAGCTGGGTGTCGCCGAACACCAGCCACCCGCGCAACACGCCGAGCAGCGCGCTCGGGGAGCTGAGCGAAGCGCATCTGTACCGACAGTTCACAATCACCGTACAGGTCGTCATCTTCATCGGTTCGCTGCTCGGTAAGCCACCCCGCGGGGACACCAGCCAGGCCGGTCTTCCCCGAGGACACAAGAGCCGCCGTGGGGTATGGGGTGCTTGGCCTTGTGTGGGGAGTTAAAGGAGGTTGAAGAATGCTCCGTTGACTGCCCTGAAGTTAGTGAGGGCGGTCGCCACCAGCACGGAGACTGGGAGCAGAAGAGTTGGGACAGGGCTTCTCTTGGCTGGAGGATGGTACGGGATTCTGGCGGAAGACCTGTCCACATAGCCCTAGTCCAACGCTTCGGGCTCCGCGCATCACCACCTACCTCCTGGAGCCCCGAGCATCGCTGCCTCTAGCTCTTGTTTATAAATAGGAGCTAAGATTCCGTGGGAATTTATTGCTGATGAAGGAATGTTACTCTCTCAATGAAAGATGATGTGTTTTTCCGTTACCATCTGTTTCCTATGTATGATAATTATTTTTGAAAGAGTTCTATTTTGCGTGTAAGTTTTGGCTTTATTCTTAGGAACACCGACCGGGTTAAAGAGCCGGTGAAGTTAAACTTTATATTGCCTTCAGGTAATTCCCGAGAGCGATATCCATTCTACTTCTCTACCTGTGTTTTAAGTGCAGAACAGAGAGAGAGAGAGAGAGAGAGAGAGAGAGAGAGAGAGAGAGAGAGAGAGAGAGAGAGAGAGAGAGAGAGAGAGAGAGATCTCAAACCACACGCAATAATTTTTTTCCTCCCTTATTCAGAGGGGATTAAAAATTGACCAAAATGCCCCCCCCAATCAGTTTTCGAAGAGCCGGAGGACCTAAGAAAGACATTACTGTCCGTGTGATTTCTTTGTAAAATGTGTGAGGGTTAGCGTGAGAATCACCTGTTCTTCGATCCCCTCTTAAATGGTACTTGTTCTTCAGGGTTACTCTTTAAACAATGAACAGTACAATCAACACCGCTTCCCACTGAGGTTTGGTAAACAGTGGATACTAGCAAACGTGTGTAACTTCCCTGTTGTGGCATTTATAAGAACGTGAAAAGATTACAATTTATGTGTGGATGCTGTGGGGATGAGAAGTCAAAGTTTCAAAGTCAGAATAGATTTTATTTCCTAGACACTTGGAAATTTCCATGGAAACCAAGATAGCTGAGATATTAAAAGACCATATTTGGAAAAGAATTAATTTTTTGGAATTTCCCTTCATACTTTCTCAAATTGCATAATTCTAGTCTATTCTGTTGTAATAGTAACTGTCCACTCTATGTCATGAGAGCATTTTCAGGTCTAGACGTCAGTGTGACTTTGACTAGATGTGTGTTTTCAAGTGTTAAATACACATTTAGAAAATAAAACCCTATGTTTCAAATATTTCCAAGATTCATTTAGCAATCACGATCTAAGCATTTACTATGCAAGGCACTGTACAAAGAGTTAAATTCCGATATTGCTTCACTTAAAATGTATGTTAAGAGAAAGGCAGGAAAAATGACTGGGTTTTCCAAATGTATTCTCCCTCCTAATACATAGAGGCACATATGAATATGTTGCCCCCATGCAACTTTGGTGTTGAGAAAAATAGTATTGAGAGAAATATTCTTCACGGACAGAATCTAAAAAGTTAAGTATTAATGGTATAGAAGATAGCAGTCTCTGAAAGACACAAACAGTGGGCATTTAAATGTTATTTCTGCTGTCTGTGTTTTTCTCATTTCTGTCTTTGCTTTGGATTCAGGAATTCCTAGGTAGCCGGCTTTTATTTCCGTTCTTTCCCCCACAGTACTTGTGAGCGAAATGCAAGACTACCTTCATGGTTAGCTCTAAAACAGAGATCCGTTTCCCCCAGATCTTGGGTTATGCCTGACTGGACCTACTGAGAATTCCGTTTGCTCTATTCTGTTTTCAGAAAAATACAAATATAGTTAACATTTGTGTTTCCTTGAAAACATAGCTGAACCGTAATACTGTCCTGTGAGCTTATTCCTTGTGGGTGTTCTTGATTCATTGCTCTAGAAGGTTCTGATCCATTCAAACATATTAGTGTATGTGCAGGTTTTCCTGGAAATGAAATTTGAGGCTTAACGCTTAAGCTCCAAAGCTGTGTCCAGTTATATGCAAGGCAAGTACACTTGGGAATATAGCTCCAAAGTCCACAAATAGAGGAAAGCCATAGGTTAGAAGTAGGAGGAAGGTGAAATCGTGGGAGGATGGTGTATGTCTAATGAAAGATTAACCGTGATTTACTGCACCCACTTCCTATCCCTAAACACAGGCAAATGAGTTGTTCTTCACTCTTTCTCTTTAAACAAATACAAACACTCTTTGCTCATCCTCCAAATCGATGTCTGTTTCCTAGGCTCCCAGAGACCCAGTAGTATGTGGGAATACATTCCATGCACTGCTATCCTGCAGAACTTTAAACTCTTTCAGTTTAAAGTTTCAGTGCTCTGTAACTGGAAAAATGCCCAACAACTCGGAATAACTGTAGTATTTTACTCATAGGGAACATTATTTACCGTGCTGAGAGTGACTCAAGAATTATATATATTGTTAAATAAATATGCCTCTTGGGGAATCCGAGTAAATGAGTCTTTCTCAAGCCTTCATTATGCAACAACTTTGGACACCTCCAGTTACGTAGGTGTCCTGGAAGAGAGTCAGATAATTATGTCCTTTAATAGGTGACTCACACCCCTTCTAGAAGTCAACAACGGAAAGTCAAAGACTCAGATTTGGAGTCACCATTTCCAATAATGCTAAACTCTGCCAGTTCGGGCATGGTCACGCATGCCTTTAATCCCAGCACTCAGAAGACAGAGACAGGCAGGTCTGTAAGTTTGAGGCTAGCCTGGTCTACAGAGGGAGTTCCAGAACAGCCAGGGCTACTCAGGGAAACCCTACCTTGAAAAACAAACAAACAAACAAACAACTAAACTCCACAGGACTGATCTTTCTTTTTCCTAATCTCCTTGGATTCACAATGAAAATACCCACAGAGCTACTTTTCTGTTTATTGCTTTGGCTTAGAAAGGTCGGTAGCTATGACCGACTTTTACCACTAAGCCACTTCTACACAGATCACCTGTACCTGTCATCCTTGGAGGCATGGAAGACATTTTTATAAATGAACTGCCCATTAAAGAAAGTCACCAAGTGAACAATAGCCAGCATGTAAGTATTCTCCACTAAAATTTATCTTAAAATATTTAAAAACATAGATGTCAGCCTCTCTTCCTCTTGCCAAGCCAATACATATAAAGCGTTCTCATTTTTTACGTTGACCTCCTTTTCCAGCTGTTATGCACTGAATGTTGCTTGAATGCAGCCTTCTGCTTTCCTGCGTTGCAGATCTAACCCCCGTGTGATGGTCTTTAGGACGTGGACCTTTTGGAGGAAGTTTGGATGAGGTCAAGTTTAGTGCCAAGGAGCTCACAGACTGTCTCTCCATCTTGTGAAGATGTAGCAGGAGGGTAGTTGTCTGCAAGTTAGAAAGAGGCCTTTCTCCAGAACCTGCCCACACTGGCGTCTCATCTGGGACTTCCTAGCTTCCAGAGCTGTAGAAATAAATGTTGTTCAAGCCACACAGTACATGGGTTTTTTTGTTTGTTTGTTTGTTTATTTTTGTTTGTTTTGAGATGTGGTTTCTTTATGTAGCCCTGACTTTCCCCAAACTCACTATGTAGACCAGCCTGCCTCAAATCTAGAGATCTTCCTCCTGCCTCTGCCTCCCAACTGCTGGGACTAAAGGTGTGCACTACCATGCTTGAATGTGTGTTTGTTTTTTTTTGATAACAGCCTTTGCAGGCTGCTGTACTTACAGTGGTGTATAGTGAATCACTGAGAAACTGATGACTACCAAGGAAAGGTTCTCCATCACTTTTTGTCTTATTCTTTCAAAGCAGGTTTCTTACTGAACCATTCATGCAGCTAGGCTGTTGGCTGGGAAGCCCTAGCTGTCTTCCCGTCACTGCCCCCCACCACCGCCACATCACTAGGATTACACCTTGGCCTTTTGCACGAGTTCTGAGATCTGAACTCAGGTCCTCATGCTTGCAGAGTACCCACTGAGTCATCTCTATAGCCCTAAAAGACGGAGAGAAGGCAGATGCTGCTCATGTAAGAGACCATTGGTTTGCTTCAAAGTGATGGGAATGGGGTGAGGGGTGGAAGGGAGGAAGGGAATGGGCTTGTTAACAGATAGATGAAATCTATATATAAATATATAAACACTATTTTGCCTCAAAAATCACGTGGCATACAAACAATTTCATGATACTTAAAAGAGACACACACACATATATATATTTAATTAATTAATTATTAATTAATTAATTTTTTGGTTTTTTCGAGACAGGGTTTCTCTGTGGCTTTGGAGCCTGTCCTGGAACTAGCTCTTGTAGACCAGGCTGGCCTCGAACTCATAAAGATCCGCCTGCCTCTGTCTCCCGAGTGCTGGGATTAAAGGCGTGCGCCACCACTGCCCGGCAAGAGACATATATTTGTGCCTTTGATACTAGCTAGATAATTCTTAAGAGTTTCCTAGCCAAATGTTGACAAGTGATATATTATGCTAGCTTGTGCTCATAATTCATAATTATGCAGAATAATTTTTAGTTAACCATAATTATAGACATTACCTTACATCTATATGCTGTTTTTGTTTTGGCATGTCTAGAAACCTGGTCAGATGGCATAAAAAGATCAGGTATCATACTCAGCTGTGGTGTTACACACTTGTAATCCCAGCATTTGGGTGGTAGAGGCAGGAAGATCAGGAGTTCAAGGCCAGCCTTAGCTAAGGTAGTGAGTTCAAGGCCAGACTGAGCTACACAAGATCCTATCTCAACACACACACACACACACACACACACACACACACACAGAGAGAGAGAGAGAGAGAGAGAGAGAGAGAGAGAGAGAGAGAGAGGGAGAGAGAAAGAGAGAGAGGAAAGAGAGAGAGAGAGAGAGAGAATGAATAAGGTTTACCCTAAGCTACCCTAAAGAGTCAGGCCATAGCAGGGCCAGTAATTAGCCTGGGTAGATAAACCCAATGTACTGAATCCAATTGCCCCATCTTTGATTTTCATAGGATAAAAGCATACTCCACCCTTTCTCCTTCCTCCGTTTTATGCTTGCATGCGTATATACAGGTGTGTGTGCCTGTGAAGGCCAGAGGACAACCTTGGGGGTCACTTTCAGGTATTGCCGCCACCTCCTTTTGAGACAGGATTTGTCACTGGCCTGTTGCTCACTAATTGGTCTACACTGACTGGCCTCTGAGCCCCAGCGATCTCCTTGTCTCTGCATCGTGAGCTCTGGAGTTACAAGTGTCCACCACCATGCCTGACATGTTTTTATGTGGATATTGAGAATTGAACTCTGGTCCTAGTGTTTGCAAGCATTTTTCTGACAGAGATATTCCTGCTCTCCCAACCCTCATTTTTTCTTTCTTTAACATTCTAGAGTTGAATACCAAGCAGTGATCAGTTGGTTCTGTTATAGCATGTCAGACACGGGGAATTGATCTGACCTCCATCTGAATGAAATGCTGGAACCCCTTGCTGCTCTACTTTTGACTTACTTATGTATAATACATCTTTCCATTTTCCAATTTTTCTTAGGAACTCAATTTTCTGTTGAAAACCATAAAAGACCCAGTATTTAATGTAAAATTTATATGCCACAGAGTTCACCCACAGAGCATAACTCAGTGGTTTTTAGTATATCCCAGAGTTGGGGAATCATCATTATTTAATTTGGGAACATTTTTAACTTTCTACAAAGAAAAATATGTGCCCATTAGCAGTTAATCCAGTTTCCCTCAATGCCCTGAGTTGTAAGTAACCATCAATCTATTATGTCTTTGTGTATTGTCTGTTGTAAACATTTCTCGTGTCTGAAATCAAATGTGTTATATTTTAGGATGAATGGCTTCTTTCATTTGTAATATTTTATTGTATATTTAGATTTCATTCATATTGTAGTGTGTATCAGAACTTCATTCCTTTTGTTTACTTTACCCTTGTGGTGTTGGGAATTGAACCTAGGGCCTCCTGAATGCTAGGCAAGCACTCTACCACCGAGCTCTATTTCTTCTCAACTCTCAATTGGATTAAAAAGCTGTTGAATTGGGGTCAACAAGATAGGTCAGCAGGACACTTGCCACCAAGCCTGATGACCTGGGTGGCAGAAAAAGAGAACATGTTCTTGCAAGTTGTTCTTTAACTTCTACACATGTGCCGTGGCATGCACATGCCTGCATTTACAGATGCATACTCATGCAATAAAACATAAGTAAATGTAAGAATTGGTAAATAATGCCTCATCATGTGGACTCAGTGCATTTTGGGTATCCATTTATCTTTTGGTAGACAGTTAATTTAGTCTCCTTTTGACTACTATGAATAATCCTGCTTGCTATAAATATTCGTATGTAAGTTTTTGTGTGGGCATGTTTTCAGTTCTTTGGACACATACCTTAGAATGGAATAAATGGGTCATAGGAGAACACTGTGGTAATTCTTTTAGGAATTGCCCAATTGTTTTCCTATGTGTCTGCATAATTTTTCATTCTCACTGGAGTTGTATTTGAGGGTTCTATCTTCTTTACATTGTCAATATGTGTTCTTGTCATTTTTTAGTGGGTAGGAAGTGGTGGCTCATTTTGACTCCAGTGTACATTTCTCTAATGAGTAATGACATTAGGCATCATTTTGTGTACTCATTACCCATTTGGGTATCTTCTTTTTAGTAGCATCTATTCACATTGTTTGTCTTTTTTGTTGAGTTGTGAGTTTTGTAAGTAGCCAGGACACAAAACCTTTACATAATTTGCAAATATTTCTCCCATTTTGTGTGTTGTCTGTTCTTCACTTTCTTGTTGCCAGAGTCTGAAGTTGAAGAATAAATAAAGCACATTAAAAGCAAAAAGTGAAATGATTGTTGTACTTGACGCCAAGCACCTTTAACCATATTTAAATGGCTGTAAAGTGGCTTGGTGAGATTTCTTTAGAATAAAAATGTTTTGTGAGATTATGCAAAATTGGCAGTGGAATGGGGAAAAAGCACAATAATGGGAAATCTAACCTGAAAAAAATATATTTAATTTTAATAATATGCATATATATATATATATATATAATTTGTTTATTTTTGTGTATATGCATTTGCCCACATTATGTGTGTGCCTGGTGTCTGTAGAGGCCAGAAGAGGGTATAAGATCCCCAAAACAGGAGTTACAGACAGTTGTGAGCTGCTATGTGGGAACTGAACCTGGTCCTGCAAGAGCAACAAGTGCTCGTAACTGCCGAGCCATCTCTCCATCCCTCTATATTTCCAATGTTCGATCGTGTTTGACATTTAAGCACTGTGATTTTACATGTGTACTAATTACTTTTGTGTCTCTGTGATCATAATCCACGACAGAAACAAGTCAAGGTGGGTGTGGGAGAAGAGGCTTTAATTTGGCTCACGGTTTAGAGGGTTCCAGTCCATCACGTCAGGGAAAGCACAGTGGTGGGAGCATGCAGTGCAGACTTTTCATAGCATGGCAGACTAGGAGAGAGCATGACAGGAGCCAGAGGTTGTCCCTTTCTGCCAGCTAGATTCTGCCTCCCAAAGTTTTGAAAACCTTGTAGAAGAGTTCCACCAGCTAGGAAACAATCACTCCAAATACAAGTCTATGTGTGACATTTCAGATTTAAATGGAGACATTCCATGCCTGGCCTCCAGAGGCTCATGGTCATCTCACAATGAGAAATGCATCTAGTCTGACTTCCAGAGTCCCCAACGTCTTCATAGTTCTAACACTGTGAAGATGCACATGTCCAAAGTCTCTACTGAAATTCAAGACATCGCTTAGCTGTGAGCCCCTATAACATTAAAAAGAGTGTCATATATTTCCAACAAACAGCGACACAGTATAGGCATTACTATTCCACTATTCCAAAAAGGAGGAATGAGGGCATAGATGAGATCAGAGAAAGACAAAGACATCAGGGCAGAAGTTCATTCCTCTAGCTCCATGTCTGCTGTCGAGAGCATATGGTGTCAGTCTTGGGTAGCACCTCCTCTATAGCTGTGCCACTTATAGCCCACATGGCTTCTTGAGTCACCTCCACTTGGTGTACACAACTTGCCTTGGCAGATGCCCCATGTCTTGGCATCTCCAACACCTTGAAGTCTCCATTCCAACTCCGGCTTTCTCTTCACAGCTTCATGTGTGACTCTCAGGATTTCCTGCGGAGAATCTGATCTTGCTACTTCTTGCCTGACCTCACTGACTTTCCTCCGGAATGTTTGTGGAAGCCTGCATGACTCTGTAACTCTTGTATTGTGCCTGCAAAACCAGCAGCACATGGGAGACATCAGCTTCCGTTGCCGCTTTTAGCTGTAGCCTGGTCCTCTTGGGCCATGGTGGCAGTGCCCTTTGAGTATCTGGTGACTGAACCCTGGAAGACGCTTCCCTAGTGTGCGGCTGGTTTTGTGTCAACCCGACACAGGTTTTAGTGATCTGAGAGGAAGGAACCTCGACTGAGAAAATATCTCCACAAAATCTGACTGTAGACAAGCGTGTGGAACACTTTCTTAATTAGTGATTGATGGCGGGGAGGGCCTAGCCTATGGTGGGTGGTGCCATGCCTGAGTTGGTGGTCATGGGTTCTATAAGAAAGCAGGCTGATCAAGCCGTGAAGATCAAGTCACGTGAGCAGCGCCCCTCCATGGCCTCTGCATCAGCTCCTGCCTCCAGTTTCCTGTCTGTTTGAGTTCCTGCCCTGACTTCCTTCAGTGATGAACAATGATGTGGAAGTGTATGTACAACCAAATTCACCCCTTCTGCTCCCAATTGTTTCTGGTTATGACATTGCACCAGGAAATAGTAACGCTAACTAGGACACCTAGTGAGCTTGCTGTAACAGTACAGCCCCCTTGGTAGCCCTATCTTTTTATTGTGTTATGTTTAAGCTTGCGTTTATTTTGATTTATGTGTATAGTGAGTGCCTGCTTGTCTGTATGTACACTATGTGTACAGGTGCCTGTGAAGACCAGGTGAGGGTGTTGGAACCCTGAGAACTGGGGTTACAGTTGTGAGCCACCCCAAATGGGTCCTGAGAACTGACCCCGAAACTCACGTCCTTTGCAAGAACAGCAAGTACTTTTAACTGTTGAGCCATCTCTTCAGCCCCAGCACTTCCCTTGAGAAAGAAACTCTTTCAAATGAGTGCAGTTTTATACCTGAACCCTCTGACAAATGGGGTCTGGCCCATTCCTGAAATGCCCACAGGACATCTTTCCTGTGGTATAGCGCAGTGCTTTGGCTTCTTGTAGCTCTTGGATCAGACGGAGAGCCCACAACTTGAGTGAGGCAGACTGATTTCTCAAGGGAGGGATGTAGCAAGCCTAAGATCGGGGTGGGAGATTTTCAGCCAAAAAACTTAAAACCCCAGTTTTAGCCTTTGTGCTGGATTAGTAACAGTTATATAGCTGACTGCTTCCGGGACTCACTCCCGTTTGAACTTAGATCCATCAGTAATTGTTGGACTTAATTGTACAATTATGATTTGTGTAAGTTTGGTTCTCTTAAAATTCCAGTATTTTACTAGAGTTTTACTAAGGACTCAAAGGAAGATAACTATGAATAAAGCTTTCTCAATGAATTCTAAGGTGTGGTCAAAATCAAGTGGGAGTCTGAAGCCCTCCCCTTTATTACTGTATCAGTTAAAAATACAGAACAGTAACTCCTCCCCTCCCCCAGCACACGGGGGAGGTAGCAAACTTCCGGGTAGCCTTACACTGAAAACTAGAGTGATTGTCCTCAGGAAATTTGTTCTCTGTCTCTGATGGTTTAGGTTAGTGGTTCTAACTTGGGGCTGAATGACCCTTTCACAGGACAGGGGTCGCATATCAGATACCCTGCATCTAAGATATTTACATTACGATTCATAACAGTAACAAAATTATAGTTAGCAACAAAAATAATCTTATGGTTGGGGGTCACCACAACATGAGGAACTGTATTCAAGGGCCACAGCCTTGGGAAGGTTGAGAACCGTTGGTTTAGGCACTTTTGACTTCTCTGCCAACATGGTAACTATCAAGCAAGAAAACTACAATAGCCTTATTTCCATACAGGACTTTTTAGTTCATAACACAACCCATGTTGTTTCATTCAGGCATCATAGTAGCTGTGAATGATGCGAGGGATAGTTGCTTTTTAATATTCAGATGAAGTCTTTTCTCTCTAGTCGTCCAGACCCCAAGGTTTGGATAGCAGGCAGCTGGAACATGCCCGCTGGAGACAGCAGAGTTGGGTTAGCTTTCTCTACTGTCGCAGAATGCCTGAGATCGTCAGGCTCATTTTGGGGAAAGGTTGGTTTTGGCTCTTGGGTTCAGTTCACAGCTGTTTGGCACCATGGCTTTGGGCCTGAGGTCAGGCTGAACAGCACGGCACAGTGTGCAGCGAGGCAAAGCTGCACATCTCCCAACATCCAGGAAGCGAAGAGAGGAGAGCTCCCAGTATCTGCAGTTCTCTAGATTCTGTTCCCTCCTGACTGTGCTGTCGGACGGGTACCAAACCTTCAGTTCCTGGGCCATCAGAGCACATTCTAGATCCAAACATCATCAAGATCCTGTTGTCCAGAGAAGAGTCATACAGTAGAGACAGATGCTCCCTTGAGAAGATGAATTGTGAGAATGCTCAGGTTCTCCAGAAGGGAGCTCAGTCTTGGCAGCAGGCAGAAAACAGCCTCAGGATTGCAGTTCTCTAGCGCTGCCTTCTGTGATAGCCCCTCAGCAGAGTTCTCGTGTACCAGCTGGAAGCTGTCTACTTAGGCAATAGGCTAGAGGGAGAAGCAGATGTAAGGATGGGAAGGGGAGAGAGGAAGACCTGGGTGCAAAGAGCAGCAAGGGAAAGAAGCAGAATGAGCAAGTTCTCATACTATTTGATTCCCTAGGGTTCTGGAGCCTAATTCTATCTCTGTATTTCCAGTTACACAAACCCTCAAGCCCCAAATCTCCTTTTTAAAAAAATTTGACTCATAATAAAAACAACAGGAGTCTCATTATTCATATTCCATATTTGGGTAAAAAAATTCAGAGAGTTTAGTGACTTGCTCAATAGCACATTTTAATAGCAAGGAAGACCCTATGCAGTGCTAACTGGGTGCCCCGCAAGAGCAGTGTTTGAAACCTAGAGCCGTGAGAACCCAGAGAGCCGGAGGGCAGGAGCCAGAGAGGCCCTGGCAGCTGGAGACGTGCTCTCAGGTTCTGAGGGTTGTAAGGTCCAGTGGAGGGTGAGGTCAGGAGTGGGAGGCCATGCTCAGACTCAGAGGGTCACGAACCTAGGACTGTGGTGACGCTGGTGACGTTGGAAGCTGTGGAACTGGCAAGAGGTTCATGGCTGTGTAGGAGCAGAAGCCCAGACGTGATTCATTGGATCAGGAAATGTTTCAGCTGCTGTCTGGAATCAGCACACGATCTCGGATGTTTTCAATCTTCATTTAAGCACCTACTTCTGCTCAGCAGCTTCTTACACATAAATTACATTGATGGTTAATATAAAAACCCAATAACAAGGAGGGAAAGCCTAGCGGCATTAGAAAAGGGAAATTGCCGTCATTAGATGCGCTCCTCAGAAGGCAATAGGCTCAGATGCCTCTAGAAGGGCTGGAAGCTGGCTTCTGCTGTCCTTAGCGTTTCCAGGCTCTGGTCAGGAGCAAGGCGGAAGGTGAGGCCTGAGACTCGCCACTCTCACCGTAGTCATTCTGGGACTGTCCAGGAAGTCCTGGACAGCTGGCAGGTGTGTGGTTGGGGAACATCCTGCCCTGTCTCCAGCAGATCACTTTTGTGAGGCTGAAACAAGTCTTGTCGGCCGATCAGTGCCCAGGCCTTGGCGTAGGGAACGAGAGCTTCGCTAACAGGAAAGCAGGCATTGAAGCACAGAGAGAAGAGTGGGCCAGACTCTCCACAGCGTTGTCAGGTTCAGCAGACAAAGGCAGTGGACACAGAGCAAGAGCAGGAGAGGGGCCAAAGCAGAGACAGCGCACACAGCCTGCATCAGCCCTTGTCTTCTCCGACACATCAAGTTCATCCTGAGGAAGGCTGTGCGCCCTTCGTGACTGGTCTCTCTGCCGTGGAATAGTCTTCTTTTGTCTTCCATAGCTTGTCTTTATGTCTCCTTTCTTTCCTTCCTCCATTCTCTCAACACATAGCACAGGCTGGTCTTGAGGTCCCGATCTTCCTGCTTTGCCTTACCTACTATCATGACCATGTATCGTTTTTTAAATGGGACCTCAAATGTCAAGGGGCCTTTCCTGCGCACTTATCTTAAGAACTCCCCTCACGTCTGTCCTATCACCGTTTGTAGAAGTTGTAACCCCCGGAACGGATTGTGCTTGTATAATGTTTTAGCATTTTCTATGTGAGGATAGCGACTTTGTTGCAAGCACTGCTGTGTCTCTGATGTCTAGAATCATGTCTAGCATATGGTTGCTATTCAACAAAGAGCAATTTTAAATGCTTGAGGACAAACTGTTAATTGACCACTTGCCCGGTCGACATGAGACCTAGGAACCTGTGGGAATGATAATGAAGTCTGCACAGTCAAGATTCAGACACATGTAGCCATGTCCAGTGGGCTGGAGCAATGCCTTCTAAAGCTGGGTATCAGAAAGAATGGCAGTTCTCTTGATAGAAAGCTGCAAGGAGCCGGGCGATGGTGGCGCACGCCTTTAATCCCAGCACTCGGGAGGCAGAGGCGGGCGGATCTCTGTGAGTTCGAGGCCAGCCTGGTCTACAAGAGCTAGTTCAAGAACAGGTTCCAAAGCTACAGAGAAACCCTGTCTCATAAAAAAAAGTCTCAAGGAAAGAATGTATGGCTTTATTTAAGTTAGAGTGAATCTCTGGAATAACACAGTATGTGGAGACATCACTCTAGGTTCTGAAGCAGCTGGGGTCTTAGGCAAGTCTGGAAGTATTGCTAGAAGTAGGTCTGAGGTTTTGACCTTTCCTAGGGGAGAGTGGCTGAGAAGCGGCTGGCATTTGGCTGCCTCTGCTGGCACCCGTGCCTCCTGGGAACAGAGTGGCTCCTTTGTGCTCCTGTCAAGGGTTAGGAAATACCCTCTACCTGCTTCCCAAGGAAGCTTAGAAGCGGGGAGGGGAGTCCAACAAAGAACGGAAATAGTAGAACGTCTTGATTCTAGTCAAGGTAGCCAGCGAGTGCTAGAGTTAAAAGCTGGGGTTTCCCCCAAGTGAATGCAGTAGATTTTATAAGTGAGTTGGGTGAAACATCGCCTGTTGGCGGGATGTGCGTCTGATGAGGACTGTTTGTCGCTTGTTCCATCCACTTGCTCAGACACAGTGCTCAGCCTGTTTTTTTTTTTCATTGTTTTTCCTTGGCTATAATTATAGATTCAGATGCAGTGGTAAGAAATAATGTAGACAGCTGGACATGGTGACGCAGCCTTGTAGCCCCGGGAGGACTGTGACTTGAGTCCAGCTTGGGCTACACAGTAAGACATTGTCATCATCGTCTCCCCAAATCTCAGACCAAACCAAACCAAGTCCCCACAAATAACAACAGTAAGATAATGTGTGTGTGGCTGTGTCTTTTACCCAGTGTCCTAATGACAACATCTTGCAATGCACAATACATGCACGTGAGGGGTTGTGTGTGACGTTGGGTCCAGCATCACAGCCAGGGTCTCACTACCATTTCTGTCACTGCAAGGGTTGTTCTTGTTGCATGATTATAGCCACACTCACTTCTCTCCTGTCCCACCGCCATCCTTGTTATTGACCACCAGTTTGTTCTCCATTTAGGTGATTTTGCCATTTCAATAACATTATATAAATGAATGATACCTTATATAATTTTTTTGTTGAAATTGACTTTTTTTTTTACTCAGTCAAGTTTTAGAAAATTATTCAAATTAGTGCCTATATCAATAATTTATTTCCCTTTTTTGATTCCATGTATATAACCTCGTTTTGGATGAAAGTATGACCAACCCTCCATACTTCCTGGTCCTTCCTAAGACACACACTTTCTTTAGTGCATACTGTCTGCTGCCAGATGAAAGAATCAAAGCACCAACTACCACTGAAAATGCAAAGCTCTTCCCTTCATGAAATCCCTAGTCCAGGCCTGCTGCCCGGGAGAAGGCTGAGGCTGGTCAAAGAAATTTCATCTGCCTCCTTCCTCACCTTAAGCCTGTGGCCAGGTTTTCTTGGTTCTCCAATTTGGATGGACGGGGATTTGTGGCAAGGGGGTGAATAAGGGAGGGGAACTTCTGCCGCTGGTACTGTGTAAGTAGTCCCTGTCCTTGGTCACAATGCCTCCACTGCACTCCCAGTCTGTGAGTGCCATTGACTCCGCTTCTCCCTATTGGGGCCTATTGGCTCTAAGTACTGATAGGACATCACACCGTGGCTCACACCACAGGAACAGGAACACGGAGACCTCTTTGCCGGTGATGAATTCTGGGGATTGTAGGCTGCCCACCACAGCCTCTTCTTTGCCAGCCCGTCTCTTGCCCTTTCTGCCTCTGAGAACACTATGAACCCCAACCCCAACTGCAGGGGACACAAGTCAAGCTGCCAGGATGGCCTGGTTGAAAGCTCCTTACTAAGGCAGAAAGGAGATGAGCATCTCTTCCTTCTTGCCTGGAAAGGCCTCACAGTGCATCCATAGTTCTCTAGGCTAAGGAAGGTTCTGGTCTCAACACGTTTACTGTAATTTAGAAAAACCTGTGTCGTGTATGTGCGTGTGTTTGTGTTATGCATGTGCATGTAGAGATCAGAGGGAGACATCTGGGTTCCTCCCCTGTCCTGATTTTATTCCCTTGAGCCAGGGTCTCATTAAACCCAGAGCTCATTGTTTTTTGACTAGACTGTCTAGCCGTAGCCTCGGAGATCCTCCTAACCCCACCAGTTAGGAGCACCTCCTAACTCCCCCATCTCCACTGGGGTCAGAGATGTGCATGGAGTTTCATTCACATGGGTTGGGGGATCCGAGTGCAGTTCTTTTTTTTTTTTAAATTTATTTATTATGTATACAGTATTCTGTCTGCGTGTATGCCTGAAGGCCAGAAGAGGGCACCAGACCTCATTTCAGATGGTTGTGAGCCACCATGTGGTTGCTGGGAATTGAACTCAGGACCTTCGGAAGAGCAGGCAATGCTCTTAACCACTGAGCCATTTCTCCAGCCCCCGAGTGCAGTTCTTGATGTTTGTGCAGCAAGTGCTCTTAACCACCGAGTCATCTCTTCAGCCATTGCTTCAACTTCTGGAGAAGAGACACTAACCACCATTTAAGAAGACCACCAATGACATGGTCACTGAGTGTTTTACTGCAACCCCGGGGTCAACCAATCTGCTCTTTTCACACCTTCTCTCCCTTCTCCCCCTTCGTATCTTGCCGTTCACAAACTCCATGATCCAATCCGACACTTTTCAGAGAGCCCTTCCAGAGCTTGCCGTTTCTAACTTACATCTGCAGGAATGATGGATGGTGATGTCGCCCTTTTTCCTGATCCTCTTAGATGACCTCTAGTGGACCTAATAGATCATCAACAAATAATTTCAGATTGTCGTGCCTTCGCCAAAGTTCAGATAATTCATCACTTGTTCCAAATAAAGTAATTGGAGAGCGCCTTGTTTTAAGAATGACTTTGTATTTTCTGAGCCAGGATGTTTGAGGACACCTCTGCCTTATGTGCCTTAAAGGCTAAGTGCTATTGACTCCCTGGTTTTCCTGGCATCCCTGTGTGTACTCATTTGCACCTTTAATTACAGCTACTTTTTGTTGGGACCTACTGTGCAGTGTCTTAGGGGAAGAAACACTTTTTGAGGCTGCTAAGTGGAAAGGAAAGAATAGCTCTCCAAAGTCTACGTGTGAATTTAATTTCCAGGAACATGGAGTTCAATAGAGACTCATGCAGAGACAAAATAATCAAATTTCAGCTCCTAACCCCTCTCATCGATTGACAAGAATAGCATCTTTTATGTCTATCCTGTTGTTTCTGTGACTTGCTCCCAGGCTGCAGATCGTTAGCAGCAATGAGTCTACCCATGATCAGAGTTCGAAAATGAAGCCTTCTGCCTCTGTTATATGATAGGGAGGGTGAGGGCCTGGAGGGATAACTGCCGGTTTCTCCGTGGGATGCTGCCCTTGTTAAGATCGGATGGGACTTTGCTCTGATGAGCACCCAATCATTTTCCTTGTTAGTAACAAATCGATGGGCCCTAGCTGGGGAGGATCACGCTAGGTGAGAGAAGGCTGAAGTCTGGCCTGGCCCTGTTACTGAGCCAGATGGAGGCCTGGTAAAGCTGTCTCTTTGTGGTTGTGACCACAAGACTGAGAGTCTTGATCCTGGGAAGCCCTGGGTTCTATCCCTAGCCCCAAATAAAGTGAGCATAGTGTACCTATAATACCAGAAATTAGGAGGTGGAGGCTGACTGGTCGGAAGTTCAAAGTCATCCTGTATACACTGAGAGTCAGAGGCCAGTCTGGGATGGGCCAGACAGTGTCTCAAAAACGAAGATAAAACCAGTCAGTTAATTGTTTGTCAAAAATGCAGGTTCCCGTTCTAACAGGAATTCTATTTTTGCCGGGTTATTTTGACCTCCTAGTGTCTGTTGTATTGCTGGATACACTAGGTGATTTTTATATGGGTGCGTCCCATTGACTGGGAGTTTCTGAGAGTCTTTTGAGATGGCAGGTAGGTATCAGGCTCACCCCACAGGGTGTAGCCCTGGGAGTCAAACCGTAAGGGCGAGTGTCTGGAAGCTAGAAGAGAGGAAGTTAGTTATTTAACGTAAGTACTGAGGTTATTAGTAGGCCTTTGTTCTCTTCAGGGAGTGGCATTGTTTGTGGCCAGCTTTTCCTGGCAAAGGTAAGATTGAGAAGGGGAGGAATGAGAAATGCAGTTTGGAGTAATTGGTACCAGTTTTACTATTTATTTTTGTTGTTTGTGTACATGAACACAGAGGTCAACCTTGGTGGTGTTCCTCAGAAGCCATCTACCTGATTTTTTTTTAACAGAGTCATTCATTGGTACCTGGATTAGGCTGGTTGGCCAAGGAACTTCTGCGTTCTGCCTGTCTCTATTTCCCCTGTGCTGGGACAACGTCACTGACTCCCTATTTCCTCTCCCTATAATGAGTGACATTACTTAAATGCTGAGGATGATATAAGAAAAACAGAGAGACTCTCATATGACTGGGTAGGTTCAAAGTCTTATGAATGAGATCACTGCATTTCCAAGCCCCGTTCCTGCCAAGTGTCTCCGTGATAATCCACATCTTGTAAATAGTCATTAAATTACTTATTCAAAAGGCAGGAGGGGAGTCCTGACGTGTGCTTTCACGGTGAATTATTTTATAACCGTTGTGTCGGCGATGTGACTATCTTTCCATTACTTTGGGTACCCTCGAAGCTTTGAATACACTCAAAGCCTTAGCATGGACGAGCAGCTGGGCTATTGTGTTGTCGGAACATGGCGGGAGCTATCTGAGGCAGCTCTACTAATTCTAACACACATACAAGGAACCCTGAGTCCTTCTTTACTTGCTCTTGGTAGAATTTTTTAAGATTCAGAAAATGTTCATTGATGCAGAAATCCAAACTTCAGACCATGTCCACCACCCCATGGGGTTTGGTCACATGTGTTCTGGATTCTTCTCCCTTTAAACCATTTCAATCAAATTTATTTCTACCTTCCGGAACTATGGTCAAAGATTGTTTTCAGCTGGGCATTAGAAAGGGCACGTGGGTGATCGGAAAGAGCAATTAAGGGCTATTTGGCTTTGGGGAGACTTGTGACAGATTTAGCAACCAAATCTGTTGTTGGAATGCAGGCCACCAGGGAGCTGGTGGGCAGCTTTGAAAGGACATTTCTCTGGGGTTTTCCTTGTTTATTAGGCCTCTTTATTATTGGTATTAGGCGTCTTTGATTTCACCTCTGGGACTTTTGTGTAACACCTCAGGACATGAGTGTGAAGGCTAGTTTACTTCTCTCCTTGGTTTAGCTGAATTCACATGCACTCCTGTTGCCATGCTAATGTTAACTTGTTGACTGTTTATTGAGTCTTTATTTCCGGTGCTGTTGCTGTGCTTCTCTTTCACTGGCCTTGTCTTTATCAAGTTTAGAAGGTCAGATTAGCATGTTAATAATTTTTTAATCCAAATTTAATTCCAACCTTTTATTTTAACAGCTTCTTAGTTTTAGGCGGAAGGGAGGATCTGATTATGCCATATAACAGTATTGCTTTCAGTAAGCCTTCCTATGTCTTTTATGTCTTCATTTAAACGACTGATTAAAGAGTTTTGTGGTCAGGGAGCAAGGTTGCCTCTCCAGGTTGGTTTTAATTCATCAGTCACAATCTTTTTGGAACAACCATGAAGCTAATTACGAATACACAGAGTAGAGCTATCATCCAAACCCACGTTGGTTTATCCTGTTTACAAATGCATTCTGTCGTATCTTGTGAGAGACATCGCTGAATGCGAGGTACACTGTGTCTGATAGATATGTTAGAATTGCAGGTGTAAGAAGGTGAGAGTATGTGAAATGGCTTAGCCTGGGTGTAGCCACACTCACTCCAAATGATCATGTGTGTCTTTCTGTCAAACAACTGATAGGAATGTCGGGCTGACCAGTAGGAATTCTATTTTTCTTCTTCTTTTCTCTGTCTTTAGCCTTTTGGTTCTATTTATGCTTCCCATAATTCCTTGAAGTTCTCCAGAGTTAGTGTGCTAGTTCTCCCATTCCAGTGTGCAAAGGAATCTCTTAAGTGAAGATGGGAATTCAGGTCTGGGGTGCTGCAAGTTTTAGGTGATGTTGACACAGATGGTGTGCAGACTCTGAACTCTGAGAATTCAGAAGTTAGAGGACTTGGTGTTTCAGAGTCTAACTTTGGGTGTCTTTCTAGAATGTCGTGTGTGTGTGTGTGTGTGTGTGTGTGTGTGTGCATGTTTGCATGTGTTCAGGTGCACGTGGAGGTCAGAGGTTGATATCAGATGTCTCCTTCAACCACTCCCCACTTTATTTAAGTGGGGTCTCTTGCTGAATCTGGAGCTCACCCATTTGACTAGTCTAGCTAAACCAGCTTGCCCTGGGGATTCCCTGTCTCCACCTCCACCCACCATGCCTGCCTAGCTTTTTGTGGGTGCTGAGGATCTGAATACTGGTCCTTACATGTGTGCGATGAATGCTTTATCCAGGGATCAGTCTCGTCAGCACCAGTGCCCTTCAGTGTCTGTAAATGAAGCAGCATCCTTGTCTTTTACCTGGTACCTCCCTCATTCACTCATCCACTTGAGGTTGCTTGCTCCCCTGGTTGCTCTGCCCCTGGCCCCTGCCTCCACAATGCCTTTCTTCTTTGTCCCATTCACACTCGCTCTTGGCAGAGCCGCCCTACTGTTCCTGCTCATTTTATTCCTTTCTGGTTCCTCTTCAGTGCCCTAGTCAGAGCCTGTCTCTCTTCTCTTTCAAAGCCTCTTTGGCTCCCCACTCCCTAGCTCCTTATATTGACATTCCCAAGGGCTCCCGCTTCCCTCTCCCCTGCTCCTACACCGCAGGAGTTTTACCCTCTCTTTATTCTTCAAGCACACCAATCTGGTCACTTTCCTTGCCGGCGTGCCTTAGTATCTCTTGTTCCCTGTCTGTAATAACCCCCTTTTTCTGCCGTAATCACTGGACTAACTCCTCTCAATCTTTTTACATTCCTTTCACTCTTTCATTCCTACAGCTGTGAGTTTGCCTCGAGTCTCAAAAGAGACTTTGAACAGTAAGCTTTGGAAGAATTTTAGGACTGTTAAGACTATGGGAGACTGATAAAGTTGGAATAAATGCTTTTTTTTTTTTTTTTGCATTGTGAGATTCCCATGAGCCCTTGAGGGTGGGGTAGAATATTACAGTTCAGATCTGAAATGTCCCCCATCTGAGAAGCTCTCATCTGAAACACTTGGTCCCTGCCATGTAGTTCTAGCAATGTCTCTGCTTGTATTTATTACTTGCATAGTTCAAGAACAATTGAAAGGGGTTCTGGTGAGTTCCCTTACTAGGTTGCAGCGGTAACAGTAGGGTTATGATGGAAGAGGTGCTGTCTTAGGATTTCTGTGAAGAGACACCATGGCGTGGCAACTCTTATAAAGGGAAACATTTAATTGTGGTGGCTCACTTAGAGCTCAGAGATTCAGTCTATCGTCATCATAGTGGGGCATGGTGGCTTGCAAGCAGACATCATGCTGGAGAAGTAGCTGAGAGTCCTACATATTGCAGGCAACAGGAAGTCTGCTGACTCACTGGGAGATAATCTGAAGTATAGGAGATCTCAAGGCCTGCCCCCACAGTGACACACTTCCTTCAACAAGGCCACACCTCCCAATTGTGTCACTCGCTATGAGTTTATGGGGGTCAGCTATATTCAAACTACTACAGGTGTTTTCTCAGCTTCTTACTAAAGGGCTAAGGGTACTGAGTTCCTCGGCAAAATTACCCCGAATCTTACTTTAAATAAAACAGGGCTTAGTCATCACTCTGGAGATGAAGAGAAAGAAGAACAGTTTAAAATTGGTGTATCGTTGTATGAATTACTCTAGCTTAACTACACAGTATTTACTACATTCATGGGAATGGATTAATGACATTTCATCAGATGCGAATCTATTCATTAGGTTTGTAGAAATAATGATTAGTGGTAAGCTTGGAACCTTGGTATCGTATAGCGTTGGCTGCTCCTAATAACCTTGTTGACTTTCAGAGTGGTCACAGGCATCACCAAATTAATTTGGTTATCTCGATAGAATTGGAGATTAGAGGCAGAGAGCTGCCTGAAAGGGTGCAGATGTTCAGACTGGGTGAATGATTAGATGGCCATTCATGTTGCAGCATAGAGGCGGAGGAGCCTGAAAGAAATTAAGACTCCAAGAAACTAGGCTGTGGTCAAAGGAATTTTTTTTGATAAAATTTGAAAATATTTTCCATAGCTGTGATCATAATTCCCGAGGCAACAACCGCCATTTGCTGTCAGATGGGTTGCCATGGTACTTGCTGATCGGAGGAGGGGCAGTGAGAGGAGAGACTTCAAACTTGATGTGCTGAGCGGCCTTTTCTGTAAGCTTGACCCATAGGTCTTAGTCCCCTGAACATGATAAACATTTACTAAATTTATAGTAAAAATGTAGGATGAGATATTTACAATTACATGAAGGGAACACGTATGTCTTATAACGAGGTTTTGGGCCTCTATGTCTCATAGTGACACTGGTGGCTATGACGCTGAGACAGCCCCCTAGAACGGAATGGCCAGCTTCATTAGGATGCCACAGGTATTGATATAATATCCTTCCTCCCAGGGACCTGGAGCGGCTGCCGAATTATGTTCTAACTGAAATGCCTGGAGTGGGACCTCAGGCCTCTTTTCTCGTGACAGATTCCCTGGCCAGCCTGTTTCTGGGTGCTGCCCCTCAGCATAAGGCATTTGTTTAGACAGAACTCGGCCTCCTGTTAGTCACATCAGAAAGCCAAAGAACCACAGCCAGAGCTGGGGGCGATGTTTAAACTGTGAAAGTTCCTAGTCACAATGATTTGTTTTGTGGACGAACACTTGGCCACGGCAGAGCGATTCTTTGGAGGATAATGCTCCTGGGATAAAAATAGGACTTTTGCGTAAGACCGTTGTGGGTAGTGGCTGAAGGGCCCTGGAGGCAGAAAGCTTTAGGTCTAAGTTCTGGCTCTGCCATGTGGTGATGGTTTTATCCTTGGGTGAGCTTTTATTCTTTTTAAGATACTGTTTTTTTCATTGCAATAAATCAAGGACTGGTAGATGGCTTAGTGGGCAGGACTGCTTGCCATGCAAGTGAAAGGACCTGAATTTGACTCTCCATCACCCACGTAAAAGCCATGCATGGCCCTGTGTGCCTGTCCCGTCAGTGTTTGGGGACAGAGCTTGTGTGTGGATACCAGAAGCTTGTTGGCTTATCAGTTAGTCTGACCGAAACAGTGAACTTTGGGATCAGTGAGGGACCCTGTCACCAAGAGGAAGGTGGGGGAGCCAGACATGGTGGTGCACGCTCAGGAGACGAAGGTCTCCTGTTCAAGGCCAGCCTGGTCTACATAGTGAGTTCAGGCCAGCCAGGGGTACACGGTGAGACCCTGTCTCAATAAATAAACAGATAAATAAAGTAGGCATTGATAGACAACTGACCCTCCTCCTTTTGTCCCTGCAGATGCATATCACACGCGCACATTTAATAGATAATACTTAATAAATAAGAAAATGATGAAATTTCTCATCTTACTTTTCCCATTTCTAACGTTCTACGGTGTGTAGCAGGACCGCATATATTTTCTAGAATTACGGTACCAAATTGTCCCGAGCCAAATGGTCTAAAACATCAGAAATTTGTTCTCTCAGGCTTGGGCGCTCGAGCTTTAAAGTCAGGGTGTGAGCAGGGCTGGCTCCTTCTGGGAGCTCTGAGGGAGTCCACCTGCCTTGTACCTTTTCATGGCTGTGATGGCTCCTGTCACCCTCGGCCTTCCTGGACTTAGAGCTGTGTCATTTCATTCTCTGCTTCTGTGGTCACATGACCTTCCTGAGGTCTTTCCTGCCAATGTATGTTCCTTTTTATGAGAACACCATACATGGACATCACACACACACACACACACACACACACACACACACACACCCATATTTATTTAATAAATGAATCAGGAAATAATAGGAACAACCCCCACCCTATCTACTGTGACCTCACCTTAATTTAATGACATCTCTAACGACTTTACCTTTAAATAAGATTATGTTCAGAGCTGAGGTGGGAGGGACGAGGTAAAGGAGAGTTAGGACTTAAACA
Source organism: Myodes glareolus (assembly GCF_982192425.1). Lineage (NCBI taxonomy): Eukaryota > Metazoa > Chordata > Mammalia > Rodentia > Cricetidae > Myodes > Myodes glareolus. Next base: position 60,545,399 of record NC_142035.1, read on the forward strand.
TAAACTTTTTGAGGGACACAGCTGAACTCTGCAATGTCAGACTCACTAAATTCACATAGAAACTCATGGTCTCATCCCCTCCCCTCCCTTTCTTCCTCTCTCCTCTTCTCTTTCTGGGATGGGGGGGGGGAGGAGGGTCCCATGTACTCCAAGATGACCCAAAGCTTGCATTGTAGTGGAGGATGACCTTGAACTCCTGATCCTCCTGCCTCCACTCCCCAAGGCTAGGACCACAGGTGTGTATGCCTGACTTCTTCTGTTGTCTTTAACTTCCAGCTATCAAGTCATCCACTTAATCTTGGATTCCCATTGCCTGTATTTAGTGTAACTTTTTCTGTGTTGCATTACCTGTGGGTGAATTTTTAAATGCATTATATCTAATGAGCACTGAAATCTGTACATATTTATAGGATGCCATTTGATGTTTTGATATTCATATACATACATATATACAGTGTTCAAATCAGGGTAACCAAGTGACTTCTTGTTGTCAGAAACTCTTCCCTGACCTTGACTCCTTTCTGTCTGTGTGTGCTGACCTCACCTCTGTGTGGCAGTCTTCTCTCTCATCAAAGCTAACCTCCCTTTTCCTAAGGACGGGGATTCTCCTATAGTGCCTGCCCCATTGCTAATCATTTAGGTACTCAATTAATATTCTTATTAATTTTCTGGTAAAGAAGAAATATACAAATTGCAGATTAGAACAAACTAAATTATAGTTTCATCCTCTCGATTTCTCAAATTTAATTTGTTTGGGAAGTGATCTATGCTGACAGATTAAGTTATTCAATAGACCATTGTTTCTGCATTTCTCCCATCCAAATACTAACCAGGCCTGACTCTGCTTAGCATCCAAGATCAGACAAGATTGGACACTTTCAGGATGGTACAACGTAGACTTGCTTTATATTTTTATCAAGAATATCAGGAATATCAGCACTGTATTTTAGTCTCATTTGGATGCTGCTAGCCTATACGGTTCTTTTTCCTTTTCTTTCTTTTCTTGGTTTCTCTGTGACAGGTTTCTCTCTAGCCCTGACTGTCCTGCTACTCAAGCTGGCCTTGAATGTAGAGATTTGCCCACTTCTGCTCCCTAAATGCTGGGTTAAAGGTGTGTACCACCATGCCTGGCTCTGTTTGTCCTTCAAACATAGAGCCAGGCATATCAGCTACTCTGTAAGTCAATACTGACTTTAGTGTATGAAAAATAATTTGGTATAACATCTAAAAGCATAAATGTAACCAATCTGGAGGTTAGAAAAATGTTTAAGTTTTCTTTGTTCCTTTTTTGTTGGGGCGTCAGGGAGGATTGGTGATTATCCTCAGGGCTTTGTGTACACTGAATACGTGTTTGTTGTGGAATATTCTTTTACATTGTGTGAAGCTGTGTCATTGTGATTAGCTTAATAAAAAACTAAATACCCAATAGCTAGGCAGGAGGTGCAGGTGGGACTTCTGAACAGAGAGAGCTCTGGGAAGAGAAAAGGAGGGGTTACCAGCCAGCGCAGAGAAAGCAGGATGGGCAGTGCAGTGTAGCCGAGTCATATAAAAGAGTGTAGATGAAAAGATATGGGTTAGTTAGGAACGAGCCTAACCTAAGGCTGAGCTTTTATAATTAATCATAAGTCTCCACATCATTATTTGTGAGCTGGTGGCCCAACGAAAATCTGCCTAGAGGTGCTGTGGTCCCGAGCGACACTCCCTAGAATATTTTTCTAATCTAGTCCTCCATCTCTTCAAATAGGGCCAGGCCAAAGGCAATGGTGGCTGCTTAAACTTGAAAAGACACATACCAGTGCCAAGTCAGGCTTGTGCCCCTTTGGATGTCTAGTCAAACCCCACTCAGCCAGAGTCTGGTGGACCCCAGCTCCAGTTCATTTCTCCTCCAGACCTGGAGTGAAGAAGTGGGTGGTAAATGGATCCACACTTCTGGGATTGTAGCAGGAGGGATTGCCAGGTTATACTGAACAGTTCTGTCAGTGTTTGTAAGGAGTGAATATTTGGTAAACAAAAGATACAATGTCATGCACATAGTAAATGTATAAATATGATTGAAAATGGTATAAATGTGATTGCAAAGTATAAATAATTATGTATTCTATAAGCACATTTTATTTATATTAGTATAATATAATATGATAATATCAAGGGAGATACAACTGTTGTCTAAATCATCTTTGGAATTGCAGAGCCCCAACCTTGCGACATCCGTCCGAGTGTGGCTAGTGTGTCACTAGGAGAGGATCTGAAGGGCAGAGAAGACAGTGTTCTTGCTAGGGATTCCAGCCACCTAATAACCCAGAAGTGACTGTGAGTTGCAAACTGTTCTGTGTTTCATTTGAAGTTCCAGGTAAGCGTGGATAGACTTTGGGAAAACAAAGGGTGTCTGAGATCAAGAAGTCCACATACTCAAGGTCAGGACCGGGTTCAATGAGGCTCGTGACGGCAGAACAGTCGAGAGGAGGATGATTCATACATTTAGGGAGGAAGGATGTTTGTTTTCCTTAGGAGTCTCAGTTCTCAGCTGAGGCTCTTGTAAGACAGGCTAATAAGTGAAGAATAAACGGATCCTTATTAGTAGGTATGTCTCATGAATACGTATGTTTTAGTCTATTTTATGCTGTAATGGAATACCGCAGATCAGGGGATTTGTAAAGCAACTGAAATATTCTCACAATTCTAAAAGCTAAGAAGTCTGGTATTGAGGGGCCAGCATCTGATGGGACTTCTGGCTACGTCATAATGTGACAGAGGACATCATGTGTCAAAAGAACAGGAGCAAGTGAGAGAGCTCAGTTTTTATCACAAAACCATTCTCCTGCCACAACGTCACTAACACATCATTTGAGTGGACCCTCATCACACAATCACCTTTACAGGTAGTGTTAGCACAGTAGCAATTCAGCTTCAGCATGAATTTTGAAGGAGACATTCAAGCCTTTAACATGGACAATTCTCCAAGAAATCAGTCAGTCTCAAAAAGGCAGCTTTGGTGCTCTCCCTTCTAGAACACCTTTAACAAAGAACAATATAGTTCTAGAGAGATTAAAAGACTTAAGAAGAGAGTCTTGCAGCCTACAAAATGGGAAAAGATCTTCACCAACCCCACATTGGACAGAGGACTGATCTCCAAAATATACAAAGAACTCAAAAAATTGCTCATCAAAAGAACAAATAATCCAATAAAAAATGGGGTACAGAACTCTCAACAGATAAATCTAAAATGTCTGAAAGACACTTAAGGAACTGCTCAACATCCTTAGCCATCAGAGAAATGCAAATCAAAAACAACTTTGAGATTCCATGGGGTAGAAGGGGAGGGGAAAAGAAGGGAGAGGAGTAGAGAAAAATATATAGCTCAATAAAAATGATAAAGAAAAAGAAGAAGCAAGCTTTGAATTTCTAGGGACACTAAAGTTTGGGAGGGCAGATCTAGTCCTGTGCACTTGACATTGAGTTATAATCTGAGAAGTGTTAAGAGATTTTGTGATCGAGTGAACACCACCCAGATGATAGAACCTACTACACACCCTAGATGTTATAGCCTGTTGCACACACTCATACAGTGTATTATTACACTGAATACAATAGGCAGTTATAGTACAATAAGTGTTGATACAATGAAATGTATCTAGAAGTAGGAAGGGTACAGAGATATTACTAGGTGTGTTGGCTACTTTTCCATGAGGTGTAGCACTAATAGGAGGTGTAGTCTTGGAGGAAGTGTGTCACTGTGGAGGCGGGCTTTGAGGTCTCATATATGCTCAAGATACTGCCCAGTGCCTCAGACCACTTCCTGTTGCCTGCAAGTCAAGATGTAGGACTCTTAGCTCCTTTTCCAGCACCATGCCTGCCTGCATACCACCATGTCCCACAATGATGATAATGAATTAGACCTCTGGAAATGCAAGCCACCCCAGTTAAATGTTTTTCATGTATATAAGAGTTGCTATGGTCATGGTGTCTCTTCACAGTAGTAGAAACCCTAACAAAGACACATGTATGCTATAAAATACAGGCATATCCACTCCCATTTCTCCTCCACCTCCCCCATATCCTCCCTAATATGTCCCCACAACTTAATGTCTTCTTTTTGTGTGAGAACACATTTATTCCAATTAGTGTTATCCATGAGCATGGTTGTGGGGCCACCCACTGGAGCATGAGGAGCTTACCAATGGCTACACATCAAGGATGACTGTTTTCCAAGCAACTATTAACTGCCAATAGTTACTCGGTAAAGAATGGAGCCTGGAGAGCAACTCCCCATCAATGGCAGAACATTGGCTGGCTTGATCGTGTGCAGGTGAGCACAGCTGCTGTGGATTTTTGAGTGCGACAGAGAAGCCGTGTCCAGAAGACGGCGTTCACAGCGCTCCTTTCCATCCTCCGGCCCCCTCCTCTGTGATCTTTTCTAAGCCTTATGGGTGGGAGTTAGTTATTTTTTTCTATTGTTGTGGCAAACACTTGAGAAAACCAACAGTGAAGAATTATTGATTTTTGGCTCATGGTTTCTGTAGCAAGCTTTCGAAATTGGTGGACTATCTTTGGATCACCAGCCAGCCAGAAATGACCTGGAGACTTATTATTAATTATAAAAGAATGGCCTTAGCTTAGGCTTTCTCCCAAGTAGTTTTTATAACTTAATTAACCCATATTTTTAATCTACATTCTGCCACGCATCTCTTCTTAGTGAAGTTCTTAGCAGCACTTTCGACCTGCTCCAAGTCTGCTGGGGAATTCACACACCTAGATTCCTCCTCCCAGTCCCTCTCTCTCTGCCCGGAAGTCCCTCTTATTCTCTGCTGCCTAGCTAATGGCCATTCATCTCTTTATTAAACCAATCATAATGATACATCTTCACATTGTGTAAACAAATTCGACAACAGGTTTTTAGTGGTTTTCAACCCGTAGTTCTTGGCTCCATTGCTTTTGGGCTCATGGTAACACAGAATGTCATGGCATTGGGGGTATGTGACAGAGACCATTCACCTTGTGGTGGGCAGAAGGCAGAACCAAATAGACTCTCAGGACAATATACAAACCCCAGGGTCATGTCCCCAGTGTCCTCCTTCATCTATACCCAACCTCTTAAAGTTCCCAGAATGCCCTAAAATCGGACTGCTAGCTGGAGATGCACTAAAGGGTTAACCTTTAATGCATGTGTGTTTCTGAGGGACACTTCATATATAAGCCATGACACTAGCTAGTAGGACTTTTTCAATTCCGTTTTATCTCACGGGACCATTATTCTCTGTGTGATCCACCAGAGAATGATGCTATTTGATACATGACTGCATTTGGAAAATGCACTGAACACAAAAGCTGGGAAGTAAACTTTGTTATGTGAATTCCTTTGGTGCCCTTTCCAGTCTGAACAGGGTCTAAAGTCACCCAAGGCAGTCAGGTCAGCCTCCGAACGGGAAGGAAAACATTGTTTTACAGATTAACGTCCTTATTTCAGGCAGGTGGAGGGCAGAGAGTTTTCATTGCCTCGTTTGCTTCTACTGTCTTCAGGCTGAAATAACTGTTATGTAATGGTAGCCTGTTTTGGGGTGATGTCACATTCTGTCATCTTTGGGCATACTTCCTTGTAATACGGTTGAAGATGACTGTGCCAAGTTTATTAACAGCTGGTGTGATCTGAGGTGAAATTTTCCTCTAGGAGGTGTGTTTTCTGGAAATTTAAGAGCTGTAGATAAGGAAGTGCAGGAAGGAAGGGGCATAGTGTTTTAGGGGCTGGTGAGGTGCTCAGCAGGCAAAGGTGCTTGCTGCCAGGCTTGACCATCTGAGTGCAATCTCTGGAAGCCACGTGGTGGGAGGTGAGAGCCGATTCCCACAGGTCGTCCTCCGGCCTTCGCACGCATGACAAAATAATCAGGCTAAGTAAACATTTTCTGTGGCTGTGAACTTCTTGTCACTCTGGTATTTGTGTGCCAAAATGTGGGTCTTCCATCTGTGCTCGGTGCACCGGTGAGGAGAAGCAGCACAGATACCCTGATTTGGGTGCAGTATTGTCATTTTGCAGGTGTGAAAATCAAAACAGGGGTAGGAGAAGGCATGTCAGGCTGGAGGAAGTCCCCTGATCCGCACTTCTACGTGAGAAACTGCCCTTCCCATAGAAGGGAAGGGTCCTGTTGGCAAAATCCACATTCTCTGCTGAGTCCCGCAGGTCTTGGCATTCCCCTTTCTACAGACATGCATAGGTTGTGTTCTTCTGGGGATGCAGGGGAGTTGCAAAGAACTGTCACTCAACCTGAGAAAATGTCTTTCTGTCTGTCTCTTGTTCTACAACAGTGAACAATCTCATATTAAAAGAGAGGGCCCCTGTGTGGCTGAACTAATCTAAGCCGGGGGACTGCCCTCAGTGCCTGTGAGGGCAGGTGTACTGTAATTAGCAAGCCCTGTGATAAGTGTGCCATAGTTAATTAATTGGAAGATCTGTCTCTAATTGTTTTGGAGGCCTACAAATGATTCAGTTAATTAATGTGTGGAAGTATCTGCCCAGGCACATGGAGGAGGGGGTGGGTTTGTATACATTTTGAATTCCAATTCTGCCCCCTTTATTCGCTTTTTACCTGATATGCTTTGGAAACCATCTTGGCTTTTTAAATAGAGAGCAGACACAATACTTATTGTGGAATTAGCAGAAGAAGCATAGTTCTTGGGTGCCTGCGAGGATGCCGGTGGGTTGGGGAATCTCGGTGACTTCTGCTGAAGTGGCATTTTCAGATTGTCTGGTTAATCCAGGTACGGGAACAGGGGTGGTTTGAGTCATTGGTAAAGAATAGGTTGATAGTGGTGATAGTTAATGTTCTGGAAGAATCTGGAATCACCTTAAATATAAGCCTCTGAGCATGCCAGTGAGGGGTTATGTAGATTAGGTTAATGAGGTGGGAAGAGTCACCTTAACACTGACTACAACCCAGGAGTTTGGGTCCTGGACTTTTTAAAAAGCAGCAATCAAACTGATCATAAGCATTGATCACCCTTTCCTCCTGCCTGTGACTGACGGCCACTTCTTTTGCCATGATGGATTCTACGCTTGAACTCTGAGCCAAAGCAAACACTTTCTCAAGCTGCCCTTGTCAGGGGCTTTCATCATAGTGGCAGGAAGGGTAACGCAGCTGGAAAGGACGGGAGACCGTGCAGTAATTTCCCAGAAGAAAAACAATCCCTGACGTTAGCAGACAGTCTGAGGTTTGAGTCAGTGGTGTTTTGGTTCGTGGAACTTAAGGAAATTTGGTTACTATGAGGTGTCCATCTTCTTATTTCCTCCTTAAGGGATCCTGCGTCTGTTTTCATCAGCAAAGTGCCCAGATGGGAAATACCTCCCGGACTCCTCTGAAGATGGGGGTGGCTGTGTCCCCTGTGCTTGACCAGTGTGCCATAAATGTAGGTGACACTGAGTAAAATTCTGAGTGCTGTAAGGTGAAAGGGGTCAGACTAAGCTGCGGTCGGCCCTTTCTCTTTGATCTTCCTGCCTGTAGTGGGTCCTAAGGATGGACAGTCTGTCTTGCAGTCATGAGGATACAAGTCTTATGTCAGGAAGTTGTAAGTCTGGGCCCTTCCTTGATAACGTCTCTGGGAAACTTTCTCCATCTCTTCTGGAGTTTGGTTTATATGGATAGAATAACCTTCATTACTTTGATCCGTTGGATTTCTGATACAAGTCAAATGTACCATTTTGACCCTAGTAGGCGGACTATGACATGTATGTGCATATACACACATGTATTACTAGGCTATGTGATTATAGTGAATGAGAGTGAAGAGTTCAGCTTAAGGCGTTAGACTGTCTTGATATGGAGAGCTTCCCTGCATCTGCTGGGCTACTTTGTTGGAAGTACAGGATACTGACATAAACACTTGCCAGTGTGGCTGCACCAGGCAGTGTTTAGCCAGTCAGGCCATCATTTGTGCTGTTTACTGCTCTCGGTGAGGGAAGATCACACCCAGAGTCGGTCAAGGCAGGAGCCAACAAGTTGGTGGGACTCCTTTGTCTGAAGGGTGTGGGCTCAGAGGGATTTGTGTACACTAGTAGGAGGCTCTGTGGGCATGACCTGGTGACTGCCTCTTTTTTTTCTCTTCTCGGCCAGAGACATTGGTCTGGGATCATGTCCAGCTATAGATTTGTTGTCTTATTGGAGTCAGTTCCATTGAAAAGGTTTTCCCAAAAAAAGAAAAAAAAAAGGAAAAAAAAGAAAACGTTTTCTCTAACTAGATTAGGAAGCAACAAAAAAAAATCACAATTTGAGCAAAGGCTTATTATAGGAGTTTTAGAGGCATCACCTACTCCCCCTCCTTTGGCCACTTTTTAGTATGTCTTCTAGATCATACTCTTACAGATAACTGTAGATTTATTAGTTTCCTCTTTTTGGGACAAGAAAGGAAAAGTACTTAATGGGGGAATGTTTTAGGACTTTATGCTCAGAAGAGGACAAATCTCCCAAAGATCATATAGAATTTTCTAGGCTGTCTATTTCTATGCCTTGATGCTTCTCAGATGTTTTGCAACCACACACTGTAATTGAGGTAAACTTTAAAATATAATGGCTATTTAGAATTTTTAATTATAATTTTGTTTATCATGTTTATGCATATTTTGTGTGTGTGTGTGTGTGTGTGTGTGTGTGTCTGTCTGTCTGTTGGTTTGTCTGTGTACTGATATCACAATGGGCATGTGGAGATCAGAGAGCAACTTGTGGATATTGGTTCTTTCCTTCACTTTTGGGTCCTGGGGATAGGACTCAGCTCATCAGGTTCTGTAGGCAAAGCCTTTGCCCTCTGAGCCATCTTGCTGGCTGGAGCTAAACTTGTAAAAGTGAAAAATTTTAGAGATAAAAAGCATGCTTGATAGAGCTTAATGGGGAGATGCTTGCTTAGTCTTGGTCTCCATCTCCAGCCACACACACACACACACACACACACACACACTACACACACACACACACACACACACACACACACACTAAACACACACACACCACACACACACACATATACACCGCACACACACACACACATCACACACACACACACACACACACACACACACCCCACAAAACCTCAGAGAAGCATGGATGGTAAGAGATGGGAGGAAGCTGAGAGGTTGTCAGAATGTCCATATATTTGATGGTGGGAATAGTTTTAAATACCAAGTCCATTGACTTGTATATATCAAGTATATGAGGCTTTTTTTATGTGTCAATCATACCTCAATAAAACGTTCTTTTCCTTTTAAAAATGAAGTAATGGTAAATAGCTGAGAGCTATTAACTGTAAATTCTAAATGGAACATCTACTTTTCACTAAATTATGCATTCCATATCCACTGAGTTTTTCTTTCTTATTTTTGTCAAAATAGAAAATACCACTGGGCGATAATGGCACACACCTTTCATCCCAGAACTCAGGAGGCAGAGGCAGGCAGATCTTTGTGAGTTCGAGGCCATCCTGGTCTACAAGAGCTAGTTCCAGGACAGGTTCCGAAACTACAGAGAAACCCATGTCTCGGGAAGAAAAAAAAAGAGAAGAAAGAAAGAGAGAAAGAACGAAAATACCTATTCCTAGTAGGTGCACCTTAGAGCTGGTGATACATACATGCAACTCCATGTGAGAAGTTTGGATGATTCATATTGAACTTGTGTTAGGAACATGGGAAGAGTTCCACCTATATGGAGTCTATGCATCCACAGCATATCTCTCTAAGCTTGCTGACTGATCTTCGCAAAGATTTTTGTGCTTATTCTTAATATTTAATATAAGCATGCCTTAGGCCTGGAAGAGAGAGAGAGGCTCAGGAATATCAAAATGCTGACTAGACTCCAATGTTTTCTCCTGGAAACGCTGGCTCTGCCCCTTCCTGACACGATCCAAAGGGAACAGCAACCCTTTGGTCTCAACTCCTCATTTAGATTTTTTTTTTTTTGTGGTTTCTCAAGACAAGATTTCTCTGTAACTTTGGAACCTGTCTTGGAACTAGCTCTTGTAGACCAGGCTGGTCTTGAACTCACAGAGATCTGCCTGCCTCTGTCCCTCGAGTACTAGGATTAAAGGCGTGAGCCACTGCTGCCTGGCCTCATTTAGAAATTTTTGTGACTGTGGGATGCATGACTAAGGAAAAAATACTCTATGTAGCAATTGCTAAGTCATGCCATATGTGATCCCTGGCCAGGTCTGTGGAGTAGAAGGAACACGGAGCCTGGAAGCTTGCACAAACATCCTTGACAGTCGTCTGGGGCACAGTCACTCTAACGCCCTCTGTGTCTTTGTAGCCCATGCAGAGAAGATACCCAGTGGCTATGGTTTTCTCATTTACCCTTAAAACTCTTTCGTACAACTCTGCATTAAAAAAATAGAAGCCATATTATTGTGTTTTGTGTATTTCAGTGAATAAAGCATCGTATATTTCAGGACCAAGGCAAAACTTCCTCCAATTGTCTACACACCTCACGATTGACTGCCAACATAGCTGGTTATTCTGTCAACACTGATAAATACTCCATTTCCAGTTCTTATTATTGCTCGCAAAAGAATGCTAAAGAGATGGAAGTTTTCTTCTATACCTTAGCTTGTTGGTGATAGAGCCAAGGGTCCTTGAGCACTCCCCTCTCAAACACGTTCTACTCTAACGTTGATTGACGCGCACACTCTACAGGCCTTGGATTTCACCCACAGGAAAAGCGGAATCCATGTGCCTGTAGGTACGAGATTTCCCATGTTACATGCCGTTTATATGTGCTATCCCGCAGGGCCAGCGGTTATGTTGTCCGTGTGGGCTCTCTCCCACAGGCGGGTCTTCCTCGGAGGATAGTGTCCTTCACTACGCTGCTAGCTCCGTTGATTTCCTGGAAGTCATTTTTGTCTGCCTTGTGTGAGGAATGTGGCCTGGAGTGGTGCTTGAGCAGCTTTTTGTGGTTTTCTTCTCTTTTTCTTTACCTTTTGATGCAAAAATGAGTCAACTCCATCCTGAAAGGTGTTATTTTATACTTGTTTTTGAAAAATTCAGAAAGTTAATAGGAAGAATTTTTTTGTGTTGTACCATCTTTGGAACACAGTTTAAAACGGATGTGAAGCTTTTGACTGCTTCAAGCTGTTTTTTCGATAAGGGCTTCTAACGTAAGCCTTGCCACATGCGATAATTGTCTGATATAATCTTGTCCACTGTGCTCCTTGGCTACTGATTGGGCTTTGAGGTCGCTGGTGTGAAATCATTTTATTCCCATTTTTTTTCCTGTGCTAGGCTGAGAGTCACTGCTTAATATAGTTCTGCGAGGTCTGATATCTTTATTACTGTTTTTTAATCAGCATTCTTGCATCAAAATGAGGAATTGATACCATCTGTTCATTTGTGTGAACGAGAAATAAGACGCATGAGCAACAGTAAGAAATGCGAAACTTTACTAGCAAACAGTAACACATAAAGATTGCTAAAATACATTAACAGAGACTAGCTGTCCCAAGTATGCCTTTAAGAGCATGGTAAATATGGAGATTGCTAAAAACATTAGCAGGATTGCTATAAAAATCCTAATCAATTTTGTTTTTTAAAACTAATATGTCTGGAATAAAAATACTTGTCCCCAGCTGCCCAATCACCTCTAGGTCATTTGACTGAGTGGTGGCCCGAGAACTTCTCCCTCTTAGAGCCTTTGAAAATGTCACAGTAGGGCTGGAGAGATGGCTCAGGCTTCAAAGCACTGGTTGCTCTTCCAGGGGAGACCTGGGTTCAATCCCCAGCATCTGCTATTGTACATCTTTGTTGCTCACAACTGTTACTCCAGTTCCAGGGGATTTGATATCCTCTTTGGGCAGTGCATACATGTGGTACACAGACCTTTGTACAGGTAAAACACCCAGAGCCATAAAATAATAAATACATCTGAAAAAAAAATAGGTGACATAGTAGGGTATAAAACCATGCTTTTTAGAAGGAAGTTTCTGAGTTTGTTAATTACTATTAATTGAGTGTTAGGTATATGCTATACAAATAAGATACCCTTAAGTGTCCTATCTTATGTTTTACTGGAGCTGACAGAAATACAGATCAATAGCTAAGTCAACACAGGAGACACTCATGAGAGCACAGTGGGGTCCATGAAAATTCTTAGCAGCTCCGAGAGGGTGGAGCATCAATGACAAGGTTGAGAGTGACAAAGGGTGAGGCTGGATCTGTGGCCAGAAGGAAACATCCCCATGACTGCTTAGGAAGTGGAGTATATCATCTGGGCTCAGGATAGTTTAAACCGAGCAGGGGCAGGACAGCTTTCTGTTACTGTAAGATCATTCTCTTGGGGGCTGTGTGAAGGGTCGATTGGATGAAGTAAAACTTAGACACAGGTAGACTATGTAGGAGGCCACCATCAAAATTCCAAGTTAGTTGTAATGAAGACAGACAAAAGTACAGTCATGGGAACACAGAGTAGTGACAAATTCACAAAGTATAAAAGATGAAACTGTGAAGACTTGCTGAGTGATCCAGTGTGGGGGTGAAAGCCAGGTTCTCTAGGATCGAGTTCTTGCGGTGGTGCCAGCAGTATGGAGACGGATGGTGTCTGAGAAAGACAGGTGAATATAAGGAAATAGATTATTGAACTTAGGGTACTTTTGGAATGCTGAGTTTGACCCAATAATCTGAAACTTGGTATAAATTTGAAAATCATCAGAACAAGCGTCAGCACAGCTCACGTGCGAACGTCACATTGCGGTCTTTAAATACACAGTCTGAAGATGTGGACCAGGAGGGCAGCAAGTGCCAGTGGTGGAGAGCCTGGCTGTCCCGCTGTTCTCGCCATTCATAGCAGGGCATTCATGGCTGCATTTATGACAGAAAGAGCATGGGGTTGGGAGCCAGGAGGCCTAGGCTTGCTGCACCCAGCAAAATGTAGGAGAAAGGGTGATAGAATATTGAGAGGAGTCTGTGCTTACTCTCGGGGGAGCATCAGTTGTTGGCTTCCATTTGAGCTGGGGTGGGTAGGACTGGTTGCACGCATCTAGGGATGTTCTCTTGAACATAACTCTGTGAGGGGAGGGGGTTAAATCTCTGTGCGCTTAGCTGCTGTTCTCCATCTTGTTTTTGTTTCCTGGCAACAGTAATTGTAATACAAGAGATCTTTCTAAGCAGAATAGGACATCACACTGAAGAATGAAAGAAGGGGGAAAAAAATAAATGGCAGTCGGGATCACCATGAATTTTCACCAGGTCTTCTCAGGGTGGCTAGACTCCATAATTGGGCTTTGCTATATGGGACTTCTGATTGTATTATTAACAAAAGTAGAATGAGATAATGTTTAGCAGATATGGCAGCCTACCTGGGTAGCTGAGGAAGATGTCTCTGTAAGTGGAAGAAGTAACCTGCCTTACCTATTGATTTCTGCGGTTACCTCCAAGGGGCAGAAGAGACTGTTGACTCCCGGTCCTGGAGCATTTACTACTGCTAAAATTTGCCACTGGAATATGAGCCAAGAAGGCTAGTTCTCATTTAGCCCTGGGATGGTTGCAAGTCTCATTTAGTTTCTTTCAAATGGGCTGTTCCTCCTCAGTTAAATCAGTCTGGAAACATCCCCATAGAACAGCGTGTTCTAAATCTTGTCAAGTTGACAAGATTATCCATGCAACTAACATTTTTCCTATTTCACTTAGCAACTGTGACAACCAGCCTAGTGCTCAAGATGAAAGAGGTGTGTGCAAATATCATTTTATTGAGCCTGATTTCCTTGTGTACAAGGTTACACACCAGTGGGATTTGTCCTTCCCTACCCCCTCCCCTGACTGGCCTCCATCCACTGTCTTTCTCCCCCTCTTCCTTCTTTGGGACTGAAAGGAATTTATGAAATTCCTTTTAATGGCATTTGTCATCTGCTACTTGTTTTCCATGGTTGATGTTAATTTTAAATGGATGTCAGTATGATCTTGAAGAGGGTCGTTGCTATGAAGGCAAAGGAAGTTATTTTTATCTCACTGTCTAGTGGTCTTCTGCATTAAAACAAACCACGCCCTGTCTTTTTAAGATGTGAGATGGCATGGTGGTTTACACTTGCAGGCCCTGCTTCTCAAAAGGCTTATGTAGGAGGATCGTTGAGCCCATGAGTTGGAGCCCAACTTGAGTAATATTGCAACCTTTGTTCCCTGCTTCAAGAAAAAGGAAAAGAGAAGTGTCAGACTGGAAGAGTTTAGAATAGGCTCAAATATCTGAAAAAAAAACCCAAATAAATTAATTGGTGATGGTTGATGGTAATTATGTTTGTAAGAAACTTCTTTGATTTAGTCAAAACAATAGGACCTTTTAATTTCTGTCATACTTAATAATTTCTAAACATTTTCATGGTATTTTTTTTTAAGAACCATAAGATACAGAGTGTTGCGTTGTAATTCTGTTTTATATATGACTAAAATGAGTGAGTAAGCCAATTCTGATTGCTACCTACAGGTGGCGGTATTGATTATCTACTAGCTTCTATTTTCTGTTACTCTGTGACACACTTCTTTGTTGGGCTTGGTCTTAGTCTCTCTTCTCTCTCTTTCTCTCTCTCTCTCTCTCTCTCTCTCTCTCTCTCTCAATTTAACTTAAATTTTGAGATAAGATCTTATTAAGTATCTGAGGTTGTATAGGTAGCCAAAGTGGGTCTTGAACTTTTGATTCTCCTGTCTCCATTGCTGGAGGTCTTAGAATATAGGTGTGTGTCACTGGCTTTGAGGAGTTTTATAAAATTATTAATATCAGGTGATATCTATGAAAGTAATCATAAGAAGAAACATTTAATTATTCCTTACTGGCCTTTAAGAATATGGATATGACAAAGGGGGAGAACCATACATTCTGCATGCGTGTAAGAGATGAGTCACCTGACACTGGCCGGGATTCTCCCGAAGGAAAAGCGTAAATCATGTGACACATATAAATTACTGTCCTAATGTGGTAATAAGGCACAGCAAGCGAGGAGGGAAGTCAGTGCCCGCCTGTTGTCCCACACTTAGAGGGTGGAGACAGAAGCTTTAGTAGTTCAAAGTCATCTTCAGCTAAGTAGTGAGCTTGAGGGAGCATGGCATACAGAAAAGTCCCGTTTCAAACAGAAAATCAGACAAGAAAGAGAAGAGAGAGAAAAATGATTGAAAAAAAGTGGACAAACTTTGGATTTTGTTACTCCAGAAAACCCAGTCCATACAACAAGCAGGTGCCAACTACCCGATAGCAATTCAAATATCTAAATATTCAGTACCGTGTGTGCATGTGACAAGAGTAGGTATGGGTGTGTACATAGTGCATGTGTGATTGTGGGTGTGAGTATGGACATTCGTGAGCCGTGGCATTCACGTGGAGCTCAGAGGACAGCTTTCAGCAGTTGGTTCTCTCCTCCCGCTGTGGGATAGCCTGGGGCCAAATTCAGGTGACCAGGCCTACACAGCAAGTGCTTTCCCTTCTGAGCATTTTACAGCGCTTTAAGCGAGGCGAGGAGTCCTGGTCTGGTGACTGGGTGGCTCATGATCATTAGGACCGTTCTCATCAGCAGATTTTTCACAGGGGGACTCACCGGTGGAAGGTCTTACATGACTCCTGAGAGCTGGGTGACTGTGGGGGCTTCATTGAGGACAGGAGTGGTTACCTAGCAACACACATTCTGGAAAAGGATGCCCAGTGAGTAAGGTGAGTGGAAAGAAGAGGAGGAGGCTTGACACCGGAGTTCTGAAATGTCACCTGTTTAGTGGAAGCCTGGACACTGCCATTTGGGACCCAGAAGCAGTCCCCCCCCGCCCCCCCCGAGGCCGTGTCCTTCTATAGTAAAACTCGAGCTTTTCATGCTGGGGGATTGGCTCATTGATTTCACAGATTTTTTTTTTTACTCAGTAATTTGACCATCTGCCCTGGGAAAACGTTAATCAAAATCATCTAGCTTCGTGTTTTTCCTCTTGGTGATAAAAGTGTGGTTGTTGATTTGCTCGAAACGAGGACCAAGAGGAGAATAGGATGAAAGGTAAATGTTGCGGGCGGCACCCAGGACGGATGGGACAGTGTCAGGGTGCCACCACAGTTGGCCTTCCAGGTGACTATCTCACTTTCCATTGAAGATCCATTAAGAGGACTTTAGTCCCTGCCTGGTTGGCGGCTCTGGGAATGAAGAGCTAACAGCCATGAGAGTCACACACTCAGCAGTAGCTTGGCGTTTCCCCGTGGCCAATGCGGGTATCCTCAGTCCTTCCGTCGTCCCGGATTAGACATCCTCACTTAGAGATACCTGGCCTGGAAAGCTTTCTGACAGCTTTGATATTTTTCTCTTCTGCACCTCCAAATCAAATCTGTCCCCAGAACGGTCTTTACTAAAATCAATTGTTAACAATTCTATCCATTATTTCCAATTCTTTCCAACTCTCCTACCGCTGCTGTGGTCTTCCCTGGTGTCCCCAAGCATGGGGCTCAGAAGCAGGAGCTGAGTTGTAAAGCTGGTGCTGTTGCCCACACGCCTTGTCACCTAGAGCTAGATGCTCCCTCCCGAAGGCCGGCTTTTCTCAGGCAGAAAATGGAGTTAGCCATAGCACCTATTTTTGTAAGGTCTTGAATACTAAGCGAGATAATGCAAAGGTTACTGCACAGTGTCCAATAACCTGCTCAGTCAGCACCTGCGCTAGTCTAATGGGGTCCTAACTGCGTCTCATTTCTCCAGGCTTCCGCTCCCACAGCCATTTTCCTGTGGCTCTCATCCTGCTTTCAGAAAGCGCTGTTTGAATTCTGTTGGTTTCATGATGGAGCCCAGACAGCAGTAGCAGCCTCTGCCTCCGCTGCCCTTCCTTGGCGCCTCAGTTCCTGTAGGACAGCTTTGGTCTATTATGACCTTTTCCAGTTGGGTCCCATCAGATCTCTACTCAGAAAGAGCCCAGTTGTCAGCGCTTCCCCGCCCCCTTATCTTCCTGCACATGTCGGGAACATTGAATAGTCCACCTTTGCCCTTTATTCTCCTTCAGTCTGGAAGGAGTGCCCCACCTTCCCTCAGATACTCCCTTCTCAAGGCCCCCCAGATCGCGTCTTCTCATTTTTCCCATAATGACTCACCTTGGTTTTTCCCTGCCTTGAGCATTTACTAGTTGCTCTGATGCTTCTGCCACCATCCCGCGCTAACCTTGGGAATGTCAGGAACTTGGGTTAGGAATCTTTGTTCTCCTTGGTGCCCAACTCAGTGGGGTGCAGATTTGCAAGTGCTCAGGAAATAAACGCTGAACTGGATGAAATAATTATAGCTTCATTAGCCTTTGCCATTTAACGGCGGCCTCATTTGCTAATTCAGGGCTTGTTCCTAAATGACTTTCCATTTTAGCTTTGGGGTCACTCAGCGGGGATCAGCATGGAGCAGGTGTTGGCATTAGATGAATTCCCATGTTTTGAATTCAGTGTCTGATTGGTTAGATCCTTAGGCAGGTGGATTTTTTTTTTTTTTTTGGTTGCTGGGAGGTCACATCAGAAAGATCAGGCATTGGTCGTCTGAACGGGTGGAAAAGAGCCCGTCTCTCCTGAGATGAGGGAGGACGACTTGGAACTCCCATTCAGAGATACCTGGGAGAGTGCTCGAAGGCATTTTTAAACTGATTGACGAAGACCCGCTGTAGACTGTTGGGGGAGATGCGTGAGATCCAGGCGAAGGTCGAGGAGACAGGCACTGCCAGTTGTATACGAGCATTCTAGGCCTGCTCTAAGGGTGGGAGTCTGTATTCTGGTTCTCTCTCAAAATTGCTTTGCAATGAGACACACCTACATCTCTCCATCCAGCTATTTCTCTATGAGATGCAAGGATACCCACAGCAAACGGTTTCCGAGTGCCTCTTTATGATTATAGAGTTTCTGTACCCTTTCATATCATGCCAGATGGGAACCTCAAAAGAATCTTCTCAAGAGCTTAATTTCTAGTGGCTTCATTAGACTCCCAATTTGGCGTTCCTCGCCTGGTGTAGGCTGTTAGCTTATTGAGTAACTGATGTGAGCTCACTCCTTAACTAAATGTGTATGTTTATGGGAGCGCTAAACTTTTCATGTAGTTTCATGTCAGTCACTGACTTTCCAAAGATGATACACTCAAATCTTTGCTCATGCTCTATCTATGTCAAGTACAATAGTTTCCTCCCTTGTTTAAGCGATGACTGGAAACATAATGGTGTAAACAAGACAAGTGTATAGTCTTACTTTCGAGGAATATGGGCCAGCTCAGGGTCTTATCAAGCTTAAATTAGGGTGTGAGTTGGAGCTATGATTTCATCTGGAGTCCTCTTCTATGCTCAGTGAGGTCGTGAGCAGAGTCAACTTCCTTGCAGATCTAGAAACGAGGGTCTCATTTGCTCACTCATTGTTACCTATCCACTCTTAGGAATGCACCTTTAGATCATAGTGACATGGCTGAATAATGGTCCCCAGATATCCTGGTCCTAATTCTTAGATAGGACCTTACATGGCAAAAAGGGCGCTGTGAGATTAATTTAAGATTTTTGAGATGGGGAGATTTTCCCGGATCCACTGGGATCCAGGAAATAACAAATGTAAGAGCGAGAGAGGACTCTGACTGTGGAAGGAGGAGGGGATGAGCCAAAGAATTCAGGAACCTCCAGAAGCTGGGAAGACAAGGAAATGGTTTTCCCTGGGAGCTTCTGTAGGAACTAACTCTGATGGCCCAATGACCTCTGGCCCCCAAAACTGTAAGAGAGCAAATCTGGGGCATGTCAAAGCACTGGTATGTTATAGAAGCCCCCAAAGGGAAATGGACTTCTAGAAATAGCTATGTGCAGAGTGTACGTGTGCTGCACACAGCACTGAGACCAGTCAGCTGGGACTAATCATTCCCATATCTGTGGCTACTGTTTTTTTTTAAACAATATTCTCAAATGATTTGGGGCTAAAATGAGAAGTAGAATTAGGTTGGAGTAGAGGAGTCACAGGGGGACTTTGAACAGTAGGGAAAAAATTACAGACGCTAAGAGAGGGATTGCAATGAGGGTGACAAAGATAGAAAACTCTAGACGCAACACGAAAGAGAGGGAAGACGGGACCTGAGAAGTATGGTTCAGCTGTGGAAATGTGCTCTGTAAACAGCATGTGATGGACCAGTGGCTTTGGGCTGGGCATCTGGGAGCCAAGAAACCTGCTAGAGGTCAACATTGTGACAGAACTGCTGGTCCCCACAGCCCTGAAGGGAGGTCACGTGAGCAGCTACCCGCCAGCTTCTCTGAACTCTGTCTGCTTCGTCTTCTGGGGTTCCAGATCTGAGAGTCTCCACTCTTTCTTTAAAACCATTCTCATGGGAGAAAGATAGAATATACTTCTATTTTCTCAGTCTTAAGTACTTTCCAAAGTAGTTGGGGTACAATCCTTTCTAACATAAAACAGTAGACCCTCAAACTGAAAAATGCTAAACTTCCCAGGATGCCCTGTTTTAAAGCAACAAAACCAAACGAAGGGCAGGACTGCTGCTTGAGCCAGAGCGGGGTGTGCACTTTGTTTATGGAAGCTTGGCTATCAGGAGCATCCTATAGGGCTAATGCGTTCCTTTGGGGCTCCTTTGAGGGTACTTCAGAAGCAAAGTCAGTCTCCATTTTCGGTGACCTTGGACCCTTTTGTGAAGCTGAAACTATTACTTTGCAGAAGACAGGACATTCAGGGACAGAGCCTGTCCTGCTTTTGCTCTTTTCCGTGGCTACAAACATGACCCAGGCAACTCAAGGACTGGCCAGCTCACAGGTCACTGAAATGTTGGTTTATCTCCATATTTAATCATCACTACTAGGTTAATAGGCTAATGTTAATACTAATTAAAAATGTCTTAAAGCCATTTTCATATAAGTTTATAAAAGTCTAATTAAAACAATTAGAACAGGCCTTTTGGAGAAGTGGTTTAAAAAAAAATGCCTATACTATAAAGCATCAGGTGTCTCGAGTGGCCTGCTTGACTGCCCTAGATAGGATGCTCAGCAGTGCGCCAGTTCTGGTGATGGTGCGATGGTTGTTTTTCCTGCTTTGCATCTCTGTGTGTCTTACTGAAATCTCCTGACCACCCCATCCACACTGTTTCATCTGGAAGCTTCCCATGCCCACAGTTGGTCTCAGGAGTCTTCTTGTTTCTGAGCTGGGTTAGGGTCTTTATTTAATGAGCACCCTGCTGTGGGACAATAGTCTGTACCCTGTCACTTACATTTTGAATAAATGCTGATTGGTCACTAGACAGGCAGGAAGTATAGGCGGGGTGACCGGGCAGAAAGTAGAGGCAGGGCAACGAGAATTCTGGGAAGAGGGAAGTTTCAGTCTGCAGTCGTCATCCAGACAGAGAAGAACCTAGATGCAGAGCAAGCAAAATGTGACTGCCTCGCCAAAAAAGATACCGAGCCATGTGGCTAACACAGACAAAAATTATGGGATAATATAAGTTATAAGAATTAATTAATAATAAGCCCGAGTTACGAGGCCAATCAGTTTATGTCCCGCGCTACCGTCTCACCCGCAAGAACAATGCGGGACACTTAGGATCCTTCTGCAGAAAAGCTTTAATGCGTCTTGAGAGAGAGAGCATAAGCTTCCAAAGCGGAGACCCAGAATGAGGGAACCCATCCCTTATATAGGAAACAGTCCTCGCTTCGGACTGTCACTCTTGGATTGGTCTGCTGCCCATCAACCCAGATGACGCCTCGGGAGTAGGCAGGGACGCAGCAGTAGAAAGTTACCAAGCACACGCGCTGGGATTAAAGGCGTGTGCTACAACACCTTGAACTCACAGAGATCTGCCTGTCTCTGCCTCCCAGGCATTGGGACCAAAGGCGTGTACTACCACACCTTGAGGTCACAGAGGTCAATCTGCCTCTGCCTCCCAGGCATCGGGACTAAAGGCGTGTACCACCACACCTTGAGGTCACAGAGGTCGATCTCTACCTCTGTCCCTTGAAGCAATGGAGAATGTGGTTGCGGCCCTCCACAAGTTTATAATTAATGTAGACCTCTGTGTGATTTCTTTGGGACTGAACGACTGCAGGAACTGGGCAGAACAGGAACCTCTGTCAACAGCACCCCCCTTTTTCTTTCTCTCTCTCTCTGTCTCATACACACACACACACACACACACACACAGTGACAGAGACTTGGAGACTAGGAAAAACCAGTTAGTGGTTGAGTGTTTATGATCCAAGACTTTACGTTCTGGTTTTCTCTCATCTTGCCTTCTTGAGCCGGTGTAAACTCCGTGTGTTAGTTTCCAGCGTCCTCCTCACGCATGCTATGACATCAATGGAGGTTCTCATACCGTAGCTCATTTCTCTAGGGAGGTGTCCTTTCTCAACGGAGAGGGTGGCCTCACAACCTACATTTTGGTTAAGTAATAGGGTACAGTTAATAATGAAGCTGGAGAAAATTGTGAAGCTACACACCATCTTCCCCCGCCCTCTGTAACGTAGACTGCCTCCTATTCCAGAGATACTCCAGCAAAGACACCATAGCTCACGGCAGGTGGTCCTCTGGGTGAAGCCTAGGTGGTGGTGGAGGCACTGCAGGCTCCCCCTCTGCTCCAGACTGGCTTTCAGTCCTCTCACGACTCTTCCCTCCTCAGTTCAGCCCAATGCAGCACGGCTAGGATTTTTCTCTCTCCACTCCTTATTCTTGCCTCATGGAGCGATGCTAATGAGGTTTCTGTCTCTCTAGTTTCTTTCCCTGCAGTCACATGGAAAATCTATAGCTATGATTTCACATAGCTCCTTAAAATCCCCCCAGTGGGGCTAGAGAAATGGTAGAGTGGTTAAGAACACTTGCTGCTCTTCTAGAGGATCTGGGTTCGGTTTCCAGCACCCACATGGTGGCTCACAACTGCCTGTAATTCCAGTTCCAGGGGATCTAATGCCCTCTTCTGACCTCAGTGAGTTCCTGCATGCATGTGATGGACATACATGCACATATCTACACATTAAGTAAGTAGATAAATGGACTACAGAAATGTCTCCAGCGGCCTTGAGTAGCCTCCATGGTCAAGTTCAGACACGTGGCCTGTGAGATTTCTCATAGCTGGCCCTATGCTTGCCTCCCCTCTGACCAACCATGACGCTGGGCAGTTTTCTGAGCAGCCATGCATATCTGTGCATGTGTTATGGAGCTTGCAATCTGATCCTTCTCTGTATAATTCACTCTCAAATTTGGAACCTGAACCCAGTGAGTCCAGTCGCCCTTGGCTGCAACTCCAGTGTGCCCGATTTTTAGCAGAGCCCTTACGCCACACACAGCATGCTGGTGGGGCTTTGGCCTCCTACTGGATGTCTAACATGTGCTGTGGGACTGATTGGGGTCAGCTGGCATTACACATGCAAATCAGATCTGGGCTTTGTATCGTCACCTCACTGAAATGTCTCTTATCGATTTTCGTGGTCTATGGATCTATTGCTGGACAGTTTGTTCTTCGGGTCCCCTCTTGGTGTGCATTCACTTTGAAATCTTTTGTATGTCACGCTGCTGTGGGCAACTTCCTTGCATGGTTTCCTGTTTGTGGAAGGGGTGAAAGGTTGCTTCCTGGATGGACTCACAGAAGCAGGAATCCTAGGTCAAGGGACGGATGCATGTGCAACTTTGGTCAATGCTGCCTGGTCTGTTTGTGAATCCCTTAGAGAAGCGGTTCTCACCCTTCCCAATGCTGTGCTGACCTCCAGCCATAACATTATTTATAATGCTGCTTCATAACTGTAATGTTGTTACTGCTATTAATTGAAATACTAATATCTGATATGCAGGATATCTGATATGTGACCCCTGTGAAAGGGTCATTCGACCCCCCCCTCCCCTGAAAGGGGTCGTGACCCACAGGTTGAGAAACACTGCCTTCCAGGGGTGTAAAGAAAGCACTTTGGTTCCCACCAGCAATGTACAGAGATGTTGCCTCTCCATAGGCTCGCCAGTGTGACAAGTGTGTCACACTGATAGACACACACACAGTGTGTCAATATGATAGATGAAAACTCACATCTGACTGCAGTTTGAATTTCCTATTCTGAAATCTGACATTTCTTCTCATCTTTTTAAAAGGGTTTACCTTTTCCTTTGAACTACCTCCCTGCTATTTTTGGATGCATTTTTTGTTATTGAGTGGCTTTTTCTTTCCCAGTTTTTAAGAGCTTTTTATATATTAGGAAGATTAGTCATCTGTGAATAAATTGCAGGTATTTGCCTCTTGATATGTGATTTGAGTTTTGACTTTCCTGATAGCTCTTCTTTTTACCTTAGAGATATTTAATACTCCCTCCCTTACCTTCCCATCCCCCGACCACCACCTCCTTCTCTCCCATTCCTGACCAAATCTAGGCCCTCGTGAGTTTTGAGCTTGCATTCCACTACCAAGTTACATCCTAGCCCCAGAGTTTTCAATACTTCTCTTTAATTCCTTCGAGACATTTAGCCACAATTAGGAAAGTATTTCCCACTCTTGATTCTAAAGAACCCACCACCTTTTCTTTTTAATACCTGCCTCCCCCGACCCCAACCCTGAACTCTCTGGTCTGTTTAGAATTGACGTGGTTTCTTTGTGTGCACTGGAGGCTTTCTCAGCCTTTGATGAGCTTACCTCAGGGACCTAGAGTGCCAGAAAACCGTGGTCCGGTAAACCTTTGCGTGCTTCCTTTGCACAGTCGCAGAGGAGATCATGTGTTACTCCTCCGGAAAGGGAAGTGACCGCACACTGTGGTCGTCTTTGTCCACTCCTTCTCCCAACTGGTTTTGTAGCTGTTGTTCCCCGTTACTCCACTTTCCTGGTCTCAGGCAGTGTGACTGTTTACAGTCTGTTGGGGTTGGGCTTGTCCTTACTGCCTGTAGAGAGCTAACTCCTGTCTCAGAACTATGTGTGAACCAGGGAACCGAGATAATCTTTTCTGGATGTTATCTAATGTTATTAAGAGTTTCTAGACCAGGCCTGATGGCCCAGTGGTTAGAAGCGCTTGCTGCGCTAATCTGCTAGCAGGAATTCAGTCCTTAGACCTTGTGTCGATAGGAGAGAACTGACCGACAGTTGTCCTCTGACCTCTGCGTGCTTCTTATGACTGTGCGGCACCCCCTCATCCCCCCCCCCATCACACAATAGCATACATAAAAGAATTTCAACAACAACAAAATCTTATTCTGGGGGGCCACCAGAGAGGGAGGAAAGGGTTTGTTTGTTGAGGCAGGTTTCACTATGTAACTCAGGCTGGCCTCAAACTTAGATGTTTGCTTGCCTCTGCCTCCCATGTGCTGGGACTAAAGGTGCATGCTACCACAGAGGGCATCTTAAGAAAGGGAGCTGAGGTCGCACTGGAAGAGATGGTAATGGAATACAGGTGGCGTGAAAACGGGAGAAGGAGGCCACTGTTTGGGAGGAGAAAGGGACCAGCAAGCAGGGCCAGGGCAGTGGGGGAGGGGTGTGAATTAGAGCAAAGCATACTGACACACATGTTCGAGAATGCCATAATGAAACCCATTACTTTGTATGCTAAATTTAAAAATTAATTTTAGGAAGCCTCCTTTTTCTGCATAGTTAGTCGAGGTGATGTTTTCAGTCCATTCTCACTACTCAGTTGTGCTTGGCCTACTTTTTGGCTTTCCATTCTGCTTCATTGTTTTGTTCATACATTATGTTCAGAACCACTGCTTTGGTAAAGAAAATTTATGGGGTACTGAATCTCCCTCTTAGCCCCATCTCCCATGATGCTCTGCTTTTTCAAGATTTTTCCTTGTTATCCTCAGTGGTTCACATTTTCATATGAAATTTAAAATTGGGGAGTAAAATAACTTGTTGGCTTTGTTATCAGATTCAGTATATGTATATGCATAATGTATGATGTTTCACTGCGCAACCTCAAACTTAGCATGTAGTCCGGTCTGGCTCCAGTTTGCAGTGATCCCTCAGCCTCTGTCTCCGTTGCCATGCAACAGTGGGCTATAACTAGACCAAGGGTAGTGAATTCCATCTTATTCCTAGTTTTCTCTGTTGCCTTCCCTCTGTTGAGCACAGGGCCTCGTGAATTCCAGGCGAGCACTCTACCTCTGAACTATATTCCCAGCAACTGAAATCTTGCATTAATTTGGGCACTGTGCTATCTGTATGATGTTGAATAGTCTTTGTTAAGAGTGATCAGTGACTCTTCCTTTGCTCGCATTTTCCTCCTCCTTTAAAAATTCAAAGAAATAATTGTAACATTTTTCAACTTGTTTAAAAATAAATTTTGGTAGTTGAGATTGTTGGTATGTATGACAATTGAGGAGCAGATGTAAACGGCAGAAGTCCAGGCTGGAAAGATGGCTCACCGGGTAGGAACAGTATTGCTCATGTGGAAGACCAGAACTTGATTCCCAGCACCCACAGCAGGCCACTCACGATCGCTTATAATTCCAGCTTCAGAGGCATCTGTACTCACCTGTACATAGCCCTATGTAGGCACACACAGAGATAAACACACACACACACACACACACACACAATAAAAATAATAAATCTTAAAAAGTGAATACCATAAATCTTATAAAAATATGGGAAAATTGACAATTCTTTGGTTTATGTTTACAAAATGATACCAGTGCTTCAATTTGTAGTAGATAAATATGACCAGATACTCTTTTTACTTCACAGTGCCTACCTCTACTGTGGGAGCAGCTGGGGTATTTATAGAATTGCTCTGAACTGGGACTGTGGTCACTGTGGTGGCCCACTGGCTGCTGGGAAGGATTCTTGGGATCCGTGTGATTTCCACCGTGGGATTTTGTTTTTCTGTCGCAGCTCATATGCAGTCAGGTCCTCCCCAGTGCTCCTGCTTTTCCTCACAGGGAGAATTTGCTACACACTTCCTAGTAAAGGTGCTGTGTTTCAGAGTCCTTACCTCGTGTGCACACAGGAAAAGCTTTTCATGTGGTCTACAAAATAATTGCCAACACATGACAGTTGACCGATTTCTGCCATTTTTAGGTGTGTTTTTAGATGGTGCCAGTAAAAATGTAAGTTTAGTTTAAGGTCTTGCTCTCCCCCATCTCTGCCCTCCTACCTCTCCATGCCCCCTTTCTTGTGTGTTTAGATGGGAAACCAGCTGCTCTGTTTCTGAGGTCCAGGTGGGGTTACCCAATGAGCTGGGAGCAGGACAAGTCTCACAAAAAGACAAGGACAATCCAACTCCATGAATAGAACAAGAGAATAAATTAGCACTCCAGTTCAGAGAACAGTTTATGAACAGTAACCTAGACTAGAAGAAGGAAAAGTCTGACAAATATTTAAGTATGTTTGTTAAAGGAGCAGGGTTATTTTGTTTTTGTTTTTTGTTTTCCCCAGAGAAAGTGAATATTTATTTAGTGGGTTTTGGAGGGGAAAGGGAAGAGGGGAAAGGAGAGTAGGGGGAAGAGGGGAGAGAGAGAGAGAGAGAGAGAGAGAGAGAGAGAGAGAGAGAGAGAGAAAGAGAGAGAGAAAGAGAAACAGTGATGGGGAGAGAGGAGAGGAGAAGCTGCCTCTTCGGGAGAGAGATGGGAAAGCAAGGAGCAGGGTTTGTACTGGCGGTTCCAGCCTTAGTTCTCCTGTTCCTGTGTCGTCTTGTTAAGGCCAGATATGCAAATTCGGCTTCTTTCATAAAATGCATCTTTAACATGTTTTAAGTGAGATATTTTCTGAATTGAAATGCTGGCAATGCTGGCCCAGAGCCTACTGAAAATCACTGGTGCTAGATTTCTGTCTAGTTCATTCATAAAGGGTGCAGAATATTAAATAATTTCTTTCCAAAGCTTTGGTTTTTGGCCATACTAGAACAGAGTTTCAAGCTAAATGATTTCAGCCGTTCTCCACATGCTAGCTCCTGATAGTTCAACCTGTGTTCCTTCATAGTTGACAAACTGTTTACGGGGACATTGGACGTCTTAGGACATTTCAGTTAGTGGGGCCACGGTGAACAGACTGGTCACAGTCAGACCTGTCTCAACACCCCCATAAAGAGTCTGTCCCCATCAGGGTTATAGGAGTGCCATGTACCCCACACTTATTTTCCAAATGGTGCTGGGGACTCCAAGGCGTCCAGCCCCGGCACAGTTATCTGGAACATTTGTTTCTCAGGCCTGGCATCAGCACTGGGAAAGTCGTAAAACAGTAGAACCGAGAACAATGCAGTCATCCAAAGGCTTCATCCCTTCTCTATCCGCAAGCTAAGCCAGCTTCCAAGGCTGATAGAGGGTGTAGGATCTGGAAGACAAAGCACAAAACTGGGAGCATTTTCCTTCACCTGGAGTTTGACCCAGCGGGAGGCTTCCCGCCCGGTGTTTTCATTTCCTCCCCAGGACCTGGAATCAGCCTCTTGTTTTTGCCTTCTTTTTCTGCCTTGTGGAGAGTGCAGAGAGGAAAAGGCTCTTTAAGTAACAGATTGTAATGTTCTTACTACAAGGTCAACTAAAGGCTCCCAGCCAGCAGGCCAGCAGGCACCGGCTGCTAGGCAGGGTCGGCAGGGGCTTTGTGCCTCCTGCATCATATCCGCCATCCTTTGATGAGCTTTAAGCACATCTTACACTGCACCATAGTGACCAAGGTCTTACACTGGCAGTTGTAGCACAATCAATAAAAACCCGAAGACAGAAATTGGGGTTCAATCTGAAGGTAGGAAAAGCAAAACAGCCAACCACTGGCTCTTAACCTTGCCCTACTCCAAAATGGCGATCCTGCCTTCAGGAATCTCAGAATGAGACAGTCTGAGAGCTGTCTCCTCCCGTTTTATAGTCCTCCTGTAGGGCTGGGATTAAAGGCCTGCACCGCTACCCCGCCTGGTTTCTAGGGCAAACTAGTGTGGTGACAGGAATTAAAGGTGTGTGTCACCACTGCCTGGTCTGTAAGGCTGACCAGGGCAGCTGTTTTACTCTCTGATCTTCAGGGAAACTTTACTGATTAAAATACAAATGAAATATCACTACAGGCAGTTGTGAGCAACACTGCAGTAAACACAGGCATGGTGGCTTCCTCAGTTCTTTTGGATACGTCCTCAGAAGTGGGGTTGCTATATCACATATGAACTCTGTTTTTAGTTGTTCTAGAAACTTCCACACTGTTTCCTATAGCAGCCTGTTTCATCTTACATTCTTGTCCATACTGAACAGGAGGCCCAACTTCTCTGTGTCTTCTTGAAATGTAAAAATTTTCCAGTTTTTAATTGGCATATAGTATATATGTTTGTGTATGGAGCATAGTATACAGCTTGATGCTATATAATATGTAGTAATTAAGCAGGATGATTAACATTCAGTTTCTTCAAAAACCTGTCATTTCTGTGTTTTGGGAACCCATGATCTACTTTTTTTTTTTTTTAAATCATGCTATGTTAATGGATTCAGAAGAACAGGTACTTTTGAAAGCCTGCTCTCTAGTGGTTATTGACAGAAACACTGTCGATATAGTGGTAAAGGAAGGCCCTTATTCCAATACGTGTTGCCTGTTGCTGTTCAAGTGTTCATGATCGTTTTGAGTTGACACTTATCTACATTTTTAAAAACATATGCATTTTTAAAAATTGATCATTAAAGGACGCTGACATAATATATAATGAGCTTACCCCCAAACTGGAGAAATAACTTGATCCTTGAGAGATGTCGCCTAGGGTTAGGGAAGTTCTTCCTAGCCCTAGATGCAATCCAGACTGATGGAGAGGTTAAGGGAGCTCTACCTGGGGTGAAAGAGAATAAAGTACGCCATGGGGAGTGGTGTGGCATGCAGCTGGGAGAGCATCTGAATCTTTGTGTCTGGCATCTTCCACCGAGGGTGAAAGCTGTATTCTGTCCAGAGTGAACTGAGCCTCAGGTACAACACAACACTTGGCTTTGTTTTGGGGCCACCAGCTCATATACAAGTGTACTGGCGGGAACTGCTGCAGGAAAGGAAGTTGCATGCCAGAGACGTGTGCTCTTGGATGCAGGGTCCATGTGCAACATCACTTGTGGGAACTTGGCCATCTTTTCAGTCCTGTCAGCTCATGGAGTCTTGTAGCCTTGTGTGACCCGAATCAGGCTGTGTTCTGTAGACACAGATAATGACTAATCTGATTTTACGGTTGTGGGTTTACCTGCCCTGCCATTTGGGGCCATGAAGAAACAATTTGACCATATTTTATTGATGTTGGTTTCATCCTTTGGTTTTGTGGTCTAGCTGTTGGGGATTGGTTGTTATTTAATAAAGGATCAACAAGTCCTGAGCTGCTTTGCTTTAAGCCAGGCAGTGGAGCAGTGACAGGCAGAGGGGGCAGTGACAGGCAGTGGGGCAGTGACAGGCAGAGGGGGCAGTGACAGGCAGAGGGGGCAGTGGCAGGCAGTGATGGTCAGTAGGAGCAGTGGCAGACACTTTGAGGATTGCTTGCTAAAGGGTGAACATTTGAAGTTTCAGGTCTCTCAGTTGGAAATCTGCCTCCTCTCCTGACTCCCTGACTCCTTGCCTACCCCAACAGTAGCTGTACTGTGGCTGTTGGAGTGGGTGGCAGGGAAGAAGCTAACGGCTGTCTGACACCCTCATGATTTTGAGGGTATAAGCATTGTGGTTTTGTTTTGTTTTGTTTTGTTTTGTTTTGTTTTGAGACAGGGTTTCTCAGTAGCTTCGAGCCTGTTCTGACTCACTCTGTAGACCAGACTGGCCTTGAACTCACAGAGATCCACCTGTCTCTGCCTTGTGAGTGCTGGGATTAAAGGCATGTACCACCATTGCCTGACAAGCTCGTGTTTTAACTGCCCGAGTTGATAGATGTGGACCCACCCACTCTGTAATCTTGCTTTCATAAGTTACTTCTGATAAAGGCATTTTATCATAATGACAGAAAGATGACACAGGAGTGACAGTAGATATGTTTACATGCTCTCTCAGTCACTGCACAGATGACATATGTTTACATGCTCTCTCAGTCACTGCACAGGTGACATATGTTTACATGCTCTCTCAGTCACTGCACAGGTGACAGTAGGTATGTTTTGCTTTATAAACTCTCTCAGGCCATTTGGAAATCTTTTGTACAAGAGTCAATTCTGACTTCTCATTCTACAGTTGTTGGGTAACCATGTTCAGAATACAGCTTTCACCTTAATGGGATGCAAAATAATTTATTCTGGAGTCAAATATGAATGACTTATTTCGTATTTAGGTTTAGGTTACTTTGAATTCAATGCTCCAATGTGGTAACACTTTCGTGGATATTTTTTTATGGTAACAGGGCAAAGAAAGCCTTAAATGAAGATACATTTCATATATATTGATGGGTGTATCTGGTGGCTTAAAGCGTAGCGATGACATCTCTACAGGAGCCTCAGATGCTGTGTGACAACATTTTTAGTTTCTGGGTTTATAGGAGCTAGAGTTCTGTTCTTACCTTTCACAGAGGTTTACCTAATAGTCACAAGAGCGTTAGGCCATACACAGAGAGCCTCTTTTTGCCCCAGCCTTCAGTTACCTGAAACCGAACCTATCTGAGACAAAGGAGGTGACGAGAAATGACACCAGGTCCATCGTGTGCTAAAATACACACTTCAGAAAAGTGCCAGTCCAAGTCTGTGTTCTGAGGAAAAGCATGTTGGTGTGTGAACTAGCAGTTACTATGACAACCAGAGGCTGTGGCCTATTGACTCGACATTCATAAGGAAAACAAGAACTGATGTTAGCAGGTAAAAAGCCACCGTTGGCTTTAGAATGAGCCTGTGCCGGGGATGTATTCATCTGAGTTCCAGGCCGTGTCTTAGAAGAAATAATTCCCTTCCTATTGCCCCCACTTCACCTGCCTTTTGGTGGACAGCATTCAGTTATCATGAAATGGACAAGGCATTCTTGTTGTTACCTGAAAGAAAACGTAAGCATGGCAGATTGAGTGGGAAATACTTTTTAAATGGAGTATTTCTTTACCAACTCAGAATGGGAACCTTGATGGAGGAGGGTTATCTGTCTATTGTGTTATTTTCATTGGTCAATAAAGAGACTGCCTTGGCCCCTTGATAGGACAGAAAATTAGGTAGGCGGAGAAAACAGAACAAAATGCTGGGAAGAGGGCTGTGAGGCAGACGCCATGGAGCCAGCCACCAGGTCAGACATGCTGAATCTTTCCCGGTAAGCCACACCTCGTGGTGCTATACAGATTATTAGAAATGGGTTAATATCAAGATATGAGAGTTAGTCAGTAACTAACTCTCTAGAGATAATGGGCCAGGCAGTGCTTAAATGAATACAATTTATGTGTTGTTATTTCCGGGGCTAAGCTAGCCATGCGGGAGCCGGGCAGGATGAAAAGCAGGTCTGCCTGCAGCCCCTCACTACAGATGGCGCCCACGTGGATAACTGAATCCACAGAAAGCCTGAGAAAGCATGGGAAAGAATAGAGTAAAGCATGTTTTCTTGGCAGCAGCAATTTCTCGGGTCTGCTCTGCTTGCTAGAGACAAGCAAATGCTCTCATCTAAGAGAGGCTTCCTGACTCAGCTTTAGTTGCAAAAACTTGCAGCTCTTTTAAGAGGTCCTGCCACGAAGCACTTAAACAGTGTTGATGAAAAGCTGAATGCATGCTTTTCGGGTTTTCAGCAGTAGCAGGAAAAAAGCTGCGCTGTTTTAAAATGCCGGCCGTCCTGCCAGGGCAAATTCTGACTCTTTCAGGCAGGCGGTCCAACTGAGTGTGGTCCCAGTTTGCTTGCTGCCAAGGACCTTGAAAAGCCATAGAGTTGTGGCGGCAGTGAACACAGCTCTGGCTGGTACCTCAGCCACAAGGCTGGAAAGCTAAAGAATGAGCTGGATCTAGCCGTCAAAGCCACGGCTTTAAAGGAGAGGATTAATCTTCTCCTTAAAGACTCATGTAGTCAAAAAAGAGATAGAGATACAGTAAAGAGAGGTTCAAAGATGAACAAAACCTCTAAAGAGTTTACAGTGTGTTAAAAATATATACAGGATAAAAGTTAAAGTTCTTAAAGTAAAAAGAGAGTAGTTGGGTGTGGTAAAACACACCTTTAATCCCAATGCCTGGGAGGCAGAGGTACGTTGACCTCTGAGACTTTAAGGGGCAGAGGTAGTTGACCTCTGTGACTTCAAGGTGTGGTAGCACACACCTTTAATCCCAGCACTGGGGAGAAGAGACAGACAGATCTCTGTGAGTTCAAGGACAGCCTGGTCTACAGAGTTATTCCAGGACAAAGATATACAGAGAACCTGTGTCAAAAAGTAAAAGTAAAAATAAAAGAAATAGAGGTTAAAAATAAAGCTGCATAAAGATGGAAAATACACAGAGAATCTTGATACTGTATGCTATTATGCTCTCTTTGAATTGTTTGAATGCTGAGGAAGGAGCAACAGCTGCTAAAAGATATTTGTTTATAAATGCTGCTAAACTAATCCAAGATAGATATGTTGAAAATACCTTGACTTCTGAATTTGGATCTAAGGATATGATACTTTGGAAAGGAGGTTCTTCTTTTGTTTTCACAGAGGATGAGACCCTGTGGATTGCTTCTATCCCAATGTGGTATGATAGACCACGTCCTCCTGAAAGGTTGCTATGAACACCCTAAAGAAATTACTTTACTCAACTGCCAACTGAGATGAATCTAACACAGTTTATACCATGAAAGACCTGATTAACTGCGCCCCTATACAGCAGGAAGAAGTTTGGAGAGAAATAACTACGTCCATATTCCCAAATATTGTTTATAAATGTTCTTTTACATTTAAAGGGGGATATGATATAGATATGAATAATTTGCTTTGTTATGGATTTTAAGGTCAATTTTGTTATATGTATATATGTTTCTGATCTTGATTGAGGTATTGTGATTGTGTAGTTTATTTAAAAATGCAATGTATAATTAAAAATATAGGTTGTTAATGGATAATATTAGCTTGTAGTAATGTTAGTCTGATTTTCTAGAAGTGCATAGATATATTTCAGATAGACATTCATATCTTTCAAAGACTACAGAACATGGCATTTAATGTTTTAATAACTTAGGACCTTTCATGACAATGAGACACGTCTGCTCCTGGCAGCACCAATCTACTTCAAGAGGAAGATGGGCATCGAAGAGGCTCCTTATGGAGTTGGTTAGCCATTTGGGCAAGAAACTGCTCTTGCCTGGACTGTTATATAAACTGGACACAGAGAACCTGCAGAGAGAGGACTGCTGAACTTGCCTAAAGGTGAGATGATCTTTCGGGGTTCCTGATTCATGAAAGAGTCTGCGAGACATTCTGCAGGACACAGCAGATAGTGACTGAATTGCCTTTGAAATTTCCTGCTTCATGGAAATGTCTCTGGATATTATGGGCCTGAAGGCTGAAGATGGGTGCCCCAACGATACAGAGGAACTTTGGGTGACTGTCCAGGCAGCGAGATGTCTCTGTCATTTCTAGAGTTTTGGAAGTTGCTTACTTCTTGTTTACTTAGGTAATATATCCTTCTGGAGTCTTTGATGGAGTTAAAGAATGGATAGTCGTAGTTATAGTTTTCCATTATTATGATAAAGATATAGTTATAAATATTGTGACTGTAATTCTTGCTTGATAACTGTTTTGTTATGTGTAATTTTACTATGTTAAAATGAAAGCCTTTCTTTTTTGTTTATACAGAAAAAGGGGAAATGATGGAGGAGGGTTATCTGTCTATTGTGTTATTTTCATTGGTCAATAAAGAGACTGCCTTGGCCCCTTGATAGGACAGAAAATTAGGTAGGCGGAGAAAACAGAACAAAATGCTGGGAAGAGGGCTGTGAGGCAGACGCCATGGAGCCAGCCACCAGGTCAGACATGCTGAATCTTTCCCGGTAAGCCACACCTCGTGGTGCTATACAGATTATTAGAAATGGGTTAATATCAAGATATGAGAGTTAGTCAGTAACTAACTCTCTAGAGATAATGGGCCAGGCAGTGCTTAAATGAATACAATTTATGTGTTGTTATTTCCGGGGCTAAGCTAGCCATGCGGGAGCCGGGCAGGATGAAAAGCAGGTCTGCCTGCAGCCCCTCACTACAGAACCTGTTTTTTATACACGAGAAAAATGATGGAATAAAGGTTACTGATTCAGCAGTTTGGGTTTTTTAAAACCTGTTTTCTTCACTGATTTGTCTCAAAACTCCATGGCCGGGGTCGAGCCTTGGAAGTTCTTCCTGTGCAGGGGCAGTTTCCGGTGCTTCAGAAGAGGATAGGCTAGTCCAACAGCGGTCCCCCGTCTCAAGTTTCTCCGGAACAGAATTGTTGCTTGATTGACTGACTCCATTGTCTAGTTGTTTAAATGAGGCCCCAAGCCACAGTTATAGACACTCTTGGTTCTGCCTCGACGGTGTGTACCCACTTCTCTCTGTTTCTGTTTCCTAAACGTCAGCGCGAACAGCCTTCTCTTCCCTGAATGATTTCACATTCTACTAACTTCTCTTTTCTTCATCATTGTTTTCCATTCGTTTTCCTGCACCATTGATGTCTTGTCATTCTTCTTCAGTGAGATAAGTGCATATTAAAATACAGTTCATAAGAATACATTCCATGTACTTCTGCTTTCTCGGATGATGGTATCTTGCATGACTATAGCGCAGAGCTACAAATAGGAGATGAATCCGGATCCATCCAGATGTGGAGTATTGTCATGGCCTCAGGAATCCCTCGGGTGCTCTCTCATTACATCTTCCCTCCCACGTGAGTCTCTGGCAGCTATGTTCTGTTCTCTAGCGCTGTGGTTCTTTTCCAGGATGTTGTGTGGATGGCACCATGCCACACGTCTGTCGAGGATTCTAACACCAATTTGAAAGGCAGTGACAATGATGGCTGCATTAGTGGGCTCCTCAGGGAAACAGAGATTCAGCGAAATTTACAGTAACAGTAACAATCCTTCCGGTGCTTTCTTCTGCTATTTCTTTCTATAGACAGTGGTGGACAGGGAGCGGACTTCAGCGATAAGTGACAGACTAGCGGCTTCATAGGAATTTCACCCCACCTTCGTAGCCTCCACTGTGAAAGGAGGGAAAATTTAATGAAGAAAGCCGAAGTCACACAGACAGAGGCTGCACTTGCTGCCCTGTGTTCTGAAGCTGGACTGAATTTCCAGGAGATTTCAAAGACATTTTTGTTGAGATCAGCTTCCACCCCACTTTGGCTGTGCCAGCTGCAATCAACCCAGCAATTCAAAAATCAGATTTATTCTTGAGCAATATTTTTGCTTTATAAATCCCAATGGCACTTTAGCTGGGAGTTTGACTTTCCGCTTTAGGAACTGTGCTTATGTAAGAATCTTTTACATTAGCAGACAGTGTTATTGATCTGTCAATCAACGGGTATGTTCAAACTCCAGGTGTGAGAATAACTTGCGAAATGTGAATCTGGGAGTGGCTCATGGGGTCACTGTAACTGGGGCAGTGGGGTCAGTTTCCTGCTGCTATAATGAACTACCCAAGGAATGATCAGTTTATAAACAGAAAGGGTTATTTTGGCTCACAGTTTTGAGGGTTCCAGTTCATGTTTGGCAAGTCCCATTGCTTTGGGCCTGTGTGGAGTGTATGGGAAAGCAAAACTCCTCCCCTTAGCATGAGCCAGGGCTGAAAGAGAAGAAAAAAGGGACAAGAGCCCACAGTCTACTCTAGTGACATACCCTCCAGTGTCTCAAGACCCTCTCATGAGTCTGGATGCTGTAAAGGCTCCATTACTGCTTTTTTAATTGGAGAGCATGAACACAGTCTCCTACTGCCAAAAATTATACAGTCAAGTTCCCTGCATTTGGGGAAATTACAAGGGGGTTCCACTAATTCTCACTGCCACCCTAGGGACCACGCCTTTTACACACAACCCTTTGGAGAACACTAAAAGTCTAAGCTATATCAGGGACTGATCTGGGCTCTTATGAAGACCCTGTTTCATTTGGCAGTGACTTTCCCAGGTGGAGTACTAACAGGCTTGAAGGTAGGTTTGTTTATTAATAGTTGACATTATATAGTATCCTTAGATTAGTCTGACAAGAGCCCAAACTGTGGGCAGTAAAAAATATCTAGGGTTGGGCTGTAGCTCAGTGGGGGAGCTGTTGTCTAGAGTGCATAAGGCTCTGAGATTGGTCCACAGCACAGGGGAAGAGAAAGCTCAGAAGTTCACTCCTTTTTTTTTTTAAAGTCTTTTTTTTTAAAAAAAATTTCATACTAACCCCAGTTCCTGCTCCCTCCCCTCCTCCTGCAGAAGTTCACTTCTTAATTATAAATTATTTTTGAAGTACATCTCATTGAACCCATTTTTTTAATGTTGACTTTTGTGAAGTACTTGTAGGACACCTGATATCTCTCCCTCTCTGTCTCTGTGCCTCTCTCTCTCTCTCTGTGTGTGTTTCTTAGGATTTTTTTTTATTGCTGTGAAGAGTCACCATAACCATGGCAACTCTTATAAATAAAAACATTTAATTGAGGTGACTTCAGAGGTTCAATCCATTATCACCACGATGGGGAGCATGGAGGTATGTAGGCAGATGTGGTACAGAAGCTAAGAGTCCTATATTTTGACTCAGAGGCAACAAGAAGTTGACTGCCTGCCACACTGAGTGGAGCTTGAGAAAAGAGAGCTCAAAGCCCCACCCCAACAGTGGCACACTTCCTCCAACAAGGCCACACCTCCTAATAGTGCCACTCCCTTTGGGGGCCATTTTCTTTCAAACCACCACAGTATGTGTGTGTGTGTGTGTGTGTGTGTGTGTGTGTGTGTGTTGGTATATTGTTGATATGTGTGCTGGTGTGTATGTATGTCAATATGCATATGTAGTGTGCTGGTATGTGTGTATGTGTGCTTGCATGTAGGTATGTGTTTACTCTGTGTGTGTGCGGTAATGTGCATTGCCATGTGTGCAGGTCAGAGGACAACCTTGGTCTTCAGTCCTTGTATTTCTTCTTATTTGGAATAGGATTTCTCTGTTGTTTACCACCAGATACACCAGGATGGCTGCTGGGAGCTTCTGGGGAGTCTGTCTGCTTCTTCTTTCATCTCTCCATAGGAACACAGCCATAACAGATGTACATGACTACACTAGGCTTTGTGTGGGTACTGGGGATTCAAATTCAGGTCCTCATGCATGTGTGGTGAGCATATTGCCCACTGAGCCATCTCCCCAGTTATACATATGAGGTTTTGTTTTGAGGAAGCATGAAAAGCAGATTTCTTACATATTTTTTCCCTGTGTGGATTGAATTCTTTGCAGTATTTAAGCATATCTAAACTTAAAAGTCCGGTCTATTGAAAAACCTCTCAATTATACATGAATCATTCGGAAAGAATGATTTCATCTTTTATCCCTGGAGATTGCCTGATAGTCTGGTCCTCTAGGATAGCTGGGCCTGCCCATATCAGCTGGGATTCATTGGGGCAGCAGGAGCTCACGGGATGGGACTTCCAGTCACGTGTGGACAGTCTCAGGTGTGTAGTAGGCTGAGGCACTTATGGGAAGGAAGGGATTTTTAATTTTTACTCATTTTCTTGTTGACTTGTTTCTGCGGTTTTACTTGTGAGCCACTGGTCCCGCACTTACCTGTAGAGACTCGGAATAATCTCGAGTATGAGACCGCACACGAAAGCTTACTGGAAGTGCAGAGAATGAGGAGGTATTTAGTGTCTGTGGGTATATGAAGTTTGAGAAAGCTATTTTCCTGCAAACTTTTAAAGCTGTTGTAAAAGGAAGGGCGCTCCCGAAGAGTCTGCCCCGAACAGAGCAGAAGACCGCAGAAATAAGGGTGTTCCTCAGTACCCTTTCCACCTCTGTCCAGACAATGGAAACCCTGAGTTTTCAAGGGGCACCTTACTACCAAAAATAATAAAGACAGGTCCCTTATCAACGAGTGTAGTCATGTGACTGATCCATGTGACTATTACATGGTAATTCCTGGACTTTTCTTTAAGGGCAGTTAGTGCAAGCTGTGCCCTTTCCAGCTTCTTCACCCTTTCTTCCACCTGTGCCTGCCCTACCGATTGTTTATAGGAGCTCAGTTTCTGCCTTGGGCTACAGGGTGGGTCAGGTATCCAAGGGTAATGTGGAGCTGTGGGTTTACAGTGTAGGTCATATGTACACAGATAACAGTGAGATGTGGCTTACAGAGTAGGTCATATGGACATAGTTATCAGTGAGCTGTGGGCTTCCAGGGTAGGTCATATGTACACAGATAACAGCTGTGACTTACAGTGTAGGTCATATGTACACAGATAACAGTGAGCCGTGGGCTTACAGTGTAGGTCATATGTACACGGATAATGGAGTTGTGGGCTTCCAGGGTAGGTCAGGTGTGCATAGATAACAGTGATCTAGAAAGGTGCTACATATTTTCTTAGGAACAAAGCCTCTTTTATGGTGGTTTGAATGACAATGGCCCCCATAGGCTCATGTTTTTAAATGCTTGGTGCCCAGTTGGTGAACTGCTTGGTAAGGATTTGGAGATGTGGCGTTGTTGGAGGAAGTGTGTCACTGGGAGTGGGCTTTGAGGTTTCAAATCGTAGTTAGTTCTCCCTCTGCCTCATGCTTATGGACCACATGTAAGATCTCAGCTACTGCCCTAGTGCCATGCCTGCCTGTTTGCTACCATGTTCCCTGCCATGATGGTCATGGATTTATGCTCTGAAACTGTAAGCCTCCAATAAACTTGCTTCTATAAGGTGCCTTGCTTATGGTGTTTCTTCACAGCAATAGAAAAGCAATTAAGACACCCTGTTGCCAACTCTGGTTTGTCTGTGTCCTGCATTTTGATATAAGATCAAAAGCACAAGTCTGTTTTACATAAGATAGTATCTTGTGGGCTGGAGAGATGGCCCAGAGGTTAAGAGCACTGACTGCTCCTCCCGAGGTTCTGAGTTCAATTCCCAGCAACCACATGGTGGCTCACAACCATCTGGAATGAGATCTGGTGCCCTCTTCTGGCCTGCAGGCATCTATACAGGCAGATCACTGTACATAAATAATAATAATAAAATAGTATTTTGTATTTAGCTAGTTGTGATGAGTCACATCCTTTCATTTAGGAAGGGAGTTTAAACTTTTATTTTATGTGCATCTGTTTGTGCCTGAGCATTTGCATATGTCCACAGAAGTCAGAAGAGGGTCCCCTGGAGCTGGAGCTGAAGTTATAGGTGTTGTGAGCCACCATGTGATGCTGGGTACAGAGCCCGGGTCCTCTGGAAGAGCAATAAGTGTTCTTAACCACTGAGCCATCTCTCCAGCCTCTGGAAAGAATGATCTTTATAACTTTCCCTAGAAGCTTATTACAGGGTTTATTCATCCTTAAGGATTTTTAATTTTTAAAAAAGGTATCTTTGGGGTATGATATAAACTGAGCAGATTATATATATATATATATATATATATATATATATATATATATATATATATATATATATATAAAGTTTGTGTGTGTGGGTACATGTGAAGGGGTTCGAGGGAGGAAAGTGAAAGGGGAAATGATGTAATTTTAAAAATTATTATTAAAAGGTATCTTTGGGCTTGGGAAGATGCTCTATAAGTGAGAACACTTGCATTGCACACATGAGGACCTGAGTTTGAATCCCCAGCATCCATATAGAAATCCAGGCACGGCTGTGGATAGGCCTACAATCCGAGTATTGGGAGCCAAGACAGATGGGTC
The DNA here is from genome assembly GCF_982192425.1 of Myodes glareolus. NCBI lineage: Eukaryota > Metazoa > Chordata > Mammalia > Rodentia > Cricetidae > Myodes > Myodes glareolus. The sequence continues at coordinate 60,584,967 of NC_142035.1, forward strand.
CCAAGAGCTCTCTGGTTAGCCAGATGTGAACTTTGGCTAACTCTGCCTCAAGATAGTTAAGATGGAGTGATACAGGAAGACATCTTGTGCCCTGCTCTGGCCTCTGCAGGGGTGCCAATGGGTGTGCCACCTGTACACTCATGTACACGCACCCCCCCACACACACAAATAAATAAATATGCAGCTGCATCTTTGATGCAGCCTGTTTCTATTTTCTCTTGTCGGAATATTTGAAAATGGAAAGCAGTTGGTTGGAATCTTCTTCATGGTAAATCCTTGTTCCTTGTGGAATATAAGTGTAGTGCAAATTCTAATTGGTCTTAGTAATAAGTACCCAGAGTCAGGAGTTAGGGGGTGAAAATCGAAAGATCAGAGAAACAGAGCAGCCAGCCACTGGAGCTCTTACCTCTACTGCATCCTCAGACCAAAGGGGCTGAGCTCCTGTCTCCTCTCACCTATATTCTTCTCTCTGGATATCATTCCCTGTCTCCACCTCCCTAGTGTTGGGATTAAAGATCTCTGTTTCTCTTTTAGACTGGTTAAATCTCGCGTAGCCCAGTATAGCCTTGAACTCCTGATCTTCCTGCTTCCACCTCCAAAGTGCTGGGATTATAGGTTTGTGCCACCACTGTCTAGCCTTTATGATTAACTAGTGACTAGCTCTGCCCTTTTACCTTCAGGCAAGCTTTATTTGTTAAAGCACAAACATAATATCACTACATATAAGACTGTTGGTTTGCTTTAATTCTCTCCCTCCCTCCTACTCTTTCGTGTGTGTGTGTGTGTGTGTGTGTGTGTGTCTGTGCAGTGCTGGAGATTGAGGCCTGGCTCTTATCCATGTTAGGCAAAGACCCTGCCACTGAGCCACATCCTAGACTCTTGCTTTAATTTTATAGTTGTCGATCAGTGGATTTAGAATTTTAAAAGTTATTTTATGAAAAACATAAAATAAAAATAAAAAAGGCTTTAAATAAAAGAATTGGCTATGTTAGGCCCAAGGCTGTACGTGTGCTTCGAATTGGTTATTGATGGCTTACAGCAAGCTTGCTTTTAGCAAAATGAATAAGTTGTTTGCTGACCTGTGAAAGACAAGGAGAGAATGCCATGGTCCTGTGTCTAGGAAATGTCTAGGGCTTTTTCACTCACATAGAGAGAGGGAAGAAGGAGGGAGGAGAAAGGTCCATAGGTGGCGGGGTGGGGGGGTGATTTGAGAGAGATAGGGAGCAAATGTCTTCAATCAAAGCACTCGGTATGTTTAATTGTTGCTGAGTTCATGGCTTCCTGGGAAGCAACAGGCACATCCCAGGAGGGGACAATGTCTGCTTCCTCTGGAGCATGAAATTGACTGGTGTCTGAGAGGCCAGACACATGGCTCTGCCAGCTGTCCTCATATTCTGGCTGATTTAGAACGTTTCAGTCCTTGCTGGTCACTTACAAACAACCTTTAAGAGAGCTGTGATTGAATAAATATTGAGGCTCCCCTTGTTTCTATGTCTTACACATCAGGATGTGAAATCTCCTGATGGACTTATTTTTTTTTATTTTAAAAAAGCCTTATTGAAAGACAACAAAAGGAGATCAAGGGGTTACAAATCAGAAAAGAAGAAGTCAAACTCTCACTATTTGCTGATGATATGATAGTTTACCTAAGCAATCCCAAAAATTCAATGCAATGCCCATCGAAATCCCAGCAAAGTTCTTCACAGACCTTGAAAGAATAGTACTCAAACACATATGGGAAAGCAAAAAAACCCAGGATAGTCAAAACAATCCTGTTCAATAAAGGAACTTCTGGAGGCATCACAATCCCTGATTTCAAACTCTACTAAAAGCTACAGTACTGAAAACAGCCTGGTATTGACATAAAAACAGACAGGAGGACCACTGGAACCAAATCAAAGACCCAGATATCAATTCACACACCTATGAACACCTGATTTTTGACAAAGAAGCAAGAAATATAAAATGGAAAAAAGAAAGCATATTCAACAAGTGGTGCTGGCATAGCTGGATATCAACATGTAGAAGAATGAAAATAGACCATATCTGTCACCATGCACAAAACTCAAGTCCAAATGGATCAAAGACCTCAACATAAAACCAACCACACTGAACCTCATAGAAGAGAAAGTAGAAAGTACACTTGCACTCATTGGCACAGGAGACCACTTCCTAAATAGAACTCCAGCAGCACAGACACTGAGAGAAACAATTAATAAATGAGACCTCCTGAAACTGAAAAGCTTCTGTAAAGCAAAGGACATGGTCAACAAGACAAAGCAACAACCTACAGAATGGGAAAAGATCTTTACCAACCACACATCGGACAGAGGGCTAACCTTCAAAATATACAAAGAACTCAAGAAATTGGTCATCAAAAGAACAAATAAATCCAATAAAAAATAGAGTACAGACCTAAACAGAGAACTCTCAACAGACAAATCTAAAATAGCTGAAATTAAGGAAAAACTCAACATCTCTAGCCATTTGAGAAATGCAAATCAAAACAACTCTGAGATTCCATCTTACACCTGTAAGAATGACCAAGATCAAAAACAACTTTTGCTGGAGAGGATGTGGGGTAAAGGGAACACTCCTCCATTGTTGGTGGGAGTACAAACTGGTACAGCCCCTTTGGATGTCAGTATGGCAATTTCTCAGAAAATTGGGAAACAACCTACCTTAAGACCCAGCAATATCACTTTTGGATAATACCCAAAGGATATTCAATCGTACCACAAGGATGTGTGCTCAACTATGTTCATAGTAGCATTGTTTGTCATAGTCAGAACATGGAAACAATCTAAATGCCCCTTGACTGAAGAATGGATAAGGAGAATGTGGTCCATTTACACAATGGTGTACTGCACAGTGGAAAAAATAATGACATCTTGAAATTTGCGGGCAAATGGATGGATCTAGAAAACATCATATTGAGTGGTTATCCAGACTCAGAAAGACAAATATCATATGGACTCACTTGTAAGTGGCTTTTAGACATAACACAAAGAAAGCCAGCCTACAAATCACAATCCCAGAGAACCTAGACAACAATGAGAACCCTAAGAGAGACATACATGGATCTAATCTACATGGGAAGTAAAAAAAAAAAAAAAAAAGACAAGATCTCCTGAGTAAATCAGGAGCATGGGGACCTTGGGAGAGGGTAAACGAGTGGGGAAAAGAAAGGGAGGAGAACAGAGAAAAATATACAGCTCAATAAAAACAATTAAAAAGTTTTGTAAAAAGCCTTATTGAGATATTCACTCGCAGCATGGTTTACCCCTTTAGAGTGTACAATTCAGTGCTTTACAGTCATATTCCAGAAAAACCCACTACCACAATCCATTTTTGAATGCATTTATTGCTCTAGACAAAGTCCCAGCTCATTAATATCTCCATTTTCTCCCATTTCCTTTCTTCCCAGCCCTAGTTAGCTACTAATCTACTTTATGTCTTTAAGACATTGCTGATTCTAGACATCCAGAAATGGAACCGAATAATATATGGTCCTTTCTTGTTGGCTTCTTTACCTGGCCTCATATTGTTGAGGTTCATCCATGCTGGGGAGTGCATCAGTATGTCACCTCATTTTATAGCTATAGAATATTTCACCAACTGTGAATACTACATTTTTTTTAATCCATTGGTAGACGAGTATTTGGCTTGTTTCCTCTCTTGGCTATTGTGAACAGTACTGATATGCACGTTCTTGTACAAGTTCCTTGTGGGCATATCTTTCGATTTGTTGAGAACATATACCAAGAACTTGCTGGATGTGGTAGACAGCAGACTAACGCTCCCACCTCATACTGCCTCAAAGATGTCTCTGTCCAAATCCTTTGAATCTGTGACTATGTTATGTCTATGACTATGTTGTGTTATGAGGTAATTGGACATAGAATTAAGATTGCGGGTGGACTGACAGTTGCTAGCAGATCACCTTAAAACAGATTATGCTGTATCATCTGGGTGGATTATGCAGTGCAGCCAAAGGGTCCCGAGGGTGGAAGAGGAGAGCAGAAAGTGAGTCATAGTGGCTCAGAGTGGGAGACACCTGGCTGCTCACTGAAGATGGAGAGTGTCACCAGCCACAAGGATGGGCAGCTCCTAGGTGCTGGAAGAAGCAGGAAGACGTTTTCTCCCAAAGCTCCAAAAGCAGAGTTTCATTTTGGCCCAGGCAGATTCCTTTTGGACGTTCAACCCAGAGAACAGTGGATTGGTGATTTTGTATTATTTGAGGCCGCTATCACGACAGTAGGGAACACGAGTGGGTCTTGTTGTCTTCCAGGAACTGCCAGAATGTCTGCTTCAGCATCTCCCTCACCTACCAGAAGGCTGGAGTAGCCAGTGTAGGAGACATGGGAGGCAGAGGGCGAGGACGGGGAGCACCTGCCGCCAAACAGCAAGAAGTGATGAGGATCAGACACCAAAACAGAGAGGAGATTCAAGGGGAGAAATAAGTCCATAGGGTTTGGATATGGGAATCAGACCAACCTGAGAAAGTGCTGGATATCTGGCTTGGGTCACTGGGTGGGAAGCTGGCCTTTTATGGCCACGAGAGCCTCTAAAGCAAGGTTTAAGTAACCTAAAGCTGTGACGTAATCATGTTTCATAGTTTTTGACAGTTCTGAGTCAAATTCAAGCCTCCACGGCATGCACTGGACTACTGAGCTAGGAGTCATCCCCACTCCTATTCCCCCCCCCCCCCAAATGTTTTAAACCCTGTTTTGTTTTGTTTTTGAGATGCTTGTGAGATACCAGGTGGAAGAGTCCTGAGGGAGATGGGTGTGTGATCATTAAGGAGAGGTATCTGGGGTGGACAGAAAAACATGAACTCAGCTACATGTATATTTACCTGAAACTCTAGCGAGAAAGAGTTAGGGTTAGAAATGTGGTCAGGCAAGATGGCACACGCCTTTAATCCCAGCCCTCTGAAGGCAGAGGCCAGAGGATCTCCGTGAGTTTGAGGCCACCCTAGTCTACATATCAAGTTCCTGGACCGAGGTACATAGAAAGACTCAAAAAACCAAAATAAGCAAAAAGAAGTGTCTTCCAAGGAGGTAGGTGTGGAAGAGGAAGCTGTTTACTGGGGATGCAGGTGCAGGGCAAGGATCTTTATCCTATGGTTTAACCGAACCCTAAGCAGCTCCCAATTTCCTCTGGGTACCCAGGTACCTTAGAGCTTCCATGAACCCCCAGTGTGCCTTCATTTAAACTATCGACCAGAAAGAACTATTCAACTTGGAATGACTCTAAATTAGTCAGTCTTAACAGTCTCACAGATAATGCTCTTTGGTCCCGAGATATTTACCCATGAGGCATAGCGGAGGCTTTTACTTCCGCCGAGAGTTAAGGAGGCTCGCAGAGATCTGTGTGCGCACCCCCCCCCCCCCAGATGTTCTAGTCGATGCCATTGCCTGGTTTGTCTTCTTAGTCCTATCACCTCTGACTTATCTGAAGCTGGGTTCTGGAGTCTAATCTAAGTGTAGTTGAAGCGAGCCGAGTGACTGCAATTGAGAAAGTCTGCGGACCTTTCTGCCACTCCGTGTGCTCCCGGGGCACCAGCTCTCGCCATTTAACCTGTGCAGTGGAGTCGCCTTTTCGTCGGCACCTTTTCTGCTGCCGCCTGATTGTATCCCCTCCCTCCCCCGCCCCCCAAGCCACCCTGTCCTCTGGTGCTGCTAAGCTTCTTGCTCCTGCTGCACCCATGCTGTGCGACTTTCCTGCCTGGCGGCAGAGCTCCCACTCCCAAGCCTGCTCCTCTCGGGTCTGCAGAAACCTCCACCTAAAACTCTGCCCAGCTGTGCCTTCTGGTACCCGACATCCCCTTCTCCTTAGTGCACCCCCCTTTCTCTCTCTATCCCAAGTAACAGGATGCCGCCTCCCCCCATCATGTGTTTAGTTAACTGCTTGTACTGTTATGCTCTGGTCATTTGTCTTATTCATTTTGAAAAACCTGATATTTAGCTCAGAGCCCTGCGGTCTAATAATTCAATGAAAGCTTGTTGAGTTATTTGAATTTTTCTTTACTGTTATCTGACACACAGTTCCTTGGTCGTTTAATAGCAAATAATTTAAAATCAAATCTCTCTCTCTCACTAGAGTTTTACTCTGTTGCCCGGGCTAGTTTCATTCAAACCTGAGCCCCTTGCCTGTTGAGTACTGGGAGTTCAGGTGTGTACCACCCAACCCATCAAAAACTTCTGAAGAGTCAGAGAAATGACCTAATAATGACGGCATCTCTCAGCCATATTTGGCCGTCTCTTTATGGTCGTTACCTCATGATGCCAAATGCACCGTGACTGGAATTCTTGCTGCTACTGACACTAACAGCAATAGCAAGGTTTTATTTGACCAATTGGTCAGACGGGACCATGCGTAATCATAATTACAGGCATCAAGTCAGAATATACAAAGTTGCCAGTGGTGGTGGTGCACACCTTTAATCCCAGCACTTGGGGGGCAGAGACAGGCGGATCTGAGTTCAACATCAGCCAGGTCTATGTGGGGGAAAGTTCCAGGGCAGCCAGGGATACATAGTGAAAGCCTGTACCCCCAAACAAGCAAAACACAACGCTGAAGCCAGGTGTGGTGCACTTACAGGTAGTGATACCATTGCCCAAAACTGAGACTTGAGCTGTTCAGACAGAGAAGACAAAATCTACTGCCCACGTACGTCTTCTCACTTTGCTGCGGCTCTGTGGTATAACAGCTAGGAAACACCTGTCAAGAAGCTCACACGCTCCCAAATCAGGAGCTAGGCTGTCCCGTTCTGGCTTGACCTCCATGTCTTTGCTGCTCAGGATGGCCTGGATGGGGCCCCTTCCAGTTCTCACGTTGCAGTAGTAAAGCCAGGTTGCCAGGTTTTCGGGTGGTGTGGGGACAGTGCTAATTAGCCTCAGAGCAATAAGGGTGAGTGTTTTACAACAGAGGAAGTGGTGAAAACCAGATTGGCACCGACAGAGCTCTCCTGAGAAGCTCCTCTTTTGTTTCCGCCAGTCCGCAAAGCCACTATGCCTGCAGGTTCTTTGTGTGCCTTGCAGGCCTACCCTCTGCTCCCAGGATGGCTCAGTGTCCCACAGGCCCCCGCAACTGTCACTGTCCAGAGCTGCCCTGGATTCCACAGACCACAGATGCTCCTTACATCTCTTCCTTGAAGACTGCTATTCTGTCTGCTCTCGTGGCTGCTCCCTTACATCTAGTTAGGTACAGATTCATCCCACCCCAGTCCAGATGGTTCCCAGGGACACATCTCGGCCCTTGTTCTCAGCATCAGCGGTGACATGGGGTGGGGTTGGGGGGGTCCTTTTTTAAAGAGGCGCTGTGGTGGCATAGTTACATCCCAGTCTCTGAATTTTAGCTACCCAGTTTCTTATTTCTGACTATGGGTAAACCATTAATGTCTCTGAAGCGTACATCTCACGTGACTATTAGCAAAGACCACATGATAAAATCTAGTTGTAAAGTAAGATCTAGTTGGCAGATGCTTTCTAGATGCTGGTTGTTAGCACGAGTCCTTCTAACCTGGGCCAGACAGGACAGCTTGCAAGGTTGGGGGACAGGAACTTAACCGTATGCTGTGCCAGCCCGAAGTGTCTGTACTTTCAGGTTCAAGTTCTAGTGGAAGCAGGGGGAGTTCATTACCACTGCTGCATCCTCAGACCTTGCCAGTGTCTTCTAAGGTGCTGTGTATGTGTGTGTGTGCGCACGCGCGTGTGTGCACGCATGGGCATATGTGTGCACCTGTGGAGGCCAGAGGTTGACACTCTGTGTCTTCCTCAACCTTCCTTTTCCTAGGGACATCTCTCTGTCCGTCCGCCCCTCCCCCACCCCATGTCCCTTTTACTAAACTGTACCTCTGTGGTTCTATGGATCGTAGCTTGGTTGTCATTGACTTAACAACTAATACCCACATGTAAGTGAATATATAGCGTATTTGTCTTTCTGGGTCTGAGATAGCTTATTCAGGATGATTTTTTTCAATCCTATCTATTTACCTGTGAATTTCATGGTTTTGTTTAATGGTTGAGTGATACTCCTTTGTGTAAGCTACCACATTTTCTTTATCTAGTCTTCTGTTGTGGGACGTCCAGGTTGTTTGCAGTTTCTGGGTATTGTGAATAGAGCAGCAGCGGACATGACTGAGCAAGTGTCTCTGTGGTGGGATAAAGCGCTCTCTGGGGACTTGCCCGTTAGTTGTCCAGCTTTCCAGTGAGTCACAGGAGACTGTCTAGCACCTCCAATCCTGCTGGGCTGCTGACTCTCTCAGCTGAGACTGAACTTTCCACGCTTTCGTGGTCACTGTCGACTGCACTTCCTGCTGGGAGGTTGCTAACTTAAGGCTTGTGCAAATCCCCCAGGACCAGAGAGGACCCCCTGCACGTCCTCAGGGTACTGGACAAACACAAGCAGCAGGGAAGGTGGTGTCCCTGTCGTTGCCCCGCCTCCACACTTGGTGTTGCGCTCTCTGTCTTGAGTTTCCTCTTCAGATGAGATGTCAGCGAGCTGAGAGGACTGATGTGCAAAAGTGCACACCAGCTGGGGGCAGGCTGTGTGTTCAGAGGGGCAGTATGGAATATGGGGACCTGCCAGCGTCTTTCTTCCTACCTTCCCACACTGAGACCTAAGGCTGTGTCTGTCAACCTTCTGTCACAGCTGGAAAGCAATACAAACAGTGTCTCTAGATGTTGAGGGCACCAGAAGCTCTAAGGATTTGTGTATTTTAACAGCAGATTTACATAAATTAGCTCCTGTTGAGCATGTCATCATACACATTAGAGGGCAGCCTTTTTCTATAGTGGTTTCAGACCAGCATGAACTTCTTCTCTCCTCTCTCTCTCTCTCTCTCTCTCTCTCTCTCTCTCTCTCTCTCTCTCTCTCTCTCTGTGTGTGTGTGTGTGTGTGTGTGCATGGGTGTGTATACAATCATATTTCCCTTTCTCATATTTAGAGAACAAATAAATTATATCACAACCTCACTGTGCCATCTCTAGTAGCACTAGGTTTGGGATCATCAGTGTCGCAGCCTGATGTATCGTCTTCCTCATGACTCCCTTCTCATAGGGACATGCCACTGTGTAGCCTTTATTATATTTGAACATGCAACCTTGTGCATTGATTTTTATTTATAGGACAGTCTTTCAAAAGTAAAACTGTCTAGAACGGAGGAATGGCTCATTTGATGAAGTGTTTACTGCAGAAGCATGGGGACCAGTGTTTGAGTCCTAGAACCCATACAAAAGCGGGGCAGGTGTGATTGGCTCGCTTTTAATTTCAGTACTCAGGAAGTGGAGATAGGGGCTCCCCAGGCAAGCTGGTTAGTTAGACTAGCTGGGATTGATGAACTACGGGTTCTGTAGGAGACCCTGGCTCAATAATACACAGTCAAGAGAGGTCAAGAAAGACATGTCAACTTCAGGTCTCTATATGCATGTTCACACATGTGCAGGTACACCTGTGCCTATACACATGCATCCACACCCATGTAAACGCACACACACTTGCACCACACACATACGCACAGCCACAGTTAAGGTGCATGCATCTCATAGATACTGCCAGCTTTCTTCCTGTGTCTATAACAGTTTGCTTGCCAACCCCAAACATATAATTCTGTCTCCATACTCTTTAGTACTAGATGTTGTCAATTTTATTTTGGTTTCTCTTTTTGATTTTAGTTTGCATTTCTCTGTTCTCTGAGGAATCAGATTCTTTTTGCATCTTGTTGGTAAACACTGGCTCGGCTTTCCTGCCAAGCCTCCCCCGACTTCTGTTCTCCAGACAGGAACTGGAGCAGCAGCGTCAGCGAGCATGACGGATTTGAGTCCTAGTGGCTTTTGTGTGTTGTGTTGATTTAAACCCATCAAAAAGATGGATTTCAAGCAAATGCCGTTTGAAAAGGTTACGGATGAGAAGGAAAGAATGGCGATGCACGTGCGGGCTTGCCAGGGCTGTCTGATTTCCCCAGCTTTCCGCAGCGCTCACCCTGTGGGTCCATGACCTAGCTGTACCCTATGCTCTGCAAAGCGTGTAGAGTCTGTGGTGACCCCGGGGAAGTGAGGAGGAACTCACATGTTTTCTTAGGGAGGGGCATGTGGAAAGAGGAACTGGGTGGCATGCTGTGTTAGAGAGAGGCTCATGTGAGGAACTGGGTGGTATACTGTGTTAGAGAGAGGCTCATGGGAGGAACTGGGTGGTATACTGTGTTAGAGAGAGGCTCATGGGAGGAACTGGGTGGTATACTGTGTTAGAGAGAGGCTCATGGGAGGAACTGGGTGGCATGTGTATTAGAGAGAGGCTCACATGGAGATGGGCCTTCCCAGCATCCCGCAGCACCAAGACCTTTCTCCTGCCAGCTGCTAACCCAAGGTGAGCGTCACCGGGTGGCAGTGCCTCCTTTTCTGAGGATTTTTTTCTAGCGTTTGAGAAGTCCTGGAGTCCTATCTTGACTCCACCTGGAAAACTTGATAACTTGATGCCGCTTTTCTGAACCATTTGAACAATGTGGGGGGGAAAAAAGCAAAAAACCAAAACAAAACAACAACAACAAAAAACCTTAAAACCATCCAGAAACTAAAACTATGGTCACGGTGAAAGAGCAGAGAGTTCGAGAGGGAAGAAGTACAGAGGAGAGCTTCGAGGCTTTGGGAACTCCCAGGACGGCCCCATAGGGCCTGTCACAGCCCTCAGTCCAGGGCCCCCATGCACATCCAAAGCTATAGGGCTTTTGTCTGTTCTAGTGAACAGGGTGGTCACGGAGCAGCTTTTATCTTCCTTACTGACTTCTCGGGACAAGCAGATCGACTTTTGGAGCATATCCAAAGGCTGGGAAACAGTGGAGCCTTCCAGTAGTGAAGTTCCGGATCGATTTTAAAATGGTGTGAACAGAACAGGAGTCAGTGGGTGGGATGTGGAGAGCCGAGAGGGTGCTGAATGGAGAGGAGAGGCTGGCCAGGCCAGGGAGGAGCAGATGTTTTACAAACACATTTTGTGGGGAGAGGTGACAGAATCAAGCACTGGGCGGCATGTGTGCTTGAGTGGAAAGAAGGCGTCGAGCATAAACTGGAATTGCCAGGGAATTAAACCAAAAGACCCTCCCCTGTTCTGGAGATTCCGCAGTGCCAAATGGCCAATGAAACCGTGTAGTAGCAGGGAGTTAGGATGTTGCCGATCCAGAGGCTGATTATCTTGGACTGTCTTTGCACATCTCTGTGTTTTGACCTAATATCTTTTTTAGTATGAGGTAAAACCTTTGAAAGGTGTTCTTAGCAGAGCCTTCCACAAACCCAGAAGTTATGCATGTCGTCAGAGAGCGTCTGAAACCTCACAGCAGAGATTTCCTGCTTTGCTGTGTGGTCCCTGCCAATGGAGTTGTTAAATAGTCGACTTATGACTTTGCTTTTGTTCAGTGACTTCTAATAAATAAAAATAAAATAAAAGCCATGGAACTTCTGCAGGGACCCACTGGTACCAGAGACTTTGAAGAACCCTACACTGGGCACCATGTTTCCCTAAGAAACTGGGGTTCTTTTTCTGGGCTCTTCAACCTTGTTACTAAAAGAGCTTTAAATTAGAAACTCGAGGACAGTTTTGTTCGAGAGAAAAATAACAGGGCAGGCAAGCTGTGAATCCGAACAGCTGCTGGGAGGAGGGATTCGGAGGGCGGGGTGGGGAGGGGCAGTAGAGCGTGGTGGGTGGGGAGAGTCCGCCTTTTGAATTAGACCGGGATGTTCAGCAATGAAGGTCAGCAAACAAAGGGGAGTTGTGGCTTCAGAGAGGTGAGAACACCCAAAGTTCCAGAGAAAACATGTTTAGACTCTGACCAGTGTCTGAGAGAAAGGGATAGGAGAGAAGAAAAAGGACAAATTGAATAGAGTTGAGAGCTGAGTGGTTGCAGCTCCAGGAACAACTGCACTGAGGGTTTCTGGGAAGGAAAAGAACATTATTTCATTAAGAGAATAACTCCTACCTAAGCTTGGCTTTAGGGGAATCAGCCTTTCTGAGGGGTGGTCTCTTGGTCAGGTGACAGACAGGCCCGGTAGGGTGAACTTCTAAGGGAGGAGACAATAATATGAAATGCTCTTGTCTTTGGAACAGGTCATGTCGCCACACAAGGCTAAAGGAAAATTCCGTTGGGGAGAGCGGTCCATCCTCGGTGGCCTTCAAGGCTTCAAGGCATCTATTATAACACGTTATTGCAGGCAGCCTGATTCTGTGTTCCCAAGTCATGGTCACTCGTATCTGGCTCAAGAGCTCTCTTATTCCCTCTGTAGTGGAAGCTGACTTTGCATCAAGACAAAGGGTACGTTCCAGATCTGTAACATGAAGTTCCTGGGGATGTCATGACCTGAATGATAATACAGAGCAGATGAGGTCCCTGAGGATGCCGTGTTCTGGGATGATAATACAGAAGGAGAGGAAGAGGCTTCGGAAGGATTCAGGGTTAGTGTGGGCATCGTGAGTTGCTTCTGCTGCTTCTGAGGGTACAAAGTGGATGTGTTGGTACAGGTTGTTAATATCCAGACAAACTTGGCCCCGCCCATTGAGGACCTGACAGAGTGCATCATGCCCTGTGTCATGCCTGCACGCAGGACAGGCAGTATCCTGTCTCTTTAGAAAGCAAAACTCCACCGACTTCTCTCTCTCTCTCTCCCCTTTTCTCTCTCTCTCTCTCTCTCTCTCTCTCTCTCTCTGTATCTCTCTCTTTCTTTCTCTGTCTCTCTCTTCTCTTTCACCACTCCTGTCCCCAGAGGCCAGTCTCTTCCCTTCCCTTTCTCCTTCTTTTTAACCTAAGTTCTATCTGTATTGCATATTTGTCTGTCCCTCACCCGCTATGGGCTCTTACTTGCTGCCAAGGTCCCTCTCATGCAGAATCATTACAGGTTTTGTCTTAGTCACTGTTCTATTGCTGTGAAGGGGCACCATGACTAAGGCAACTCTAAGAAAGCATTTAATTGGGACTCAGCTTTCTGTTTCAGAAGGCTTAACCCATTATCATCATGGCAGGGAGCATGGCAGCAGGCGTGGAGCTGGAGCAGTGGCTGAGAGCTACATCCTGGTCCACAGGCAGAAAGAGGCGCTGGACCTGGTGTGGGTCTTTTGGACCTTCAAATCCACCCTCAGTGACACCCCTCCTCCAATAAGGCCATCCCTCCTCACCCTTTTCAAACAGTGCCACTTCCTGGTGACTAAGCATTCACAATATGAGCCTGTGGGGTATTCTCATTCAGAGCAGCACAGGTTTGCATGGGACTATTGGGTCTGTGGCACAGAGAAGAGGCAAGGTGGGCCGTAGGCACAGGAGCCATTCCTGTTTCCTGGCAATGTTCTAGTGGGTGGGGCTGGAAGGAAGATAGCCCAAGAAGGGCTCAGGCGCCTTGATAAGGGAAGAGGATCCAGCAAAAGGAACTGAAGTGGGAGCAGAAAATCCAGAAATGCGTCATCTGGGTGAAAATGTTACTGGTAGGGTCCTCGTATCCAGTTGTGAACAGTCAGGCACTAAATGATCTGGTTAGGGTCGACGCATAAGAAAAAGATAGATACTGTCACCCCTATTCCTTCACTGCCACCTCAAGGCCCTCACTGCTAGTTCACAAGTCCGCCAACCCACAGGCATAAACGACACACCAGAGGCCCAATCGCCTGATGACAGTGACTCACCACCACCTCACAGGCCTCATGGCCACCCGCCAGGTCTTACTGTACAGGATCCACAGGGCTCACTGGCATCCAGGACCTCGTGATCTCCATAGGGCACACTGTCATATCCCCGCCACCCTTCAGCCCTGAATTTACACCACAGGATCTCAGTGCTACCGACAGTCTACACGGCCACCTCATGTACTCTGGAACTCCCCGTCACATCACAGGCATTGCGGCCGCTTCACAGACCTTACTGCCAACATGCAAGCTGTCATTGCCCTCTCAAAGACAGCAATGACAGCTCGTAGACCTTGCCGCCCCCTCACAGGCTTCACGACCATGGCCAAAGCATCACCTCCACCCTACAGCCCCTCCCTGTCACTACACAGGCCTTCATTCCTCCTAATGTTCTCATAACCACTTCATAGACATTTCTAGATACCCAAGAGGTGTCATTGCCAAGCACAGGCCTCATGGACACTTCACAGGCTGTCCCTGCCATTTTCACACCCCCCCTTCACCTCACATATAACAATGTCACCTTACATACTGAAGCGATTACCTCATTATTCTTTATCATTAAAGACAAGAAACTCGGGAGTCAGATATCAAAGTAAGAAGCTGAATAATCAGAGAAGTAGCTGAGAAGCACTTCTCTCCTTCCCAAAGGGCTGAGAATCTTTCTAAGCCCCACCCTACTACTTCCTGTGTCTTTCTATCTGTCTTTGGTTGTCCAAAACCTCTATGGCTAATTTTGGTCAGCTAGTAGCTAACTCCGTCCTTTGACAAAGTAAAATTTATTGGAAGTCTTGGGAGTGTCAGCGTGTGAACAAAATATCCCACAGTTACCCTGACTATTACCTAACAGACCCATTCCTATCACTTCAGAGACCGTTCCCGACAACACACAAGCATCACTGCCACCTTGCTGGCCTCATTGGTACTCGACTAGCCTCAGAGCCAAACATCAGATGTCATAGCCATCCCACAGTCCTCCTGCCACATCACAGTCTATCACGGCCAGCTCACAGGAATCACTGGCACCTGAAAGTCTCTCACTTCACATCACACCCCTCAATGTCACCTCACAGCCCTCACTGTCACCTCACAGCCCTCATTGTCAGCTCACAGACCCTCACTGTCACCACACAGCCCTCACTGTCACCTCACAGACCCTCACGGTCACCTCACAAGATCTCACTGTCATCTCACAGCCCTCACTGTCACCTCACAGCCCTCACTGTCACTTCAGAGGCCTCACTGTCACTTCACAGGCCCTCACTGTCACCTCACAGGCCCTCACTGTCACCTCACAGGTCTTCACTGTCACCTCACAGGATCTCACTGTCACCTCACAGGTCCTCACTGTCACCTCACAGGATCTCACAGTCACCTCACAGGATCTCACTGTCACCTCACAGGTCCTCACTGTCACCTTACAGGATCTCACTGTCACCTCACAGCCCTCACTGTCACCTCACAGCCCTCACTGTCACCACACAGGTCCTCACTGTCACCTCACAGGTCCTCACTGTCACCTCACAGGTCCTCAATGTCACCTCACAGCCCTCACTGTCACCTCACAGACCCTCACTGTCACCTTACAGCCATCACTGTCACCGCACAGGTTCTCACTGTCACCTCACAGCCCTCAGTGTCACCTCAAAGACCCTCACCGTCACCTCACAGACCCTCACTGTCACCTCACATACCCTCACTGTCACCTCACAGACCCTCACTGTCACCTCACAGCCCTCACTGTCACCTCACAGCCCTCACTGTCACCTCACAGCCCTCACTGTCACCTCACAGCCCTCACCGTCACCTCACAGACCCTCACTGTCACCGCACAGCCCTCACTGTAACCTCACAGACCCTCACTGTCACCTCACAGACCCTCACTGTCACCTCACAGGATCTCACTGTCACGTCACAGCCCTCACTGTCACATCACAGCCCTCACTGTCACCTCAGAGCCCTCACTGTCACCTCACAAGCCCTCACTGTCACCTCACAGGTCCTCACTGTCACCTCACAGGTCCTCACTGTCACCTCACAAGCCCTCACTGTCACCTCACAGGATCTCACTGTCACCTCACAGGATCTCACTGTCACCTCACAGCTCTCACTGTCACCTCACAGGATCCCACTGTCATCTCACAGGGTCTCACTGTCACCTCACAGTCCTCACTGTCACCTCACAGCCCTCACTGTCACCTCACAGGTCCTCACTGTCACCTCACAGCACTCACTGTCACCTCACAGGTACTCACTGTCACCTCACAGGGTCTCACTGTCACCTCACAGGGTCTCACTGTCACCTCACAGTCCTCACGGTCACCTCACAGCCCTCACTGTCACCTCACAGGATCTCACTGTCATCACACAGGGTCTCACTGTCACCTCACAGTCCTCACTGTCACTTCACAGCCCTCACTGTCATCTCACAGGTCCTCACTGTAACCTCACAGGTCCTCACTGTCACCTCACAAGTCCTCCCTGTCACCTCACAGCCCTCACTGTCACCTCACAGCCCTCACTGTCACCTCACAGGTCCTCACTGTCACCTCACAGGATGTCACTGTCACCTTACAGGATCTCACTGTCACCTCACAGCCCTCACTGTCACCTCACAGGTCCTCACTGTCACCTCACAGCACTCACTGTCACCTCACAGGTCCTCACTGTCACCTCACAGGTACTCACTGTCACCTCACAGGGTCTCACTGTCACCTCACAGGGTCTCACTGTCACCTCACAGTCCTCACGGTCACCTCACAGCCCTCACTGTAACCTCACAGCCCTCACTGTCACCTCATAGGATCTCACTGTAACCTCACAGCCCTCACTGTCACCTCATAGGATCTCACTGTCACCACACAGCCCTCACTGTCACCTCACAGGTCCTCACTGTAACCTCACAGCCCTCACTGTCACCTCATAGCCCTCACTGTCACCTCACAGCCCTCACTGTCACCTCACAGCTCTCACTTTCACCTCACAGCCCTCACTGTCACCTCATAGCCCTCACTGTCACCTCACAGGGTCTCACTGTCACCTTACAGACCCTCACTGTCACCTCACAGGTCCTCACTGTCACCTCACAGGATCTCACTGTCACCTCACAGGATGTCACTGTCACCTCACAGGATCTCACTGTCCCCTCACAGGATCTCACTGTCATCTCACAGGGTCTCTCTGTCACCTCACAGTCCTCACTGTCACCTCACAGCCCTCACTGTCACCTCACAGGTCCTCACTGTCACCTCACAGGTACTCACTGTCACCTCACAGGGTCTCACTGTCACCTCACAGGGTCTCACTGTCACCTCACAGTCCTCACGGTCACCTCACAGCCCTCACTGTCACCTCACAGCCCTCACTGTCACCTCACAGCTCTCACTTTCACCTCACAGCCCTCACTGTCACCTCATAGCCCTCACTGTCACCTCACAGGGTCTCACTGTCACCTTACAGACCCTCACTGTCACCTCACAGGTCCTCACTGTCACCTCACAGGATCTCACTGTCACCTCACAGGATGTCACTGTCACCTCACAGGGTCTCACTGTCACCTCACAGTCCTCACGGTCACCTCACAGCCCTCACTGTAACCTCACAGCCCTCACTGTCACCTCATAGGATCTCACTGTAACCTCACAGCCCTCACTGTCACCTCAAAGGATCTCATTGTCACCACACAGCCCTCACTGTCACCTCACAGCTCTCACTTTCACCTCACAGCCCTCACTGTCACCTCACAGGATCTCACTGTCACCTCACAGCCCTCACTGTCACCTCACAGGATCTCACTGTCACCTCACAGGTCCTCACTATCACCTCACAGGATCTCACTTTCACCTCACAGCCCTCACTATCACCTCACAGCCCTCACTATCACCTCACAGCCCTCACTGTCACCTCACAGCCCTCACTGTCACCTCACAGGTCCTCACTGTCACCTCACAGGATGTCACTGTCACCTCACAGGATCTCACTGTCACCTCACAGCCCTCACTGTCACCTCACAGGATCTCACTGTCACCTCACAGCCCTCACTGTTACCTCACAGCTCTCACTTTCACCTCACAGCCCTCACTGTCACCTCATAGCCCTCACTGTCACCTCACAGGTCCTCACTGTCACCTCACAGGCCCTCACTGTCACCTCACAGGATCTCACTGTCACCTCACAGCCCTCATGTCACCTCACAGGATCTCACTGTCACCTCACAGGTCCTCACTGTCACCTCACAGGATCTCACTGTAACCTCACAGCCCTCACTATCACCTCACAGCCCTCACTGTCACCTCACAGGATCTCACTGTCACCTCACAGGTCCTCACTGTCACCTCACAGGATGTCACTGTCACCTTACAGGATCTCACTGTCACCTCACAGCCCTCACTGTCACCTCACAGGATCTCACTGTCACCTCACAGGTCCTCACTGTCACCTCACAGGATCTCACTGTAACCTCACAGCCCTCACTGTCACCTCATAGGATCTCACTGTCACCTCACAGCCCTCACTGTCACCTCACAGGTCCTCACTGTCACCTCACAGCCCTCACTGTCACCTCACTGGATCTCACTGTAACCTCACAGCCCTCACTGTCACCTCACAGCCCTCACTGTCACCTCACAGCCCTCACTGTCACCTCACAGGATCTCACTGTCACCTCACAGCCCTCACTGTTACCTCACAGCTCTCACTTTCACCTCACAGGTCCTCACTGTCACCTCATAGCCCTCACTGTCACCTCACAGGTCCTCACTGTCACCTCACAGGCCCTCACTGTCACCTCACAGCCCTCACTGTCACCTCACAGCTCTCACTTTCACCTCACAGCCCTCACTGTCACCTCATAGCCCTCACTGTCACCTCACAGGGTCTCACTGTCACCTTACAGACCCTCACTGTCACCTCACAGGTCCTCACTGTCACCTCACAGGATCTCACTGTCACCTCACAGGATGTCACTGTCACCTCACAGGGTCTCACTGTCACCTCACAGTCCTCACGGTCACCTCACAGCCCTCACTGTAACCTCACAGCCCTCACTGTCACCTCACAGGATCTCACTGTCACCTTACAGACCCTCACTGTCACCTCACAGGTCCTCACTGTCACCTCACAGGATCTCACTGTCACCTCACAGGTCCTCACTGTCACCTCACAGGCCTTCACTGTCACCTCACAGCCCTCAGTGTCACCTCACAGCCATCACTGTCACCTCACAGGTCCTCACTGTTACCTCACAGGACCTCATTGTCACCTCCCAGGATCTCACTGTCACCTCACATCCCTCACTGTCTCCTCACAGGATCTCACTGTCACCTCACAACCCTCACTGTCACCTCACAGCCCTCACTGTCACCTCACAGACCTCACTGTCACCTCACATGTCTTTATTGTCACCTCACAGCCCTCACTGTCACCTCACAGACCCTGTCACCTCACAGCCCCTCACTGTCACCTCACAGGTCCTCACTGTCACCTCACAGCCCTCACTGTCACCTCACAGCCCTCACTGTCACCTCACAGCCTACAGTCCTATGTCCGACCTCACTCATCTCATAGACCCTTGCTCCACAGGTCACACTGCCACCTGGTAGGCAGAGCACATTGCCATCCCCTGCCAGGCTTCCCTGACACCTTCCCGGTCATTACTGTCACCTCACAGGCCTGCACAGTTTCACCCTATAGGTGATTTCACCAGTTGACCTAGATGAGAAGAAGTCAAACCGCTAAACTTGTTTTAAGGACTCTAAATGTTTGGGGTTTTTGGGTCTCATGTGCAGCCCTTAGAAAGTCAGGACACCCAACAGGAGGTTCACTCTCCAGAGTTGTCTGGGCTGCATGGAGGAGGAAAGTTTCAAGCTTTTCCTTCCACCCTCTGTGGAGGACAAATAATTCAGTGTACCACTTCTAAGCAGCAATTATTTTGCGGCCACACAGTGAACGCTGTGATGTCTTCCTGGCGTCTGGGAATCAGTCTCCCTAATTCATAGTTAGGCCGTGATCGTGGAAAGGCCCCTGACACGACAGCTATTTAACACTCACTGGGAGTGAGGCAGAGCTTGGCACTTTTCATATATCATTTCACTGGCTGCGTGGTCCTTCACGGTCAGCATTAGCACGCTCCTTCGGGGCACTGTTAGGGACAGAGCGGCCCGCACCACATAGCTACTGTCAGCAGCAAGTGCTCGTCACCTCTCACCGCTGCCGAAGGTCAGGGATTGGCTGCAGCTTGGCTGAGTGCTCCTGGCTCACGCTCGCTCATAAAATTATAATTCAGATGCTGGCGAGAGATGCAGGCCCAGGAAGGCTCGAGCAAGGATGGACGGTCCCCTTGGGCTCTTTCCCATGACTTCATTGCCTCACTGTGAGGACCTCTTCACCAGGCTGCCTGGGTTTCCAGAAACTTATCAGCTGGCTGGCTTTTCTCAGGGCAAGCGACCCAAAAGAGAGGAAAGGAGCTTGCTTGTGTCTCCTGCGACCTAGCCTTGGAAGTCTCGCTGTCATATCTGCCGTGTCCTATTTCTGCTAGTTGACCCTGTTGTGAGAGAGGCCCACACAAGAACATGAATACCAGAGGGGGAGAGATCATTGACTGTCTTTCAAGTTACTTATTAATTAATATAGTAATACTTAATTACTTCTTGTAATGCAAATATTAGTTTATTTTTGAGGTTATAAAAATAGATGTCATAATTACAACCTACTCTTTATAAGAATGGTTCTAATCATTTAAAAGTTATACAGAGTTGACCGGGTGATGAAGGGTCATACCTTTGATCCCGGCACTTGGGAGGCAGAGGCAGGCAGATTTCTGAGTTCAAGGCCAGCCTGGTCTACAGAGCAAGTTCCAGGACATCCAGGGCTACACAGAGAAGCCCTGTCTCGAAAAACAAAACAAAAGAAAACAAAAATACAGAGCATGGGAAACATTCTCACTGGTTCAATTGTGTACTGTCAGTTATTGTAACTTTTGAGATTGCTCATAAGGGAAAGGGCAGGGTTTGGACATTTTGATTGTTGCTGCAGAAACACTAAGTAGAATTTAGTGTGCAAGTTTTGATCGATACTAAAAGAAAATATGGCTTAAATGTCAGTTCCACTCCCTTCTATTATTATTGTTGTTGTTGTTGTTGTTTTGTTTTTGTTTTTGAGACACAGTTTCTCTATGTAATAGCCCTGGCTGTCCTGGAACTCACTCTGTAGACCATGTTGGCCTCAAACTCACAGAGATCCGCCTGCCTCTGCCTCCCCAGGCGTGTGCCACCACAGCCCAGCCTAAATTTTAATAGTATATTGGAAATAGTGTAGAGTTTTGGTCAAGAATAAGATATTAGTTTTAAGATGAAGTCGTATGAAACATGACTTTTGGGTTCACTAAAGAAACAAAAGAGGTATAGTTAGCATTTAAAATGCTTAAAAATTACCAAGATTTTAAAGTTTAATCAAAAACTTCTTCTTGAGAATTTAAGACATAAGTGAATGAGTTTGTTCTTTTGAATTCTACTATGAAGATCTTTTCTCTGTCTCCTGTTTAAAACCACAGTGAGTGAGTCATGTAATAGAAACATGTTTCAGAACTTGCCCAAGGCCACATAAAGCAAATCCCAAATGTAAATACTTTTATCTTCAAACAATAGACAATAGAGGGCACAAAATTCAAGAGGGGGGATTACTCATTTGGTGGGGGCAGGTAGTATACAGGGGCTTAGGGGTCAAAATTTATATGGAAGACTTAGTTAAGGCTGTCACAAAGAGACAGTAGTAACTTTGTTTCCGACTTTGCTCTTAGGCCCTTGTCATTCAGTTAGGCTTATTGCTAATGTTACCTCTGTAAGTTCTTGAATAAGTTGAGACATTTCCTGGGGACAAGTAAAAAGACCACAGCTGTCACACCACTTGGCATGCATTCCTTTTGACTTAGATTCAGATCCTTAAAAAAAGCTCTGAGTTTAGGGGACAGGGAACCAGTAGGTGACAAATTTGCCCATTTGATCAGATTGCCTCAGTTTTAGCTTTGCCGATCTGGAGTTTTTCATTTCTCCTTCTGTGTGTGGTGTGGGGGTGTGCATGTGGGAGCTGGAGGGCAACCTCAGCTGGTGTCCCTCTTTGGAGATGGTCTCTCACTGGCCTGAACCTTGTCAAGTCGTCTAGGCTGGTCGGCCAGTGAGCCCATTGATCCACCCATCCCTTCCTCAGTGACAAGTGGGCATCCCTGCGCCTGGCTTTTGTGGACCCTCGGGATCAAACTCAGGTCTTCTCCACAGGCCTGGATTTCTACCTTTATGATTCTCAACTTCCCATTAGATCTTTTATTTCTACTACCTCAATCACTAAATCTGAGGACATTTTCCATCTCTCTTGTTGGTTAACACATTTTATAAGGAAATATGTCAATATAAGAAAATGATATGGAAAAAGACTCCAGAAGGTATTTGCAATTCACAGATGTCAGAGTAATTATGTAAACCTAAACTGAACTGATTTCAAAGAGCTATCCTAAGGGTTTAGAGCAATGGCTCAGCAGTTAAGAGCACTGGCTGCCCTTCCAGAGATAAGCTGGTTTGATTCCCAGTATCCACAGGGCAGTTTACATCTGTCTGTGACTCCAGTTCCAGAGGATCTGAAGTCCCCTTTTGGCCTATATGGGCACATATATGCATGTAAAACACTCATACACACAATTAAAGAAAGTTAAAAACCTATCTTAGAATTAAAAAACACACATTGCTATTGTCAGCTGAATATAAACATGTACTTCACAACAAATTAACCCGATAACCAAAGGCTCCCCTTCCTTCCATAGAGCCATGTTGTATGGCATCCCAGAGGTAGCACCCGAACAGGCCGGCTCTGTGAGGAGTTTTGTTAGTTCTGAGGCACATGTTTAATGTTGCTTTGAGACTGTCATTAGCGGGGCATGTAAAAAAGTGAGCATGATCGTTGTTAAGGGCAACAATCCAAGCTGGCAGCAGCCTGGAAAAGGTGTTTCTAGGAATAAAACCAATTTATTTTAAAGACATTTAGCTCCAGCACAGAACACCTTCCAGTGGATTTATAATGAAATGCACTCACTCACATAAACTTTTGCTGGAACTAATGGGCTGTAGGATGGCCCTTCACTCGAACTACTAGCCAGTCCTGAAAAATGGAATCTGGCGTTTGCCGTCTTCCACATGATGGTGTTAGGAGTGGACAGAGCAGCCGGAGCTCGGATGAAGTCGTCTTTCCCTCAATACTCACAGTTCCATTGGTTACAGGAAGATAACCACTGTAGATGGGGTCACTCGGCTGTGGACTGGTTGGCAATTTAACACGCTGACCTGGAACTCACTAGAAGTCAGCATCTCAAAACACAAACAAACAAAAAAAGCAACAAGAAGAAGAAGAAGAAGAAGAAGAAGAAGAAGAAGAAGAAGAAGAAGAAGAAGAAGAAGAAGAAGAAGAAACAGGGCACTCAGCCCTGTAGTATCATTTCCACTCCAGAGTAAAGTGGCCTTTCCAGATGCAGCCTGCTAAGGGCTTGTCTTTTTGTCTAAGCAAATATTGCCAAATTTCCCAGCAGCTATTCATGTCTGATCTACTCAAGTTAAAAAAACAAAAACCCACAGACCTGGTCATCGGGAGTTCAAAATAGGCTTTCCCAGCAGTGCAAAACGTCATGACACCTCTGACTCCTTTGAGAGAAAGGGGATAGGGAGGAAGAAGACAGAAAGGAGGACGGGAAGAGGCAGGCGTATCCCTGTAAGTTAGAGGCCAGCCTGTTCTACACAGGGGGAGACCCTGTCTCAAAAGACAGAACAGCGTAGAGCAGAGCAGAGCCTAAGCCACCACAGCAACCAAAGCAGTGACAAAAAGCCAACAAATAAAACTTGCTCTTGTCATCTGGACTCTTGAAGGTTTTCCTGTCACCAGCCATTCTAAACCGAATGGCTGTGCTGTGGCCTTGGCATGCTTCTCTCTCTAAGGCTTCTAGTCACCTCTGGAAACAAGGACGCTGTAGGAATGGCTCGTCCAGATTTCTTCTGTCCATATCCATGCCTAAAATCTGTTCAGTGTGACACATCCCTTGCTCCTTTGAAGTAGCTTCAGAAAGTTCTTCATGGCTCTATAGCAAGTCTATAAGTTGTGGTGTGTCACAGTTTTTGCACAAAAGGTGGCCTTCATTTCCTTACTTGGATGGCTATAAAAAAACATGAGTCTGTGCCCTATCCTTTGCCACGCTATCTACATACTCAACCTTTTTAAGCACCATGTCAAGGGTAGACTAATGGGGTGTGTGGCTTAGTGAAGTAGCTCTTGTAGATCTTAGTTACTTTATCCATACTACCTGGTGACATTGATTGTCCTGTGAAAGCCAGTCTTTCATGAACCCTTAAGGTAGGAAATCACTCTCTCACAGGACAGAAAACATTTCTCTCTGTCTTTTGCTTTGTAATGGGAAAAATAACAGGTCATATCTTCTCATTTATGTTTCAGACAGGCTAATAGTGTAGCATGCGGGCTTTGTTTTGAACTTGTAGGAAAATTACATGACAAATAACCGTGACATTCAAATCAACTGGTGTGAGAAGGGAAACATGGGAGCCGGAAGCCAATTTATTCATGAAATGCTAAAACATTAGCTAAGTTCTCCTGGGTTTATCTGCATCTCTCTGCCCGCCATCACCATGAGTCTTGGATTCTTAGAAAATGATACAAAGAAAGGGAACCTTTTGTTCAGTTTTCAGCAAGGAAGATTCAGGGACAGTGAGCCCGAGTTGCCTTAAATAGCCCCTGAGAATGCACATGCACAACGGTGCTCAGCATGGGAGCTGGATAGAGCAGAACTGAGTCTCCTGATTGGTTTGCTCTCGGTGCTTTGCCCTCCTTTCTCTCTGTCTTAGCATCCTCTGTTATAGCTTGACAAATAGCTCTGCGAGTGTGTGTGTGTGTGTGTGTGTGTGTGAGGGTGTGTGTGCATGGGCATGTGACTTGGGTGAGGACACTTGTGCCACCGTGAACCTCTGGAGGTCAGAGGCCAACTTTACGGAGTCAGTTCTGTCCTTCCACCTTTATGTGGGCTCTGGGGCTTGAACTCGGGTTGTTTCACAACCACAGCTTGCATTTGAAATAGTATTGTGTCTGACCACTGTGCTGCCCTCTGTTACAGGCAAGTATTTTCCGAGGGCCTTAGTTCTCTCGCTCTTTGTATGTTAGCCGTGTGCTGATCTGTTCCGTCGTTTACTTTATACTGCTCTCTCCTTCCAGGACATTTTTGACCCCTGGCATTCTGAGCATCTATTCCCTGTTCATATTTTGAGTATCCTCGTGGGGCTGTGCGCTGTACTTTATTCTGTCAGTGATGCTTGTGTCCCAGTCTTGACCTTGCTCTCAACTTCAGATCTGCCACTTCCTTCCAGAGCCTTCTACGCCCTGACCATCTGGCCCTGGCCTGGATCTGGCCCCCGGGAGCTCTCACCCCATCTGCTGCGCTGGTTCTCCCAGCTCCTCCCTCGAGGACCATCCTTCTCTGTGGGTCATGTTCTTCCTTTGGGGACAGGAGGAAGTGGTGAAGGACTTTGAGGAGGTGTGTGGGGAAACGACCTTCGCAGTCGAGGAAGAATGGCTTCAGATCTGTCAGAATCCCAACACTTTCCCGAACTCTCCAACCTCCAGTCTTTGTTGTTCTTCCTGCCCCCCTCCCACACTCAGCCATGAAAAAGTAATGTAATTTGAACTTTTAAGTATGTCATTGTCAGACTAGATCCAGATCACAAGGAGCGAAGCTCCGATTTTCAAGCCTCGCTTCCCTCACTCCCCAGCTGTGCTGGTCCCAGGAGACTGAAGTGGAATGTGTGCACTTTCTTTCCTTAGTCCTCTCACTATCCTGCCCTCGAGGCTCTTGGAAATATTCCCAACATGATTTTTCCTTTCCAGCCACATAATTATAGTTACTGGAAGAGAGGGGGTGGAGAGTGGGGTGTGTGAGCATCACATGTACACTCATTACAGTACAGCACCGTGTGTCATCATTGACCGTGTCTCTTCAGCCTGCGTTGACAGTGTGTTGACAATGGGGGTAGTAAACATTCAGCTTGTTGACTGGAGTTTATTGTCATCAGTAAGTGTACCTACAAAACCAAGAATGCAGAGAAAAAAAATCTGGTGAGTCTAATAAAATCATAGGAAGCTTTGAGTTTTCATTTAATTATTTATTTAGGTCTCCATTGTAAAGAACGTGCTTGGTTCTAGCTGAGTGTGGTGCTTTAATTCCAGCACTTGAGAGGCAGAGACAGGTGGATCTCTGTGAGTTCAAGGCTAGCCTGGTCTACAAAGCAAGTTCCGGGTCTGCCAGGTTACACAGTTACACAGAGAAATTCTGTCTCTCTCATACACACACACACACACATACACATATACACACAAACACATAGTGAGGTGGGAGAAAGGGAGAGAGAGAGAGAGAGAAAGAGAGAGAGAGAGAGAGAAAGAGAGAGAGAGAAAGAGAGAGAACAAAAAAACAAAGGTGAACAGAATTATAAGTTATAGCTCTTAATGTTTATTCATCTAGTGGGTGTGAGTGTATATATGTATGTGGGTGTGTAAGTATCCATGCATGTGTGCACCATGCCTTTGGAGGCCAGCAGAAGCTGCTAGGTGTCTTCTATGATATCTGCTATATTAAGGAAGGGGTTCTCCCTGAATCTGGAACTTGTGCCCTCCCCTACCCCTTTGTTCTGGGGTGTAAGGGATATGCAGGTCCATGACCCCACTTCATATATGGGTGCTGGGATCCAAACTCTGGTTTCTAGGCATGGCTAATATTATATTAGATGCCTGGTTTTCTGAAGGAACGCTTTTGTGTCTGCAAAGATCTCTTACTGAGGTGGCCTGTGCCATAGATACCTAGGACCGTGAGCTAGTTCATCTCTTTGCAGTCAGCTTGGCTCTTCCCGTGCCTGCTGGTGAAGAGCGCCAGACTTCAAGAAACATTCTCCCGCCCCCCCCCATGCTTTAATAGATTTTCTGTTGCTATAAGAAGGTTTGCTTAGTTCACAGTTGTGGTGGTTGGAAGTCTAAGAGCACAGCGCTCACAGCAGTTCAGCTTCTGGTGAGGGTTTCTCGAGGCTTCAGCTCAGGGGAAAGAGCCAAAGGGAAGCACAGCCCGTCTGTGTGTGTGAGAGAGGGGAGGAGCCAGGCTCAATTCATGAGGACACACTGGCATACCAATCTAGTTCTGTGAGAGTGAGCATTCACTCCGCAGGAGAAAAGCCTTTCCACCTCTTAAGGAAACACTCAGCTCTTAAAGGTTCTGCTGCCTCTTAATGCTGTTACATTGCTGAGTAACCGTCAACACAATTTCTCTTTTGTTTATAGCACCTAATGAAAGGGGAGTGGGAAGTGAGGTCATTAGTTGTCATTGCTGTCACAGATGGGGCGGGTGATCCTGAGGTTCTTGCCATAGAGTCTCAAGGAACAACACTCTTTCCAGGGAGGCCACAGCCAGCCTGAGAGACCGGAGAGTAAGGGATTTGGGAACCATGAAAACTTTATAGTTTAGACTGGAGTCTTGACTCTCTTCTTACCTTGTGTGTTTGCGTATTGAGACCCACGGGACCACTTGAGGGCCTCTGACGGAGAAAGTCGAGACGGTGGCCGTTTGGATCCTGATGGTATAAAGTTTGCCTCTGTGGTTGTTGCAGTCTTACCTAAAGCTCTTCGTGTGGCCTCATGGGAGAAGACCAGACAAGGATATTACGGGAGTCCCTTTTTGTATTCTTCAGCGTTCCAACAATGGATCCAGTGAATACCTGAATTATTCATTGGGAATGAGTACTCCAAGGAGAGGCTATCCAAGGTTAAATTGGAAAGATGTATTTCGTAAGATGCTTTTCATTCGAGGTAATGGCTTCAAATTCACCATGAATTTTAATATACTCACTGTGTAGCTCTCTCCTGCTAATTCAATTCCTCCTTAATTTGAACTCCCCGAATCTTTCTTAAATGAAAGAGTGCCTGAATCAAATTAATTGTAGCTGAAATATCATAATTTTCTCATGATAACAGCTATCAGCTTAGGCAGTGTGGGGCAGCTACCAGGGAGTTTAATCACAAGG
Source organism: Myodes glareolus (assembly GCF_982192425.1). Taxonomy (NCBI): domain Eukaryota; kingdom Metazoa; phylum Chordata; class Mammalia; order Rodentia; family Cricetidae; genus Myodes; species Myodes glareolus. Next base: position 60,612,731 of record NC_142035.1, read on the forward strand.
TATGGCAAATTAACACTTCACGAATGAAGAGGGAAGGGTCCAGGTTTCAAGTGAAGGCTGTAGAGTGAATGGTCTTGGGAACCACCAGGCCTGACAGTCTGGCTAGATGCAGTTCACTGTCATGTCCTTGTTGGTGGTCATAATTCTGTCAATACCAACAGCAAAAGACCCACGTTTCACCCAGCATGTTTTGGCCTTCTGGGTTGCTGGGGGGATGATCTGAATAGTTAAAGAGGGAAACTGTTTTAAAACAGAACAAGATGAAGTCTTTAAGCATTCCTCTGGAGATGTGAACTTTGAACGGTTGCTGTTACTCCAGCTCCTCTCCACGGCCCCGAGGTTCACCCGGCTCTGCGGTGTCTTCCCGGTGTCTCCAGGGGTCATTCACTTCTCTACACCAAGGAAGTTCTTTCCTCTGCTCTTGTCTTTCCCTCACTGTGCCTTTTTGTTCCGTCTCCCTTTCTGATGAAAGGGAATTCCGTTTGGGAGTTTGAGTGGAGCAGTTCATGTAAGGGCTCAAAGAAAAACATGCATTTGAATCTTAATTTTGCTCTAATTTCAAAGTGCCCCCTTTAAAATGTTGGTGCTTACAGCAGAGCAGTTGACATGATAGTGTTAAGATTGGACTTCAAAAGAAGATTAAGCCATGAGGGCTGCTCACCCACCTGAACAGGATCATGGCTCTTATAAAAGGGCTCCCACCATGGTTGGTGGGAGCCAATCACTTGCCTTCACTTGCTTTCCCTCTCCCACCATACCCATCTTCTCTAGATGATGCAGCAAAGGGTGCCGTTGTGGAAACAGGGAGCAGTCCTGGTTAGACAATTGAACTGATTCGTGCCTTGATCCTGGATTTCCATACTCCACAATAAGAAATGTTTTTTGCTTACTTTTTTTTATTATGTGTGCGTGTGCGTGTGTGTGTGTGTGTGTGTGTCTACGTGCTATAGTGGATATGTGGATAACTTTTAGGAGTCAGTTCTCTCTTTCCACCATGGGTCCCAGGATCAAAGTCAGATAATCAGGCTTGAGTAGCAAGTTCTTTTCCACTGAGCTATTTCAAGCCCAAATTACAGCTTTTTTGGTTACTTATTTCTTTTATAAATAGCCTAGTCTGTGGTGTTGTCACAATCAAACTGCTGCTGCACTCCTTAGAGCCTCAGGGACCTCTATTTAGATGCACCAGCATGTTTAACCTTCATCATGAAGAAAGAAGAATGGCAGGACCGCTCAGAGAGAGGGAAAGTCAGTGAGTTTATTGATTAAACAAAGACATTCAAGATGCATGTGCAAAGTGGAGTGTGAGCATTAGGAGAGAAAGGCACCTAAGTGGCTCAGAAGTAGCTGTGTGATCTGGAGACTTTAAAATGCCGGTGGGAGACATTAGGGAGAGAGTGTGTTGTTCTGCTTGGCCGCAGAAGTCTGATGTGACGCGGAGACCTTATTTTAGGTACTTTGTGGCAAGCTTGCGGGTAAGAAGACAGCACCATTAAAGACAGAAACATTGAACAATTAGATCCTTCCTCTTGAAGAGGCTGGGATTAAGAGAGTGCTTCGTCTCTTCTTCACAGTCTCCTTTGTCATGGTTCTCAGAGAAGACGGCACAGTTCAACTGCGGGTGTTCTGGCTGCATTGATGTTCTTGGGTGTCAGGCAGTGGGAGACTAAACTCAGAACCAGAGAGTGGCCGCGGCAGTGTGTGTGGTGTTCCTTTCTCACCTTCTCTTTCTTTCCCAACTAGCTGTCTTGCCTCAGTGTTTGTCTACAGCACTGGAAAGGACCAGGACAGATTTTAGGATGATTTTATTTCACTAGGATGCTACAAATCTGGGCAATAGAGCATGGAGGCAGCCAGGGGTCACATCTTAAATAAAAGACATCATACAACCTTGAAAAGTTTGGGGGTTTGTTTATCATCAGTGGCAAATGGATTGAACTCAGTGTCATCCCTTCTTTATCCTCTGGCAATATGTATTTGCTTATTTATGCATTTATTTATAAGTAAGTAACCCCAACTTGAAAAAAAATAAGTGTTACAAAGAATGCACATAGAATCATACCTTAAAAGGGGGGATGTTTTGGCTTCCTAGTAATAAGGTTAAAAAATGAATAGTGTTCCTTTTTTCCATTTTTTATTAAAATTCTTGATTTTTATTTTGTGAGGACATGAGCAAGAGAGCTTCCTGCCACTTGTGGGAAGATGATGGATAAAGGTGCTTTAAATTATTTTTAAAAAATAAATAACTAGATATCCTTATAATTGTATTATTATTTGTAATATATCCTTGACTAGATGCCATTTTAGCCCCTCCCTGCCCTAGGAGCTGTTGAGATGAATGCCATCTTCTAGTGGACTATTCCATTCCTAGATCACGATCAGACTTTAAAATCCTGCCTGTAAAACCATGTAAGGAAGGCTGCTTTGGCCAGACTCTAATTTGTGTGTCAGTGAGGAAGGGCCAAGAACGAACTCCCAAATCAGCAGGCCGCTCATACATCCTTATTGTTCAGCCTATCACCTTGGTGACAGCAGTTCTTATCCTGAATAAATGGGAGTGTGTGTGTGTGTGTGTGTGTGTGTGTGTGTGTGTGTGTGTAAACACTGCCCATGTTTTCTTACTGAGTCACCATGCTAATACAGAGTTCTGTAGAGAATTCCTGGAAGCAGCTGGACTCTGTACCTAGATACATCAATTGGTTTTTCTACATTGTCTGCAAGATAATAGGCATCATAGGACATTGTGTTTGAGAACTTGGCAGTAAGTTCTGTCCGTATGCAGGGACCAACACAGCTCCTTGGAGTGACCCTTTCTGGACTTCTGGATCTGCTGTGCCCTGCGAAGCACCATGTCCTTCCCATGGTGCGGTGGTTCTGCTGTCAAATGGCTGATTAGCAAGCATCCTCTGGACAGGTCGTGTCCTTAGGGGGCCAGCCAAGTTACAGATGTGCCTGCTTTCTCAGCAGGCACAGGAAGAATGTGCTGTGTGATACACCTGAAGATGGGCCCTGGGCAGCTTGGTGGGCTGCGGGCTCCAGGTCTAGGAGTCTGAGAGTTGAGTTGGAGCCCACTGCGCTGGGGCATCTTTGCAGTTGAGGGTCCTCTGTCAAAAATAGGCCTGGCTTCAGTATGCCATTCTAATTCGGAGTTCAGTTTGGAGACCAATGATGAGATACATACCCCCCAAAGATGGTTTCACTACAAGGAGTTTTGATTGCTGTCTGTCCATGTATTTTTATAAATTCATTTATTTAACAATTATTTACTCTTCCTATTATTGAGCTGTGTGTAGACTTGTAGCTGAACAAAAGTGACATGTTTTTTTTTTCCCCGATTAAAAAAGGGAGAAACAAATGGCTAATAATTAAGAACTTACTATAGAGGGACAGTAGGGTATTCTAATGAAGTACAATAGAGGCAGGAACATAAGTGTTTAAAACAGAGAGACAGTCAGGGAAGGCCGTGTGGAGGAGACAGTATTTAAATGAAAGCCCGGATTAAAAGGAACCAAACCTATGAGGAAGATGTCAGACAATCCAGGAATGCTATACAAAGACTCCCTGGGGTTAGGGTGAGCCTTGATGCAGTTCAGATGCAGCCAGAGAGCTGGTTCTGCAAACCAGAGATGGAAAGGTATGAGGTTGACAGGCAGACACCAGATTATATACACAGGCCTGGAGGCTGACACACTGAGAAAGGGATACACTGTCGGGCTCTATTGGAATGAGGAGTCTGGGGCTGAGAGGAAAAGGCTTCTTTGGAGCTTGAGTCTGGGGGACCATCGGCATTGTTATGGAAAGCCACAGAAATAGGTAGTCTAACCAGGAAGAGATTGTAGAGAGGCCAGAGTCCCTGAAAAAGACCAATCAGAGACTTATGGAAGTGGGAGATGTTGTGGGATATTTGTACACTGTGTGAAGATGTACTGCTGTGATTGGTGTAATAAAAAGCTGAATAGTCAATAGCTAGGCAGGAGGTTATGGGTGGGATTTCCTGGAGAGAAAGGAAGAGGAGGAGGAATCTAGGCACACAGGAGATGCCAGGAGACATGGAGTGGAAGCAGGAGGTGCAAGACGGATGAGAGGTAACACCACGTGGTAGAACATAGATTAATATAAACGGGTTAATTTAAGTTACAAGAGCTAGTGAGACAAACCTAAGCTACAGGTTGAGCTTTCCTAATAGACTTTAATAAGAGGTCTCGCTGTCATTATTTGGAAGCTGGCTGGCAGGACAGAAGAAGATTCGTTACAGGGAGAGTTGGAGACAGACCAGAAACAGGTTGGCCTGTGGAAGCCAGGGAGGAGAACTGGCTAAAAGAGATGGTTGATGAGGTCATTGTTGCTGAAAAATCCAGAATTTCACTGGCTAGAGTGTGGGCCACTAGTTACATGTGCTGCTTAGTTAGTTAGTTAGTTAGTTAGTTAGTTAGTTAGTTTTTGTCAGCTTGACCCAAATAAGGGTCATCTGGGAAAAGAGAGCCTTAACTGAGAAAATGCCTCCATCAGATTGGCCTGCTGCAAGTCTGTGGGACATTTTCTTGATTAGCGATTGATGAGAGAGTGCCCACTCACTGTGGGTGGTGCCACCACTTGGCAGGTGGGGCTGGGAACATGAAAGAGATTTAACTTGAGCCTGGAGAGCAAGCCAGTAAGCAGCCTTTCCCCACAGTTTCTGCCTCAGTTCCCTGATGTCAGTCAGATTCTTGCTTGAAGCTCTTGCCCTAGTTTGCTCATGAGATACTGCAATATGGAAACATAAGTCAAATGAGCTACTTCCTTCCTAAGTTGGTTTTTTGGGGGGCGGCAGTTCAATACAGGGTTTCTTTGTGTAACAGCTCTCGCTGCCCTGGAACTCACTTTGTAGACCAGGCTGGCCTCGAACTCACAGAGATCCGACTCTGACTCCAAATGATGGTATTGAAGGTGTGTGCCACCACCGTCCAAGCTCCCAAGTTGTTTTTGATCATGGTGTTTATCACAGCCGTAGAAAACAAACTAATTCACTGCTTGTGGCCTCTAAGTACTTGAAATGTGACACTTCAAACAGAGAGGCTCTGGAAATGTAAAATAAAATACAGGTTGGATTTTGAAGACAGCACAAAGGCAAACATAGAAAACTGTCTCATCAATAATTTATCAATAATGTTAGGTTGTAATCACAATGCTGGGATTAATTGGGTTAGATAAATATATCATTAAAATTCACTTGCTTCCTTTTACTCTGTGAAATACTAGCTGTAAATTAGGTGTGTGGCTTGCACTGTGCCTCTGTTGGATGCTCTACAACCTGGAAGTCCTTAGCAAACTTAAGAAAAGCAGACTGATGCTCAGGGACTCAGGGATGTAGAAAACCCTGGGTTTCTTCCCCAGCACTCTGTGAACTGGGCATGGAGCATACACTAAGTTCATCCCTGACTACATAGTTAGTTCAAGGCCACCATGGGCTATATGAGACCTTGTCTTCAAAGAAATAAAAAAAAAAATAGACTGCCTGAGATAAATACCTAGCTGATTGTTTATACTGCCAATAAGACTGAGCCATCATTGCAGGATATTGCCTGGAATTAAAAAAATAAATCAAAGTAGTACTAAAGTTTCATGTAGAATTTTTGGTATGGATGTGCTCTAGCAATTTTACATAAATTGACAGTGTAATATCCTTGAAATAAACGATTAACATATCAAAATATTTAACCCATGTTTCTCTCTTTCCTTCTTTCTTGTTGTTTTTCCTTTTGTTTTAGCCCCTAATTCACTTTCATTTCTTTCTTTCTTTTTTTTACATATCTGGCCAGGAAACTTCATGGTGTTATGGTCAACTTGCCGCACAACCGTGTTCAAATCTGTCACCAACAGGTTCATTAAAAACCTGGCCTGCTCTGGGATTTGTGCTAGCCTGGTCTGCGTGCCCTTCGACATCATCCTTAGTGCCAGCCCTCAGTGCTGCTGGTGGATCTACACTATGTTCTTCTGCAAGGTTGTCAAATTCCTGCACAAAGTCTTCTGCTCTGTAACCATCCTCAGTTTCCCTGCCATTGCCCTGGACAGGTAGTTTAATTTTTTAACTTTCATTCGTGTGTGTGTGTGTGTGTGTGTGTGTGTGTGTGTATGCCTGCAGTTGCCTATGGAGGTCTGAAGAGGGCAGTAGATTTTTATCCCCTGGAGCTGGAGTTACAGGCATTTGTGAGGTACTCAATGTAGGTGGTGGGAACCAAACACGGGTCTCCCACATGAACCGCATGTCCTCTTAAACACTTAGCTATTTCTCCAGCCCTCAGTTCTTGTTTGTTTTTAATGCATTGAAAGATGAGCATCATGGAGTGAATGATGAGCAGATATTTCATACACTGGTTTCTTTTTTAGTTTGCTTGTGGCCATAAGAAAGAGAATGCATATTCAAAACTGACTCCTACAAAAGGATTAACTGAACATTCGTGGAACAAACATCTTCACAAGAAAACCCAGGGGTTGGATTTTTATCACCTTGATGCTACTGGCTCATGGTGCTGTTCTATCCTGGTTGGAATTGGTAATCTATTCGCATTGCAATCTGAAGTAGCTTGCCCATCTGATTAACTCTGCAATTAGGGCTCTCTGATGCAGGATGTAAGCATTTCTGGGAGGAAAAGGGAGTGATTCAGTGGTTACCTAACGAAGGTTACACGGCTCTGATGACACCAGAACTCCTCTAGAGGAATCTCTTCTGGGGCTTCATGCTGCCCTGTTGGTTGCTTTCTTGTTTATCCTCTTATTTAATAGGGGTTTGGGAATGAATCGAATGCCTTGGTTCCTGCCATCATCCTGACTTGGACGGCAGAGCACTTGCCTCAGTTTGCCTTTTTATGGGGGCACTAATGCTCTCATTTGCTGTTGGGCACTCTGTGGCACACAGGTGTCTTTCTGTAATCCTATTTTGCTCCGGTATAGTCTTTTTTTAAAGGTGGTATATCTTTATGTTGTCTAGCTAGCTTCAAATTTCTGGGCTCAAGAGATCCTCCTGCTTCACCCTTTCCACTAGCTGGGATGACAGGTGCCCGCCATCACCCCTGGCCTTAGTGAAGTCTTAAGTCTTCACTTTTACATTATGGACTCTTTCTCCTGAAAGGTGTGTTTTTTGTTTGTTTGTTTTTGGTTTTGTTTTTTGTTTTTTGTTTGTTTTGTTTTAGTTTTGAGGTATAGTTTACGTGTTATAGAAAAGGATCACCTATTTTAGGGATTCAAATCCCTAAAGGTTTAGTATATTTTTGTATTGTGTCTGAGCTACAGTGTCAGATTTTCCCTAGCCTTCCCAAGAAAAGAAGCCTCCTGCTGATGGATACTCACCCTGTTCTCGCCATTATACCCCAGGGAGCCCTTGATCTTCCCAGCGCTGGGTTTGCCTTTGTGAGGCAGTCTGTGTGAGAGGAATCACACAACATGTGTTCTTTGTTTAAGCTTGTTTTAAGCTTCTTTCACTTAGCATGTCAGAGCATGTGCCAGCATCCCACTAGATTTTTATGACCACATAAAAGTCGGTGGTGGGGTCTACCGTAATTTAATAGTTCATTTGCCAATCGGTGGTTATTTGGGTTGTTTCCGCTTTTTGGTTGCTATGAATGCTGAGAGTTTTGTTTTATTTTAAGATTTAAAAATTTTATTTTATGTGTATGTGTGTTTCGTCTACATGTATGTATGTGTTTGTATGTGGGTGTCTGGTGCCTCCAGAGGCCAGGAGAAGGCATTATAGTCACTTGTGAGCTGCTGTGTGGGTACTGGGAGCTGAACTCGAGTCCTCTGGAAGAACAATCAATGCTTATAACCTCTGAGTCATCTCCCAGATTAACATGGGAGGTTTTTAAAGTATAAGAGTCAATGAGAGTGGGAACATATTGTTAATACATCTTATTGTTGTTATACCACAAACCAGCACAATAGTTTCTATTTGTTATGTCTAAGATCTTGTTTTTAGACAAGGAAATATGCAAATAATAAAAATTTCCATTTTTTCCTTCCAGATGATAAACCATTGCATTTTTTAAACCATGACTCAAACAAAAAGTAAGCAAATGCTTTAGTAGCAAAACCGGGCTGATAAATTCCTATTTTATTATTCAGAGGTGCGAACTACTTGCGGGCATCATTGAGTGCACTTGAAATAAGGAAGTGGATCTTTTCGCTTCCTTGCAACTATTTGTTTTATGACACTAAGTCGGCAAGTTAACTAGGAGGCCACCCACTCCTTCTGCATCCTTTTCCTAGTGATGTACACACTAAGGACATTATTTATAATGAACTGTGTGCATATCTTATAGTTCATTTCCCAACGTGTAATGGGATGGAAAACTGATAGATACCTGATTGTGTTTCATGGCAGTGAGCAAGGGCACTCCTAGGCATGTTTTTACATGTGAGAGTAGTGCTATCAGATGTCTATAGAGTTGTGATTAGAAAAGATTATCTGTATTCAGAGCCAAAGCATTTTGAGAGCATGCATGTTTCATGCACAATCTTTTCTTCCCTGGAGGAGAAATAAATAGGACCCACTTCACAGTGCCCCACCCTTCTGTGATCATCCATGGCCCACATGGTACTTGTATCATGCCTCTTTCTGCTTCAGAACAGTCCCTCTCCACCGGCAGACTCCACAACAGTTTCCTAGGTAACCTTAGGAGCTCTATGGCAAGTTCCTACTCCGGTAGAGCCATCACCCTCTAGATGTAATTGTTCATGCATTCTCATAGAGTGCAGCAATGCTCCTGCATATCTGCTCATGTTTGTGACCCAGTCTGGCACAGGGGTGCTCACAGCATCGACTGTCGTTCATTCTCACCTGTCCCCATGAGTGAAGGACTGCCATCAGGGTAGGGAGACCAGCTCTAGTGATGGCTGACAGTAGAGTTGTGGGCCAAGCTAATATGAACAATCTCGCCATCCCTCTGATGGCTGATGGCAGCCCCTTGGGTATGGTTGTGAGGTCTGAGCAACTTCAATTACCTAGGTCACTGACTGTTGTAGGAGGACACTTGTTCATTTCCTGACTACCCTGACTTGAAATAATGACTCAGAAACTATATTATTTAAACCACTGCTTGGACAACCACTTAATATTGCTAGATAGCTCTTACGTATTTAATTCACCCATTTCTATTATTTTATGTTTTACTACGAGGCTTGTGGCCTACTGGTAAGATTCCAGCTAGCAGCTCGTGTCTTTCTCCTCTGGAGCTACATGGTGTCTCCTGACCCCACCTTCTTTCTCTCGCATTCAGTTTAGTTTTCCCTGCCTAGTTCTACTCTGCCTATCACAGGCCAATGCAGATTCTTTATTCATTAACCAAAAAAGATATATATATATATACATACATACATATATATATATATATATGAACTTCCTACATTATCTCCCCTTTTCTGTCTAAATAAGAAGGAAGGGTTTAACCTTAACATAATAAAATTACATATAGCAAAACAGGTATCAAGCAAGAATCACAGTTACTATCTACCTTATCTTTCATCATAACTATGGACAACTATAACTATCTATTCTTCAGCTCTATCAAAGATTCCAGAAGAATATAATATTACCTAAGTAAACAGGAAGTGCATTGTAAGCAACTTCCAAAATTCTGAAATTGACAGAGACATCTTGCTGCCTGGACAGTTACCCAAAGTTTTTCTGTGCTGTTGGGGCATCCATATTCAGCCTTCAGGCCCATAATATCCAGCAGGCTTTTCCACAAAGCAAGAAATTTCAAAGACAGTTCTGTCTATATTGGCAGTTTGTCAGTCACTTTCTTCTGAGTCCTGCAGAATGTCTGGCACACTCTTTAATGAAGCAGGAACCCCAAAGGACTGTCTCACCTTCTTTAGGCAACTTCAGCAGTCATTTCTCTGTGGGTCCTGCAAGTCCAGTCAAGCAGTCTAGGCAAGAGCAGTTTTTTGCCCAAATGGCTAACAAACTCTATATGGAGCTTCTTTGATGCCCATCTTCCTCTTGAGGTTAATTGGTGTTGCCAGGAGCAGATGTGTCTCATTGTCATGAAAAGTCCTAAGTTATTAAAACATTTTAAATGCCATATTCTGAATGTCTCTGAAAGATTTGAAGAATACCTAACTAACTGAAATATTTCTCTACACATCTTGAAAACCTAAGTAACATGACTACAAGCTTGACTATTATAGGTGATTATCAATTAACTTGTATTTCTTAACTGTATATTACATTTTAAAATGAGCTTCACAAACACAATGCCTTAATCAAGAACAGAAATATACATATAACAAAATTGACCTAAAATTTGTATCACTAAACCAAGATCCATACCAATGCAAATTATTCATATCTATATCATATCCCCCTTTAAATGTAAGCAAATATAAACAATCATTTAGGGAATCTTGGCATAGTTCTCTCTAAACTACCTCCTGCTTTTTGTAGGGCAAAATAATTTTTTGGGGGGTGTTCAAGGCAACCTTTTGGGAGGGTCTTGATCCTTCAAACTGCATTAGTCTGGAAGTAATCCACAGGTTCTCATCTTCTTTGTAATCAAAAGAAGAACCTCTTTTCCAAAGCAACAAATCCTTAGACCCAAATTTTGAAGTCAAGATATCTTGAAAACATGTATATGGTTTAGCTTAGCAGCCCATACAATGAAATGTCTCTCTGTACTAATCTCCTTCACAGTCCAAATAATTTAAAGAAAACACAATAATATACACAATCCAGACTCCCTGTGTATATTACATCTTTACGTGGCTTATTTTCTTTAATCCTTTTAATCTATGACTATCTGTACTCTCTCTTCAAAGACTTTGTTTTATTTTTTTTAATGATTTCCTTCTTTTTGTAACTCTTTATACTCTTTTTCTTTTCTCTCCCAAGCCTATGCACATTTATCCAACACTGTGACCCATTTAGAGGTTTGAATCTGTCTTTATTGTGTATCTGTAATTATTTTCTGAGCAGAAGAGCCTTTTTATTTTTTATGCTAAGAAGGAGTGGCTAGGGTCAACACGGCCCTGCCTGCTTGCCCTGCTGCCTCTGAGAGCCATGCACATTGCCCTATTTTCAGGCACAAAGCTGGTCTATGTTGCCATTAAGCCAGTTGTAGCACTCTGCTCACAAACCCCATTTAAATGCTCAGCCTCCAAGAGCCAGAGTTTGTGCTTGCAGCATGGCCCAGGAAGCTACAGTTTTGAAACTGTGTCTTTTTGTTTTTTGGTTTTTTTCATTGTTGTTGTTGTTGTTTTTTTGCTACTGCTGAATCAGGAAGACCTCTCTTAAGGGAGCTGTATCATGCCACCAGCAGCCAGAAAAATGCTGGCTACTAAGAAGCTGTGCTTAACTCTGTTCTTTTGTGTCTAGAATGACTTTTTAAGCTTTCTCAGGCTTTAAGTGGATTTAGTTGGCCACATGGGGTGCTAAAGCAACACATATACAGAAGGACTTCCTACATCACTGATGGTATGAAAGCAAGGTGCATTTGGAACTGTTCTATGGTAGTTACAGAATGATGATAGTATAGCTTGGAAGGGTGGAAATCCTCATCTGAATTTTGACAACAAATTAATTTGAGACCTGCTGGCTGCTCCTAGAGTTACAATAACTGACTACCGGGCAGACACAATCTGACTGGCTGGATTTGATTGCACTCCGTCATTCACTTGGGTGTCTTCTGCCATGAGCAGCCTTGGAAGTCAATCGGCTGCAGTGTGTGGGCTGGAGTGTAAGTCTGCTTTCCACATGTATGTAGACAAATTTGTCATTAGCTTTAAAAATTTCTCAGAGGCTTCTCAGAGTAAACTATGTATAAGTCGCCCCTTTTCATTACATTAGAAAGCAGTCATCCTCACACAGGAACCTGAGAGATCTGTGTCCCTTATATTGAGGGCACTCAAGATCCTAGTCCTGATGGTAATAATTCTTAGGGTAGTTATGCACTGAATGTATTTGCTTGTTTTCTGATATAGTCTTAAGAATCACGTGAAGATGCAAAATTTTCTCTGTGTCTTCAGAAAGTTCTTGTTTTGCTTTTCTGTATTATTGGTATCTCCCATTGTACTCCAGAGTCCTCACGACTTAAGGTCTGGCTTCCCGGATTCTTCAAATGACTCTGCCTGTCTCAGTTATTGTCCCCTTCTACCTACTTTTGGTCGTTTAGGTCACCCTAATTTGAAGAGTATTTTTTCCCGTGACGTGAACTGTGCTTTTATGTCACGCAGGTACTACTCAGTCCTCTATCCTCTGGAGAGAAAAATATCAGATGCCAGGTCTCGGGAACTGGTGATGTACATCTGGGCGCATGCAGTGGTGGCCAGTGTCCCTGTGTTTGCTGTGACCAATGTAGCCGACATCTACGCCATGTCCACCTGCACGGAAGTCTGGAGCAACTCCCTGGGCCACCTGGTGTATGTTCTGCTCTACAATGTCACCACGGTCATTGTGCCTGTGGCTGTGGTGTTCCTCTTCCTAATCCTGATCCGGAGAGCCCTGAGTGCCAGCCAGAAGAAGAAAGTCGTCATTGCCGCGCTGAGGACCCCACAGAACACCATCTCCATCCCCTATGCCTCCCAACGAGAGGCTGAGCTACACGCCACCCTGCTCTCCATGGTGACAGTCTTCATCCTCTGCAGCGTACCCTATGCCACCCTGGTTGTCTACCAGACTGTGCTCAATGTCCCTAACACTTCCGTCTTCTTGCTCCTCACTGCCATTTGGCTGCCCAAAGTCTCCCTGTTGGCCAACCCTGTGCTCTTCCTGACGGTGAATAAATCAGTACGGAAGTGCTTGGTTGGGACCCTGGTGCAGCTGCACCACCGGTACAGTCGCCGCAATGTGGTTAGCACTGGGGGTGGGGTGGCTGAGGCCAGCCTGGAGCCCAGCATGCGCTCTGGTAGCCAGCTCTTGGAGATGTTCCACATTGGGCAGCAGCAGATCTTTAAGCCCTCCGAGGACGAGGAAGAGAGTGAGGCCAAGTATCTTGGCTCAGCAGATTTCCAGGCCAAGGAGGGACTCACCGCCTGTTCTGAGGGCGAGCAGGAGCCACAGCCTGCAGCCTCTGTGACGCCTCCAGGCACGGTGGACTCTGTATCTCAGGGGGCCCCAGCAGCCCCTGTGGAACATGGGGTATTCCCTGATAAATATTCTCTGCAGTTTGGCTTTGGGCCTTTCGAGTTGCCCCCTCAGTGGCTCTCTGAGACCCGACATAGCAAGAAGAGGCTACTTCCCCCACTGGGCAACACCCCAGAAGAGCTGATCCAGACAAAGGGGCCCAAAGTAGGCAGGGTGGAGCGGAAGATGAGCAGAAACAATAAAGTTAGCATTTTTCCAAAGGTAGATTCCTAGCAAGGATTCTAAGTGCCTGGGAACCTTGGGGAACTCGTATGTCCCTGCCCTCCCCTCACTCCGGCTGCAAGCCACTGTGGGGTGAATCCTCCCGTATGGGGCAAAAAGGAAGTTTACATAAAATCCATTGTCCTCTTTGTTGAGGGAGTTTATATACACACCCATCTATCTTAGTGCTCTACGTCCTTAGTCAAACCCCTTGTAAGCTGGGCAATATGGAACAGGTCTGAGGGTCCTTCGTCCATATTTTCTGGGGGACTCCTCCTTTCCCTGTGTAGAGCAGAGAACCCAAGGGAAGCGGGTACTCCGAGGAGGCCAGAACAATTATGGGCTGCAGTAGCCACAAAGGTGATGTTGATTTTTTAAATTTTGTTTTATTTTATTTTGAGACTGGGCTTCTCTATGTATTGCTAGCTAGCCTGGAACTCACTATACAGACCAGGCTGGCCTTGAACTCAGCCATCCCCCTGCCTCTGCCTCCTGAGTGCTGGGATTAAAAGTCTGTGCCACCATGTCCAGTGAAGATGCCTGTCTGGGTAACTAAATAGGAATAACAAATAGGAAAGGTTTCCGTCCTCTGAGGCCAGAGCCATGGTGCCCAGGGGTGCCTGAGTCAGTCATCCGACTCCTGTGTCCCCAGAGCTTTCATCCGGGTTTCTGGGTCGTAAAGGGGGATGGTTGGTTTCACCTTATGACAGACATGGCAATGTCTGAGAGGCTGTTTGTCCTTGATTGTCTTTGCACCCTGTGGGTATCACCAACGTCTCCAGCAAATGTGTCTGCTTCCACCGGTCACCAGCAGCGCTGGCTAGAAAACACTGCCAACCCTTCGCTGCGGCTTTTGCTTTAGACCGCGTTGGATCAACAACCTGGAGGGAAGATTTGCGCTGGGGAAGACAGGCTGAGAAATGCCCACGATGCATGGTCTTCTTTTCTTCCACACCGTCTGGTACAAAAGACCAGAGTCAGTATAGTGGGATATCCGGCTGGCTGCAAGGGCGAAGGAACATAGGCAGACGGTTGGAATTAAAAGGTGCTGAGGAAACGCAGGTGACATGTACTGGGTTCTCTGGCGCCATTAAGGTAAAAAAAATACTCGATTAGGACTTGCTAGTCTGACACAGAGAACAGGCCAACCCTCCAGTCTCATTATCAGTGTGTTGTATGACTCCGGTCTCCACAGAGGATAAACAGAGCAGGGAGAAATAATAATTGTGAAATGTTGAAGCAGTGCCCACCCTGGTTGATCACGTCACCGCCCGCCGCCCAGTGGTTTCATGTGAACCGCGGTGGGAAGGAAAGAGCGCCCTTCTCAGCAGCTCGGTGAGCTGGTGAGCTGGTTCTCGTGTGTCAGCCACCGTGGGACTCATCTCCTGGGCTGAATTCAGACCCAACCCTTCCCCCTGACATCCAGTGGGTGTCTCTGCCTTTCTGCTAGGATGCTTTGCTGTAGTTCATGGTACTTGGTGGAGTCAGTAGGGTGCCTTGAGTATCCACTCACTGGAGACTTCTACATCTCAAAGGCAGTGGTCCTAGCAACGTCTGTTTTAGCCATGCTGGCCCTTGCCCCCTAGGAGGAAGTTCAGTCCGTGTGTAGGGAGTCTCCTTTTCTTCTGTGTGATGTCCTGTGTTTCCTGAATGTGAACCCAAATCCCTTCTCCTTGGAGAGGGAAGGCCTTCCCCATCTCCCTTCTGTGTTTGTCACCCCACAGAGTTGTTTGCTCACAGTAGAAATGGGACTGGCACCCCCTCTTGAGGCTCTGCTGCCCCCTGGGCCCTGTGTGCACGCCACCCGTTGCTCTTGGCCCTGATACGTGTTACTACTGTGGCCCTCCAAGCTCATACATACTTCGAAGCCTTCTTAATTGTTTCAGCTTTTCCGAAGGGGAAAAAGAATCTGTCAGAAAATTCTCTGGACCCAAGAAGAAGCTGTCAAATGTCCTCACCACGTTGGTGTCATCCCGACAATACGTACGTACGACTTAATCCGCTTGCAGCCGCAGAGTTTGGTGAGCAGTTTCTTGTGTGTGTTTGAAAGGGGAGGCTGATGTCTAATAGGTTGTCACCAAGTGTATTTCTATACTCTGTGAAGAAGAACATTTTAATAAAAATCAAAAAGTTTTTTTTTCTGAGCTCCAATGATTGTTTGAGCTTTTTTCCCTCCCTGAAGGTCTCTTTAAACACAGTCTCAGATGAAAGAGACCAGTTTGTCTCCCGGGAATACCATCATGGCACCATAGAAGCGTTTCCTATGTTGTTGTTGAATGAATGGAAATTCATTTCCCAGGAGGAACCACGACATTTGAACGAATGTCGTGAAGATGGATTCCGAGCCGAGCCCAAGAGTGGGCTCTGCAGACGGCCCGTAGAGCTCAGAAGTGGTAGGTGAAGTCTCGTCAGCTCTCCTGCCAGTCTTTAGCAGGCGAGGAAACGGCCATGTGCCTCAGTTTCCTTTCTCTGATGTGGGATGATCAGTGTGGCATAAGCTTACTGTTCTGACTCATATCTTTCATCTCCGCTCAGATTTTAACTGTGTCTGCAGTCAGCCTGTTGGCTGCATCCACTCTCTACCCTCCATGTAGCAAAGGCCCACTTTCTCTGCTTTCTGTCCTGGGAAAAGTTGTTCCTTCTGGGAGTAATATTTACCTTAGGGACACGAAAACCAGTAATAAAAAAATACCCTTGCTCCCTGCCCTCCTGCTTGATAATTATAGAAGATAAAAATGCCCAGTTTTTAGAAGGTTAAGTAGAATTGAATGCCCACCGTCACTCTGGCGCTTAATTAATGCATCCTGAAATTGGCTCTTACTCCTTTTTATCTTGATTTTTCTAGCCTCGTTTATGCTCTGAAGGATCACTCCTAAATTTTCCCTGTACAAACCTTTGCCTCAGTGTGTTTAGGAAAACCCGAGGTATACTAGCGAAAGTTTGTCAGTATGCATGAGGGTTAAATGGTGTGACTTGGCACAGTCTGGACCAGAGCAGAGCTATGACAGTGTTGGGCCCTGGGCAATGTGTTTTTAAGAAAGATCAGGAAATTTATTTATAATGCTATTCAGAGAATCCCATTAGTTGGTGCTTTCCCAAGTTACTCTAACAATAATAATCACAATGCTGATGCTTTGGGCAGTTTATACGCAAAGGACTATTTCAATCCCCAGGGAAAGAAACCTAAGCCAGAGTGTTTCTTTAGACGATCCAGAAGGCATCTCTGAAAACAAAGGCACATAACCTCATATCACAGTGACACAGAAGGAGGACAGCACATGCAGAGAGTGGCAGGAGGCACAGACTCACCAGGTGGCCTAGCTACAGAAAGGGGACTCATGTCCTGCCGCACTGGAGAGAAGTCCCCTCATTGTCCTGGCTCTGTGATGCTCACCTGTGGCACACCTGTGTCTGGGGCTCGAGGGTTTGACATGCATTGCAGATCTGATATGTTCTGAGGGGAAAGGGTTAATTTTATGAAAGCTTTCATGAAGGATAGGATCGTATTTTTAACTGCATCTTAAACGTTTTGAAATTTTCGTCCATATATAGAGTGAACTGTGATCATATTCACCCCGTGCCATCCTAGCCCCTCGACTCCTGCTAACTGCTTCCTCCCAACTTGGCCCCTCCTACTTTCATATCTTTTTTATCTATTTATTGTTTGACCCACCAAGTTTAATTAGGGTTGTCTGCGTGAGTGTGGGTGGGGGGATTATATCCCGGAGCACAGGCAACTTACCAGCGGTTACACCACTGGAGACAAGGGCATCTTCCTCTCTGATGGCCACTGACTAATTCTTCCAGATTGACGTCTGCTGACCTACTGACGAGTGTGTAGTTCACACTGTGACAAAGTGGTTCACTTCCCTCAAATAGGTGCAAAATTTTCACAGGCGTATGCCACAACTGAAGTGCTTTATTAGAGTTCTGCATCCAAAGAGCAGTGCATCATGGTAAATAAGAGGAAGAATGTGTGACTAAGTCGGGAATTGAGGTCAGTGCTGGCTCCCGGGGCAGCTTCAAAAGCCTTCGCGTGGGAAGCTTTTAGAGTAAATAGGAATGAGCCGATTCTCCATGTGCAATGCTTGGGGAGCTGTGGCGTTCTGCTTCAGGTTCCCATCAGTGCTGTCCCTCATCTGTGCCGAGGGCACCAGTTAGTTAATTAGGAGAGGAAAGTCCCAGAGCCTTTCATAAATATGAATCTGTGATCTCCAACACGACTTATGAAAATCTCCGTAGTTATTCATGTATTTTGAGCCCTAAGGAGCCTTTGCTGTCAAATTTAAATGAATTAATGATAGACGAACGAATACATAAATAAGAAATAACCGCCCACGGGGGCAGTGGGGAAGTCTTCCTGGTGGAAGATCTGCTGGTTAGGAGCGGAGCATAGAACTTAGACCTGAGGTGGTATGTAAGGGCCAGTGGGCACAGCTCAGGTGACAGTAGGCCCTCAGCTCGGGAACTCTTCGTTTGATTTGTTTTAAAGCTTTCTAGTTGCAATGAAAATCCATCTACATGTATTTCATAAAAATAAAAACTATTGTTCAAGAACGCCTGAATTTTGGAGTGCACTGTTCGACTATACCAAGGAAGGCCCTGATGTCTCATTAAAGGAAACCGAAGAAACAAGATTCTGGCTACTGGGGCAGAGTAACCAAGAGCTTTTGTGGGTGTCCATTGGCGCAGACAGTTCCTTTGGTTTTGCTGTATGAACAAGGCAATGATGGGCTAGTCTGAACTCTATTCCTGCCTTGTATTTTCTGAATGACCAGACAGAAAAAGAAATTCTTTTTTGGGTTTTTTTTGGGGGGGAGGGACACTGCTGCTTTGTTAAAGTAAGCTTAACTTTAAATAATGCTAATAGGCTTCAGAAATCAGTTTATATAATATTTCATAATAATTTATAATATTCTGGAAAAATGCAAATAGACTGTAATGAGCCAAAGCACCCTAGCACTCATTTATTTATTAGTAATTTATGCTATTTTCTTACACCACCTAAAGTGAATGCGATATCGGTTCATTTGCATCAACCACTCCAAGCCATTAGAATAGTATTTGGAAGTCCTTAATTAATTTTAATTTATGACCCCTGCCTTGAAGTGCGTTCCCTCAGTAGTATTCCGCTTGTTACTGCCTCCTTTGTATTTATGTATGACGTCTCACTAGAGAGCAGTAATGCAAGCCCACAGACTTTCCGTAGGCAGCGATGTGATCTCTGTTTCGCGGATGGGAACGGGAGGCACAGATGGCTGTGATTAGCCCTGAGAGACAAGCAAGTTCGAGGTAGCTAAAAGCGGTAGTCAGGCATTAGCGCCCATTCTTCCGCTGGCACCCTCCACGGCACCGGTGATCGTCATCGTCTATCCATAGCATGACTATTTTTTGAATACCTAATTGGCACATTTTATTAAACGCTACGGGGGACTAGATTAAAATCCTTAATGCCTGGCAGCTGTTTCTCGCGGTGTCATTTTCTGAACTTCCGCCAGCCTCCCGATGCTGCGGTGGCGGAGGCGTTTGATTTAGAGTCAGTGTCTTAACGTGGCCGTCTGGCTCTGCTGAGATCCCTCAGAGGCATTGTCTTATGTCTCTTGGCAGAGTTAACAAATTCTGCATCCAATTCAGACTTAGTTGCATTTAAGGGCCCCTGCCATCAAATCACTCACCGTCACCCACATTTCTGAGGGACATGTAATGCTCTTTGTTGCCAACATATAAAATATTGTCAAGAGTTAGTCATTTATGACAGTAAATACTACTAAATTTAATAATACCAATATAATTCAGGGTGAAGTGTTTGGGTTATGGTCCTTGCTCTCTAGATATAGTAGAGGAGAAAGCGACCATGAGAAGGGTCCATAAATGATCATGTGCTGGCAATAATCCCAGGAGGAAAGTGAAAATTAGATTTCATGGAGAGCAATTTTGATTGATGGGTGATGGCAAGGTTATTTTAAAAATCCAGCAACATTCTTTCTCCATAAAATGACCATTTACTGCATGTAGTCACAGCACTTAAAATTCAGAGGACCTGGGCCTAGCCATCCACCAGCCCTGTGATTTCACAGGAAGAAGACATCACCATAAGAGTACCTATAACTCTTATCCATCACCATAACTTTGCTCAAGACCGTGGATCAGAATTGATGACCCTCTGAAAATACATAACCTGTAAGAAAGATGAGTGGAGTGGGAACCAATGCTTTTAAGTGTTTTATCACCCCTGAAGTTTAACTCACTCAGTAGAGAGTAGATATAACAGATAATAAACATTTTCCTAATGTGGATTTTATTTTCTCCGTGCTAGTTACTGGGGGACCAGTAAACGGGTATCCTACAGTTTACAGGCTGAAGTGCCCTGACTCCTGCCGCTTTTTACCTAAAATGAAAGAGGGGAGCAGATGGAGAGGATTTGTGCGATCATTTAACTGCTCTTTCCATGGAATCTCGGCATGATTAGAGAGAGACATGTAAGGTTCAACTTGCACGGAAACAGCTTGCAGGACTCACCTCAAAACACATGACCAGAGAATGAGAGTCACGTAGCGCAGGAGTGTGAGTGGGCTGCCCGTGTGTAAAATTCCCTGAAACTTGGGGCAGTCTAATGACATCTAGATTCATTAGGAAAACTCTGGCAACTTTCAAAAGCGCCATCATCGTAACTGGGTATGTAAGATAACTGAGATTTTGATGTTCAATATTTGAAACTTACCCCCGGGACAATTAGTCTCAACAGCAATTCTAAGGGCACATTCAACTTTAACATGGCATCTCCAAAACACTGTACTTTACCTGGCAGGTGAGATGGCTCAGC
The DNA here is from genome assembly GCF_982192425.1 of Myodes glareolus. NCBI lineage: Eukaryota > Metazoa > Chordata > Mammalia > Rodentia > Cricetidae > Myodes > Myodes glareolus. Next base: position 60,632,866 of record NC_142035.1, read on the forward strand.
AGATAAAGATGCTTGCAACCAAGCCAAGTACCCTAAATTAGATCCCTAGAACCCATATGGTGGAAGGAGAGAGCTGACTTTCACAAGGTGGTTTCTGACTTCCACATGTGTGCACACCTATGCACGGCACACATAAATAAATAAATACCTTTAAAAACCACGTCTTACTTTCTCAGTCTCTACCGAACAAAGAAGCATTCTAGGCACTATCATCCCTTGATTTGAAAAAGGAGCCAGAAGCGAGAAGAGGCTTGCTCTTCCAGAATCAGTAATAAAGGTGGATCACAGATACAGGCTCATAAACACAAGGCAATCTTTAATCCTGTCTGTTAACTCACGCTCTACAAAATTCCCTTGTGGCTTTTTTTTTTTTTGCTTAATTCCTTTTTAGATGATTGCAGGAGACAAGAATGATGGATGGCTCTTACTACTACCTCACTCTTTCTTATTGCCTATCTTGTTGAACAGGTACTTCTTATGTTGGTGTGAATGTCTTTTCATTTGGGGGCTAGTTCTAGAAAAGTGGAGAATCACAGTGTCTCCAGGCTGAAGGGATGGAAGAGACATCACTATCTGCTGCATTCAGCATGGCCCCAGGTACAAACCCTGACGGTAGCGACAAGAGAATGAACACCAAACACACAGACATACAGAGAAGCTGGGATTGCGTGGCCTGGCAATGCCTCTGCTGGAGAAACCAGAGTACTCCAGAAACTCGGCATATTTCTTATAAACAGTCGAACAGAGATGAGGGGTTACTGCCCACAGCTGAACAAGGATATGGGGTTATCACCTACAGATAAACAAGGCAGCGGGGTTGGCTAATCTCCGTAGGAGCAGTCTCTGTAGGGGAGCAGTCTTCAGGTAGTAACCATCCGGGAGGGAGAAAACTCTGGTGGCCATTTCTGCACTTAGATCAGTGGAAAGCTTTGCCAGCCCTCTGAGTCTCCCCAGGAGATGGGAGATGGGGCTGCAGATGGTGTGGGGAGCTTTGCCATTCTTGTAGCTCTGAGGCTTTGGGGTCCTTGACACGGCTGTGCCTGTGTCAAACAATACATATTCACGTAGGGCTTCCCACACTCAGGCTTCCTCCGCTCTCCGCGTAGCCTCCTCTATTGTATCAGCGGAACAAACACTGCGCAAGGTTGAGAGCCTGGCCTCTGGCCATGCGGCTCTTGGCAGAGAAAGACCTGGCATCCAGTGACGTAAGAGGTAGAAAGTGGTTCGGTGTGTTTGTAGGTTGAGTCCCGGGAACATAGAACATCAATTAGAATAGTAATTCTGGTTCGTCTGTTATGATAAAAATGAAGAGAAAACAAAACAGACTCCATTAAATAAGGAGTTATGACCAAATACGCAAAAGGCCTAAAGTACAAAATCAACATTTATCAGGACGGCTCACTCCTAGTCTACTTCACACAGTGCGAGTTCAGAGAGAAACAGTATTTTGATTGTAAACTATGACAGTGCAAGCTGTTTAAAATGCCAGGATGGGGCAGCCTGGCCTTGACTAATGAACAGGCCTCTGCGGCTATTCACTTATTATTTATTTTGCAGATATTACCCCGAGAAAAATTATCTCTGTGCATTGCTGCTGAGGACTCTCGGGGCTGTTTTGCATACAGACTCACCACGCTACGCTAATTGCTCTCACTTCCTTAACTTTATATTGAGCCAAGTACAGAAGTTTATGTTAGGGCCAAGCTCTCCATAGCATACTGTCTCTTCATTGAATTACAATTGATGGTTGATCTTGTTTGTCAACGTGACAGGTTTAGAGTCAGTCACATAGGAGAGAAACCTCTTAAGGTTGTGGAAGAGGACAATTCCAGGGCGGTTTAACTGCAGGTGAGGAGCTGTACCCTGAATACAGGGAGCACCACTCCATGGTCTGGGACCCAGCCTGAACAAAGAGGAGCTATGGAGCACCAGCCCTCATTTTCCCCAGCTTCCTGACCGGGAAGAAGGCTGTGTAACCAGCTGATTCACCCTCCAGCAGCCACAGGTTTCTCTGCCATAATAGAGTGTATCTCAAACCAGGAACCGAAATCAACGCTTCTTTCCTTATATTGCTTTGATCTGGCGTTTTTTTTTCATAGCAACTAGGCAAAGATAACTATCACAGAACCCAAGCTGTATTTTAATATGTAGGGCAAGCTATGAAACACAAGGGACAAACACATAAAACTCTGATGGGATTAGTTCTATTTTGGATTCAAAGGCAAGCTAACCAGTAGATTAGACGCATGCAGCCTGGCATCTGTGTTGGTTTTCAGACCAGGGTTGATTGCTGCCTTGAAATCATCAGTCTTCTCCCCAGTTATTATTCATGCGTAGTGGGTGTCTCATCGGCCCGCCCCCAGCAGTGGGGAGATACCAGGAGCAGCACGGAGCAGTCTCAGCTGACTTCAGGGAGGGGCCTGCAGCTTGCCTCGGGAAGTTCCTGGCAACTCTTTAATACTGTCCAGGTACAGGGTTACGCAGGTGACATGACTTTGTAGCCAGCAACATGAGAAAGTTGAGCAGGGTGCCTCAGAGAAGAAAAGCATCTATCCGCCCCTTTCTCTGAAGGAGGCACTCGGCAAGCTGTCTCTTGAGGGCAGAGTTAAGATCTTCCCCAGCCCCAAATCGCAGCAGGTATCAGAACATAGCTTCGTCTTCATTCATGATTTCTCTCTCTTTTTTAAAAAATTTATTTATTTATTGTGTATAGAGTATTCTGTCTGCATACATGCCTGCAGGCCAGAAGAGAGCACCAGATCTCATTACAGAGATGGCTGTGAGCCACCATGTGGTTGCTGGGGAACTCAGGACCTTTAGAAAAGCAGGCAGTGCTCTTAACCACTGAGCCATCTCTCCAGCCCCATTCATTTGTTTTTCAAAAACAATTCTCTAGGCATTGCTAAGAGCCCTAACTGCTTTTGCAGGGGACCTGAGTATAGCTCCCAGCTCCCATATTGAGTTTCTTGCAACTGTCTGTAACTCTAGCTCTGGGGGGACTGGATACCCTCTCGCAGTCTTTAAGGGTACTCACAAGTGCACAAGTGCACACTCATTTCTACACACACACACACACACACACACACACACACCAATTAAAATAGAAACCCTTAGAAACAAACCTCTGCAACTTACAGCTCTACTGCTTTGTGTGTGTGTGTGTGTGTGTGTGTGTGTGTGTGTGTGTGTGTAGTGGGTGGGGTTGGGGGTGGTGGTGAGCGCACATCTGTGATCACCAGTGTGTGCTAACTGTTATCTTCTCTGCCATCTGGCAAGCCCCTCTCTACAGTCATAGTCCCTGAACAAGGTCACGTGACAATGCATGCCCTAACTCCTTTCACTTAAAAACAAAACAGAAAAACCAAAGACATCATTATGGTTTTGGAACAACAAGCATTGAAAAGCATCGAGCCTTGAAACAAAACAAAACAAAACAAAACAAAACAAAACAAACCATTGACCAGGACCTGATTCCATGCAGGCATCCACAGTGGACAGGAAGAAGAGGGAAGGCACAGAATGAGGGAAGTGGGAGGAGCAAAACATTTCCTGTTTCCTACCTTTCTGTTTACCTGCTGCCCTGGAGAGCCCTGGTGGGAGCCATCTCTAGGAGAGCTCCCTTCTGGCAGTGTGGCACTCTCCCAGACCTCCCTTCTGGCAGTGTGGCGCTCTCTCAGACCTCCCTGGGTGCAGGGCCTCACCACTCACCCTCTGAACCATGAACTCCCATCACCGGTCCCCAGAATCACTACAGTACTAGCTAAAATGCAGGCTCCTATGTGGTACCCAGACCTGCAGAGTCAGGTTTATAATAAAAACTCAGAGAGAAACTGGGGTTCAACCTGAAGGTCAGAAAAGCTAAGAAGCCAGCCACTGGTTCTTACCTCTGCCTCAGTCTGAAATGGCGATCCTGCCTCCAGGAATCTCAGAATGAGACTGTGTCTGAGAGCTGTCTCCTTCCGTTTTATATTTCTCCCTAGGGCTAGGATTTAAAGGCATGCACTGTCCGGCTTCTATGGCAACTCCTGTGGCTACTGGGGTTAAAGGTGTGTGTTACAACTGCCTGATCTGTAAGGTTGACCAGTGGGACTGTTTTACTCTGATCTTCAGGCAAGCTTTATTTATTAAAATACAAATGAAATGTCACTACAGGGCGAGACAAACAACACCCCCAAGAGATCCTCGGGCATCATTGAGAACCCACTGGTAGGAGGTTTAGTTCAGTTTTAGCTGTTAACAATGATACCAGAAAAAGATACTGAACCAAAAGGCATTTTACTTGAATAAAATGAGACGTTACCTGGGCTTCATTCTTTTAGATATGATTTACTTCCCAGCTCACCCTGGCTTATGTGAATGGCACTGTGGGTGTGCTGGACTAGAATGTGCTGGAAGTTAGTATAAAAAAGAGGAAGTAGAATAAAGCATACCCTTTGCACATCTGCTGTTTTTATATAAATAAGTGAGAATTTCCTGTTTTTCTAAAATCATCAAAAGGTTTCTATTATCTATTTATAATATTTACTACTATTTTCAGATCTACTTTTCACTTCTCCCGTTTGAATGGCTATTTAAAGATACACCCAAGCACAGTTCAAGGAACCTGAGATTTCAGTGCAGTGGTCTCTCAAGTCACACCTATCATCCAAGGAAAGCAAGCGCCCTTGAAAGGCAGAGGCAGTCATTTCAACAGATAGCCAGCGCCATCTAGTGGATCTAAATAAATGTCAACTTTAGCCCTTCGCACAGGCTGAGACTGTCTTTTAGACTCTTAGGGCAGGTTAGTTCTGATGCGACCTGGGGGAGGGACGACACAAAACCTAATTTTTTTTGATGCTCACCTTCTCAAATATAAATTTTCACGATAATTATTCTAACTAGGGGGATATGGGAAATGAGCGATGAAGAATCTGAGACAAGTCCTAAGCATTCCACAAATGTCATTTTCAATAATGCTAAGCACAGAATCGTGGGAGGTGTAGTCCGGCCGTGGCACACACTGATAATAGCCCCTTCACAGGAAATGGCTTTTGAGTTTGCTCTGTGATGCTCTCCCAGCACACTGTTACAGTCGATAAAAAGCTGAGGGTAAGATGAAGGAAATTGGGGCACTACATCTGGTAGCTGCAGCCCCAGATGGAGTACAATGTGGGCTTTTTCTCAGTCCTTCAAAACTGACTCCACTCAGAAGGAAAGTGTCAAGAGCGGGGAGAAGTGGGAAACAAAAACAAAATCTGACTCAAAATCAACACTGCCATATGTCCCCCAACCTGGAATCAGACCAGGGGAAATTCAGCTTCAGACACGTTCATCCAACAGAAACTCTGAATTCTCCTGCAGGCACGCCGCCCTCCAGGGAGTACAGGCAGGATGCAGAACTGTAGAAAACACAGCTAGGAAAAGACGACACTTCCTGTCCTCTCTGAGCGCTAACTGTTTTGAGAGCATCACCCTCACTATGACACAGAAGTGTATGCAAAAAATTAAGAACAAATACATAACAACTTCAGTTTGTTAAAGTGTGCTCTCAGGGGCCACACAGACTCTGAGCAGTTTGCAGAATGAGAAGAACAGGCGGGAAATAAAGCGGGAAAACATATAGAGGCAGAAATGCACTCCTCAGGACTGTTTTATGCAAATACGATCAGTAAGGACTTCGTGTGGGGTGACTACAGAGTGAGAGGCACACGTTTTGTTTCCCTTTGGTTTGGACAGTTCTCACGTTGCATATATTTTCAAAGGCAACTGTTTAAAAAGGGAAAACACCAGAGATCATACGCAGTCTCCAGAGCTCTGTATTTTCTGTTTCCTTCCTCCGTCACATCACTAAGAAATGTGAAAAAATTTAATGGGCCTCGTTAAGCACCCAATATAAAAACTGGAGAAAGGGGTTGAGGATATGGCTCAGCAGGTAAAAGCACTTGCCACTTGAGTGTGAGGACATGGGCTCATATCCCTAAAGCCCCTTAAAAGCTGGAGGGGGTGACACACATCTGCAAGCCCAGAGCTCCTCTGGGGAGATAAGGAGTGAGAAAAGGAAAATTCCAGAAAGTTCACGAGCTAGCCAGTCTCAATCTCATATATGCCATGGGAAGACAACAGAGATTCTGTCTCAAGCAAGGTGGAAGGTGAAGACTGACACTTGAGATTGTCCCTTGTTGACAGAGGTTTGTCCTGCCCAGTCCTGCAGCCGTTCATCCCAAAGAAAAACACAGAGGCCAACATTAATTATAAACTGGTTGGCCTATTAGCTCAGGCTTCTTATTAACTCTTATATCTTACATCTTAACCCATAATTCTTGTCTGTGTTAGCCATGTGGTTTGGTATCTTTATCAATGAGGCGTTCTCATCTTGCTTCCTCTGCATCTGCGTGACGACTGTAGACTGAGTCTTTCCTCTTCCCAGAATTCTCCTGTTCTCATCACCCTGCCCCTACTTCCTGCCTGGCTACTGGCCAATCAGCGTTTTATTAAAAACAATACAAGTGACAGGATAAAAGTCCCTGACCTCCACACCCATATTGGCACACCTGGGTTGCATTTGCACACGTGTATGTGTAGTACATAGACCTTCACATAGTATACATACTTACACATGCACACATATAAAGAAAATATGGCCTTGGTTCACAGAAAAGAACAGTGTGCAGGCGTGTAGAAATGATCTACCTATAACTATTCAAGAAGCAATTTGTGGTCCAGGAGCCCTGATGGCACCTGTGACAGTCCCACCAGAGACCTGATCAACATTTTATCAAGATCAGTCATTGGATGATGTATTTACCGTTAAAGGTGGAGCAGGCGGCACTGATTTCTGACATCTTTGTTCTCAGTGCAGCCCTGGTGTCAGGAGTTTACACAATGGTGAGTCTAATGGGCAACAGAGACCATAACTGCAAACCCCATTCAACCTCATTTCCCAAATGCGACATGGTAGTTCATAAACATTTGTGAATTTATCTAAGGCTATCCAACTATTCAATAGTAGACTCCTAATAATGGTACTTTCTTCCTTATTACAAACTTTTTTAATTTCTTATTTTATGTGTATGGATGTTTTGCCTGCAAGTATGTCTGTGTATTACTTGTGTACAGTGCTTGTGGAGGCCAGAGAGGGCATCAGATTCCACAGACTGTTGTAAGCCTATAGTGATACTTTGTTTATGATCTAACAAATAAACCTTGCCTGAAGATCAGAGTGCAAAGCTAGCCACACTAGTTAGCCATGGAGGCTGGGCAGTGGTGACCACACCTTTTATCCCAGCAGCCACACTAGCCAGCCATAGAGGCCACCCGGCAATTGTGCACACCTTTAATATCAACTCTAGAGAGGAATATAAGGCAGGATGAGACAGGAACTCACTCTCTCTTCAGTCTGAAGATTTCATAGAGGTAAGAGCTCTCCAGTGGTTGGCTGCTTTGTTTCTCCAATCTTTCAGTTTGAACTCCAATATCTGCCTCTGTGTTTTTATTAGTAGTCTACACAAGCCACCATATGGATGCTGAGGACTGAACCCCAGCCATTTTGAAGAGCAGCCAGTGCTATAGCCTCTGAATCATCTCTCCAGCTCTTCCTCTTTATTAAAACATTTAAAAAGTCGGTGTCGCAGTATGGATAACTGTCCCCTAATGGTGCAATGCTTGTTGCCAGCCTGTGCTGCTGTTGGGGGATGCTGCAGCCTTTTTGTGAGGCAGTTGCATGGAATACAGTTAGGTGAAGGGGGAAAGGGGACAGTCTCCTTGTTTTTTCTGTTCAGCTGTCATCAGGAAAGCTGGCCCATCTCACCAGTGCTTCCAAAGAAAAAGAGTCAAGTGACCATGAACTCCAAATGCATGGTCCCAAACAAATCTTCTTTCTAAGTTTGTTCGAAGTGTGATTTTAGATGATTATGTCTTGGGGTGACAGGGCCTTCTCAGGAAACAAGCCACATAGACAGCAGGGAAGCTGTATTCCAGGTAGAGGATCTAGGGAGCTGGTGTGTGTGTGTGTGTGTGTGTGTGTGTGTGTGTGTGTGTGTGTATGTGTGTGTGTGTCCCTGCACAAGCAGGTCCACTGCTCTGTGTGTGTGCTGGAGAGACAAGTTTTGTTTCTAAGCCCCTGACAAATACTGATCTTTCACATGTAGAGACAGGAAATCTGAACTGCAAGGTCTTGCTTCTCTTTTCTTTTGGTGCTGGTATCAAAGCAGCCTAAGCACACATAGGCTAAGTACAGATTCTGCAATTAAATTATTCTTAAAATACTTCCATATTTAAGAATTTAAGAATTCTTTTGTAGGGGCTGGAGAGATGGCTCAGAGGTTAAGAGCACTGACTGCTCTTCCAGAGGTCCTGAGTTCAATTCCCAGCAACCACATGGTGGCTCACAACCACCTGTAATGAGATCTGGTGCCCTCTTCTGGCCTGCAGGCATACATGGAGGCTGAACACTGTGTACATAATAACTAAATAAATGTAAGAAAAAAGAATACTTTTGTATTCTTACCATTATGATCCCCAAAGCAAGTGTTCAAGCAATGAGAACTATTAGGGCTGGAAATACTGCTCAGAGGTTAAACGCTTGCCTCCTCGTATATGTGTGTAAAGAAAACAAAGCACCCCCCTCCCAGGACAACACCACCAAAATACAAAGAAAGAAAACCCCAAAATCCAAATTATTAAATTTAGAAGAGTTTGGGAGAATTATAAATTATATTCCAATTCTGGAAAACGCAGAGACCATTACTAAGTAGTATTTGAATAATAAAATATTAACTAAGAGACAACTGATACCAAGGTCAAAGGAAGTAGCATTTTTGAGGGGAATAGAGGACACAGAATTATAGTTTAGGTCTACTGAACCAGGTTGTCCCTGAGCAGTATCTGTTAAGGTGAGCACAGGTGAGGTGTTTTTGTTTGTTTGGTTTTTAATAGGTGACCTCTACAAACAGTAGTTTGTGGAGGCAATCAGTTGGCGAGGCATTCTGATTAGTTAGCTAACAAGGCAGGTCCAGGTGAGAAATGCTAAAGGCACCGTGGACACTGTTTTCAGTTGCTTACCCCATTTTGTGTCTGGCTGTTAGCAGATGGACAGTCCTCTCCCCGTATCTGGTCTTCACTTTAGATAGGCAACCTTAGCTACATCATTGTCCTTGCTTTTGGTACTGCCACGGCTCATACACAGGGCCTCTCACCTTCCAGTGAGGTACATGCCCAGTCTAGTTACTCATTTTTTCATATAGCATGTTAATCTACCAGTCAATACCGTGGATTGGGAATTGCGAAGGTAAGGAGTCCCAATATTTTGAATCCCAAACTCATTATTTCTTTGTTCTTTTAAAAATGTATGTATGTATATGTGCATGAGTGTATGCACATGTGCCATGATGCCCATGTGAAGATCAGCAGAAGCTGTGAGTGTGAGTTGGGTCTCTTCTCCTACCTTTACATGGGTTCTATGACTTGAGTTCTGGCTTCCAGGCATGCACAGCAAATGCCTTTACTTGCTGAGCTGTCTCCCTGGCCTGTTTTTATTTCTTGAATTTTTATAATGCATACAATGGTACCAGCTTCTTAATGTTATTTTATTCCCAAGAATGATTCAGTTCAAGTTGGGTGTTGTGGTACAGGGTTACAGTTCTAGTGCTCAAGAAGCCTAGGCAGAAGGGTGGCAAGTTCCAGAACAGTCTAGGCTACACACACACACACACACACACACACACACACACACACACAGAGAGAGAGAGAGAGAGAGAGAGAGAGAGAGAGAGAGAGAGAGAGAACACTAAGTGACTCCCTGCTGGCACAGGCAGGGCCCAAATACATATCAGCTCTAAGAAAGATGGGCAGACGAAACTGCATGCCCCTCCCTGGTGCTTCTGCCTGGGTTCCAGAAAGTGGGAACCCCAACTTCTGACTTAGTGTCATAATTTCTGCTCTTGTTTTGGCAGTGGTGGCCTGGATTCCTTCGGTTACATCCCTGTGCAGGCTGCTAAGGGTTAATTCTCATCCAGAAGCAGAATATTTTCCCCATTGTTTTTGATCTCCAAACGTAAAGAAAAGGGGATTTGGAAAAACATAAATTTCCTGAGAAGTATGGGGAATTTTCCAGTGGAAACATTAACAGTGAAGACTAGGGCAGTAGAGGCTGGGGCAACATTTATCTGGGAAAAGATGGCAAGACTGGAGGAGGGCAGAGAGATAACAGTTTGATCATTAGGGCCTGTAGTCTGTGTAAGGATTCTGAGAAATGGAGAGTCATGGGGGAACATGGAGCCGAGGACTGAGGTTCTGAACATACTGCAGGATACTGTGCTTCCAGTATATAGGAGGTGTGTGTGTGTGTGTGGGGGGGTTGAACCAAAGAGACTACAGGTAGATTATTGCAAATAACTAGGCGAAAGTGGGAACCCTGTAGGTGTGAGAAGCCTTTGGATTCTGATACAATTCAATGCAGACCGGTACCATTTATAACGCACGTGAAAGGAAGAGGAATTGGGGACAGCGCCAAAGTTGTTGAGTTGAGCCTGGGAGGATGGGCTGGAGTGGAGAGAGGAGACTATGGAAAAGTGGCTTGATTTTTTTGATCTGCTAAGTTTGAGAAGGTTCTCACACAGCTGAAGGGTCATGCGGTACTGAGGTCTGATAAAGGAATGGGGTTTCAAAGTCCCGGGGATGAAGAAAGAACACCAGTTTGGTGATCCAGACAGCGAGTCCTTATGCACTGTGCACAGAAGAATTATGAGTAATTATGAAGGTGTATAAAGCCATGATAATCCTTCATTTGCAGCCCAGTCTTTACAAAACGTCTTTACACACACACACACACACACGTCCGAATTTGACAAGACTTTCACGTACAACATCTCTGAGCTGCACATCAGTTTTACAGGGAGGTAACTGAGATCTAAGAGGACAACTGGCTTGTAGGACATCCTAGAAGCCGGTCAGAGCCACGTAAACAGCGGGATCCTCGTTCCGGAGTCCAGCCTAAATAGGAACAAACCATTCCTCACCTAGAACATTCAGTAACGGTTATAGGCGGCCTTAGTCTCACAACCTCCACCCCAACCGCTTCAGCAACCTTCCTTGTGCTTTCCGGTCCCCAGTGCCCATCTCCGACGGGACAGCCCTTTACACATATCGCGAGACCGAGATCGCGCGCTTCCAGTTGCCAGGGCAACAGCGTTCTTCGAGACAGCGGGCATCTTTCATCTCCACAGAGGTGGTGGTGGCGGGAAAGACCCGTCCCCTTCGAGGGGAAGTGGATGACGCTTGGATGCCAGCGGCGCCAGTTAGTGCCTAGGCGTCTAGCCTTCATCCCCACCGGGAAGGTGAAGGACCGCACGGACCACGGGCAGAGGTCGGTAGCAGCGCGGCAGGCACAACAGCATGCGAACGGGCGGAGTCCTGTCGGTGCCAAGGGGAGGGGCCATGGTGGTGGGTGTGGCCTGTCTTGCAGGTCATAGGGGGCGTGGCTACAGGGGCGTGGCTATGTCTGGGAGGGACTGTGGAGTCTCTGGGAAACCGTGGTCCCTGCTGGGAACTCACTGCATTAGTCCATCTTTCTGAACCTTCTTGCCACTGAGGTCTAGAGAACCAGTCAGTAGTCTAGACTGCAAACCGCACATAGTCATGACACAGAAAAAAGTGAAAATAGAAAGAGGGCTGGTAAACATTGGCTGGGAATTCAGCTTTTCCTATGATAGAAGAAAGTAAACCAAACCTCTGAACATCTGTCAGGCTGGGGAATATGAATAGGCTTTTCAGACAACCAGCTTGGCAACAAACTAATATAGAGACATGGGCAATTTTACCTCGTCAGAGCAGATCATGTACTAACTACATAAATTGATCAGAAAATGGTATAAAATGTTGGCATGTATGAGCAGCTGTTTGCTACCACTAGAACCTGGTATCTGTTATCTACTTCACTGATTATCATAATGTGTCTGATATTTTAATTTTGATTCTTTTAATACCCTAAGAAAGTGTGCATTATGTGTCTTTAAACGAGGAAATGTCTGTAACAAAAATTCTGTTCATACCAGTTGCTCTTTTCACAGTAGACCTGCATAAGAGTGATTACTGATAACCACACGACAAGCAATATTCGGCTGTCCCGAAATCTCCTCTGCCAAGGAAATGAATCCATTGCTTTTCAATTTTGCCATAAACAAATGTTTAGGGCAAGGGCAGAAAGCATCCACATTCTTTGCCAGACATCCCAAGAATGTGCTGTGGCCCAGTTGCTAGTACTGTTCCCCCTGGAAACTCTTGAGGTTTGTGGGCCTCCACAGACTACATAGCTCTCAGCACTTTGTCTTCCTCCCTCCCGCTAGGATGGCCAGGTAAGCTCTGCTTACAAAGTTCAGTGATTTTCCTAGTCTAGAGTCCCGGAGTCTTCCAGTTCCTCCAAAACACAGTATTGTCAGACCTGTCCCAGAAATAATCCATTCCTTGTACCAGCTTCTGTCTTAATTACTTTTCTGATACTGTAACAAAGCACCATGACCAAGGCAACTTGTAAAATAAAGCCTTCAATGGACTTACAGACTCAGAAGGTTCGAGTCCATGATGGCAGAGCAAAGGCATGACAGCAGGAACAGCTGAGAGCCAGGTCTTGGTCTGAAAGTCGGAGGCAGAGAGAGCTTAGAGGGAATGATGAGAGTTTATTGAAACCTCAAAGACTGCCCCCTCTCTCGCAAAGACACCCCCTCCAATAAGGCTATGCCTCCTAATCCTTCCCAAACATTTCTACCAACTGTAGACCAAGTAGTTCAACAGAAGAGCTTCTGGGGGCATTATCATTCAAACCACCACACATGCTTAGTACATCAGTGATTTTATGGCAGCTATATATTACTTTTAGCAATGGTTTTTGCTTTTACCAAAATAATATGGCCCAAGTGTTAAACCATGAAGTGGAATAGAGAAATCCCCGGTCACAGCCTCTGGAGGCAGTCATCTTGAACTCTTAATTATTGTTTTGGCTTTATCAAATTTTGGATGTCCTCTTCAACTTCCTATTATAATAGATTCTTCTACACCCATTCTTTTGGATACTGTTCCCCACCCCATACACTCAGTGAAGGCATGATATTGGTTAAATCCATACTCAGTACTCACATAACTAAGCACACATTGTTTGGTTGCTTTCTTGTACAGCTCTTCATTTTTCGTTGGGGATTTCTGTGTGACAAGTGATTCCTTGAACACACAATACATCTATAAGCTCCCAGTACAATGGTCTCTATTCTGACTTCTTTTCCAGATGGTCAAATATACAGACAGTCTGTGTCAGTTACATTTTCTGTGAACCGTGATTCATTTAATTTGATATGCTTGGGAGGGAACAATAGTAACAGACCAGATTTTGAAGCAAATGGAAAGATTTCTGGGGTCTTTTAGCTGATCCATGGCGTGGATGGGTCCCTGTGCCCTGACCTTTTTTTGATGTGTATTATATTGGCTCCGCCACATGCTTCCACTCCCCGCTCCTCTCAAGCTGCAGTTAAGTCCTCCTTGACAGGATGCGGGCATGGAAAAGACATTTGGCCTTTTAGTGACTTATGCTTTTCGGTGGTGATGTGACGGGGCCAGGGTGATCCATCATCCACAGTAACCATGTCAGGCCCTTCCTGAGCGAGCCACGACCCTTTTACACCGTGTGAATAATGTTGACAGCAATGCCTTTTCAGTTGCGGAGTGGGACGGGTTGGCCAACTGTTCTCTGCAGTTAGCACATGGAGCAGCTGGAGGCCAAGGCCGTGTCACTCCTCAGTGAGCCCGAGAGCAGCTTCAGTGTGTTAATGTTGGTGCTTCCTTCGGTGTGTGGAGTCTTTGGACTCTGAGTCTGTGGCTCACAAACTGAAGGAAAGACAGGCCGCTTTGTATGACGAGGAGGGATTTTGAAGTCTTAGTGCCTACGTGTAATTTGGAAATGATTTGACGGAGCAAGCCCGTTCATATTTGAGCGGGATTTTCAGTTTCTTCTGGTTTGCAGCATGATATTGTTCCCCCATCCCCAGCGGATCTGTAAGGGTCGTTATCAAGGGCATGGTTTGGAAGGATCTATCCACAGTGTTTGTCTTCTCCCTCTAGTTCAAGCCTTTCTGCCCGAGTGAGCTAGTCTCACTTTCAAAATCTGCACTAGACATAAAGTGACGATAATGAAGACAGCCTGTGGAGAGTCTCATGTAAAGTGGTTAAGAGGCGGTTGACAAAGCACAGCCAGATAATGCAAGTCTGTCCTGTAATAAAGGCTGCAGGTTTTATTCTCTTGTGCCAGTCAGAAGCAAAACTGCCGACTTCAGGAGGGGGGAGCTGATTAAATGAAGGCTGTGCTGTGGAGGAAAGTGCTCCAAAAAAATGTGACCTATCTGAAGCAGGAAAGGCTGGAAGGAGGGCGAGCCCAGATGGAGGCAGGTGGGAGGCCTTAGCAAGTCCTTAAGATGCAAGGGGTTAGGGTTAGAGAGGTGTCCCTGGAGAGTTCTCCTGTGGAAGAGCAAAAACAAGCACATTTTTGTTTTTGTTTTCCTGCATCAAGACAGTGAGACAGCGTTCACATCTGCATCCCACCTTAACTGCGGTCAGCACCTGATGCATAATCCATGTACGTAAGATTCTCTGGATGACACTGAGGAGCGCTTATGTATGTGATGTAGTAGTGAATAGGTTCTGAGTAATTGTCTGGAAGCCTAAACTGATTAAGGAGACATCTAGACCTCTAAACCACTCGCTTCTTAATTCTTTTGGCTTGGTGTAGGATGTCGATGGATATTATAAAGGGAAACCTAGATGGAATTTCAAAGCCAGCCTCAAGTTCACGATCACGTCCTGGCAGCAGAAGTTCAAATTCTTCTCTGGAGGTGCTCTCGCCAGAACCAGGGGCCTTCAAGGTAATCTTTCATTTGGAAAGGAGTCGAGCTCTCTGCCACAACAGTTGAGGAGACCAAGGTTGACTCCCATTTGAATGTTGTCTTCAGACGGTATTCACAGGTTCCTGACTTTTCCGTAGCTTGTTCAGGATGATCAGGCTAAGTTCTTTTCTCCTCCTCCCCACTGCCTTCTTTCTTCTTGGGTATGTTTTCTTAAAATCTATGTTAAACTTCGCGGTGTGTTGTTTGGCTTCATAAGGAAACATTGTATTCCAGTATCTAATGTACGCCCACTCATTTTACTATGAAAATGGCTCAGTATTTAAAAATAGATGGCTCGGGAGGTAAACTGCTTGCTGCGTACTGCGAGAACCCGAGCTTGAACCCCCAGAATCACATAAAGCTGGCTGTACATCTGTACGTCCAGTGTGTCTGTGGGGAGGTGGGGGCGTGCTGGAGACAGGAGAACTCCCCAAAGCTTTTGGCCTGCTAACCTGCTGACCACGGTGCCTAACAACAGAGACCCTGTGTTATGAAGAGGGTTGCGCACTTGTCCGTTTATCCTTTCTGGCCTTCAGAGTGGTCCTAGGGCTGCCCATCGCTGTGGTGGCGCGTCCCCATGCTGGTCCTAGGGCTGCCCATCGCTGTGGTGGCGCGTCCCCATGCTGGTCCCTCCTAACGGCTGAGGTTGGGGGGCTGGAGGAGACGGTCCCCCTCCATGAAGAGAGTTTCTTCAAGAACTCAGCTCTTCCCAGGTGTGTTTACCTCATTGTGTCCCCCTTTGTCCTGGGTGGGTTTCGGAGGTTTGCCAACCGATTTCTCTTGACCCATCTGTGAGTGTCCCTTTGTGCCCTCTCTCAGGAAAGCCGGCTGGCCCAAACTGCTGTTTTCACAATGAAGTTTGCTGAAGTGCAAAGGGAAGGGGAAATAAAATAGGAGGCTGAGATTAGCCCAGCATGTGCGTCTCATTAGAAACATCTCGTTCACAATTCCGAACCGCTTCTGAGTCCTTCAGCTCTCTCAGCAGCGTGCCAGGGGACGGGGCTGCTGCTGTGGACAGCGGAGAGCAGTGCTCCCGGATCCTGAACAAGGCTCTTTGGGGCCAGTCTCAACTCTTCCCCATTATTACTTAAGATGGGGGGGACAATGGTATCAATTTAATTTTCAGTGAACTTGTACTTCATTAACGTTTCTCGGAACTCCAGTGCTAGTGTGGGTATTCACACATCTCCACAGGGCTTTCATTAATGTTAAATGCTACAATATGTGAAGTTTTAAGAAAACAGAATATCCTTTTAAGTGTCTTTGAGTATGAGTACTGTAATTTGGAAATTCTTCTGTTGAAAATTATTTTCAGATTGACATGGTAAACAAGTTGAATTCTAATAAGGAGGGCCACTCATCCAGCGGTAGTGCGGAAGGAAGAAGAAATAGTCACGGTTGTAAGTGGGCAGACAACTCTGAGCACACAGACCCAGCCAGAGAGGGCTCAGATGAAGACACAGACTTGGTTCAACCGATGGTCCCCGAACCTTCAGGTGGGGTGATCACTGGGTGATTGGCTGATGATAATCACAGATACTGTGTTTAACATATTAGAACTATACTTTTGCAGCTAAGTATAAGCAATAAGCCAAAAAGGAGACATGCTTTTGGTAAGAAATTAATCATGTATTTTAGTCTTTAAAACTAAACAAAACATGTTACTTCATAAGATTATTATTTTGCTGATATTACATTCATTAAGGGGGGTATTTCTGTATTGTATGGCATGGTTCATGGGTCAGTTTTGATGGCTAATGTTGCAGAATAAGATGTGTTAGGCCATTTCTAAGTACCCGCTAAGGGTAATCCCAGTGATGACTGGGATATCAGTAATACTGATAACTTAGGAGCTCTTTTTCTCATGATATTGAACTAATTCTGGTCAGACTGAGTTAGAACAGCAGTTCTCAGTTGTGAGGTACAGACCTCTGGGGACGTGGGTGTCTCCGAGACTCTCGCAGAGACCCTGTGAGGTGAACACCATTTTCATCCTACACTGAGGTGCCATCTGCATTTTGGCCTCCTGCCCTGGTAAAATGCTCTGGGAGTGATGATCCAGAAGTAATGGTGAGTCGGCTGCTTGTGCTGAACTGCCAGTCCAGACCATGGCACCAAATTGTATGGGGCTGCAGTTGTTAAACAGCTAAGGGGGTTGCTGAAATTAGCTAACTGTCTGTTCCCAGTATCTCTTGATATATTTTTTTCATATTGTGTGAGTTTGTTCAAAATATGACCTGGCGTATGGACTAACTATGAGCCATGAGCCCGGGAGCGCCAGGACTGGGAGTTGGGAATTAAACTAGAAGCTGTCATATTTGAAGTTTGCAAGCAGCAGCATCTTAGTAACTTCTTTATTAGGTTGATGTTCTCTCTTGATGTCTTCCCTCTTTTTCTCTTAAAGAAGTTGAGATGTACATTATAGGCAAACATCACTGACTCTGGGCTCTCACTTAGCAAGATGCACCTTTTCAAATGATCTGACCTGGGAGTTCTAAGACTTAGTTGTTACAAGTAGAGGGGTTCCTTGTTTGTCCCGGCTGCCTGGCTAGCTTATCCCTGAAATAACCACACAGAAACTGTATTCATTAAAACACTGCTTGGCCATTAGCTCTAACTTCTTATTGACTAACTCTCACATCTTGATTTAACCCATTTCTATTAATCTGTATATCACCATGAGTTCATGGCTTACCAGGAAAGGCGTGTCTGTCTCTGGCGGCTCCATGGCGGCTCTCGGCTCTCTCCTGACTCTGCTTTCTCCCTTCTGGAATTCAGCTCTGTCCTCTCTGCGTACCTAAGTTCTGCCCTATCAGGCCAAGGCAGTTTCTTTATTCATTAACCAGTGAAAGCAACACATGAACAGAAGAACCTCCTACACCACTTAGTACTGGAACATTGACGCTTGTTTCGAGTTTGTCAGTTTTCCCAAGGGGTAACTGGTAGCTAAGTGCTCATACTATGGAGTCAGACACATGTGGGTGGAGCTTACTGTTTTGTTTACTAGTTAGAACACTTTGGATATGCATATCAGATACAAATTTGCCTCAGTTTACTAATCAAAAGGAAGAGAGACTTCATTGGGCTGCATGAGATTGAGCAACAGTGAGGACTGGTCAAGGTGTATGAGTAAAGCTCTTTGCATTGTGCCCATTGGGCAAGTCTGCCCATGACAGGTGCTGTGATTATTATTATTGTCAGTTATTATTATGTTGTCAGTTAAGCCCTGAATGGGAAAACCTCCCAAGTCCTTCATTTCAAATAAGATATCACCTGTTATTGTCTTCTTACAAACATTTTTATGTGATTCAGAAAACAAAACAAGAGAGAGAGAGGGCAGAAAAAGGCATGTTTGTGGATGTGGAATCAGTGTGTTTTCCCACTCTGTGTGAATACCTACTCCGCGTGACTCAGGGTGTACTGCCCTCTACTGGAGTTCTCTGGTACACGTCTCCTTTTTCAGTTAGTCTGAAACAGTTTAAAAGTGGGTCCGTGTCTCAGTCTTTACTTTGGATTTTGCAGGTTTGGCTATAGGCATTCTAGCAGGATGGAGGAGAAACAACTTGGGACTTAAAATCATAAGAGAACCACTTCTGTGCCCAGCGTCATAACTTATTACCCCTTTAAAGGGTCCGGCAGGCCACGGTAGAGCAGGGTAAATGTCTGCCTCTCAGTGTGATCGGACGGTTATATGAAAAGACGCTCAAGAAATCGCTTTGTCCATGAAGTTTGTACTTGGTACTAAATGTTTTAGGTGTTACCATTGGCCATCGGTATTGATACTAAATGTATTGGGTGTTACCATTGGCCATTGGTATTGGTTGAATGAAAGAACGAGAAGTAAAATCAAAGCAAAGCTTTGCTGTTTTACCAAACCTCAAATCAATTTCTCCCTTTAACACAATGCAGGTGATCCCAAATTGGAAGAGCCAGATGCTCATCTCCAAAATGCTATTCGTAAGATGCACAGACTCGATAAGATACTGGCCAAAAGACAATGCAGAGAGAAGGAAGTTAAGAAGCAAGGTGCAGAAATGAGAAGTAAGCTGTGGGAAGAACTCAAGGTGAGAACTGTAAGTCAGTTTCCTCGAATAGTGAGAAAAGTGTGGCCTGTGGTGGTGATGTGGTTCTGCCTTATTGATATGTTTCACAAAAGTGGTAGCAGTGTGAGTGAGTGTGTGCGTGTATGTGTGCACGTGTGTGTGTTGGGATGGATATTTTCTGGAGCCAGGGAGGATAATTGATCTGTGACATTTCAGCCTTCTGGCCCTGCTCTGGCATGCTCATTACCCGTGGGCAAGCCCAGCAAATCCCTCTTGCTAGTGTCTGAGTAGGAAGAGATGTGATGGCGATTTTTATCAAAGATGTATGCCTGCTTTTTCTCCTATGAGTTTATAGTTTGGAGAGAAATAGACAAGCACTCACAAAACATTAAGTCATTATTGGTGTTGTTGATTAAGTAACCCTTTGGGCCAAATGAGTCGCAGGGCTCACTACATAACCTGCTGCCCAGACTCTCCTGAGAAGTTACAAAATGGCCTCAGCCTGGGCCAGGCTCCATTTGCCTCCCTGTTGCCACATTTCTGGAGCCTGATTTCAACTTTCTGTGGGCTTCGCTGGTCTCTTGTTCTCCATAGCATCGAAAGGTTGAAGTTGAACAAATGTTGGCACAGTCTCAGAGCCACTGACTCAGAGGAGAGCAACTGTGAGCGAGGGATTCTGGGGTAGCACACGGCCCTTGCTGACAGTCATCCTTGTCACAGGCTAACCTCAGAGGAAGCTCCCTAGGCAGTAAGAGGAATTCAGAATGGAGTGAGCAGGGATATGTTTGTATGGACCTCCTAGGAAGACCATCGGGGTGGGCAGAGAAGCTGCTGCCAAATTTAAACAAGAGGATGATTTTATATAATTTAGCAGAAAAAGTGAGTCTGTTTTCTGCTGTAACACAAAACAAATTATAGTTTGTATTGAACTAAGAATTACAAATAGAAGCATAATAAAACATGAGAACAATTTTGAAATTTCAATTTGGTGGGATACCTGTGGATAACTCAATACACACACACACACACACACACACACACACACGTACACACAAATATATGAAGATACTTTAAACAATAACACTATGTCTGTAAGTTTTTTTCTGGGAAAGCCTACTGATGAAATTTTGGAGAAACAGGAAATTTTAGCAGATTTCCTAGGCAAAGGAATGCAAAAGAGTGACTGCTCATTGGACATACCCAGTTGAGAACTGGGTTAGAATAAGAACTGGCAGGTATTTTTACTTTTCTTTTTCATATTTAAACTTGAACTGTTCTTCCATTAGTCTGCAAAAAGTACTGAAGACTTGGAAAGTGACGAGGAGTTGGAAAACACGAAAAAGTTTTTGTGTTTGACTTCGGAATCTGCAGGAACAGCTGGTAAGTAGAGGGAGGCCGCTAAGCCCTCTTATCCCAGGTTGGCATGTGCTGCCCCTTTTCTCTGTGAGTTGGCATATTTCAGAGGAAGAAATGATCGCATTAGATAGGACTGGAGGGAAGTATCTGAGGGTAGGTCTCTTGTAGTGTTTTCAGGGTTGTATTTCAGGGGAGAGAGGGAAAGCGCGGAGGAAACCCTGAAGCTGGCCCGGGATGTCTTTGCATTCATTTCCTGTCCTCTTAGATCCTCTAGATGCTGTTTCATGCCCTCAGTCTTCTCCCTGCTGAAGTCTTGTAAGCAGATGTTTCTTTCCCACTTGCCAGTTCTCAAATAACCAACTCAGAGGTTGAATATGAATTATAAATGCTCAGCCGATAGCTCAGACTTATTCCTAACTAGCTCTTACATTTTAAGTTAAGCCATATTCTTATTTACACTTTGCTACGTGGTGGTACCTTTATTAGTGTAACACATTCATCTCCTGCTCCCTCTGTGTTTGGCTGGAGACTCCTCTGACTCCCATCATCCTTAGTTTGGTCACCCCACTGATACTTCCTGCCTGGCTACTGGCCAATCAGCGTTTTATTAAACAAATTTGAGGGTCAAATCTTTATAGTGTACAAGTGAGTTATTTTACAGCAAGGTCTCACCAGAGATCTCTCAGTCCGGTGCAACCCCTTTGTAAGAATCTATTGCTGGTTTGCCTATTTCTTGTTAATCTCACAGCCCTACTTTTAGAGGCCAGCTACTTTGCTTCTTTCTTTCTTTGATTTTTTTTGTTTCCCTGTCTCTCCTACCCTTCCTTCTTCCCTCTCTTCTTCTACAGTAGGGATAGTTTCAGAATTCCCTTCCACATGTCATATAGGTGATATTCCATTTTGTATAGGTAGGGCTGCTCTAAGCAGGGCCTCTGAGTTCTTTGAGAAGGCTGGGCTTCCTTTGTCCTTTACAAAGGGAATGTTCAACATTTCAGAACCCAAATGCCTGATTCAGGCTACTGGAAGAGTTCTGGTGGAGGTGTGGTTTGAGGGAGAAAGGCTCTTCACACTTGTTTGTTTCTGGGTTCAGCACAGAGAGCTCAGATCCTTGAATGATTGGTATTTTTTTTCCCAGTAAAGAATTTTTTTATTGTTGTCAGTGTTTCTGCTGAATATATTTCTCCAAGCATGCATACTGCCTTTTCTGTGATGAAGTAGCATTTAAGTCTATGGCACTTTGATGTTCCTTTTTAAAGCTTTAGGTATGCTCATTACTATTGAAGTGAAAGAAAATGAAAATGTCTCCTAATACTAAGGACAATATATGAGAGAAGAATAAATAAATAAAAAAGAAACTCCACTATGTGATGTAAAATACAAAGTCTAAAATATATTAATAATATCATTATTGTATATTTAATATATTTGTAAATAAAATTTTGTTAATAATTCACATTGGGCAACCTGGTTTCCCATTTTATAAACTGTGCAGAGCAATTAGCATTTACAGTGCACCAAACTTTTCTCCTAAGAGCCTGGGTGCTCCATCTGCATTGCCCCGTCTAGATTGAAGGACTTCTTTGTCAGTGAACTTTTCCAAGTCTCTGCTGGTTTTAATGAAAGTGGTAAAACATATGCTGGAAAAAGGAGAGCCTGTTAAATGACTAGTCCTGGCAAAAGGTGATAGCCATCTGCAGAAGAATAAGATTAGACCCATGTCTCTCATCCCACACAAAAATCAATTCAGAGCAGATCCAAGTCCCTAATTTAAACCCACAGCACTGGATCTGCTAGGGGCACTTTAGGATACAGGCATTGGAAGGAGTGTTCCGAATGGAATCCCAATACCGTAGGGAATACAGCCAAGAACTGACAGTGGGATTTTGAGAAACTAAAAACACTTGACGGGCCAACGAGATGGCTCCATGGGTAAAGGCACTTTGCATCCGAGCCCGAAGACCTGGGTTCAAGCTCCAGAACCCATGTGGTAGGAGGAGAGAACCCATCCTGCAAGTTGACCTCTGACCTCCACAAACCACACACACACACACACACATGCACATGAGAAATGAACAAATGCATATACAAATAAATTAAAAATCTTTGACACAATGAAAGGAACTAACTACAAACCGAACAGAGAGCCTGCACACCAGGAGACACAATTTTTTTTTTTTGGTGGCTAGGACGGACAGATATTCTCAAAAGGAGAAGTACAAATGACCAGTGTTGAGCATCTTTAATCACTACAGAAATATCCATGAAAATGACTTAGGTATTCCGTCTCACACAAGTCAGAGTCCTGGAGAAAACAAATGACAAATACTGGGGAGGATGTGGAGATGAGGAACTCTACCTCACTGTTGGTCGGGGTAGAAATTGGTGCAGTCGCTGTGGAATCAGGGTGAGGGCGCTCAGAGAGTCCAACCAGGACTGCCCTCCAGCCCAGCCACACCACTCCCGGGCATCTGCCCCGAGGACTCCATATCTTACGTATCTTACATATCGTTTGCATCTTCTGCGGTTCTATTGACAACAGCAAGAAAATGAATCAGTCTAGCTGTCCATCAAAAGGTGAGTGGATAATAAAATTGTGGTTTATGCACACAATGGGCTTTTATTGAGCAGAAAAAAAAATGAAGCTTTTCAGAAATGAACTGATTTCCAGAGAGGTAGCCCAATCTCAGAAAGACAAAGAGCACAAGTCCTTGTTCCTATGCTTATCCTAGATCTCACTTTTTATATGTGTGTGTTTATGTGGAGTGAGTGTGTGCAGAGGTCAGGGAACTAAACAATGACCCAGAAGAGGAAAGGCAGCAAATCAGTTGGGCCGTGTAATAGAACACTGAAAGCAGGCCGAGCCGACGGAGGCATTCTCAGTTAGGATTTCCTTCTTCCCAGCTTGTGTCCAGTTGGCATAAAACTAGGCGGCACACTGGTGTCTATCCATAGAGACTTTCTGTGTCATTGGGGAAAGTAGGGACTTCCCTTGCTGTGACCACAAAAGTGCCAAATATTTGTACATCGTCCACTGGGTGGCAGCATCTAGTCACAACCCGCTCCTAAAGGTCTTCCTAGTTTGTCTTGAATTTAAATTGCATACGTACAGCCAGTGCCTCCTGATTCCTGGAGGTCGTCCCTGAGCAGCAGCTCCTCAGAGGAGGCTCCTTCTGCCCCTGCAGCAGCTGCTCGCTTTTTCTTCTCACTTAGGAGTCTTCAGCATTTCTCTCCTATGCCGTTTAGTTTTAGTCTTTTTCTCTCTCTCTTTTTTCTCCTCCTGTTATTCTTATTTCCCTATGGTGTAACTGTATTAGCTTACCTGTTGCTGTATAACAAATTAACCTCATAACCTGGCATATTAAAAAAAAAAAAAAAACCAAGCAATTCTTCTCTTAGAATTCCATCCATTCGGAGGAGTGTGGCTGGGGGGTTCTGAAGGTTTCTTCCTGCCAGAAGCTGATGGCCACCTGAAGGCTCCTGAGAAGGAGCCTGAGGCAGCTCCTAAAATCACTCACAGTGCTTCCTGGAAGATCTTAGTTCCCTGCTCACCTTTGGCTGACTTAAGTTTCTCGTGAATTCCACGAATTCCACTGTAGAATACTTATGGGTCCTTACAACGAGGCAGCTTGTATCCCTTAGTACGGGGAATGAGTACTCAATAGATTGGGTTATAGTTAGCATTTCCGTGATTGCTAGACAATAGCAAAAAGAATATGGTGTCTCATATATGATCATTCATATACCAGGGGATTGGTAGGTTTCACATATTTATTAGCAGATTTATTGATTTTGTATAGCTCTTTGCTATTGCTACCTCAGTTGGGGACTACTTCAGCATATTTCCCCAAGGTCTAAGTGATATGGGGAAAAGAGTTTTTATTAATTTATGAGTAACTATTGTAATTTATAATTATACTTGATTATGTACTATTTTATAATTGATTATATTATGCTATTCATTCTGTTTATCTTCAGTTGTATGCCTTGGATCTTGTTAATGTTAAACGTATCGACCAGGAAAGAAGTTATTTTTTTGTCTTCTTCGATAATTGTTCTCATTCTCAACACTAACCATAGGCTTAGTGTTGAAGATGATTTAACCCATTTCAACAGCTAATTAAATTATTATGGATTTCTTTCTTGATAAAATTAACATTTTAAATTAATAGATGTAAATAATGAATCTATCTTTACTCCTAGGTCAACCCTTCTTGCTTATTATTCTTTTAATTGGTACCGATTTGAATGATTGAATTTATCCAGGTTTATTTTCTATAAAGCAGGACTAGAGGCAGAGAGATGGCTCAGTGGATTGAAGTGCTTGCTGCCAAGCCTGATAAACCGAGTTCCATCTCCAGAACCTGCATGGTTGAAGGAGAGAACAAGCCCCCTTAAGTCGTCCTCTGACCTCCATGTACACTGTGACTTGAGCATGCCCACACGTGTATACACATCTATGCACATAAACAAACAAATAAGTAAACAAATAAAACCAAAATGTAGCAGGATTAGTGTGTGTGTGTGTGTGTGTGTGTGTGTGTGTGTACATGTGTGAGCATTTGCATGTGCATGCACGGATGTTGTAATGTGAGAGTGGGAGTAGGGGGTGTATGCGCTTTGTTACATCAGCTTCAGAAAATGAGTGGTCATGGCCACCCATTTATTTCTGTGCTTTGAAACGGTTTCCATAACACGGGGATTATCTGCTCCCTGAAAGTCTGAACAGCTTCACTGGGAAACCCATCTGGCTCAGATCATCTTAGAGACTGTTTCCTTCCTGATCCTGTCCACCATCCTCCCATTCACTGGTTCTCTGATTCTTCTCGGCATCTCTCATGCCCACTGCCCCCCTGGTTGCTGGTTCTTCTGGAGTCCGTTTGGGCAGGACTCCCTCACTCTAGACTTAAAGTCTCCACAGACACAATAAGAAAAGCCCCACTAACGCAGCATCTCAGATCAGTATCTTAATAGTCATTCTCCATTTTGTGTGTCTTCTCACTATGTCTAACTTTGTTCCTGGTTTTCCCTACTTGAAAAAAAAAGGAATTAAGAAAAAAATAGGTCTTTTAATTTGGAACAACTCCAAATTGGCAGAAAAGTTACAAGGCTGGTACATAGATTTTTTTTTTTTTTTGTCTACACCACCCCATCGAGGGTACCTCTCATGAGTGTGGTATGTTTGAAGTGAACCAGGCTTGGTATGATCTTATTAAGAAGAGTCCAACTCTATCCACTTTATTCACATTTCTTTAGTTTTTGCCTAATGATCTTTTCCTGTCCCAGGATCCCACGCGTTACATTAGCCCTCCTTCGTCGGCTCCTAGTTGTGGCACTTCTCATGCTTCCCGCTTGAGATGATCTCGGCAGTGTCAGGGCACACTGGTCTGGCATTTTGTAGCATATCCACCAGTTGGAGTTGAGCTCATGATATTCCCATGATCAGCCTGAATTGCACACTCTTGGGAGGAGGATGGTGGGGTTAGCGTGCCATTTTTCTTACGTCACGGTGTTAGCTTGCATACCACGGTCGATGCTTACATCCCTCCCTGGCTGCGGCAGTGTTGGTCCGTTGTAAAGCCACTCCCTCTCCCTCGGGCCAACTGTTGCTTTTATGAGGAAGTGACTATGCACAGTCTCCATCTGAGAAGTGGGGAGCAGTGCTTTGCCTCACTGAGAGCAGACCATGGGCCTACATGATTCCGTGTTATCCTGCAGGGGAGATGGATCTATTTCTCTTTTACTCGCGCACATCTGTATCAGTATTAGATTGATAATAGTGGGTTTTGGTTTTATACTTTGAGGTAGATTTCAGTGCACTTTATTGGATTGGCTCCATTTTCCCATTTTGGCCATGCGATGGTCTCTTAGCTGGTACCTGCCTCTTTTTGCCTCATTTCTGTCACTGTGGGATTTGTTCTGTGTCTCTTGCCAGGCATATCTTCTCATTTTGGTTTCTGACTCTTTTATATTTCTCACCCAAGCTTCGAATCAGCCTTGTCTCCAAGGAGCCCTGATTCCTGTCACTGGAGAGCTGCATTTAACACCAGCATCTGATGCCAGGTGCAATTTCCACTAGGAAAAGAAATGTACGTGCATGTCCTAACCCCTTATGGACATGTCTGTAAAGTGTGCCTATGTGTAGCCTTCTCCGTGTGATCCAAAATTGAGTTTGCTCACACACATGTGTCTACCTGTACTCCATCACCCCACGTGGACCACGTGGCCGAACCCTTTTGCTTATCTGTCGTGTTCTAGCCTTCTCTCACCCTCTGCGATCTCTTTACTTAACTTTCCAGTTGCACGGTGCACAGATTGTTGCTAACCCATAGAAGACACTTTGGTCACCCGCAGTGTAGTCTTCACGTTTAGTTCCTGTTGTCGTTGGTCTTTCAGGCCCCATTTTTCAGAGTCAGAGTTTTGGGGTTAAGCGGGCACCTTTTCATCTGTTTCTATTTCATGAGCTTGTGCTCACATTTGCCGTCTACCTGGATGGTCTCGCCACATTTCTGCATTCCATATGCAGGATTCCTCAGTCTCTTAGTGAGTTTTTCAAAAGACCTACGAACATTGATTTTTGCTCTTTAGGTTCTGGTGGTAAATGCTTTTTAAAAAGACACAGTGCCATGCATTCGCAATTACTGTGTGATATAGAATAGTTTAACTGCCCTAAAAGAACCCATGTGTGAACCCTCATTCAACTCTCCTTCGTTCCCCAGCCTTCTGCTGCCACTAAGTTTTACTTTATTTGTAGTTTTGCCCTTTCAAGAATGTTGTATAATTGGACTTTTCAGTGAAAGCCTTTCTGGACTTCATTTTTTCACTCAGGAGTATGTACTCATGCCTTTTGCTGACACAGTGGCCAGTCTTTTTGTTGTGAATAATGTTCCGTTCTGTTGATCGATATCTCTTCCAGTTGTGCTTTTGCTGCTGTGATAAAATATCCTGACAGAAAGCAATTTGGGGGAGAAAGAATTAGTTCCCAGTTCCCTGTTACAGTCATCACTGTGAGAAGTTACAGCTGCAGAAGCTTGAGACAGGTGGTCCCATCACACCAGGGAAGGGGGACAGGTGGTCACATCACACCAGTGAAGGCAGACAGGTGGTCCCATCACACCAGGGAAGGCAGACAGGTGGTCACATCACACCAGTGAGGGGGACAGGTGGTCACATCACACCAGCGAAGGGGACAGGTGGTCACATCACACCAGTGAAGGCAGACAGGTGGTCCCATCACACCAGGGAAGGCAGACAGGTGGTCACATCACACCAGTGAAGGGGGACAGGTGGTCACATCACACCAGTGAGGGGACAGGTGGTCACATCACACCAGTAAGGGGACAGGTGGTTACATCACACCAGGGAAGGGGACAGGTGGTCACATAACACCAGTGAGGGGGACAGGTGGTCACATCACACCAGTGAGGGGGACAGGTGGTCACATCACACCAGTGAGGGGGACAGGTGGTCACATCACACCAGTGAGGGGACAGGTGGTCACATCACACCAGTGAGGGGACAGGTGGTCACATCATACCAGTGAAGGCAGACAGGTGGTCACATCACACCAGTAAGGGGACAGGTGGTCACATCACACCAGGGAAGGGGACAGGTGGTCACATCACACCAGCGAAGGGAACAGGTGGTCACATAACACCAGTGAGGGGGACAGGTGGTCACATCACACCAGTGAGGGCGACAGGTGGTCACATCATACCAGGGAAGGGGGACAGGTGGTCACATCACACCAGTGAGGGGGACAGGTGGTCACATCATACCAGGGAAGGGGGACAGGTAGTTACATCACACCAGGGAAGGGAGAAATGTATACATGAATCCTCTTGCTTATTTGTGTCCAGCTCGATTCATCCATTCCTAGACAGTTCAGGACCCCTGCCTAGGGAATGGTGCCGCCCATAGTGGACTAGGTCTTCTTCCATCAGTTAACATAGGCAGCATCACCACCCCACCCCCCACGCAGACATGTTCACAGGCCAATCCTATGCAGAAAATCCCTTACTGAGATTCTTTCCAGGTGATTTTAGATTGTGTGAGGTTGACAGTTAAAGCTAACCACCCTTTGTTCCTGAGGAGCTATTACTATTATTATTGTTATCATCATCATCATCATCATCATCATCATCATCATTATTGATAGAAACTCTGACTGGAACCTGAGGCTCATCAAGGCTGACTGGCCAGTGAGTCTCATGGATCTGTCTGTTTCTGTCTCCCCAGTGCTGGGATTTCACCACCACACACAATGTTTTCTTCCTGGATTCCAGAGATTTCACTGAGGTGCTGTGTTTGTGCAGTGGGCACTCTACCACCTGAGCTATCTTTCCAATCCCAAAATGTTTAATTTTATTGAAAAATAATTTATCAGTTTTAACTTTGAAACTAGTGTGTGAACCTTGTTTTGAGTCTCACTGTGTAGCCTGGTTGGCCTGGAACTCACTGTGTAAACTGGTCTCTAACTCACAGAGATCCATCCGTCTCCGTCTCCTAAGTGGTGGGATTAAAGATGGACACCACCATACCTGGTTTGCCATGTTTTTTTTTTTTCCAGAAGATTTCTGTGGCACAAACTGGCAGATCAGCAGGTCTTGTTAAGTCACAGAGAAAATTGATTTTTAAGATTATCTTAGGACTGGTGGCGCACGCCTTTAATCTCTGGACTAGGGAGGGAAGGAGAGGGAGGTGGATTGCTGTAAATTTGAGATCAGTTTGTTATACAGAGAAACCCTGTCTTGGAAAAACTAAAACAAAAACAAAACAAAACAAAAACAAAAACAAAAGATTGCTATGGGAGAACACTATGACCAAAAGTAACTTGGGGAGGAAAGAGTTTATTTCAGTTACACGTTCAGGCGAAGTTAGGGCAGAAACTCAAGCAGAACGGGTGCTGGAGGCAGGAACTGATGCAGAAGCCATGGAGGAGAGCTGCTTATTGCCTTGCTCCCCATGGCTTTCTCAGACTGCTTCATATAGAACCAGGACCACATGCAGAGGATGGTACCACTCACAATGAGCTGGACCTTCCCACATACCTGTCTACAAGCAAACCTTAGGGAGATATTTTCTCAACTGAGATTCCCTCTTCTCCAGTGACTCGCTAGCTTGTGTCAAGTTGATGTAAAACTAGCCGGGACAAAGATACATAATGATCAAATTAGTTAATATGAAAACATAAAAAAAATCACTGTTAAACAAAAAAAAATGTTTAACATTGCAGTGTCCTTTCTTCTTCAAGTAACATGGAAGTTAGAAACTTCCAAATATACTCTCTCTCTCTCTCTCTCTCTGTGTGTGTGTGTGTGTGTGTGTGTGTGTGTGTGCGCACGCGCAGATAGGTGGGAGTGCCTGCATCACGCATGTGTTGAGATCAGAGGACTCTGTGGAGTTGGTTCTCTCCCTCCACCTTTACTTGGGATGAAGCTCAGGTCTTAAGGCTTGTGCAAGTGCCTGGCCCATGGAGTCATCTTGCAGGCTTTGTCTTTTTTTTTTTTTTTTTTTTTAAAAAAAAAAACATAGAGTCTTATGTGGCCCAGACTGGCCTTGCTGTCCGGTGACGCTCTAGCGTGTTCCCCTGTGTCTAGGAAGTGCTGTCTGGTGACGCTCTAGCGTGTTCCCCTGTGTCTAGGAAGTGCTGTCTGGTGACGCTCTAGCGTGTTTCCCTGTGTCTAGGAAGTGCTGTCTGGCCGTCCTCTGCAGTTCGTTACCAGGGCTCATGTGATGATGACTCTGCTATTTCAACCTGGGAGCAACACTGACTTTTCCAGAAACAATTGTCATGTGTGGAGCGGATTGATGAATAGTAGAGAGGTGTTCAATCCTTTCTCTCGCATCCACTGTGTAGATTATCTTACTTTGTGGAGGCTGAACATTCTTTTTCTCTCTTTTCCTATCAGTAGAGCCTTCACACTGTGAGTTTGAAGACGACTTTTTCTCAATGTTTCCTACTCAGATTTCTCCAGAAAATTATGAAAATTTCGTGCAGACTATGAAGACGGGTATGTTTAATTTGTGTGATGATATAGAGTGCCACAAGAGGATGTTGGCTGTATATGAAATTGCCATGGACGAAGGGGACTTGGTATAATTTAGAGTAAATGGATGAATAAGAAGAGGGAGCTAGAGTTTAGGGTCAGCACAAGGTCTTAGGCTGTAGCTCAATGGCAGAGAGCTCGCCCAGGACTTGAAAGGTACTAGGCTCAGTCACAACGCTACGAACGTACACGGCAAATAATCCTTTGTGAGTTGATCCAAGATAAAGTTACTGACTGAAACTTCATCATTGCATCCTATTACTGGATATGGTAGCGGACTTCCTGTTCCCCTGGTCCTTACAGCCTTTTTTCACAATTGTGATTACATGATCACTTTTAATTTTTTCAATACTAGATTTTACCTGTGAGGAGGGAAAGAAATGATGCATTGATCAAAGCAGAAAGGAAACCCTTTTCAAACACAGAAAGTGCCCTGAGCCTTAGGCGCAGGAGTTGTCTTGTAGATGTATCATTGGGGCTGGATGCTCCACCGTCGTTTGATTGGTTGTGAGAGAGGGGGAGATTGTTCTCTGCAGGAAAGAGCCTCCCAATTGGTTATCTAATACCAAGTGGTCAGTCCTCAAATCATATCAAGCAAGTAACTTTATGCGGACTGAGCAGATTGCATTTAAATGTTTGTGTATCTGTATCATATATATGTCTCAACAATTAAAGGAAAAGAGGCCATGATTTGGGAGATACAGAGAGCAAGTTAGTTACCTGGTAGTGGTGGTGGTAGGGGTTGGAGATAGGAAAGAGAAGGAGGGAAATGATATAATTGTATTTTAATTGAAAAATTACTTTTAAAAGTAGGCTGTCACTGATAGAAATCTGGCTTAAGGAGGATGGGGAGAAAATAAATCTAAAATAAAGAAAAAGTCCATATTCTGTTTCTGGGTCAAGAATTTAAAAATTATCTCTTCTATTTATGTTTTTAAAATATATTTAAACGTAAACTTAAAATGAATTTTTCATATGATTCACAATTGTAATTATGAGATCACTTTTAACTCTTCCAATACTAGATTTTACCTGTGATGTGCCATTGATCAAAACAGAAAAGAAACTCTTTCCAAGGACAGAAAAGATTGAGCTTAGGAGTGAACTCAGCCAAGACTTTATTAAGCGAAACATTGAGGTAGGTATCTCATGATTCAAGAGACAATGTGGGAGTAAGCAGGGGCAGAAAGGGTCACAGTGTGTAATTTATTTATTATCTCATATGTGCATACGTGGGTGCACATGCCCATACAGGCTTTCTAGTCTAATTCCATCACGTCTCCCATCTTGCCCTGCCCTGCCCTGTCTCCTTCCATCCTACTCTGTCTCTTTCTAAACAGCTAGCTTCAGCTAGGCTTTAATTGATCACTCAATTTTCTGAAAAATTTCTGAAACGGGAAAGGGCTTTGAGCAGTACTTCCCTCCAGATTTTAATTTGTACATCAATAAAGTGTGCACGCCAGTATTTATTTATCAACTCATTGTCGTTTTGAGACTCGATATTGTAGCTACTGCATTTAGAACCTGGAGTGAAAAACGTCCCTGGCTGAGCAGCAAGGCTGACTTAGAGAGACCAGCTGGTACTCTGCCCCCTCTGGCCCCATCTACTGATTCCCCGCTCCTACCCCCTTCAGCACCCCCTCCTATCCTCCCCTGATCCCCCAGCACTTGGTCACTATCCTTGATTCAGGGGTCTATCCTTGGTGCAGCACAGTTCAGGCAACCTGATTTGGTTTGTCTTTAAGGTACACACAGATGAGTTAAGGGCACAGGGACTTCTTTATTAGCCCAGAATGCTAATTAATTAATCTACAAGCTACGTCTGTGGGATGTTCAGCAGTAACGACTTGGGCAGCTAGTCACTGGGAAGCCACATTGCAGCAGAGAGAGAGCTGTTTCCTCAGCTCAGGCCTGAAGCGCTTCTCACAACTGGCATGCCATTCCAGGCAGCTTGATTCCTGAGTCAGTCTGCCACTGCCAGGCCGGCCTCGGCCACTCTGTCTTCTGTGCTCCATGCACGTGTAACTTCAGGGAACCGCCTCCAAACTCCTCTGCCCTTGTCTCTGCTGGCCCATTGGATCTTGATGGACTGTTTTTGTTTTCCAAGAGTAGTGGAGTTTTCCGTTTCTGAGTTCTTGCTGATGCACACAACAGCTTCAATTTAGGTCCTCTTCTCCCCTTTCAACAGCAGCAGTGGAATCTTTATTTGAATGCCTTCTATGATAGTCTTGAAATTAATGAATTTATTTTTGAGATAAGGTCTCATGTAGCTCAGGCTGGCCTCACACTTGGCGGGTAGTTGAGGATGACCTTGAGCTTCTGCTCCCTCTGCCTCAGTGTCCCAAGTGCTGAGATTCTAAATACACCACGATGCCAAGCTTGATGAGGTGCCAGAGATTGAACCAAGGGCTTCATGCATGGGAGGCTAGTCCTGCCAACTGATCTGTATGCCCGGTTCCAACATTCTAAAAATTTAAAAGCACTTTCACTAAGTGGATGTGTGGTACCAGAAAGTATCTAAAAGTCTTTCTTGATGTTTTGGCAAATGTTTTTCTACTTCTACATCTGTATATCCATATCCTCTTTAGCAATACATCTTTATGTCTATCATCTATATCTATATCTATATCTATATCTATATCTATATCTATATCTATATCTATATCTATATCTATATCTATATCTATATCTATCTTTATGACTTTTGGTGGCCGGGCAGTGGTGATGTACATCTTTAATCCCAGAACTCTGGAGGCAGAGGCAGAAGGATCTTTGTGAGTTTTAGTCCAGCCTGGTCTACAAGAGTGAGTTCGAGGACAGCTAGGGCTACACAGAGAAACCCTGTCTTGAAATACAAAAAAAAAAAAAAAAAAAAAGAAAGAAATAAAGTAAAAAGACTTTCGTGGTTAATAAGAAGGCCTGCCTGGAACCAGTGAGGGTAAATAAAGGGTGCTTGCCTCAAGCCTGAGTTCCATTCCTGGGCCCACACAGTGAGAGAAAGGGCCCTTCAAGGTGTCTTCTGACCTCCACATTGCGCTGTAGCCGATAGATGCACACATGAGCTTGAGAGCGTGTATACACACACACACACACACACACACACACACACAAAGATATAAGAGGGCTTGCATGTCCTGGAAATATCTGCTTGGAGAATGGTCATCTATAAAAGATTTGTCATAAAATAAAGTTACCTGGCAAATCAAAATGCCCGATCTCTCCAGTTTTAGAACTCAGTGTCTGTTTTGTAGAGCTCTCATTTTATCCCTGGACTCCATGCTGCACTGTTGCTGACATTTCTTACTAACACATCCTGTAGTTGGCCAAGAGCCCCAGAAGCCCGGTGGTTATGATTGACAGAGAGAAGAAAAGGCTGGACGAGCTCCTCAAAGGCCTAGACGACACAGATGCGGGCCTGTCCAGTTCTGAGGTATGTAAACTCGGCTTGTCAATGACTTTATCTTTCTTAATCTTTATTACGCCATCGGCCTTTCAGCCCAAATCGACACTTTCCCCCTTAGAAGATATTCTCTGCATTAAAAACCCTAATGTTTTCTAAGTTATTCCCTCAAAGAAACATGCTCTTCGTCCTCCCTGAAACACTTGGCATTCTGGTCTGACTTTTATTTCCTCGGGCTGAATAAGGATTTGACAGGTCCAGAGCACCTCGGTCCTGCCCGCATCCCCTTCAGCTGCTGTCTGTGTCAGATTGCCTGCAGCCAAATGGGAGACCAGGGCGTACAGGCGCACAGGTCAGCGTTTACTGGCGGTTCTAGAGCAGCCCATGAGCAGTGATCACTGTGGTCACAGAGAGGCTGTGCCAGATAACACTAAGCCTCAGCTCTGTGACGACCCTGTCTGCCAGGATACTGCAAATTTTTTTGAGAGAAGCTAGAATATCAGACTTAAATGGGAAGCATGTGTTTTAAATGTCACCAATTAATTTCTTGGAAAAAATTCTGTGTGAACAAACATAATAGCCCTTCTTCCACTCCATATCCAAAGCAAACGACAGAACCTCACAGATTACAACCTCTGAAGGCCCAGTGGGTGCTGGGTGCAGTAATGGAGACCGGAGTGAGGGGTGGATGAAATGCACTGCTAAGCACCACCGAAATCTGAGGTTACTTCAGTTTTGCTCATTATGGTAAATATCTTAGTTTACTAACAAAATCTTAGGTAGCAGAATTAGACACCCAGGTTTCGTTGTAAGTTATTAACTGTGAAGCTGGGTGAGCCACTTCCTGTGGAGGTGGTCAGTATACGTATCTCTCTCTCTGTTCTTATAATGCTTTGACAGTGAGGTTTTATGATTAATATTGTTTAGCATATTGGCTTAGTTAGTATTTATGTTTTATCCCTCACATATTTTAAATACATAATATCAATTTAAACAGTTTTTTTTTGTTATTTTTAACTACCTTTTGTTGTTATTTGGAATGACCACTGAGAATATTTGGAACATTTCCTGACTTTAAATTATGGATTTTAATGATCGTGTTTGATCTGTTTTATTCACTAACTCTTTTTACCACACATTATTTGGGAATCCAGTCCTATTTCTGACCTGGTATTGTTATTATCTATCGACTTCAGAAGTAGTTCCTTGTCCTGGCTGGGTTTGTGTGTCAACTTGTCACAAGTTAGCGTCATCATAGAGGAAGGAGCCTCAGTGGAGGAGAGGCCTCCATGAGATCCAGTTGTAAGGCGTTTTCTCATTTAGTGATCAGTGGGGGAGGGCCCAGCCCGTGGGTGGTGCCACCCCTGTGCTGGTGGTCCTGGGTTCTATAAGAGAGCAGGCTGAGCAAGCCAGGAGAAGCAAGCCAGCAAGCAGCACCCCTCCATGGCCTCTGCATCAGCTCCTGCCTCCAGGATCCTGTCCTGTTTGAGTTTCTGTCCTGACTTCATTCAGTGATGAACAGCAATGTAGAAGTGTAAGCCAGATAAACCCTTTCCATCTGAACTTGACTTTTGGTCATGTTGTTTCGTCACAGCAATAGAAACCCAACTAAGAAATTCCTAAAATCTTATATCTTGACCAGCCTAGATTTGTGGTAGGATTGGTTTTTCTCCTCCCCCACTCCTTTCTTTCCTCCTGAATATGTTGGAATCATTTGAACTTGAATTTCAGTCTTTACCTTTAGAATGTTAAAAGATTTTCCTTTGGAGGAACATGTTTCTTATATTTTAGGAATTCTTTTTTAAAATTGTATGTATGTAGTGAATATGTGTGTACAAGTGCTTTGTGTACACATCCATGTACCTGAATGTGGAGACTGCAGACGGAAGCCTCTACTGTCCTTTACAAACCTGTAACAAAACAGGTTTTGTAGTGGAACCCAGATCACTTCAACCTAATGCTAGAGAGTGGATGAGCCTGCCTGGTGGTTGCTAAGTTACCTGTGTGAACCCTGACTGGAAAGAAGGTTGGGAAGATCATCTCTGGTTACTCTCTTGGGAAGGTGAGGTGCCTGCAAGCCAGAAAGTTGAAGCTTCCCACAAAGGCTGACAATGTCTAGGTGGCGCTGGACGGCCAGAGTCAGACAATGTTACCTTCCATTTAATATGTGAAATTTCTTGCTGCAATTGCATGGTGCCTGGACATTCATGTTTCTGTTGGGTTTCAGCGATAGGTTCCTTTAACTATAGCTTCGTTAAAAATAACTTCACTCAGGCAAGAGTTTTACATTAATTACTCTTTAGTCATTGATTCTATAGTTTTAGTTATTGTAATTATTTATCACTTAGTTCATTCAGTATTTATATTGATTTTATTTGGGCAGTTAATCAACTAGTTTCTTATTTGTGACTAGTTGGGTAGTATTAGTTTTCTTGTAGTTTTAGACTTTTAGGCTTTTTATAGTTACTTTTTTTTTTCTGCAAATACCATGACATAGTCACAACCCTTCGGTCAGTTTTCTGGGTGCAGAAACCACAGTTGGACACCATTCTTCACACCTTGTTCCACCTTTGCAGCCCTGAGTCTGACAAGTCCCGGGTGCAGCTCTTTGTGCCCGTTCAGATGGACTCATCTGTGCCCGATATATAATCATGCCCCGGAAACATTCAGTGTGGCGTTTTTGAATGGATCCTATAATTAAATCTTATTTTTTTGAGTTTTGTCTTTATTTATGAGCATGCATGCTGTGCACATATATGTGCACACAGAGATCAAAGGGGGGGCATCAGATCTGGAGGTGGAGTTATAAGCAGTTGTGAGCTACCTGTTGTGGGTGCTAGGACCAGCGCTTGGTTCTTTTGCAGAAGCAGGGCCAGCTCTTAACCACTGAGCCACCTCAGCAACTCCCGTGACTGGCTGAGACTCAGTTACTTGGTTACAATAGCAAACTGTTAGGTTATAGCTGGTTGATATCTTAAATATAGTCCACTATGCACAAAGATTTTGGGCTAAACTTATTTGGTCATGGAGACTAGCTAAGGTCAAATTATTTTGCTTCACTGGGATAAAGTTTGAAAATATTGTATTCTTCCCATCATGTCATAGTTTTATTTTTTGTTTGTACTTTTTAAGTAGGAGAGTGATCATATGAGCGAGAACCAGCTTGTGAGGCTGAGGGAGCCCAAAGAGGCCCTCAGAAGACACTTCGCACAGAGTGAGAAGAGAATGCAATCATAGCTTTCTTACCTTTTACTACCCAGGGCTGGTGGTGTGCTTGTAAGCCTGGGCTCTGACGGAGAGCTCTGAGAAGTATGTTTTGAAACAAATATCGTGTGGGAATGACCTGGCCACATTGGTTTCCTTTTAGGGTGACCAGTGTGGTTGGCTGGTCCCGGGAGAAGGCTACACCCTTGCAGCCACCGAATCTCAGAAGCTCGCTCAGATTGACACGAAACTTCAGGAATTCTCTGCGCTCTCACCAACGGTCTGCAGTCTTTCTCCAAGACTTGAGAGTCAGAGCAATAAGGCATGTTATTTTTGTTTGTTTGTTTGTTTGTTTGTTTGAGGAGAGAGGGGGAGTTGAGACAGGGTCTCTCTCTGTAGTAGTCCTGACTGTCCTGGAACTTGCTCTGCTGAACAGGCTGGCCTCAAACTTACAGAGATCTTCCTGTATCTGCCTCCCAAGTGCTGGGGCTAAAGGCCTGCAGCACCATGCCTGGCTGAACGATAAGGTGCGTTTAACTCAGGAGCACACAGATTGCTCAGGTTAATGCATGCAAAAATTACCGCATGTGCTTTCTGATCTCAGATGGAGAGGTTTGTCCCAGCTATTCTTTTATGAGTACAACTGCAAAATTTTCAGGTTTTCCAGCAGTGTGTATGTATTTTCTTTCGGTTATGTCTACTTTTTTTGTTTTTGTTTTTTCAAGACAGGATTTCTCTGTAGCTTTGGAACCTGTCCTGGAACTAGCTCTTGTAGCCCAGGCTGGCCTTGAACTCACAGAGATCTGTCTGCCTCTGCCTCCCGAGTACTGGGATTAAAGGTTTGTACCACCACTGCCTGGCCGGTTATGTCTACTTCCTACTCATTTAATTTTTAGTTTGGAATTTTCTAAATTGAGAAATGGGGCAACTGAGAAGCAACTTATTTTAATATTATCATTTCATCGTGATGTAAAGTAACTTGTGGTCATGAGTCGGAAGAAGGGAGAGAAGTTACTACTATTCATCAGTCCTTCCAGCCTTTCATCTTTTGGGCCTAGATGTGAGCAGAGCCGGTCATGTGCCCCTTACCTGTCACGTTCTTCCAGGTCCTTTAATAGCAAGACCGAAGCTTTCCTGTGATAATCTCTGTCCTCTGAGAACTTTGAAATAAGTGTGGATGGCTCGCTCCAAACTTCTGCGAAGTGTAGAGCCTGCAGCGGACAGAGAAGAGCAGGGCTCGACACAGCGAACTTCCTGTTCCTCTGCATTCCAGTTCCGGTGGGCTGGTTTGGGCTTGGGTGGTGGTATTGAGAGAAAGTGGTGTGTGTGTGTGTGTGTGTGTGTGTGTGCGTGTGCGTGTGTATGTGTGTGTGTGCGTGTGTAGGGGGATTCTAGAAGATACTAATTGCTGACTGAAGGTTACCTTAGCTAAAGAAACTGTTAAGATGTCCTGACGAAACACCTTGGGAGCTATTTCAGCTTCCCTAGATTAAGTTTCTAAGGGCTGGATGGAGCCATACCTGACCCCTTGAGGCAGAAGCAGTGGTGGTACTGTTGCCAGCACTGATTTCTGGACTGGGGTCAGAGTTTGCAGAAAGAGAGAACTGAGATACTCATCGTAATTGAATGGGCCCGGGGACTTTGGC
Source organism: Myodes glareolus (assembly GCF_982192425.1). Taxonomy (NCBI): domain Eukaryota; kingdom Metazoa; phylum Chordata; class Mammalia; order Rodentia; family Cricetidae; genus Myodes; species Myodes glareolus. The sequence continues at coordinate 60,671,461 of NC_142035.1, forward strand.
ACAAGGCACTAGAGTGTTTTGTTGTATTACAAGTTCTGCTCCCCAATAGGAGGTAGCTGAGATGAGTGAAGAGATTGTCTGGGGGTCCCCTCCATTCTCTTCAGGTTCATCTGCCTGTTTGTTGTTGATAGGGTTCTAGGATAGCTATGACCTAAAGCCTCAGCAGTGTTCTTAGAGACAGAAGCTGTCCTTGTCATGGCTGTCAGTCATACAACTGTGCCGGTGCGGGCTGAGGTCATACAACTGTGCCAGTGCGGGCTGAGATCGTGCAGTTTTATGGGAAACACATTTTATTTTTTTAACTGCTCCTGGGCTTCCCACTGGACACAGTAACAGACCAAGAGCGTCATAGTTGCTGGAAAGAAGTAACTGATGCTTCTTCCACACAAAACAGCACATCTTCTTAACCTGTGTTCAGTTTCCTCTCGGAGCATCTCACCCAAACCAGCACTGCACACTGAACTTTCAAGTAGAAATGCAAACCTAGCAAATGAATTCATGGTAATTATTTTTGAATTCTGAGGTCTTCTGAATACATTCACTGAAAAGAATGTGTAAGCTTTTTTATCTTTGTGTTGCTGGTGAATGGGCTCCAATCTGTCGTTGAGCACAAACACTTAGCATTTGAATTCGTATTAGTTTCATTCTTCTGCAGATCATTAGCCTCATCAGTGGTGTTTCTTCGTGAGCCTTTAGGAGAATGCCTTTTAAGTGGATTACACATTCCTACTTAAAGACTCATTCTTATTTTTGTGTGTGCACGTGTGCCTGTGCAAGTGTGCCTGCTTGCCTGTGTATGTCTGCGTGCATATTCATGTGGGTGCTACAGAGACGGGAGAGGGTGTCAGAGCCTTGAAGCTGGAGTTGCAGGCAGTTGTGAGCCACTCTGAGTGCTTCACAAGAGCCGTCAACGCTTGTAACTGCAGAACCATCTCGCCTGTCTCTCAACTTCTACTTTCAAACTAATTCAACAAACATTAACCTAGGGCTTACTGTATATTAGAAATTACAGGGGCTTAAAGATAAGTCAGGCACATGGGTTACCTTGGAGTACAAAAGCCTTGCTTTAAGTAACATTATTCATATTGAGCAGGTTCTGTTTAAGATTATATATGTGTGTTCATATATACATTTAACAACAATTAAAAAAAATAAGAGGTCACTGAAGTTTCTGCTTCCAAAGTACGAGGACCCGAGTTTGATTCCCAGAACTCGCCCCAAAAAAGCCACAGAAGACTGCCCACCACATAGCACAAGGCTGGAGCTGGTGGCTGTGGTGTCAGACAAGTTCACAGATGGGTCTCCTTAGGCTCACAAAGTGTTTACAGATGTCTATAGTCAATATTTAAAAGTTAGGTGAATTCAAATGAAACTACCAGTTTCTAGTTTTCTTTGAGAAATTAGAGAATATGACAACCCTTGACCTGACTCCCTGGTGTGGGCTAGGGAACCAGCCTGAGCTGGGTGGCGCTAGTGTCTCTTCTGGTCCTCCACTTCCCTGCCCACTTGCTGTTCTGTATCATGTTGTCAAGAACATGATTCTCTGCACAAGTTGAAACACACAGGCTCCCTGACATAGCTGCTTGTGGTTACTGGGTGATGTTAAGTTGGTAGGCATGGAAACCTATGATGCACACTTGGAAGGTCTCTAGAAATGATCACAGAGGGTACAGCCAAAGCTCTGGTCTTTGCAAGAGGGAAAGGGAACATCACCTCTCCTTGCCCTTAGAAGTTTGCTGGTTGTTGGTTGTGATCGTCCTTACATTAATCACATGCCTGGTGTTCTTAACTATGGGAAAATGCTCTTTAAAGATTTATTTATTTTATGTATGTGAGTGCTCTATTTGCATGTATGCCTTTATGCCAGAAGAGGGCATCAGATCCCACTATAGATGCTTGTGAGCCACCATGTGGTTGCTGGGAATTAAACTCAGGACCTCTGGAAGAGCAGCCAGTGCTCTTAACCACTGAGCTATCTCTCCAGCCCCAACTATGGAAAAAATTTTTAAAGCAATATTTGCCTTTTCCTCTGTGAAAACAAAGCCTGTTCTCTCGCTGCTGTTGTAATATTAACAATGTTGTGGCTGCGGTTTCCTTATGTGCTTTTAATTCTCATCTTTGGGAGCCAAAGAGAACCAATATCAGCTGTATTTATTCCTAGGATCTGTGGATTAACCGTGCATACCTGTGCTTACCAATCTCTTGAGTTGCCAACAAGACAGTCAGTTCTTTCTCTGTATTGGAAAGAACCCTGTGAAGTTGAGTAATGGCATATAATTTTGTTTTTCTCATTTGTACGTAGACTAGATTCCAGCTTTTTCCAGAAATATCTATGATATGGGAAAGTAGTGAACATTCAGTTCCTTAAACACACAACAACTGGATTCAATAATCAGTGCTATTCTTCTTGGCTCTTGTAAAGACATAGACTTTATTCATCTCTCATGCGATCAGTCTTACTAAATCTAGGATTCCACTTCATGGTTAGAGGGTTCTTCCCCCACCCCCCATCAAAGGAGAGTTTTCAGAAATGTCTCTTACTGACAAGAGGTATTTCTTTGTTCTCAAACCACCTAACTTAATTGAATATAATGACTCACCATGGCTTGATTTATTGTCCTGTGCTTAGAACATTAATTCCATCACTCACAGTTTGGTAATGCAAAGACAAACAAACAAACAACCCCCTTGAACCCTGCAACTGTTTGAGTGAAGACATAGTATTTATATTCATCTCTTTTCTTGCCCCAAATCACACAACCGCTGACAGTAAAAAATGAGTTTGGTTTGTTTGTTTCTTTCTCAACACTAGCTAAAATTTAGGAGCAATTTGACATGTAATCCTGAAAAAATATATATTGCCAAGTCCATTTCCCCCCAGAGTTAAAGCATGGGTTCAGAGCAGGGATCCAGTTACCACTTGGTTTATGCTAGTTACAAGCCCTGACTTTACCTCCCTGCAGAAACCGTGGCAGCATGTCTCAGGGGCATCTGCGTTTGCACTGAAGAATAAACCAGAACTTACTTTAGCATTCCTGGCCTCTAGAGCCAGGCTATTGGAATTCTCATTTAGATCTGGGAAATAGCTCTCGTCTCCCTGCCCCCATTTTTACAGATTGTTTCGAATTTTATACTTTTTTTTTCTTGTGATGCTTCCAATGCTGGCAAGGTTTCTTTGTTTCATGGCAACATTCCGAGATGATAAAAATAGTCTGAAAGATTTTCCCCACTACATTTGGACAACTGACCCACGTGAGACAAGGCATAGGAGTGGCTTGTAGACATGCAGAGAGTGAGCCCGGACGTGCAGGGCAGGCTGGCCTCTCCCACGCAGGTCCGTGCTCTTACCGCATGGCTTCTTTGAATATCAAATAACTCAGTGAGCTCTGAGTAATTTCCTTTGTATTTGACTTATGAAAAATGAGTTTATTTAGCTTCAAAGGCCTCTGTGGGCTCAGCCAACATCACAGATATTTTTTAAAGGGTAAACTCTGAATCTCTTGGCAATCAGTTAGAATAACAAATATCAATTTACCTTGGGGTTAATTCTCTCCTTCTGATGCCATCAGACACTGAGTATATCACGGAGAGCTTTTGCTGAGTTCGCCGCAAAATCCTTGCTGTGTAACTCAGAGTTCCAGGAGCAATCTGTTGCTTGGATACTCCACTGAATTAAATCTCAAAGATCGGGAAGATGGTTCCGGCTGGGGTTTGCGGTCAGGAAAGAACTCCCTGCACCAGGCGCTGGCTCAGTCTGCAGCGGGTCACTGGACAGCACCAGTGACATCTCTTGTTCCCTCCTGGCCTGCCTTCATTACATGGTATTGCTCAGCTACTTGACCTAGACAATTATGCTGTCAGAGAGGACCACCAAGGGACCAAGGAAAGATCTCACACACCCTCCCTCCCAGTGCAGAGAATTGCAGATGAGGCAGCAGAAGTTAAGGCTTGGGAAGAGGGGATGGCATCTTAGTTGCATACCTGATGGTCCTTGCAGAGCCCAACTGAGCCCTGATCACCAGGCCTGCACTGTTGAATATGCAGTTTGTGTTGACAGTAACGTCAGTCATGCTGCTGTCTAGGCAGGGATGTGTGGTATGTGCAAGGAAGAGCTAAGTGACCATAGGAACAATAAGATGGATACAGTGAGCAGGGTTTCCTTTCCAGGTACAGCAGAGAACACTTTAAGGTGGACACATACTCAAGCTAGATTCAAATAAGTTAGTCTCTGAAGGGAGGTGGAGGGTGGATGCTTGGGGTAGTGGGGAATTAGCAGCAAGATCATGGCTAAGGTTCGAATCTAAGACCCAGGGGATGGTGGATGAGACCCTAGGCCATATATACCTCACCCCTTGCTGTGTTATTTCTCTGCAGAGGAGAAATTAATCACACTGGACCCTTTAGTAGGCTTAAACAGTATCTTAAGTAATTCTCTGTTTGGGGCTGTGGACCCTCAGACCCTGAATTTTCTGTGACCCTTTGCCTGCTGGAGTAAACAACTTGTTTTCCCATGCTTGCAGCTGCTCTGAGCACGAGACCCTTGTGAATTCCTGATGGCAGGGGAGTGGTTTCTGGTGGGCTTGTGTCTGAAAAATCCCAAGAGCTAGGGCGTGGTCATTAGTCAAGGAGAGCCCTATATAAGCTGCCCTAGAACACAATAAAGGCTCTCTCTCTCTCTCTCTCTCTCCCCCCTCCCCCCCCGTGTGTGTGAATCTCCAGCCCTTTGCCCAACTCGCGACAGGAAGTAATGTCATCTTAGTCAGGAGCAGGTTGAACCAAGATGAGGAGCTTCTGATGTTGCCAAATCCAGTTTCTCCCATTACTATACACCTGCTTCTAATAACACGGATGGGCAGGCTTACAATGAAGGCATAGCAACAGCTGCTGTGATTACCCATGCAGTCTCAAGCACCCACTGTTTCAGTGGTGGAAGAACTCACGAAGCCCTGTTTCCAACCAAGGGGTTATTGGCAATTGATAGCTGCTGGGGCAGGTAGAACCATATCTTTTTGGAGGTGTGGCCATTGGTAGATGGCACACACTTCATTCAGTGGATGGCCGACAGCAGTGCACATACGGGCAACACTAAACAGATATAGTGCATTATTTATTTTTTAGAGGAGAGGACATGAAGTTGGGAGATAGGCATGTTGGGGAAGACCCAGGGGAACCAGAGAGGTGAATGGGGAGTGGATATGATCGTATTTTGTTGTACAAATGTATTTGCAAAGAAATAGAGAAATTAAAATAAAAAATGAAAAAAGAAATGTATGTGACAAACTCGAAGCCCAGAGAACCTGCGAGCAGGACTCAGGTTCTTCCTGCTATACCTTCCTGTTTTTCAGACCATGCCAGGCCCTGAGTTTATTCCACCATTTGTTTATGTGTATTCGGACCTTTAATTCCTCAAATAGGAAAACTGAAAAGAATTCTAAACATGGGTTGAAGGGAAGAGACGTTGAGCAACACAGTTGACCCTTAAGTCTCGGTCACATTGGAGGGTTTGTGACTGATCCTTAACTGGCCTGTGAGTGAATTATTTTACTTTTAAATTAGGAATCTGACCTGGATGAAGAAGGAAATATGGAAGCAGCTCCAGGAGAAAAGATACTCCGGGACCACAAAGAGCGAAGGGACCAGCGGTCTCGACTGAGAGCCATTGATGGCAAGCTGCGAGAGATCAACGACCAGGTGTGCGCTTTCTCACTCAGCCTAATCGTAGTCCTTCACTGACCCGAGAAGCTGCTCAGTTAGAGTGTTTCTATGTGCTGAATTGGGCATGAGATCTTGCCAGTCTAAATCAAAGCAAAAAATATGATTCATAGGATTTAAGATGATAAATTCATAGGATTTAATATGATTCAGTAACTTATACACTATTACCTGTAAAATACGATCTGAACTCAGAATCATCGTGCACATAATGGCCTGTCTGACAGGAACACACATGTGGAAATATTCTCATGTATTAGCCTTAATGCTTAAATATTCCCACCTTTGGTTTACAATTAATACACTTTTAGTTTTAATACAGTGTTAGTAATTTTAAGCCTACTACATATTTTCTTGCTTTTAATTTAAAGCTATATTATTACTGATGACAGATTATATATAATATATAATATGATATATAATATAATATATTATATATAACATATATAATAATATATATATATGGTGGAGAGAGTGATTTTAGCCACTGACTGTGGCAGCAGGATCCCGAGGCAGCTGGTCACATTGTGTCTGAAGTCAGGAAGCAGAGAGAACAGAGGGACAGTCTCTGAAGGATGCTTCTGGGAACTGCTTATTCTGCCCTATTTTCTTATTCTTGACCCTATAATCGGGTATCCTTTCAAGATACTGCTGCTTAAGCTCATGACCCGAGTTTGAATCCTGGAAGTTATGGTGAAAGGAGAGAACCAACTTTCGAAAGTTTTTTTCTGACCTCCACACATGTGCTGTGGCACCCACCTGCCCTCACTCACACACATGCACACACATGCACGCAATACACACATACCCATAAATATACAACATGCATGTACACACGCACACATACATCACATGCACACCTTATTATAATAAAATAATTTAAAAATCCCTGACTTGGTGAAAGGTATAATATATGGCCGCAGTACTGGTGAGTTGAAGATCAAGTCCACAGCCAGTCTTAGGGAAGGGAAAGAACGAACTAAACAGGGTACAGGAGTCCTGACACCTACTCCCGGAGACACCTGGCTCCCGGGACTGGCTTGTGAGCAAAGGCAGGAAAAGCTGCCTCGTTCTGTGCTCTGATGGTTGCCAATAGCTGTCGTGGTCAAGGTTAGCAGAGAGAGCAGGAGTCCACCAATCTGTAGACCGCCGCGGACCTGTCATTGCCAGTGAACTTAGCTGTTAGGAGCTATGGGAAGAGACACAGCACAGGGAAGTTGAACCCCACACATTTGTATTGAACTGAATATTCACATAGGGGCCCCAAGAAGCAGCTCCATAAAATGGCCTCTCTGGGCAAGCTTTATTATTTGCCATACAAATGACAGACAGTCTCTGGGGCACTCTTGTGGTTTCCTCTCTCAGAAGTTGATTTCTGTTGTTTTGGGTGTTCTTGTTTCATCCAGCCTTCTAACTTCCCCCACTTTATAACTTCCCAGATTTATAGTCCTGATTTGCAAGCGTCTGTTTTGGACATCATAGTTATGATCCAAGTTGCTCAGGTTTGAATCTCAACTTTGTGATGTTAGTATGCTGTGAGAATTTTTTCAGGGGGAGATGTGAGCAATGTCCCCCTCCCCCCAGTTCCTTAGGTCCTAAAGTTCGACTCCACCAAAGTTCACTGTGGGGACCAATGAGTTCTTTAGGCTTACTTCCAGATCCTGAGTGGAAGATTATGGGCAGGAGTTTGGGTGATCTTAAAGCAGCTCCAGTAGAAGGGCTACGCCCACATGGACGGAGGCTTCCCATGCTGCATGGATGGAGTCCTTCCCCAGCCTTCTCAGCCTAGATACATTAGCTCTTTCTCAGGCCCCAAGGTCATGCGAGATTAGGGCAAAATATGACTGGGAAGAGTGGATCCTCCAGTGAGGGTCCAGTGACCCGCTTCATTCCCTCCTCCTTTGAGGGAATGCCTAGTCGGCAGCTCAGCTGGGATCTTTTGCAAGCAGACACATCAGTCTCAGGAAGATGGCTGCTATTCTGCTCTGATGATAGGACTGTACAACTCAGTAATATGGTATTTGGGTGAGCTTGTTTTTAGACTGAGGATGGAGCACAGACGGTGAAATGGAAGCTGGAGGGATGTAATCATGCAGAGGACCCGTGATATCATCATCTTGGCCAAGGACAGATGAAAGGAAAGGTGGAAATGCAGAGAGTGAGGAAGGTCACTGCATACACTAGCAATCAGAAAGAGGAGCAGAAAGGACAGGATTGGGTCTCTGAGGGCCAGAAGAGTGCGCTGGTGAGCAGTAGCCCACCGGAAGCCCATCAGCAGAGACTGGCGGTCTCTCTGACAGCCTTCCAAAAAATAGAGACGGTAGGCATTGAGTAGAAACAGGGTGAAGAGAGCTTGGATAATTGCAATGGCGGGTCAGAGGGGCAAGGGAGTTGATGGTACCTCAGATTTCATAACCAGGGGAAAAATAAATTCAGTGTGTGTGTCCCAGATATCAGCTTGGGATCCCGTTACCCTTCTTCATTCCAGCTTCAGAACATATTCCGTGTAACCCACACAGTGCTTTGCAACTGCCAAATGTGCGAGGTCGATCTCTACATGGTGAAGAGAAGATGTCTAGATACACAAGGGGAAAGATGTCACTGCCGGAAGCAATGATTGTTGTGACTCCATTTGTGTTGAGAATTCATGTGGAAATCCTGGACCCGCTTTGTGTCACATGCTAGCCGCGATGGCTTTAGTAAGGATAGGGATGATGGAAAGGCAAAGAAAGGAAATACACATTTTCTGGCATGCTAAAGGGAGGAGCATATTGCGACGAAGGTGAATTTTATATTATGTTTTGCATTTTTCTCTGTCTTCCCAACTTTAAAAGATGCACAGGTGTTGTGTTTGTAAGAAGCGTTAATGTTTATGAACGTGAGAATTTATTGCTGTTTGTTGTCTCTTGCCTGATCTTTAAGCACTTAGAGACAGAGTCATTACAACCAATGGGACTTAGTCTTACTGGTGACTCAGATTCACATCCACATACCTGTTAGACCGGCGGAAATATCAGCGATGTGGCATGATAGTGTGTGAGTGGGGTGAGTTGGGACACAGTCATACTTGTATATACTGCTAGCTTTCCAAATTGTTTTTTTTCCTCAGAAGACAATTGACTAATAAATATAACGGTGACTATAACATCATTTATATTTGTTTATATAATCTTACTTATATAAATATTTCCAAAGAAATAATATCCAAGGAAAACCAAGCCAAATAGAAGAGGAGGCACCATAAATGCTCTCACATTAGTGAATGCTCACGCAATTTGCACACGGTGAGCCCAGTTGAGGCCATGGCAGGACAAAAGTAATGAATCCCTGGATCTCAGGAATATAGGACCTTTACGTGAAAATGTCTGGTAGAAAACATAAAAGTCAAAGTTGAAGGTAGATCTTACCAACTGTATGTAATGTATGTTATGTGTATATGCACATTAGTGTGTAATATGTGAATAGGGGTAGCTTTCCTGCTTTCCACTGAGTTCCCTTTTCTTCTAAAGAAAGAGGAGTCATTACTGAGGACATCCTATAAGTCCAGTGTCTCATTTAGAGATATTTTAATTCATTGATGTAATGGTGGACTTCTTGATAATTTAAGAAGTAACAATTTGTGTTTTATCTAATTATCCAAAACACTGAGTGTTCCATTCTGATATTAAGGATTTTTATTAAGACAAGAATATCGTTACGTTCTAGACTGAGGTAAAAATGTCTTTAAGGAAGCAGCGTGGTAATTCCACAGTTAACCACTTTCAATTATGAGATTTGGGATTTTCAAAAGAATCAGCAATCTGCCTTTACCTCAGCGAGCCCATGAATGATACAATGGACAGCAGTTTGTCAGCATTGGAAAACTTCACGGTTCTAATCGTTCTAAAGCGTCCACCACACTTCTCAGCTCTTTATTGTGTCTCCTTTGGGTTCTTTCAGTATTTTCATCTTTTGACGTTGCTACTATATCTTTGCACATTCCTTCCTGTTTCTGTTTCCTGGAAACCACAGATTGGCCTTGCTTGGTGAACTGAGTTATAATTGCATCGGGGCGCTTAGCTCTCTAAGCCCTGTTGCTAAGCAGCGGGGATAAGAATGTGGCTCACAAAGGGCTATCAGTCCTTGTGTCCTTCCTTATTCTTATTCTGACTCGTGCTTATCAGTTAGCCTGCTATAAGAATATGTGGAGCCCGGCCCACAGACCAGGGGCTTTGTTTGCTCAGAGCATGGCTTGGAGGGCATCCCTCCAGTGGCTGAACACTGGGAAATCATCCGTAGAGTGTGTAAGCTTGACTGTCACACGGCCAGTTCTGTAAGCTGGACGCCAAAGCACTGAACAGGTAAATGATTTTTCAGAAACTCACAATTAGTTAGAAGTAGACTTAGGCCAACCCTCAGTTCTTCTGGTACCTGAGTCTGTGAACTTCTCAATAAATACAACTATTAAGTACTTCTGTGTGGGTCATCCATTCTGTGTGTGGGATTTGTGACAACCTATTGTGGACTGAACCAGAGTGTCTGGGAACTCAGCTTAGGTCCTCAAGCTTGCACAGAAAATGCTTCAGCAACGGAGCTCTCCTTGGTCCACGTGCACGTAACTTTTCTTAGAGGACTTCTAGCTGGTCCCAGTCTCTGGCGTGCCTAATTTATGAATTAAATGTATACATGTGTGTATAGGAGAGATAGGGCTTGGTGCTAACAGGGGTTTTAGGCATCCAGTGGAGCTCTTGGAACATGTCTTCTGGGGGGAATGGATACCGCTTTTCCTCCCCTTTTCCCCTTCCTTCCTTCCTTCCTTCCTTCCTTCCTTCCTTCCTTCCTTCCTTCCTTCCTTCCTTTTCTTTCTTGAGACAGGGTTTCTCTGTGGAATAACCCTAGCAGTCCTGAAACTCACTTTACAGCCCACCCTGGCCTTGACCTCATAGAGATCTGCCTGCCTTTGCCTCCCAAGTGCTGGGATTAAAGGCGTGTGCCACCATGACTGGCTACTGCTTTTCTTAATGGTTTCCATCTAAAGCTACTTCTGTCTCGAAGAAAGGATTGACTAAGGCAGTGATACATAGTGACAGCTGCCAGGGGTCTACTTGTTACTGCTGGCAAAGAAACTTCCCCCAAGTATGAATCCAGACACTCTCTGCTTTATTGAGGAAGATTTGCTGACTGGCAGAGCTGATTTAATTTCTTTGTGAAGACTCCTTTGTGAAGACTAGTAGATGACAGTTTGAGGGCTGGGACTGACCAGTAGGCTGTGCTATGCAGGTCGCTGAGTTCAGTCCGTCCTTTGTGTTGTTGCCATGGCTGTGGCTTTAGCCTCTGAGCTTCTGGGTCTCAGGACTTGACTCTCCTCTTTCTGTTCCCTATGTGGCCTTGGGTCTCCTGGACCAAGACTTTCCTAGATATACTCTTGATGTGGCTAGGTTCTGCCTTGTGTTTAATTTAATCATTGACTCCCACATGGCAGGGGATTATGTGGAGGTTCATTTCCTGACATACTGGACCTAGAGATTATCTGTATGTGTTAAATTCTTGTTCCCAGTATCTTCTGTTTACAGGACATGATACCATTGGTTTTCAGTACTGTATTTTTTATACTATTATTTTCAGAGAAGATATGGTGGTACATGAAAAATATCATCTTTAAAATTCTACCTGAAAATTTTATTTAAAAAGTTTTATTAGGGCTAGAAAGATGGCCTAGTGGATCAAGGTGTCTGCTGGTAGGCCTGGGCATCTGAGCTCACTTCTTGGGCTACACATGGAGGAAGAGAACCTTCTTCTGCAGGTTCTCCTCTGACTTCCACCTGTGGGCCATGGCACCTGAGCACCAGTACACACACAGACACACAGCAATAAATAAAAGGAAAAAAGTTTGATTTTGATTTTTGATCAGCTTTATGTATTGACCTAAATGTTGCTTGCTTTGGCTTTAAAAAATAAGACAACTTAAAAAGACACATTAATGATAAGAGATGTGTGTTTGTAGAGCAGACATTCAATAGAATGCAAATGTCAGTGTCACTTAGCCTGGGCGTTCACTAAGGTGACAATAGAGTGTGAGCTGGGATAGACCAAGCTCCTGAGGAGGGAAGGGGGTGCAAAGGTCAGATTTTTATGGCTATGGCAGAAGGTTGGAAGAAGAAGGACTAACCTGAAAATTTTGCCTAGAATAATGAATCAGATAAGGTTTCACATATAGAGACAAAAATGGCTGTGCAGTCAGATTCTGTGCCAACCTCTGGATAAGACAGTTCTGGTTTTACTTGAATGACAGACTAGATGTCTGAAGAAACTCAAAAAGACCCAAACAAGCTGAATAAGATATAATTTTAAAATGGACTCTTTTTATCGAGATATAACCATTCATTTTTATGGGGTAGAGTTTGACAATTTGATACATTGCTTCATCAAGTCATGGTAATGAACACCCTCAGCCTTTTGAATGTCAATAATATCTACATACCGGGGACTTTGGTCTCTTTTAATTATTTAAAAAAATCATAAATTATCATAGCTGATAATTACCCTATAGGCTGTAGGAAATCACAGTGAATTTCTCCTGTCTGTGCTTTGATTCCCCTTTACCTAACTTACTTCTGTCCCCTTCCCTCCACACCCTTCCCTGTCTCTAGTGACCACCATTTCACCTCATTTCTCCAGATCAACATTTTAGTTTCCATGAATGAGTGAGAACTGTATTTTTCTTTCTGTGCCTGGCTTGTTTCCCTTAACACCATGGCCTCCAGTTCCATCTGCGGCACTGTGAACGGCAGGACTTCATTTATTTTTCTAAGACTGAATAACATTCCGCTGTGCACACACAGTATATTTTCCTGGCCCATTTATTCCTTGGTGGACAGCTTGGCGGATTCTGGACTTGGCTGTCATGGCTGGGGCAGCTGGGTGGTGTGGAAGGCTGCAGGCCTCTCTTTGGTACAATGACTTCATTGCTTTGGGGCATGTAGTAGTTGATGGGACATCTGGATCACATGGTAGCTGTATATTTAAAGTTGTGTCTGTGCTGTTTTCTATAATTTTACTAGTTTTTCTTCAATCAGTAATGAATAAAAGAGTTCATTTGTCTGCACGAACCTTTAGTATTTACAGAGGTTTTGATAATAGCTATTCTTACTGGGATGAGTCATGCTATGGTTTTGGTAAACATAACATTATTTATTAGAGATGGAGAGAGCATTTTTCCAAGCACTTCCTGGCCATTTGGATGTCTTCTTTTGATAAAAGTCCATTCAGACATTAAAAGTAGCTTTGAGCACTCTGGCCATGAAGTCCTGGTTGGATGGACTCTTGTACCTGTTCTCTCCCATTCTGAAGCTCGTGTTCTAACCGCCCTGTGTTACCTTTCTTGTACAGAAACTTATTTGGTAAATAAAATCTCATTTTACTTTTGTGGACTGCTTTCAGGGGACTGTCCCTCAAATTCTTTGCCTTTATCAATGCCTTAAAGTCTTTCTCCTGCGTTTTCTTGTAGTGATTTCAGAGTTTAACAGTCAGGTCTTTGGTAAATTTTGAGTTGGTGTTTTTTGTATGGTGAGAGCCGGTAGATCTGATGTTGCTGTTTTGCATGTGTGTATGTTCAGTCTTACCCGCTGCATTCATTTTAAAGACCCCTCTCCAGAGTTTGCTCTTGATCCAGGGTAAAGAAAAACCTCCTGGCTAAAGGTATGAGGATTAGTTTGGGGGGGGCGGTTGTATCCTGTTCCATTGACTTGTGTGTTGATTTCTTTGCCAGTAGCATGCTGTTTTAGTTACTGTAGCTTTGCAGTATGCTTTGACGCTAATCACTGTGATGCCTTCGGCATTTGGCAGGGTGGGAGTGGGGTTGCCTTGGCTGTTCCTAGCCTTTATAGTTTCACTGGAAGTTTAGGAGTTTTCTTTTATTTCTGTGCAGGATGCTATTGATGTTTTGATGGGAAGTTCATTGAATTTCAGATGCTTTTGGGCAGTACAGCCATGTTAACGATACTAGTACTTCTGAGCCACAAACATGGGGCATGTTTTCTATTTTTTATGCCTTGTATAATTTCTTCCATCAGAATTTTGTGTTGTAATTGCACAAACTTTGACTTCCATGGTTAAATTTACTTCTAAATATTGCTTTTGGTAGATGTTATAAACAGGGTTGCATTCTTGACTTCTTTTTTAACGAGTTCGATCTTAGCACCTGAAAGCACTACTGTTTGAATGATAGTGTTTGTATCCTTCAAACATACCGAATTTCTCCATCAGTTTTAATGACTTTTCAGAAAGATTTGTCTATTTATTTATTTAGTGTGTATGAGCCTGCATGTAATCTGTGCACTGTGTGTGTGCGCCTGGTGCCTGCAGAGGCCAGAGAGTATCAGATGATTCCCTGGGGGTGGAGTTACAGATGGTTGTAAGTTGACATAGGGGTGCTGGAAATCAAATCTGGGTCCTCTTGAGGAGCTGCCAGTGCTCTTAACAGCTGAGCCGGCTCCCCAGTCCCATGTAGAACATGGCTGAGCTGGCAGAAAAATAACGGAGTTCCTGGGAGGACAGAACTAGTAAGACAAGAGGAACTGAGATGGAGGTAAGCGACCGCTGGGACAGCATTGTCCCTGTACGAACCATTGGTTTCCAAGGTGAGGTGTGAGCTTTAACAGGATGTGTATAGAGTTTCAGGAAGTGAAGCACAAGGCAGGGCGCAGGTCAACCAGAACTCCCATGTTGAGCAGTGCCCCACACAATGAAAGGCCAGTTGAAGAATTAGGAAGAACCTGGGTCTGAGAGGAAATTGGAGTGTGTGTGTGTGTGTGTGTGTGTGTGTGTGTGTGTGTATGTATGTATGTGTGTGTTTGTGGCACATACATCTCTGCTTAGGTTGTGGGTGGGCTAGGGTAAAGAAAAATCTCCTGAGAATTTCTAAGTAGAATGTTTGGTTGTGAGTTTACATCCTCACTGCTCATAGTTTTAGGTCCTAGATGGGGGGAGCATCACTCCTGGTTGAAGAAAAGGGAAATGCCCTTGAAGAATGAAGTTTAAACCCAGGCATTCACTAATTCTCACAAGCCAAGCTGAAGGAACATGAGTCCACAATAAAGAGCTACCTGCTTCCCTTTCCTGCCAAGGGCTAAGGGAATAACCAACTGTGAACAAGAGCTAACAGGAAAACCACTGGGGAGTCACCTCCACACAGAGCACAGAGTTTGTTTGGAATGTCCTATTTCAGAAGGTAACCCCACTCTGTTTAATGTGGTTGAAGAAGTCAGAGGGGCTCCGGACTGCGTCAGAAGAAGACGTGCAATGATGCCCTGTAGTACTTACACAAACACGATCATAAGGAGGGGACATGCTTGGGGCTGGGCCTTGATCTTTCACAGAGTCCTGGTCCCTCACCTGCCACCTGCCTGTTCCTGTGGCTTTTCTAAAGCCTGTGTTGTTATCGCGAGAACACTGCCAGTATTTTCAAACCCATCAGAGAAACATTGTTCTGGAGCTTTCCAGTGCTGGTAGATACCAGGTGTACACATGATACGTATGTATATTATTACAACTTAATCAGGATAATGATTTCACTGCTTAATATCTCAGTTTTCCATTTACTTATTCTTCCTTCCCCTCCCATGAGCTCTCGGCAATTCTGATCTTTGCAATGGCTCATTTTGCCCTTTCCAGTATGACACCCAGCAGGAATAATACAGTATGTAAACCTCCAGATTTGTTCCCATCAATTACTCCTGTCTATTGAAGGCTCTCCCTTGATCTTCCATGCGTTATCACTGAGATGCAGCCCAGTGTACCGTGCTCCTGGTTTACCTGCTGATGTACATCTTGATTGCGTCCACGTTTTGGCAGCTTTAAACCTGCTGTAAGCATTCCTGTGTAGGCTTCTGGGTCGGTGTGTTTTCAGTTCACTTGGCCATGTATTTAGGAAAACACTTGATAAATTTTATGGCAAGGTGTTGCTGTTTTAGTTTGCAGCTCCTGATGACAAGCGAGGCGGAGCCCCTTTTTATACACGCCTTTATCAAATGCATATGTTCTTTGGTAAGTTGTCTGCTCAGATATCCTTGCCATTTTCAGATTGGGATCTTCATTCGTTTATTGGTGACTTTTATTGTTTTATTTCGGATAGAAGTTCTTTATAAAATACGAGTTTTAGAAATCTCTCTCCCTTTTGTCCTTTACACTTTAAGTTCAAAAAACACTTCTCGGCCGGGCGGTGGTGGCGCACGCCTTTAATCCCAGCACTCGGGAGGCAGAGGCGGGCGGATCTTTGTGAGTTCGAGGCCAGCCTGGTCTACAAGAGCTAGTTCCAGGACAGGCACCAAAGCTACAGAGAAACCCTGTCTCAAAAAAAAAAAAACCCAAAACAAACAAACAAAAAAAAAAAACACTTCTCATTGCCTCTACGGATTAGTTTTATTTTCTTGTTGCAAATAAAAAAATCTTGATATAATTTAAACCAATATAAAATCCAAGCATTTAAAGAATTGATTTAAGTAATATATAATTGCTCTTTCCGTAGGTCAAAAGTGAGGTATTGGCAACTTTATGTAATTTGGCCCAATAGAAACCAGAACTCCTGTATGTAGCTTTCCTCGTGAGCACCTGCTGCTCAGGGGATGATTCTGGGCAGAAGCTACACCCATTTTGGAATCACAGCAGATGCAGACTTCACAGCACAGCCTCAGCTTCCCAAGAGAACCCTGGTGTCAATTCTTTTACTCACCTAGCATAGAAATGGCTCTTACCCTATAAAGGCTCTTATCCTTCCTGCCTAAAACTGCATGTAAAATGTGAACGGGCCTGGTCATGGCACAAATATTCCGGCTCCTGGTTTTGCTTTAGAGCATCTCTTCCCCTCTCTAGAAGCATAAGCATTTCTATCTTTCTTAATTCTGCACTGAATCCATGCAGGACCCCTTGGGCTGCAAAAGGACCATAAAGCTTTGGACAGCCTGGGGACCAGCCTTTCTTTCCCAAGGCAAAGGGCAGCCCTTCAGGTATTTGTCAGGGCTTCAGAATGGAAGCATTGAACTGTTACTCTTTTGGAGTCATAATTCATGACTAGTTTTATATTACTTTTACTTGTTCCACAATAGAAAAGGCTCAGAGTTAATTAGATGTAATCAGATTTCTGCATAGTTACTATGTATATTATAGTATATTATATATACTACATATTTTCTCAAAATGGAAAGTGAGGTATAGGCTCAAACTTTTGATTTTGGGGAAAGGATGGGGCTAGTCACCAAGTGTGACCATGTGCAGGAGAAAAGAAAACAGCAGGAGACATGCCAAGAAAGTGCTTAACTTGGCCCAATCAGGCACTGTCAGAATGGAGACTAGTTGCCAGGGAGGCCGCAGGAGAGGCTCTGTGGGAGCTGAAGCACACAGTAAACCTCGAAGGAGGCTTTCATTTGGCTCGAATGAGAGCTGGAGGAAGCCCGACTGTACTGCTGGGGAGGGCCAGCTGTGGAGAACTTGGGCCAATCAGCAGCACTTGGGGGTGAATCATAGGAAGTCTGGACTTTCTGCCCCTGACCCAGAGATTCACAATGTTTTAGAAACCTGAGTTTTGCTGAAGCTAAGCTGTGAATAGGCTCATTTGGGCCCGAGTCACTGAGAACGTTTTCCAAGCTGAGAGCGCATTCTCGGCACCCGGGTAGCATGCTCACTCTCCACCTGCCTTGGCCTCCATACTCGTGAGATCCCAAAAACCACATTTTAGTTTCCTTTCAAGTAAAGACCTTTGGGTTAGTGCTCAGAAAGACGTCAGAAAGACGGCAACACCACTTCGGATCAGTGTGAGTAGCTTTGACATTACAGAGACTGCTGGCGTGAGTTTAGAATCTTGCAAATGCCTTGGGACAAGGCTGTAGTGCTTGGGGTGTGTGCTTGTGCTGGCGAATGGAAGTTAATAAAGGGAAGCAACGCTGTACAAGCACAAGGGAGCATATTGAATAGCAGCCAGTGAGTGACCAGTGAAAATTTCAGAACAGTTTGATAAGATCTGAGCTCAACTTTTAGCAGATTATTCTTGGCTGGTTGACTGTGTTTTTATTATCAACAAAGATACATGTGGAAGTTACTTGGAGGACTATTTAACACATAGTTGTTCAGTAGAATGAAAGAATTCATACAGAGATACTATGTTGTCAAAGCTTCTGTTCTCCTTACTCTGTGTCCAACACTAATACTGTGGACTCTGCTGAATTCTTCTGTAATTTCTCTCTTAACACTTAGCTTCTCTCTCTCTTAAAGACTTGCAAGCATATTGATAAAGATACAGTTACAGTAGACCTCCCCCCTCCCTGTAACTTCTCATCCTATCCCCTCTTATTGTCGGAATTCTGAGGCAGCAGCCACATTTCTAAGGAAAGCCCCTCACTATTCTTTGTAATGGAGGTACCAGGAGAGAGAGGCACAGAGCACACCATGGTCTGACCAGCCCGGTTCAAGGGCGCAACCGCACAGGGATAGTGATTGTCGTGGCCCAAGAGAACATCGTGACATAGGTAGTGCTCATAAGGCTGAGTTATCCTCTTCCAAAGCATTTTCATCAAAACTCTTAACTTCCTAATGCTACAGAAGAAATTTCTAGAAGGCTCTAACACTAGGAAAAGGTTCTCTGGCCGTGTTTATGCTTTCAGAGTGAGTCTGAGCCGGGCTGTTAGATTAGATCTTTAATACCGGTGGGTAAGGATGAAAACGGAAATCTCGCAGCCACTGAACCTCATGTGTAGTCTTGGAAAAGAAAGACTGCTCCTGATTTTCCCTTTTTGGCATATGGAGAGGTAGGCAGAGGAGACCTCTTTGATGTCAAGTCACTCACAGCATGGCGTCTGTCTGACAGGATGGGGATCTGTCAATTTGTTTTTCTTTTCTTTCTTTCTTTTTACCATTGTGCCACTCCAGGCTTTTCCTTTAAGCTGGGAAAGGTGAGAAAAGATGCCTCTGGAGGTGCAGTGCAGGCTGGTGCCTTCGTAGTAGAACTGCTGGGCTCCCTAGGCTGTGTTTGCCTCCCAAGGCCAGAGTGTCTCAACAGCATTTCTTTGGGTGCTGTCTGCTAATGTGACCATTATTTATCCCAGACCATGGGATGCATCAGGTATTTAAGGATGGTGTCAGCACTTGATCAACCAGCATCAGCTTTGTGGGATGGTGTTTAGGCTCCATCGCCACTAGAATGCTTCCCCCAGAAGCACTAGACATGTGGGCTGGGTATCAGAGGCTTTGCCCCGTTCTCTCCCTGCCTGTCCTGTCCTTGCTCTTGGGTTCCCCTGCTCTTCCTCATCCCTCCCTGTTCTCTTCTCCCTCCATCCCTCTTTCATACTCTTCGGTTTCTTCTTCTTTCTCTTTGTAACTAGATTCACTTTGTAATCGAAAAGCAAATTCTATTGTGCCTAACTTGAAGCAACAGAGAACCATTTCAGGAAATAAAGAAGGCAAATTTATCGAGAGGGTTTTATTTTTCCAGTTATAAAGTACTTATGCAAATATAGTCAGCATTCAGATTTATCTACATAGTAAAAATGATGTTTTAGGGAACCTGGCAACTTAGAAAAATATAAATGTTCCCCAAACTCGTCTCCCACCATACAGACACAGACACCAACACCAACACAGAGACAGATGTATATAGACACACATAGACACACACACAGAGATATACTCACAACACAAACACACAGACACACACACAAACACACACAGAGAGACATACACACAACACATACACACAGAGACACTCAAATACACACACACATACCCTTTATTCTTTCCTTTCCTCTGTTTCTCTTTTACTTCTTTCTCATCTTTCCTTATCATTTTACAAAGTCTAGGTCATATTCTTGCATGTATTTTAGAGTCTCACTGTTTTGTTTAATAATACACAATGCGGGGCAGAGAGATCACTAGTGGTCAAGAGTAGGTTCTGTGCTTGCAGAGGATCCATATTGGGTTCTGGTCACTCATGTAGGGTAGCTCATAACCATGTGTATCTCCAGTTCCAGGGATCCAACACCTCTGGCCTTGGAGAGCATCTGCACTCATGTGCAATCCCCCATGCATACATACAATTAAAAATAATAAAAATAAAAAATTTAAAAAATAGACAATGAATGATTTAATAGTATGCTATTATATGACTATTGAATAATAGTCATGGTTCATGTCTTGTTATATCAATGTTTTTGTTGTTATAAATCATGATAGCATGAGTGCATGTTTGTGCAATTATTTTCTTTGGATATATTATCATAACTGTTGGTGCTGGAGACCAATCTCATATCTATCACCGAGTTACATCCCAGCCTTTAGTTTTTGGCCCAGGGTAGCTCAGATGCTTGAGATGTTGTTCTTCCTGCCTCAGCCTCTCAAGTGCTGGAATTACAACCTTTAGCTTTCAAGACACATTCTTAAGTTGAATTGCCTGGAGCAGGTGTGTAAAGGGTTTGGTGATGTGGTACCAAGTTGGCCTCCAGAGAGCTTTTTAATCTGTAGTCTCACTAACAGCATCTAGAGAGCTGGGCCTGTGCCTGCAGTGGTAGCATTCTTTTTTTAATTTTGCCAATCTGATAATTTCAAGATGATGTCATGTCTTAATTTACATTTTTGGATTCTAGAGAAGTTGAATGTGCTTTCAAATATTAATTAGTAGTTTGTATCTTGGAGCATTTATTTATCAAAATATTTTTATTTTTAAAAAAATCTGTCTTCCTATATGTAGAGCATATACTTGCTGTCATACACGCTCCACATTTAGCTTTTTCCTAAATATTAATTCTGATTATTGCTCTCTGACATTAAATTGTTTGCGCCCTTCTTTCCCAATGGAGTCACTGGTGAGAATCGTATTTGGCTGTTGCAACTTGTTTTTCATTTCTTGAAAGGATTCATCAAAAGTATTTATTTCCTTTTATGTGTGAGCCCTGCACTATCTCTAGACTGTGTTTTGAGGAATGTCCCTCAAATCCCCAGCTAATTACATCACGAAAGTACTTGGCATTAGCTTTGAAGATTGCAGCTAATCTCTTCTTTGCTGCATTTCTTAGCATCTAAGGTTTAGATAAGCAATGACAAGTAGAAACAGAAAAAGCTATTTTTTTATTGATTGAATCAGCTTTTAGTATTTAAATATAATTGAGAAGTAGCAGTTGCACCCTTTGTATTTTTGTTCATTTAGTTTTTACATTTTATAAAATTGTGTACAACCGACCTGACCTGAACTCATCCTTCAGGGAATGTCCTTGGCGAGTCACTCAAGCAAAGGCGAGTCATCAATGCTCTTGATAGTCTACGGTGACCGAGGCACTGTGTGACAGGGCCACCCGCTGCCATAAAGAATAGCATGGTCATATTAACTTTAACTGTGGAATATAATAAAATTAAGGTCCAGCGAGATGGCTCATTAGGTAAGGCATTTGTTTTGTAAGTCTGACGACCTAAATTCAGTCCCAGGAGGCCACAGTGGAAAGAGAGAACTCACTCTCAAAAGTTGTCCTTTGACCTTCACGCAGGTGCTGTGGCAAATGCATGCAGCATGTGTGCACGTGTGCATGCATGCCTGCACACACACACACACACACACACACACACACCCCACACACAGAGAAACACACACACACACTCCACAATAAAAATAAAAATAAATAATTTTAAAAAGATAATAAAAGTAAATCTGTATCTCTAAGAATTTAAAATTAACTAGGGAACACAAGACAAAAGATAAAACTAGTGGGTATATAAGTAATCACGAGAGGCTTTGAAGGATGCATTGCGGAAGATGGTAGGCAAGAAAGAAAACATGGTAGGTGGAGGTTGAGACGTCTTTCCGAGAGGACCACTCCTCTACAGCTGAAGAGGAGCAGTTGGGCGCCAGACGCCACGGGGTATGTCTGGGGCTTGGCAGCCACAGGAGGCTGCTGGCAGAGGGCATCGAGACAGTGGTCAGCAGTGTTCCAGGGTCTCACCCCAGAGAGCCAGTGAGTCTTTGCCAATGACATGGCTACCACATGCACCTCAGCAAATCGGGCTGAAACACGGATACAGGGGAGGCGGGAGAAGTAGTGCCCACAGAGAAGCAAGATGGCGATCTAAGGGATCCAAACTGTTCTTCTAGGACTCTGTCTGCTGGGAACGTATAAATACTGTCAGTGAATCCTACTATAAAATTGGGGCAAGCAGTGGCCCGAAAAAGAGAGATCTGTGAGTGATTGCGAGTCTCTACCTCCCTCACTGTAGATCCGCCTTCAACTTTTCACTGGGTAACTTTGTGTCTTTAAAAGTGAGTCCATGCCTAATCAGAGCTTGGCGTGCTGCTGTGCTCAGACGCAGGAACTTCATTGGCCATTGCAGAGGGCATCTGGATGACTTTATTTCCTAATGTTTGGTAGGCCTTAGGCATTCGTTTAAAGTCTTTAGACAAATCCTCCAGTTCCTGAAGTTTGACATGTTGATTTCTGTATTCTTAACCACAGCAGGCTGAGGAATGCCCAATGATAAGCCACAGTAAATGGAATCTGCGGATTACGTGGAGATGGCTACTTGCTAAAATCCTTGAATCAGAGTGAAAAAAAAAATACGCCATTTGTAAAGTATAACTATTTTCTTTATTTTTTTTTAATATACGTCACGGTTCTCAGAGTATGCATCTCTCTGCAATTTAAAATTTAATTGATGTGGCAAATAACAGTTGTGTATCTCACTGACACATGTGATGTTCTGATGTGTGTGTACACAGTAAGAAGATTAAATCCAGCTAATAAACACAGCCACCACCTTGCTTTATTGTCTCCCTGCGCGTAGTGAGAATGTCTCAAATCTATTCCTTAGGTTTCTTGCGGCTGGGATACGATCTTCGTGCCAGCCTGGCAGGTAGGTGGCACAACCATCATTACTTCTGTTAACTGCAGGCGACAATACCAAGACCCTGGCGGACAGCGGGGACTTGCCCATCCCCTACACTTCCTGCCTTCCAGGACAGCGCTGTTAACACCGCTGTTTTAAGCCTCGTTTACCACGACCATTTGAGTCTCTCCAAGGTCAAGAGCCTCACTCTGTTGCACATGGCATTTCATTGCAGGCTGCTTACCCATGGTATTCAGATCTTTGAAAGGTGAGTTGGTCCTTTCCTGAGTAGGGTAACAATATGATTCCAGCTCCCACAGATGGTTAGGATATTTAATTCTTACTCCGTCAGATGTTTCGGGAAATGAGGTGTAGCGCTAGGTCAAGCACCACGCACTCGGCTAGGTCCTCCCCCAGAGACTTATTGTTGTGATTAAGCGCAGGGAGTAAAGCGGGCCGCAGCATCTTTCACTGAGCCTGTGGTCATGGAGTGTGCCTCCTTCATCAGCGCATCTGCAAGGGCACAATCCCGGCACAAACTCTTCCATACCATCTTTAATGGTTCCTGTGGCTTGTACTCTGGGCTGTTCGAGAGCTACCAGACCATAAAATCCAGCCAACAAGAAAGCTGGAAGTCACACAGCCCAAAGGTTTATAAGTGGCATGAAGTGCTATTGTCTTGTGCATGTGTTAAACCACTGCTCTCAGCATAGGACTGTTAAAAAAAATCCCGGCTAGTAATAACACGAATAGCACTTTACGGCTTCTAAAGGAGATAAAAGAAAGCTCTTAGTCAGCACTCTGACGGCATCCCAGCACACATCCTCCTCCATTTGGTTTTATGAGGACTTTACTCTTGGCAGATGCTATTGCTTCTGGCAGCAGACTCTCATTATCATATAAATTAAGCTGGGAACTGAGGGGAGGCACCCAGCTTGGCCCTAGCTGCTTGGACCATAGTTTCAAGGGCTACAATGCCAAGCAGGCATAATGCATAATGCCGGGCCAGGCCTTTGGGAGGACAGGGCTCTGTTCTGTTCCTTCCCATTGAGTTCCACTATAGGAACCTTAAGTGGCTTAGCTGCTGTGCACACACTGGGACCATTCTTTCTCTTTTCCACCCCTCACCCCCACCCCAGCTTCTTACCCAAGGATGTCTCTACAGTGTTCCATGAATTAGCCTAACCCACCTGCTCTCATTCAATGGCTCAAATTATGTTTCGGTGGCCATTCTTACACACGAGATTACAAGCATCTTCACCTGAATCACTTGTAAGTTGTCCTGAAATTGAGGGTTAGTGCTTTCCTTTCAGAGGGTAACAGGCTTTGCTGTGTTGTGTGAGGGAATTAAGCTCTCCATTTAAAAGCCAAAGATAAAGATGTGGATGATGAATTATTTTTTTTCTGTATTTTATTCAAGTCACAGTGTCATTCAGAACTCAGTAATGCCTGCATTTCATGGGTGAAATGACGCTAAGCACTTACTTAGGTAGCTCGGGGATGTGAGTCGCGGAGCCCAGCGTGTAGGAAAAGAATTGTGATCCTTGGGGTTGAATTGGGATTTTTAGTTGCTAAACATTTCCCACATAAGCTATTTTGTTTGGACTTTAAATAACCCTTGGCAGGGGTAACTTGGGGTTAATGTGAGGTGAATACTAAGGCCACAGGATTGGCGGCACAGCTGGTACCCAGACATCCAGACCTACATGCCATCTCCTTTCTTTTGGGGTGTGTGTGTGATTGTTTCTTCCACTCCATTCTATTGATTGACATCAGGTTTCCCTGTCCCAGTAGCTCACACCTGTCTCAAGTTCCTGCTCAAATTACCACCCCCTCATTAATATTCTCTCTCTCTCTCTCTCTCTCTTACTAGACTTTGGAACTTGATCATAATTTGTTGCACCTAAAAAGAATCCCTTGGGAACATTTTGTGTAAATTTATATTTCTCTGACAGTATAAACGTTTCTGCCTCTCTGGCAAAGGAAGCTGTTCTACTTTAAAAAAAACAAAAAACAAAACAAAAACTCTCTTTTCTTCCTGTGCCGCCCCCCCCCCACTTCTCACTAGTCCATCTCATGTTCGTTCATCCCCTCCGTCCCTCCCTCTCTCCCTATCTCTGTCCCTCTTCTGTCCACCTCTCTGTTCCCGTCCTTGCTCCTGTCTTACAAGGCTTTAAGGAGCCTCTTGAAAGAATTGCCAAGAGGGTGGGCTGGGGAGAATCCCGTTGAGAACCAACTAGTTCAAAAGGAGAGAATCGCGATTGCTTCTCTTCAGAGAGGAGCTGGGGAGATTCAGATGGGTGGAGGGATGCCAGTCCTGCTCTCCTCTGTCCCCATGAGGAACCCTGAGTGTCCACCCATCCCTCTGCCAGATTGGCTTCACCTGGTCAGGGTGGGCACTTTGGAAAGGACCTTGTGTGACCAAGGCCTAGAATGTTGATTCTAGAACTTAATTTCCTGAAGAAGTTTTAGCCTTGGTGGTGCCAGGCAGAACCATGGGGTGCCAGGCAAACCCCGGGGACTATGCGCTGTCCAGAGGTGACCGGCAAAGGGCAGGAAGGGGCTGAGACCTGCAGAGCTCCGTGCGGTTGGTGCATTCCCAGCACACTGCCTCTTGCCACACATTGCTCTAGCCCCCTGTCGTTTTAACAGATGTGTTCTGCCTTAGTGGGCTCCATGTCCAGGTGTGACTGGGGTCTGTGCTGGCCCTCAGAGCAGGGGCACATGGCACCATTTGTCCCATCACCAAAGCCACACACATCACACCTTCCCTTTTCCTCTTTTCTCCAAGTTTGGAAGAATGTTCTGGCACCTTGCTCTTTGGCTGACACAGGAGCCCATCCTTTTCTCCAAACATTTGAGTTAACCCTTGCCTTTGTCATTGTACAGAAGGAAAGGGCTGGGAATTTTGGAGCAGGAGATCGGAAGCGAGAGGCTACCAAGGCAGGGTGCAAGGCAGGAGCAAACACATTTCAAACGCTCTTTGGGACCCGCCTGAGCCCGGGATATGTTGGAAATGAGTATGAACGAGTGGGCAGAACTGCCTATGCCTCATCCCTGCAAGCCACAAACAGAGCCAACAAATGTTCCAGATAAGTAAAATGCCCACTGCTCAGACTCCATCTAATGATGTCACTCTAGTCACGGGGAATTTGCTAACCATAGATGCTGCAAGGTCATAGGCTGGGTTGATTTTAAAAAAAATCTCTTAAGACCTCAACACTGTTTGTTTAGATTAGACACTAAGTGATGCACGTTCTGTCTAGTGTGCAGGGTCCCATGGCTTTGAACATGCTGGGGCTTCTTGACAAGTTATAGGGCTTTGTTATTTATTTACTTTCTTAATTACTTATTCATTCATTTAAAGCTTTTGTACACAGGGCTTATGAAGTGACCTAACTTCACTTAAACACTTAACCAAAATTCCTGTACCAGCCAAATTTCGTAGCCTGGAAAATCTTGAGAGTCATTTTGCTGAGTCCCATTGTGTGATAAGTGTAGATATCTAACTCGCAGCCTTTGGGCGTGGCATTTTGAAGAGGGTGTGGATGGTGCTTTCGTTCTCAGATAACCACCTTATGTAAGCTGAGGCGGGAAGGATTCCTGTTGTGTCCTTTCCTAAGATACCGATGATAAAAAGGATGAGAAAGCCATCTCAGTTCTGTCCTGTGATCTGAACGATGCTTTCCTTCAGACAGAATCAATATCCTGTCTGTCCTGAGCAGGGTTTTCTTAGTTACTTTTCTACTGCTGTGGTAGACACCACGACCAAGGGAACTTGTAAAAGAAGGAATTTATTTGGGCTTATGGTTCCCGAGTGGTAACAGTCCATCACAGCGGGCATCGTGGCAGCAGGTGGCAGATACAGCAGCAGGAACAGCCGAGGACTCACATCTCAAACCCAAAGCAAGAAGCAGAACGGGAAATGGCATGTGGCTTGGAAACCTCAAAACCCATACTTCCTCTAGCAAGGCCACACCCCCAAGCTACCCAAACAGTGCCATTGCTTAGGGACCAAATATCCAGATACATAAGCCTATGGGAACATCTTCATTCAGACTACAACATGGGCAAACTGGGTGCTGCCCACACTCAAGAGGCTGAGGCAGGTAGAGTGCTAAGAGTTTGAGGCCAACTTAGGCTACACAGTGAATTCCAGAGCAGCATGGGCTACAGGTGAGACCAACGAACAAACAAGACAAAGGAACAATGACAGTTGCATAAGATACTCTTTGCTGACTTTATGACAAAACATTGTATTTAGTAGTTATAGGGAGAATTAAAGTGTGTTTTCTAAATTTTATCTTTGCTCATTTGTTAAACGTTAAGAGTGGTACCTGTCTGTTGAGGCACTGTTGATTCTTTGGGACAGCTCTAGGCACTATGAAGTACTGTTAGGAGATGGAGCAGTGTAGTGGTGCCACCTAGTGGTCACCCCGGGGTGTCTGGACAGTATTGCCTTCTGAAGCCTGTGCAGGGATGTCCTGGAGAATGCCCTTGGGAAGAGGTGACAAGGATGGGCATACTTTTGCCCCGATGGGATAATATTTTATCATTGCTTTCTGGTCACCAAGATGCTCTTGTTTCAAACTTATTTGAAATTAGTTTCAAACATCCTTCCCCCCTTGTATTTTAAGCTAACTACGTTATTCAAAACTTTGGATTAAACTTGAAAATCATAGCTTAGTCATAGTTTACCATTTTATCAACATGTCCTCACATGTGATATTGAGAAGCACTCAGGATATCTGCGGGGTATCCCAGATCTTAAGCAAACCTGGACGATGGCCAGTTACAGTGAACTCTCATCAAAGCCTGTTCTTTTGGGAACAGTTTGTTTTACAGAATAGCATAGAAAGAAGAGCAGTGAAAATCTGTGTTTTTTAAGGAATTATGTTTTTAGTTGAATTGTGTTCCCCAAACACCCAGCACATCAGAGAGGCCACAGGTAACCCACTATATTAAATCTCTCTCTCTCTTTTAAATCCTCAAGGCATTGGTAATCCAAAACTATAACAAATACTGAAGTTTTTCAAACAAACTATTAGTGATAGAAATCTTGAATATGAGAACTATCCCCAGGTGGCATGGCAGATTGCCTACTTAGTAACAAGAAGCCTTTGAAGGTTCCTTTCCTTCGAAGGCAGAGCCCCTCCCCCACCCCCAACCCCAAATATTTTTAGGAAAGGACGTTTGCTGACTATCTTAGTTAGGGCTTCTATTGCTATAAAAGGGCACTATGATCACAGCAGCCCTTCTAAGGAAAAACATTTAGCTGGAGCTGGCTTACAGTTCAGAGGTTTAGTCCGTCATCCAGGGCGGGAAACATGACAGTGTGCATGCAGGCAGACATGGTGCTGGAGAAGCAGCCTAGAGTTCTACATCCGGATCCCCGGGCAGCAGGAAGTGAGCCCCTGGGCCTGGCTTGAGCTTTTGAAGCCTCAAAGCCCGCCTCTGGTGAAGCATTTCCTCCCACAAGGCTACACTTCCATCCCTTCATAACTTCCATAACTTCCTATGTATCTGTGGGGGCATTTTTATTCAGACCACCACACTGCTATGTAATTTCTTCAGGAAGACTTTCCATGACTAGTATTGTGGTATTTTGTGGGTATCCATGTAGGGGAATCTTTCTATGAAAAGCCATAGCACGTGATACATACTAGCATTTTATTACACACAAATACTTTATTGTCGTGGAAAGTCTCTAGGAGGGAGTGAGAGGAAGTGTTATAGAGGCCTTAGGAGGTCTTTCCAGAACACACTAACTCAAGCTAAAGCTTTCCCTCCCTGTAGATGACGTTGAATTTGTAGACAGCCCTGATGCCACACAGTTACTAGATTTCATAGCTGCCCGGACTTCCTGGGCAGTGACTGCTTAGAGCAGTCAAACCAAATCAAACCACCAACAAGCCAAACCAACCAAACCACCAAACCAAACCAAACCAAATAAACCAAACCAAACCAAACCACTAAACCAAACAAAACAAACCAAATGCCAAACCAAACCAAACCAAACCAAACCACCAAACCAAACCAAACCAAACCAGACCAAATAAACCGAACCACCAAACCAAACTAAACCAAATAAACCAAATCATCAAAGCAAACAAACCAAATGCCAAACCAAACCAAACCAAACCAAACGCCAAACCAAACCAAACCAAACCAGAACGGAACAAAGCATGATAATGTTTGGGTTCAAATTGCTGGTATTTCAGTCCTTGCTCTGCCTTGATTAGCATGGAACCTTTGAGTAGCTCTTTGCTCCTTCATTCTGTTAGTGCAGGTAATAAAACTTCGTGGGGCTGAAGGTAAATGCTTGGGATAGTGCCTGCTTGGTATTCCACATATGTGAGCGGTTTTCATCCTTGTTATGGTAGGTAGGGTGGTCACAGGTAAGGACACCGTGAGGAGGGCAGGGAAACACTATCTTATTGACTAAGAAATAAAGACTGTCTAGGGAGTTGGTAGAAGAGCAATGCACATAGGCTGAGATAATTTGGAAAAGAACTAAGAAATAAATCTGAATTTTAGTATTCCAAAATGCAAGTTATTTTATGTTAGTTTTTCTCATTTGATTTTCCACTAAGGAGAATAGTTCATGATGATTCCTGATATTACATAAGTGTGTGCACCATTCCCTGGTCTTTCATCCAGTGGCCGTTTTGGGGTTTATATCTGTCCCCAAGCATGAGGTGACACCCTGAGAGGTTCAGGTTTTGTTCTCCAACATTTTATTCTTTAAGATTTTATTTTATTTTATTTTATTTTGAGATGGGGTCTCATTCTGTAACACTGGTTGGCTTGGAACTTTTTGTGTAGATAAGGCTGATCTCAAACTTACAGGGATCTGCCTGCCTCTGCCCTCTGAGTCCTGGAATTAAAGATGGATACTACCATGCCTGACTTTATTTTATTTTTAAATCGTGTGTGTGTGTGTGTGTGTGTGTGTGTGTGTGTGTGTGTGTGAGAGAGAGAGAGAGAGAGAGAGAGAGAGAGAGAGAGAGAGAGAGAAGATGCCCATGGAGGGCAGCAGATAGCATTGTATCCTTTGGAGCGGGAGGTAACACGGGACTGTGGGATGCTGATGTGAGTGCTGGGGACCAGTCTCCTATCTTTTGCAGCAGCTGCAAGCTTGCCAGCACGGCTATCCTTGAGCAGTGCCTCAGGAGAAGTCAAAGCACACTGGAGCTCTTCCTTCCCGATTGGTGTTAGGAGCAAATGTGTGGGTTTTATATCTCTAGTTGCTTTTTTTTTTCCCCCAGTCAAGGTAAAGTATGTAGGTGTCAGTGCTGAACAGGCCACATTTCTTCTGATGAACAGTTGGAACGAAACATGTTTTATAGGCATATGTAAATGTCATGTCCTAATGGTTTTAGTGTGCAGGTGTAAAAATGCTGGCCAATATTTAAGACATTAGGGTCTGTAAAGAGAGTAGATCATGGGCAGTAAATGACAATAAGTCACCTATGTACAGGAAACGGTGGTTGAAACCTCACCCATCAGTGATGTGGAGAACATTTGATTTCAATTTCTACATGGCTTGCATGCTCTCTGGCTTTCAGTAACTCACACTCTGTCCTAAAAGTTATTAGTTTGGATGCTTGAAACTGGGCCTCAAAGTTTCAAAAGCTCTGTTTGTGTTTGGAGATATGAGAGGTGGTTCCCTTCTAGGCACTGTCCTGGGACTGTCTCAGAGTGTGGTGCTGATGCCCAAGCCAGCAGGTGATTTCTTCTGAACCGCTCATTTCCTGTCACCAGGGTGATGTACCGAGTCCCCCCACCCCACCGAATGCCCCCTCCACCTCTGTCAGTCAGGATGCTCAGGGAAAAAATGATCCTGTATCAAACACATCTACAGGACCTTAGCCGGTGTGTACAGCACTGTATCGGGAATCTTCTTCACTTGGCTTATTTAGTGATTTTAGCTTTTTCAGTTGCCTGCCCTCCCTCCATGTCATACTCAGTTACTGTTACTAGGGCTTTAAATCAAGTTGGAATAATGTAGCTGGAAATGGAGTTTTGAAAAAATGAGTTTTGTTATATTTTTTCAGCAAGTTCACACTTTTTCCATAACTCACAATTGCACATGTGCTCTTCAATGACAAAATTGTAAGCCTGGAACTTTCTGATTGCTATTACGACATATGGTACACACTGCTCTTCCAGAGGAGCTAGTTTGGATTCCCCGCACCCACATCAGATGATTTACAACCAGAGAATCTGATGCCCCTTTCTGGCCTCTGAGGGCACTCACATATACATCTGCACTCACACACATGTGCACTAACACGCACATGTATACTCATACACGTGCATCCACACATACATGCACTCACACACATGTATACTCACGTACACATGTGCACATATACACACATGTACTCAATATACATTCAATCACACATGTGCCCTCAACACACGGGCACTCACACATGTGCACATACACACAGATACGCCTCTATACACATACTTTTACAAAAAGAAATCTTCATAGATTTCTCAAATGATAAAGGTAATACTGGATGAGTCTAAAAATGCAGAGATCATAGAAGTGTTAAACACAGGGATAAAGGTGCTCTGAAATTCTTTCTTCTGGAAAAAAAACACCTGAAAGCCAAATCCTCAAACCTAAAAAACTATCTGGTGTTATGTGGCGTGACTTCGAGTTTGTCACACTGAATTTATAATGAACATCTCTCTCTCTATGTTTGTGTGCATGCATGTGTATGTGTGCATGAATGCTTGTGTGGAGGCCAGAGGTTGACATGGGATGTCTTCCTCTAACATTTTCCCACCATATTAATTAAGTTTTTTGCGGCAATATTGCTCACTGAATCTGAAGCTTGCCAGTGGGCTAGACGGATGGGTCGGTGGCCCTCAAGGATCACCTTCTCCCTCTCCCTGCAGTGCCGAAGTTACAGAATCATGCTACCACGCCTGGCTTTCTGGGTGCTGGAGATCTAGACTTGAGTCCTCACACTTACACGGCTTTCCCTGCTCTGTCATCCCCCCACCCAGCCCCATTGTTTAATTTTCCTATAGAAATCTCAACAGGGTAACTTCGTGCTTTCTGTGCTGTGGGCAGGAAGGCTCATTTCCCAGCGTTCTTAGACTGCTTTGGGAGGGAGGGTTCTTTTTTCTTTATACAGAAGACCAGTACAACTACAGCTCTCTAACAGTGGGGTTCACAACCCACATCGCATCAGTGTTGGATGGACTTTTGTCCTGGTACTGAGTCTAAATAATTACGGAACAAACTCGTAAGTCTCTCTCCCTCCTATGTGTAGGATATACGGGAGATCCAGGGCTCTCTGGAGTTGCAATTAACAAATACTGGGTCTCCTTGTACCCCGATGCTGGTCTGTGTACCATGATGTGATCCAAGATGGCTGCTGGAGCTCTGAGTATTGCAATCATTTCCCAAGTCAGGGATGAAGTCATCTGAGAAGTTGCATACAATATGCATATTCATCATCTACCTAGAAGAAACGGATGCCGGGGAATGTGTCTTTTAACCAAGTGGCTGTATAGGCAGCTAAAGACTGGTAATGATGTCAAAAGGGAGCTTCGTTGGGAGCCAACTTGCACTATATCTCAGCACTGGTTACTACTGAGGTACAGAGGTGTACCGATGGGGCTCTCCTTACTGGTTCCCGATCTAGACACTGCACAGGTGCCTTGGAAAACTTGTTCGTGTTTTCATTTTCTGCTGCTTCATCAGAATATCGACCAATGGATGTTTCTGAACTTTTGCATAAAGATCTATCTTCTTTTATCCTAAAATTCATCTTATAATGTTTGAAGATCGTCCCGGGGCCTAGAATTTGGGGCCTCATTCTTTTAGTTCCCCTAGATCTCTCGCCACTCACTTGAAGAGGTGTGCTTTATTCATGAAGCTAGCTGAGCACTGTGAGGATGTGTTCCCAAGTTAGCCCTCGTCAGGTGACTGCTGTATGGATTGCAGCTCTGTGACCGTAAATGTTCATAGAACCGCTGACAATTCAGACCTAAAAAGGCTAAAGGCACAGAATCTTCTAGGTGATGGTAGCTTTGGCATCTTGTGCTAGGTCAGAACCAGTGGGAAATTGTGTAGCAAGGAAAAGGCATTGACAACGTTGCTTGTGATGGTATAGTTGGCTCCTTCTCCTATCTTGGGTTGGTGTTTCTTAGCAAGAGTCAGTCACTGAAATAGTGAGTGTGGGTGCTCCCTTGGGCACCTGCAGCCTCCTGGCACATGGTGGCAGCCTCTTGCTTGATCAGCTGTCAGGCCAGCTCACATTTGGCAGAACAAAGTTAGATTCCACTGCTGTCTCTGTCTCTACTCTGTGACGAGAGTCTGGGTGTTAATGGGGTCTTAACCTCTTTCCTGTGTCTTTTTCAAGGGTCAGAAGTCTTGTCCTGGGTTTATCCAGATATGGCTGATTTCTTTCTTCCCTCCCTCCCTCCCTCCCTCCCTCCCTCCCTCCCTCCATTCCTCCCTGCTTCCCTTCCTGCTTCCCTCCCTCCCTCCCTTCCTTCCTTCTTTTCTCCTCTTTAAAAAGATTTTCTATTTATTTTTTATATTTGTTTGTCATGTGTGCATGTGTACCACAGTAGGAGGACAGCCTTGTGTATCTTAGGGGTCCAACTAAGGTTCTCAGGCTTGGTGGCAAGAGCCTTTTACCCCGTGAGCCACCACATTAGTCCCTGATTTTTAAAGCTGGGTTGAAGGTATCCAGGGTTCCTATGGCCTAACATGTAGTCTTTGGGAACGTGTTGACTACTGCAATAGCAACCTTGAACTATTCTCTTTCTAAAAACATTAATGAAAATTCAGTTGCTTTTAATTTATAAAAGAAAAAGTTGATTTTTTTTAAGCTCTGGGTAGCTTAGTGAACTTGGCTAAGAATAGACATGTTAATGTGGACAGGTGAACATCCAGACAAGCCCACCCTTGCTTGTCAATTCTCTTTTGAGACCTTTATGATGGGATGTTTACTATATTAGAAAAAGGCAATAAAATGATACATAAGGAATTAACCCCCCTAACATCCCACATCATTTTTTTTTCAACCATTTAACCCCAGCAGCTTCATGGCTGGGTGTGGTCAGCTTCCTCAGGAAGGCAGACAGGTCCAGGTGAATTCAGATGCCCTCCTGAATTCCTAGACTGTTCCCAGGGAGGACCCCGGAACTCTGATGTAGCTACTGACTTTAACGTGAAAGAGCGAGAGGCTGCAGCCTGGGTGAGAACTGGGTGAGGGAAGAGCCGCATCGCTACAAAGTGAAGTTTAGGAGTGGTTACATTTTTCTGGTATGTATTACTTTAAAATAATTTGAGAACAGTTTTGCGAACTGTGTGCCTCGGTGTTATAAATATGAATGAATGCCACTCTGTTCCAAATGGAGCACCCCCTCAATATTTACCTTTCCGACGGGATACTTGACTTGCGGCTCTATTTTTAAAGCCTGTGCTCATTTTGGTGGAGTTGTTCTTGTGGAGTTAAACCACATTTGCATATTTTCCTCCCCCATGAGTGTCTCATTTCAGATTTAAAAGACTATCAAAAGCTTTATTTTTTTGTAGTTGTTGGATAGTTTACAGTTAGAAAACACAAGCAAAAGCAGTTACAACTGTCAGCCAAATTCAGCTTTTTTATTCATTGAGCATAATTTTTGTTAAGTTTTTAAATGTGATGAATGCTAGGTTGTACGTCTTAGTAATGTATTAACTCTTGCTTTAACGTTTTCATATATTTACTGTGTACAGAGCAAACATTACTCATGCATATCTACATGACAGAGCAGTCTGCATGTACATATGTGTGCATGATATACAGAAAGTCAATAATTATGCTTTGTAAATGCACTTTTAATACCTGTCTAACCCTTTGCCACACTGTGTGGTTTCACATTTCTCATTTAGATTTTGTACTGTCAAAAATTATCCTGAGGGCTGGAGAGATGGCTCAGCGGCTGGCTAAGTGTTGCTCTTCCAGAGGACCTGAGTGTGGTTCCCAGCACCCACATCAGGCAGCTCACAACCTCCTATCATTTCAGCTACAGCGAAGCCAGAAAATGTGTGTGTGCGCGTGTGTGTGCACATGTATCAGAACACTTCTTTTTTATATTTGTAACACTGTCAATATATGCACGTGACTTTGGAACGTACACATGCTCTTCTGTGATTTGTTTCTGAAGGGCTAAGGATCGGGCCCCAAATTCTTCCTCTAATCCCCACCCCTGAGCCCAAACAGGAGCTTTCCAATTACTCTATATCTCTAGAGACATAGATTGCAGTACTGGGATTAAACCCAGAGCCTCTTTTTTTTTAATTTAATATTTTATTGATTTTTATTGAGCTTTACATTTTTTTCTCTGCTTCCCTCCCCTTCAACCCTCTTCCAAGGTCCCTATGCTCCCAATATACTCAGGAGATCTTGCACTTTTTCTACTTCCCATGTAGATTAGATCCATGTATGTCTCTCTTTGGGTCCTCATTGTTGTCTAGGTTCTCTGGGATTGTGATTTGTAGGTTGGTTTTCTTTGCTTTATGTTTAAAAACCCAGAGGCTTTTACATATGGCAAGCGTTCTACCACAAGATATACCTCTATCCCCTATATATGTTATTTTGAAATGAATACATCATAGAACATAGCTTAGGAAACAAAAACATTTTCACTTTTACTATTGCATATCATGAACCACATACCTATTAATGCTGACATCCTTGATCTGGAGTGTTCCATGGGTGTCCCCACTGTGCTTCACTTGTACCTGACTCTGTTCTCATTTCCTTAGTTGTATGAAACTCCCTTGTGTTCACCTGTGTCTTGACATCTGTCACCGGCAAACAGAGCACAGCTGTGACATTTGGGAGAGTTGAAGGATACAAACTTTTATTGTGTAAAGTGGTCTATTAATGTTTACTTTCCTTTTTCTTTGTGGGATGTGTGTGTGTTTATGTGTGTGTGCATGGATGTGTGAGTGTGTGCATTCCTCTCTGTACACACACAAGTTAGAGAAGAATGTTTGGTGTCTTTCTCTGTGGCTCTTCATCTTATTCCCTTGGCAGGGTGTTTCAGTGACCCAGAAGCTTGCCATTTCAACTAAGCTAGTTGGCCACTCAACTCCTAGTACAAACCATGGAGTATGGGAACACATAGCCAGGCCTGGCTTTTTACATGAATGCTCAGGGTGCAAACTCAGGTCGACCTTAAGCAGTGAGCATGCATGTGGCGCTTTCATATTTATCTTGCGAATTCTCTAGCATGACTGCCTTAATAGTGCAGAAATGTCAGTCACTACAGGATTTAGGACAGTGTGTTGATGGGCTGTGTCTAGCGACTGTAGCATGTTAAATACCTGACAGTCTAAAACAGCGCTTCATCCTAGGATACTCTTATGTGTCTTGGAGGTGAAGCCCACACTCCTGGAGTTTCCTCTGAGCATTGAACTCTCTCCCCATGTCCAGAGCACACCCTCCTCGGGAATAGTTACTCCATTCACTGGGCTCCTCACGCTTCTAATTTAGTAACTAAAGGGGCTCCATTGCTCCTCTTAAAGGTGATCTTTGGGCAAACGTGTGACCGTCTCCATTCACTCAGAGATGGTCACAGATGGGCGTTGTGCTGGCTGTGGCAAAGTAGATTATGTGGGTGTCTTCTGAAATGTATCCTTTCAGGGTAATGGTCCTTGTGTTTTTCTTGTCCCCTAATTTTCCAAGGCTGTGTTTATGGCTGAGTGTGTGAACTCGATGTCAAATGAGCAGGCAAACTGTCCTAATGAATACACAAGCAGAGGTGGTCTAAGGTCTGCTACTCGTCACTGTTAGTTTTGCCTGTTTGTATTTCCTTTGATCATAATGAGTCGTGTAGTTTTAGTATCGAGTAAAATAAGTGAAGCAGATCACATGTCATATCACAAAAACTACAGAGGTTTACGCTGTTCAGTGTTTAGGTGGGTGGGGGCTTTAGTTTGATAGCAATCAAATTTTAATACATGGTTTAATGTGATCTTGTATTTTTTATTTGAGTTTGTATTTGATTAAAGAGTATCTTTGTATTGTTAATCTCCTGAGACTTGGTTTATAGGGTTTATAGTCTTATGTTGAAACCCTCTCTCTCTCTCTTATATATCCATCCATCTACCTACCTATCATATATTACCCCATAAATCTGTCTATTTTCATCTATCTATCTATCTATCTATCTATCTATCTATCTATCTATCTATCTATCTATCTATCCATCTACCTCCCTCCCTATCATCTATCACTCTATTTCTCTATATCTATCTATCTATCTATCTATCTATCTATCTATCTATCTATCTATCTATCTATCATCTATCTACCAGCTATTTTTTGGCAATCCTGAGGATTGAACCTAGAGTTTCATGCATGCCAGGCAAACACTTTTACCACAGAGCTACAGTGCCAATCATATGCCTGTGTGGTTGCAGCAGTAGTGTGTCATTATTAAGGGATGTATAATTACCATGGTGGGCTGAATTTGCTTTAATTTATTGAATATTGTTGCTATGATCTATATGAATGTGTCATCTGCACTACATGCACAAAACTGTCCCTAGTTTCTACTTTGAGTGGATTTAGTGGGTAACAATCCATATTAGAAGTTCTGGTGACACAGCCTTCCAAAGGACTTGAACCAGTTTGTATTCTTGTTGACAATGCATAGGAAATCTTACTCACCTGTGTTCTGGCATTACCAGACTTTTAAATTTTTGACAACTATTTGTGGGTTTATAATGAATTTAATTTGCATTTTCTTGATCACCGAGGAAGTTAGATGATTGCTTATATTCTTTTTACTATAAACCTTCTCTTTAAGAATGCCCACTCAACAAACAAACAAACAAACAGACAGATAGAAGAAAAAGAGCCGAGCCTGTATGAAAAACAAGAACTATTTTTAATGAAAAGAAAAGAAAGCACCTACTCAGTCTTCTTTGGTTTACATTTCCTTCTTATTATAGGAACTCATTAGAAATGTTTTTATTTTTAGTTGTGTGTATATTCGTGTGTGAGAGGATGTCTGTGGGGGGCAGAAGAGAGCGGTGGTCCCTGGAGTAGGAACTTCAGTCAGTTGCGAGCTGCCCAACTTGGGTGCTGGGTACTGAACTCAGGCCCTCTGCATGAGCAGGACATCCCCATCTTTTCACACACTGGGTACCAACCTTTAGGTGTTGCTATGGACGAGAGGAATCCTCCCCGCTCTGTAACTCGTGGCTTCACTTTTGTTAAGACGACTTTGGATTCGCAGATGTTCTTCTAAAAGTCAGGCTCCTCAGTACTTTATTTTCATTTAAAAATTGCAAATAAATGAAAACATTGTGTGGGGAAGGACCTGAGCTGTGAGTGAGGACATAAAGCTCATTTTTCTACTTCTCATTCTGCACGAGTTTGTTTTTGTCGGGGGATAAATGCATCAAATATACTTGATACTGAAGATGGAAAATTGAACTTGCAGCTCCACAGCTTCTGTTCCTGAATCTAACGTGGTATTCTTTTTTTTTTTTTTTTCAAATTTTTAACGGGAATGTGTCTGGGACGT
Source organism: Myodes glareolus (assembly GCF_982192425.1). Classification (NCBI taxonomy): domain Eukaryota; kingdom Metazoa; phylum Chordata; class Mammalia; order Rodentia; family Cricetidae; genus Myodes; species Myodes glareolus. The sequence continues at coordinate 60,709,564 of NC_142035.1, forward strand.
AGCTCAGTTGGTAGAGTGCTTGCCTAGCATGCATGAAGTCCTGGGAGTGATCCCCAGTGTTACATAAATTGGATATGGTAGCAAAGGCCAATAATTCTAGCATTCAGGATCAGGAGGCAGAGGCAGGAGGATCAAAAGTTCCAGGTCATCCTGGCTTCATAGGGAGCTCTTGGTAAGGCTGTGCCAGACACCACATCACAGGCTTCTTTTCTTAATAGGTTAAAGCAACAAATATTAATAATTAAAATTTAAATGCTATAATTAAAAATAAATATTATATATTAAAATATGGCTTGAACACACATCAGCGATAAATGTGTGATTCAGGATAGCAGGCTGTGTAGCCTGGACGGAGAGAAACATTTGTTGCTTATGAATTGTCCGTGTTCTAGGTCTCGTGTCAAGTGCCGGGCCATGGGGCATGTTTACAGTATTTGAAATACATAGGCATGCATAAAATGTAAATGACTACATGCAGAATTTGGCATTCATGGACAGATAAGCAGATTGCCATAAGCTAAAAATAATAATTAACCAACTCTGTGGTGGCATAAAGAAATTTCACATGTACTCTCATAATATTGAGTAATCAACACTTGAGAGGCTGAGGCTGGAGGATTGCTACAAGTTTGAGGTCAGCTTTGGGTACACAGTGAAATCCTGTCTTAAAAAAAACTAAAAAATAAAATCAAGAGAAGAGTTGTGTTTGTTCTTACGTTACTAAAAAGCGCCTTTAAAAAGCCCCCATTTATTCTTCATCATGACTCGCTAAACTCCCCTCTAATATAGAGACATTGGGGCAGGTTTTGGTCCTGAGGTTTGCCTACGTATACACTAAGAATGTGCGCACTGCTGCAGTCCACAGTCATCCCATGCTGTCGGCTGCTCGGCTCTGAAGTGGCCAGCTGACTGATGGCCCACATATAAAGCTGACTCTTAGTACAGAATGCACTGTCAGAGGGTCTCGCACCTTCTTTTGGTTATTTAGATCGCACAGTTCCATTCTCAACATGCCAGAGATTCCCCTTCCACCATTTCCTCCCTTGATGAATACAGAAGTGTGAGCTTTGGAACCTGGGGAGGGCACCGAGAAGAATCACACTTGGTCCTGAGTACCAGGACATCTCAGTCTGTCACTTTTCTCCTCTACCTGATTGTTTCTCAGAGAAAAGGGAGGAGAGGCAGGTAGACAGACATCCCTTATAGCCAAGCTCTTTTGAAGCACAGCTGAGGGACAGGCGTGTGTACCGTGCTGGTGAGAAGGGGGGGGCAGTCTCTCTGTGACAGCCCTGGATTCTCCCCAGCTCCCTGAAACAGATCTTCATCTGGAGAGAAGGAAGCCCAGGCTTGGAGAGGTCTAGTCCCTAGTTTAGCGTCATCCTGGTAGCGATTGATAGAGCCAGGAGACATGGACTGGTGCAGTCTCAAACTCATACACCTGTGCAGACTCTGCTCCTGCAGGAGAATGTGAGGTGCCTGCAGTGGGGGGCCCCCAACAAGAAGGTGATTTAGTCCAATTCCCAGAGCCCTTTGGGATGCAAATTTACCCGCTGAGACAAGGAACTTGGGGAGCAATTTGGTCACTTTCCATTGAAAGTTAAACTTGAAGTGGCTTCTTTCCATCATTTGCTGTGGATAAAGACCGTTTAGATGTGTGACATTCGTGGCTGTGGCCGCATTTGGGATTTTTAAGTCAGAGAACCAGGGTTTATGAAACCCTTCGGAAAATATCCGCAGCATACTGAAATAAAGCTGGCGCTGAATAAAAACGTGCATTAGTGTAGGAACCCACGGCTCTCCCGGTAAGCACAAGAGGCGTCTGTTGAACCTTGGGAAAAACAAACTCTCCCTCTCTTGGCTTTGGGGGGGGGGGTAGCACTAAAATTTGGCGGTTGTGCCCAGGAGTGGGGTAGCAGTGTAGAATGAAAACAGCCTACAGGAGCCTTTAGGACTTTCAAACTCAACCAAATTCAACACCAACATAGTCTTTATAGACCCAGTCCCTGAGTCCTTCATCTCACACAGACAGCTGGGTCATGAAACAAGCTGTTTTTGAAAGACAAATTCAATTTAAAAGGATCATTTGCTCTTCTATTTTTACCTAGGATTTAATCCCTCATGCTTAACCGAAGGATAAAAGTATAAATTTGTTCTGTGTAAAATTTCTTCTCAGGCACATCAAAACACAACACAGAAATTATTTAAATTTTTAGTTTTAAATTTTAAGTAATTTATAAAAGATAATTTTAAATAAATTTTTAAATTTTATTTTTTTGTTGTTGTTTTGCTTCCTTTATTCAATTAAAAGAAAATGCTCAAAAAGTCATTACTATTCATGGTTCAGCCTGATGAACAAGTATTTTATCACAAATGAGTATGCCTTAGAAATGATTAAACATTAACAAAACCCAAACATCAACTTGTTTTTTTTTCAACACCTTTTCTCTGTGGGAGGTAACTCTTTTTTTTTTTTTAAATGTTTTTCAAGCACTATTTTTCCAGCCTCCCTTTGGCTTGAGTAGAGCACATTTGGTTTAGTTTTGAACTCAGTAAAGAATATGACCAAGTTCCAAAATACAAAATAACATCGTATTTTTCAGATCTGGTTTATAAAAATGCACACTTTTTAAATGTGGGCTGTTCCCCACAGTCTCTGGGCTGTCCCCAAACGTTCGGTATTGTTGTGAGCTGCAGCTTTTGGTAACATGGTAACTTTTGAGTCACAAGAAATTTCTCCTGGCAGCGGGATTAGGTTTGCAATTAAGTGACTTTAGCAACACAGCAGTTGACCACACGCTGACAGCTGGGTCTGTTCAGGAAAGAACCTGGGCTCCCTATTCCAGGCTAACTTAACTTCAGTATTTATGTTGTTGCTTTTTGTCTTGTTTTCTTCTGAGTCCCGTCTTGCTGTGTGGTTCAGGTTGGCCTCAGATTTGCCACCATCCTCCATCCACACACAGGTGTATACCACCATACCACCATACCCGTCTTCCCCAGATTTCTTCGACAGCGTTAGCAGGTTAATAATCATCTGTGATCGTGATGTGATGCTTTTCATTTATTCCTAGTAGGTGGAAAAATAGGTTTTGTTTCCATTATGGCAGAGTTTCTTTTCTGAGCTCCTGAAGAGTGATTGCTCTTCATCCAGCAATCACTACTGGGACAGATCTACTCACTCAAGAAGACTGAACATAAAGCACCCAGTCAGTAATTGAGTGGGCAATTGCTGGCTGAATGAAGGCAGCTTTTGGGTACCGTGTTCTCAAGAACAGGCAGCGTGCAGCCGAGATAGCTCACCCACGGCCTCTAGATCAGTTCTTGATAGTGTCCTTGTTCCCTCTTGAAACCTCATGAAGCTTCTGTGCTCATATTATTTAGTGGTTTGAGTCAACAATTATCTTCATATCGTGGTTACTCAAGTTGTGTTTTAAAAATTAGCCTGACCTGAATACTTTGACATTCCAGTGTTCAAACATTGTCTCCAGATTTAGGTAAAAATGAAATTGTGTCATTGGTCATAAGGACATATAGAAAAGTATTGTAATTTGGAAGGATGGAGCCTTCCAGAGGTGAGGGCTTGCTCCCAGGACATCTTTCCTATTGTCCCATGGTAGTGCCAAGAGGGTGCGCTCTATAATGCTAATGACTTTAGCAATCACAGCTGCTTACTAAGCAGCAGCCTGCCCTTCAACTTCAAACTCATTCCTTTTCCCATCAAACTGGACATGGCCTGTGCCTTTCTGTCCCACTTATTGCTAACTTTCACTGTGGACCCAATGCAGAGGTAGTTACCATGAGACAGCCTGGATGCTGTGGGCATCCATGACACGGTCCGAATGACACTCTGTCTTGAAATTTCCTCCACTACATGGATGAGTCCATCATTCCTGAATTCACTCCTTCAAGTTCTCAAGGAGCGGGTAGAATGCGCAAAAACGGCACACCAGTGGCCTCTAGCCCAGGTCCTGGTAGTGTCCTTATTCCCGCCTGAAACCTCAGTAATAGGTTTTCTGTACCCTGATAATAGGTTTCTCCACTGACTGTAGTAAGTCAAATCAAGTCGAATCAAAAGTTCAGGTTTATTCTGAGCAAAGCAACTCCAGGTAAGTCCTCCAGTGCCCTCCCCCCAGAGATGGAGGCGGGGAAGAGGCAGTAGAAAATCACAGGGCCTAAGTAAAGGAGGGTGATTATGTACCCTGTAGTCAAGGGGTAATGACGTCTTCTCCATAAACTGGGTTTATGCCCAATTATAACGCTTTAGGTGGGGATTAGGCTGCTGAGAACATGGGGGAAGCCACCTGCCATGGCCAAGAATGAGGAACTGCGCTTTTGCTGACAGGGTTTGGAGAGAGAGAAATTGGAGGAGCAAGCTGGGCCTCCACTGACCTAGTTTCTCTCAGTATTCTGTCTTTCAAGCCTCCCCACCCCCATGGCCCCTAAAGCTCTTGCTCACAGGGTACACTGACTTTTCTAGCCCAGGGTTCTCAGCCCTTCAGATCCCTCCTGTAAAAACAGGGCTTCAGAATTGCAGCAATGGTGCCGCTTTCCGGTACTAGTTTTCTGTGTTAGTGTCTTGTGGCTGGGACAAAATGCCTAGCATGATCAACCTAAGAAACGGGGCTTTTTTTTGGCTCACCATTCTAGGAGACACTTTCCGTCATGATTGGGGAGCCCTGGTGGCAGCTCACATGGCACCCATTCCCAGGAAGTAGAGATGGATGCTCAGCCAGCTCTGTAGTTGGCATTTTCATTGGGCTGCCAACCAGTTTCCCAAATAAAGACACAGAGACTTATTATTAGTTATGAATGCTGGGCCTCAGTCCCACTAGACTTGTAACTTAGCCCATTTCTATTCATCTACATTTTGCCTCAGGATTTTTAACCATTCTTTTGTTCTGTATGTCTTACTTTCTCGCTTCTTCCATGTCCTTCTGTCTGTCTGTTCCCTGGTATCTCCCTGTTTTCCTCTGTCTCTCCTGGGCCCAGATCCCTCCTCTTTGCCTGGAAGTCCTGCCAATACTTCCTGCCTAGCTATTGGTCATTCAGCTCTTTATTAGATCAATCAGGTGCCTTAGGCAGGCAAGGTGAACAAATGCAGCACCATCGCATCCTTCCATAGATAAGCTTATATTCTGCAACATAAACAAACACAACACATCTTTACATGGTTAAACTAATATTCCACAACATGGCTCTCTCTCTCTCTCTCTCTCTCTCTCTCTCTCTCTCTCTCTCTCTCTCTCTCTCTCTTACTTTTCAAGAATGGGTTTCTCTGTGAAACAGCTTTAGCTGCCCTGGAACTGGCTCTGTAGACCAGACTGGCCTCGAACTCACAGAGATCCGCCTGCCTCTGCCTCCCGAGTCCCAGGATTAAAGCTGTGCACCCCCATTGCCTGGCAAAATGATTTTATTATTTTATGTATATGGTTGCTCTGTCTTTCTGGGCATGTGATCCCATTAAAGATGGATGTGAGACACCACGTGTGCTGGGAATTCAACTTAGGACCTCGGGAAAAGCAGCCAGTGCTCTTAACCACTGAGCCGTCTCTCTAGCTAGCTGTCTTTCTTTTTTTTTTTTTAAATGTAGTTTTAAGATCCCAAGATCCGGGCCCATGGAACAATGTCTCCCACATTCAGGGGGATTCCCATTTCAATTAACTCTCTATGATTTTTTACTAGTAAATTTATGTATCCTGTAATGTCATATTTTAAAAAAAAATCACAGCAATTTTGATTTACTTAACATACTGTTTTCCTTTAGTTATTTGATTTTAAGAAATGATAGCATTTAAATATTCTTAATTAAACCATTTTTTAAGGGAGTATCTGTTTTGGGGGAATAGTACTGAGATGAGGGAGTACCAAACACTTTGTGATGCTTTCTCATTAAGTCTCCTGTATGTTGGCTGTTGTTTTGTTTTTGTTTGAACCCATAAACTCATCTCTTTAGTTTTGAGAGTCTTGTCAGAGAAGGAAGAACCAGGAGAGGCTTAAGGAGGAAAGCAAAGATTGGAATTTGAGGCAGAATAGAAAGAAGGAGACTGTAGACACAGAGCGGAGGGAGTGTGGTTGTGGCTTCCCAGCAGCTGAAACCAACATTCCCAGCACATTTAACCTTGCAGTGATGGCCCGCGGAGACAATGTTCTTTCTATACAGAGATGTTTTCTAATATGAAAGTTAAAATAGCGATGAGTCATATTTAAAGCCCAAGTATACATTGTTACTTACTGCCCTGGTGGCCAGCCCTGGAGGCTGTCCCAGCAGGTCACCTGCCACCTGCTGTCTTTCAACGCATACCCCTTAAAATTGCCTGTCCCTCACAGTCCTTTCTCTTGCTTTAATTGCTGCTCTCTTGCCTGTTCTGTCTGTCTGTCTGTCTGCCTGCCTGCCTGCCTCTCTCATGTCCCCACTCTGAGACAGCCTTTCTCTCATTCCGTCTCCCCACTGCCTTACCCTCTTGTACTAACGCTGTAGGTACCCACATCACGGCTTCTTACCCTTTGATATATCCTGTCCTCTTTCTGTTTTCTGGTAATCCCACAAGCAACACTATTCCACTATTCATGGGAGACATCTTAAGGTCTCAGGCAGTTCTTGTGATGTGAGGTTTTCCCTGATCTACTGTAATCCTATTCCGTGAATCTCAAGAAATGCTCCACGATCCTGTTTACATCCCTTAGTAACCTCTTAAGGACAGTAACTTCAAAACCAACCAGCAAAATCACATATGGGAAAGGCAAGTAGGTAGGATTCTCCTTGGAGAAGCCCGTATGCTCTTGGGTATGTTATTAACCCTTGTGCTTAAAATCCATGGTTTAAGAAAAGAATTCTCTCTTAATAAATTCTAACTTTGCTTCCTACTGGCATGCCCTGAAATTCCTTTCAGTGGTGAAGGCAAAGATCCAGCTTTACCTGAACGGAATTTTCTGAAAAGGATTCCCTAGGCAGCAGCAGGCCATGGGGGTGGGCGGAGGTGGGGGTGGGGGTGGGTGGAGGCAGACTATGTCTCCGACAGACTCCCTGGATCAGATGCAAATCTCCACATAATGAGCTCATTTCACGGCTGTTTTGTGCTGGTCTGAGTTCTTACTTTAGAACCGACACCTTCCATTTTCACAGGGAACTCGCGGAATGTCTGGAATTCTTCTTAGAGAAAGGAATCTGCCTCTTGCTGTGTGTCAGAAAGCTCTTGCCTTTTTTTTCTTCAGCCCCGCTCTCGGGCTTCATGCTACAGGCCTTCTCTGAACTGGATGTGCCCGATTCTGAACTGCAGAATTGCTGTAGGCAAACAGGATGGTTAGATACCCAGCATCTGAAACACCACGGTTGGAAAGATTTCAACGTCTGTGTGTCCCTCACCTTGAATGTGTGATTTAATTAGTCGTTGTGTCTTTGTGTTTTATTTTGTAAGCATTTATTTTATGAGTATTTCCCGTGAATATCTGTATTTACTCTGAACAAACTAAAACAATTAGTAGTTTAGTATTGTTATTCATTTTAAAGATATGCGGGGTGGGGGGGGCTCCCATGAGGGGCCACAGGATCACCTGAGGCCTGGGGGGGGGGGTTTGCAGCAGGTCACCCAAGGTCTCGGTGGGTTAGCAGTGGGTGGGAGTCCACAGTGGGTGAGAGACAGACAGATATGCCATGCAGAGAGAGTTTGGGTGTGGAGTTTATTTAGTGGGTTATGAAGGGAAAGGGGGAAGGGGAGAAGGGGAAAGAAGAAAGAGAGGGAGAGAGAGGGAGAGAGAGAGAGAGGGAGAGAGAGTGACAGACAGAGAGAGAGAGAGAGAGAGAGAGAGAGAGAGAGAGATAGCATAGGCTGGAGGAGGCGGAGATCCTCTTGCCTTGGCAGAAGGGGGAGGGGGTGGGAGTGGACGGGGCTTGTCTCTTAAAGGGACAGGCTACCCAAGTACCAGGCCAGCAGGTCATAACAAATGTACTTACTGGTTCCATCTCGGGAGCTTCTGTAATAAATGCCACAGCCAATGGGCTGAAAAATAGTTAACAATAAATGGAAAACAATCACAATAATGCCTTTCTTTGGAAATTTGTCCTTTTTTTTATTATACTAAAACCAATTCTTGTAAATTGCAACTTCTTTGTTTTGTTTGTCTTTCCAGCTCTTGACTATGCCCTGCTACATACATGACCTGTGTTAGAAATCAGAATTTTAAAATGTTGTCATTTTTATTAGATTGGCCATTTTTCCTTTGAGAGGTCCCAGATGCACAGAGCTACAGATCAGTTAGTACGTTCTCTTGCTCCGCTGGTCTGTCCTGTCTATCATTAGCCAGCTCCAAGTTGCTGATATTTTATCTAATTCTTACATTTACTAGAGTTAGTAAGTTATGTGTGGTCCTCCTAAGGCCTTTGTTTTCTATGTTGTGAATGCCATCTCTCTTTGTGAAATACAAGAATTTATGAAAGAAATGGAAATTCGCTGTTTTTCTTTTATACTCGTTATTTTGTGAGACACCACAGAGAAAAGAACAGCTATTTGGATGAAAAAAAAAAGTAAGGACTGGAAAGGACTTCTAGGTATAGCGGAGGGGAAAGTTAATTATAGGTACATGGGAGAACAGCCGAGACAGGGATATCTGGTCAACCCCAGAGTGGGTATGACCAGGCTGAGCTGGGCCGTGTGGGGAAAGTGGGAGGAGAGGGAGAGGAGAGAGAGGGGTCTGAGGCAGCATAGTAGCCTGGAGGCCAAGGTTACAAAAGGGTGGGTAATCAAAATGTCTGGATTGTACAGGGCAGAGCCTCTGGGGGAAGGGCTTGGGATTTCAGGGTCGAGAGGGTGTGTATGCCAGAAATACCCTGTAACAAGTAGGTACTGAGGGATACCAGGAGAACCTGGAGGCCAGGTCTGCTTTGATATGGAAAAAAAAAGAGGCTCCTCAGCCATTTGTGGGTTTGAAACTTAACACTATTGCATTTTCTACATGACTTTCTTTGGTTCTGAATGGTACAATCTGTCTAGAAGAGATACCTGGTCATTTGTTTTTGTTTTGTTTTTGTTTTTTGAGACAGGGTTTCTCTGTGTAGCTTTGGAGTCTGTGCTGACCATTTTTATTATTAGTAGTAGATCCTCTGTTCTACATTTTATTTATTATGATAATTAATTAAAGGTTCAATCTTGCCTGGTATGGCAGCACATGTCTCTAGTCTCTGCGTCAGGCTGTGCTGAGAGGACACCTATATCTCAGGTTTGGAGCAAGCCTGAGCAACCCTAATGTGGTTATTTGAATATGGTTGGCTGATAGGCTCATATATTTGAATGCTTAGTCACCAGGGAGTGGCACTATTTGAAAGAATTTGAAGGATTAGGAGGCATGGCCTTGTTGCAGGAAGTGTATCACTGGGGGTGGCTTTGAGGTTTCCAGAGCCCATGCTAGGCCCAGAGTCTCCCGTTTTCTGTACTTACTGATCAGGATGTAGCTCTCAGTTATTGCTTCAGCACCTGTCTGCACGCTGCCATGCTTCCTGCCATGATGACAGTGAACTGAACCTCTGAAACTGTGAGCCAGCCCCAGTTAAATGCTTTCTTTTATAAGAATTGCCTTGGTCATGGTGTCTTTTCTCAGCAATAGAACAGGAATTGAGACATTAAACAAAACTCCATCCTGCCACCCCAACTCCCCCCAAGGAGAAAAGACCTCATACACTGCCTTTATTACTTGACAAATGAAATTATCAATGATCTCCATCATAATGAGACTCTTAAAACCTAAGCACGTAGATTGGGGGGAAATGAAGCTACATTTTGGTATTGGTGACCTTGGATAAATAGCTCTAAAGGGGTTTGGTTCCAGATTCTTCATTGTAGACTCTCTTTTCACCAAATTAAATGGTATTCCACGTACCTCCTTCATGTCTAGGGGACCATTACAGGTAAAGAAAATATTTTTGTTGTTGTTGTTCTTAATAGATATTTTGTCAGCTTCCATAGTTCCTGTGAGAAAAAGTAGAGACTGAATTGGAAGTGAATGCACAAAGTAGTTTGGCCTCTGCCTCAATTCAGTTGAAGAATCTCTTACTGTCTTCAATCTGGCGTTGACTTAGTATTTAGTAAGCAGTGAACAAGACAGTCTTTTCAATTCATTGTTGTATAACGTGGAATGGGAGAATTGGGGGATGGGGGATTATACATAAAAATATTCTTCCTCATTGCCAGTGAGATGGCCCAGTGAGTAAAAGTGTCTGCGCTAAGTGTGCAGATCTGAGTTCCGTACCTGGGACCCACGCGGTGGAAGATGAGGAAGAACTGCCTGTTTGGCTGTCCACGTGCGTGAGTGCGTACGTACGTATGTATCTACGTACGTATGCGCTGTGATGTTTGCGTGCATGCCTGCTTGGATAACGAGACTCTGAGAGGGAGAGTGGAGCAATGGTGATGGCAGCGGCCAAAAGAAGACTTTGAGCGAGTGCTCCAGGAATCCAGTTCATCTATTCTATACGCACGCTCTTCCATGTGTCAGAGAGCGGTATGAATGAGATAGCCCTGCTCCCACGGAACCGATGCTCCAGAGGCGAGACAGCAGCTACTTTCAAATGGGCCTTGTTGCAGCCCAAGAGGAGGAGGTCTTTTCCTCACACCCTGCAGGTTCATACTTTGGGGAAGTCAGAGGCCACTGGCTGAAGCTGGGTCATCTTTTTGTTGCGGTGGAAGAATGAAAGAGCAACCCTGAAGTAAGTGTCTGAGAAGGAATGTCCCCTTAGAAACACGGAGGAATTCGAGGCAGTATGGAGTACTATTATTCATGAATCTCAAATAAACTTATTTCATTAGGTGATTTTTCTCCACTAGTGTTCAGCCGACTTGCAGCAAATTTCTTGGTTTTAGTGAAATTTAATAGGGCCGAACATTTTGATTGGTTACAACAAATAACTTTGGCGCATGAATGGATTGCTTACCTATTTTTAGGGACCTGTTTGAACTTTAATGTTGGTTTAAAAATTCTTGAAAGTGTGCCCATTTATCAGGCAAAATTAAATTTAATTTTTTCCAATTTATTTAAAGCACAGACTTTTGCACATTGGCAATGAAATGGACCTCACCCTAGTTTTAAATTTACCTACAGACCCATTAGCCAGCTTTTAAAATGGACTAAATCACACCAGCTGAAGGGGTTGTTGTTGAACTTTCAGGATTTTGAAGATGCTGTAATTTTGGGAGCGTGGAAAAGTCTGGTTTTGGCCAGTACTGTTTAATGCGAAGACCTCCCTCACCTGGCGGTTGTTGGGAGAGCTGTGTTGTGGTCCACGGGAATCATGCAGTGAGACTGCAGCTGATGAGGCCGAAAGCTGACCCACCAGAACAAATGCGTCCTGATGGAGATGAACACAGCTCTCAAGGCACTGGGCCTATCACCTTTCGCACATCGGCTGATTCTCACAGTGGATCTCTTGTGCAGCCATAAGCACCCTCCTTTGGTGCAAGATTCAGCAAAGTATGGATTACTGGACACAGTTTTTTCCCATGTACTGGTTGGTATATTTGGTCATTCCCCTCATGCTGTGGGGCCACCAGTGGGAAATTCAGTCATGCAGCCAATAATCTTGGTTCCCACAGTCTAATCTCTGCTTCGTTCCCTGAGATACATTAGAAACCACCTCCCTGCAACTCTCTTCCGTTTGGCAGGACATGCAGTCAGGAAGGGAGTCTTTCATACAGATCACAGTTGGGACCTTCAAAGATAGAGGGACGTTCAAACTCAGAGAATTGCCTTGGTTTTGTGTGTGTACATAAACTGGAAACTTTACAGAATAGAAGAAGACCAGCAGGAGAAGAACAACAAAACTGATGCAGAAAAGTACTTAGGGGAGAATTTATTTAGCCCTCAGATCTAAGTCCTATGCTTGCTACTCTGAACCCTGAGGGGACACTGAGCCTGGCACTCAGAGGTCCCTGATAGAGCCGTTCTGTTCTTCCCTTCTCTGTATTTCCTCCAATGCTTCAAACAGCTTTTAGTCACCACTAGAAATGGGTCTACAGTCGGTGACAGACTAAGAGACAACACCACTGAACAAGTCTCTGTTACTTCTCACTGTGTAGTATTTCTCTAAGAGCTCCCTTCCTTACAGGGAGGGAGAGGTCTGATCATCAAACCACTGAGTAAGGCCTTAAAGACTTTAAAGCCCAGGTTATAGGAAAATTTTTCTGTCCCACCAGTCGATTTCCCAAATATCACACAGAGACTTATTATTAATTATAAATGCTTGACTGATAGCTTAGGCTTGCTTTAATTTAACTAGCTCTCATAAGTTAAATTAACCCATTTCTATTCATCTATGTCCTGCCCTGAGGCTTGTTTACCTCCTGTACCGCACTTCTCATCCTGCTTGCTCTGTGTCTTATGGTATCTCCTCTCGCTCTGCCCTTCTCCCCAGCATTCTCTCTGCCCCCCCAAATCCTGCCTAGCCATGGGCCAGTCAGCTTATTATGAACAAAGAGATAGTCAGTGTTTTATTAACAATGAGAGCAACACGTCTTCACAATACAGAAGGATTATTCCACAGCACCAGGAATCTATCCTTTGGAGACTTTTGGCCAGTCTCTTAAAAATCTTTTAAAAAAGTTGGGCAGTGGTTGTAATGGTAAAAGTAAAATGCTGCAGATCCCTGGCGGCTGCAGTGGCAGAAACGCTGCAGGTCCCTGAGTGGCGGCAGTGGGCCATGTGGTGGCAGGCAGCGAACAGTGGGTCCTGAGAGCAGCCAGTCCAAGGCAGGGACAGCGCAGTTCCCGAAGTGGCTGCAGCAGACCACAAAGAGAGACAGACAGATGGGCATGCCACAAGACCATGCTGCAGGTCTCCGAAGGCGACTGGTCCTGGGCAGGGAGTCACACAGCAGGTGAGAGACAGACGTATGGGCACTCTGTGTAGAGTGAGGTTGGATATTTATTTAGTGGGTTATGGAAGGGAAAGGGAGAAGGGAGAAGGGAGAAGAGAGAGAGAGAGAGAGAGAGAGAGAGAGAGAGAGAGAGAGAGAGATAGAGAGAAAGACAGAAGGGGGAAGGGGAGAAGTGGGGAGAGGCATCTGTCTCTTGGATAGGGAGATGGAGAAGGAAGAGACTCAGGCTGGAAGCTGAAGATGAGCTTGCCTGGGAGGAGTGGGCATGGCTTGTCTCTTAAAGGGACAGGACAGATCATTACAGTGGTGGTACACACCTTTAATCCCAGCACTTGGGAGGTAGAGGCAGGCAGATCTCTGTGAGTTTGAGACCAACCTGGTCTACAAAAGTTAGTTCCAGGAAAGCTAGTTGCACAGAGAAACCCTGTCTCTAAAAAACAAGAAAGAAAGAAAGAAAAAACCCCAAAACAACAACAACAACAAAAAAACCAAACAAAACTCCCCAATCCCCCCCAAAAAAACCAAAGAAACAAAACAACAACAACAAAACCTTTAAAAGTCTATTACTACAAGTATTCATTGTGTTCTTTCCAGTGATGTAATGGCTTTTTCTCAACCTCACTCTACTGTGCTGGATAGGAAGATAATCCTACCTGTCCCCCAAGGTATAAGGAAGTTGAAGAACTGCCCAGCATGGATGTGCCAGGTTACAGTGACCTTACTGTCCCCTAATGTGTGCCTGGATCTTCTTCATGAGCAACCTTGCTTGAGGAAGAATTGTGGAGTGTATGACTTAGAGTCTAAATCCAGAATGTCCATCACTCACCTTTCTTAACATAACCTTCCCTCCTCATTATTTTGGGGGGATACCAGAACCCTCATTACAATTCATCTCTCAAAGAATCCTCTTAGACACTGTTCAGTTGTCAGCCTTTCCTTGATTAGCTTTGCCCTAGGTGTGCATGATTTAGAGTCTGCCTAACCACAATAACATCATTAATATTTAAAAATAATTTAATTTGCCTAAAACAATTTTCCTTGAGTCCATTCGAGCGAGGATCTTTGTTCCCTGCTCCTCAGAGCTCTTCCACCTCCCCGACTCCAGCCTGAAAGAGAGGCAAGCACCGTATATTAAATAGGACGTCCTTTTTATGCCATACACTGGATCCTCAGCTGCTTCTGGTTAGTCAGTGGCTCATTTGCCTGCATTATAATATCCTTCAGGGGTGATCTAGTAGGTTTTAAAAGACATCCTAGCCTGCCTAAGAATATACCTTTACAGCCTTGCTCTGTATCAGGTGTTAATGGGATGCAGGAGAGTGGGGGCCCTGGATGGGCAACTGAATAATAGCCCTATATTCCCCACTAATGGCAAAACCAGGAGAGCTGAGTAGAATGAAGAATGCTTTACAGCTGGGCTGAGCTCTATTAGCTCTGCCCTGGAAATTTATGTCTGTGGTCGGGAAGCCGCATCTCCAGGAGTGCGATGGAGGAGGATTGGGGTAATAAAGTTAATTAGTTTTGACATCTGTAACCAGACCCGTGGTGCTCTGACACTAGGTTGTCACACTTTCAGCGGTTTGAGAAAAATGAATTTTCACTAACATTGTCTAGAAAAAGAGGAGAAAAAAAAAACCAATAAGGAAACAGTCTATCCTGGATGTTAAGGTGAACACGCCACATCCTTTTGAAGTTATATATGAAATCTTCACCTCACTCAGATTCTTTTTCCTCAGTGTGATCATGTTATTAAGTACTGGCAGGAGGAATGATCCACATAATACATGTACAAAGAGTCAGATTGACTTAAGCGGGAACGTTTTACATTAGTTAATCTAGGCTTAGGCGGGTCAGTCTCAGCAGCTGCTCTCCTTCTCCAGGCCTGAAGTGCTCACCCCTTAGAGGAGGAGGTTACCCTGCTCTGTGCTGAGGGAGCTTGTTAAAATAATGGGAGAAGGGGAACATTTAACCCAAGAGTTTGAAGTTACTATTTGGTATACCAGTACCTAGTAACTTTTCAGTAGAGATCCCAAGAAGGATACTTAGTGTGTGTATGTGTTTGTGTGCATGCACACATACACATGCTTATGGATTGTGTGCACATGTACATGCATGTCCTGATACATGTCAAGGTCAGATTATAACATAATCTGTGTTTTTGTCCATTTCATGCTGCTACAAAGGAATTTCTGAGAGTGGGTAATTTATAAAGGGCAGAGGTTTGTTACTCTAGCGACTGGGACAAGAGCAAGGGCCCCAGAGCTGACAGGGGTCCTCTTACCATGTCCTTATGAGAGAAGGCAGAGGGAGGGAAGGGAGAGGAAAACTAGGAAGAAAGGGGAGATCAAAGGGAGGACAGATGTTCTGGAAGATGGTGATTTTTAAAGCCAGGACCCCACTTCAGAAATAATGGCATCCCTCTGTCATAGAGGTGGAGCCTCAGTGAATTGATTACCACTCAAAGGTCCCACCTCTTCATGTCAATACAGTAAGTTTCCAGCGCACACACTTTGGGGGGCACATTCCACACTTTGGGGGGGACACATTCCAACCATGACTTAGGTCTTTTGTTTCAGGAACAGATAACTAGTTTTGTAGGAAGGAGGTTGGAAGGCCCGGAGAGGTTCCAGAACGGAAGAGGGCAGAGCTCAGAAGGAGGCTGGCCAGGTATGCAGATTTGCTTGGCTCCACAGGAGCCCTATAGGGAACATGGTGCACATTAAAGTAACATTACAATGCTAACTGAACGGTGCCCTTTGTCACCAGTGACTTGTGTAGACTCCTGAGAATGGCCGCACTGTAGCATTAGGTTCCTGCAACCTCCTCCTTCATTATGTTCTCATGTGAATTCTGACCACACACTCCCTGTCCCAGTCAGGTCTATCTTCTTGATGCTAATAATGACATCTTAGGGTTCAAATCTTTTCCTGTGTGGAGATGTCATTCAAAGCCATGGGAAGCATGCACAGCGACCCTGCCACCTCATCCACTCCCCACTTCCCATTCCATGCAGGCAAGGCCCACCCTCCTCAACCCAGGAGTCCTTCCCTAGGGTCTTCAGTGGTTTTCTCCCTTCCTCCTCCCAGATTCTGTCTGTCCAGTCCTAGCCCCCCTTTACAGCCTGGCCAAGACCCTTCTCCATCTGAACTTCCCACAAAGGAAGACAGAGGTGTAGGACAGAGGATATTCAAAGTAACTGTAGCCGGTCATTGTGAGGAAACACCCACATTGCCTACAACATCAAATGCGCCCTTTCAGCTCCCTTCGTATGTGCAGCTCACCGGTGTCAGGCTGACTCTGATTCTGGTGCAGCCAGCGCCACAGTTCATCCCCAGCACGTTTCCTCTTCCACATGGAGCTGTAGTCCTTGAACACAAGCCCCCCATTCCCTCCTTCAGCCAGTCCCTGGCAGCCGCTCTCTGTCCCCGTGAATTGACCACCCTAAGCAGCACATGTAAGTCCACACAGCTTACTGGATTCCGTTTGCTTATTTCACTTAATATATGTCCTCAAGTTTCATTCCTGTTGCTGAAGGGTCGGAGTTCACCACTTCCAGGCTGAATTATGCCTCGATCCGTTTGTTCACTGTGCTTTGTTTACCATTCATCGTCTGTCTGTGGGTGCTTGGGTTGCTTCCACGCTCTAGCTGTTGTAAAGAATGCCGCTATTAACACGGGTGTCTAAATTTCTGTTTGAATCTCTGCTTTCAGTTCTTTTGGGCATATTCCCAGAAGTGGGGTTGCGGAGTCCTATGGTAACTGTGTTTGAACGCCTAAAGAACTGCTGTGCTGTTTTTCACAGCAGCTGCACCGTTTTACACTCCTACCAGCAGCCTGCAAGGATCCGAGTTTCTCCAAAGCCACAATAGCATTCATTGTTTCCTACTTTCTCCTTAATTTTCACATCCCCAGTGATTAATGAGAGAGATTGAGCATTGTTTCATGTGATTTTTGTCACCATTTCTATAATCTTCTTTAGAGGAAAGTCTATTCATATTCCTGGCCTATTTTTAATTTTTTTTTTAAATTTTCTGCTATTGAGTTGTTTCCTGTTGTCTTTCTCCATGTGATGTCTGCCCGTCTTGGAACACTTGCCAATGTCTGGCTTGTGTTGGCATGAGCTACATGGGCCCCTGCCTTCTAGACAAGGTTAGAGCCTAAAAGACAGCAATGGCTACTGACCTCATTTTCTGGTATGTCTTACGAGGAATTTGAAGTAGTTTACGTGTGCAATTCAATTCGAGCGAGAACGAGAAAACCAAGAAAGTGAACCGTCAACACCGTGTAAAGAGCTCAGGACCCGTACACCTTCACCACACACCTGTGCCACACACTACGTGAGGAGCAATGAGTGACAGCCCGGAACTGAGAGCTGTAAGCCCTCACTGCTACAGGCTGGAATTTACAATACTCTACCAGGGGCCAGAAGCTTCTGGAAGGCAGAAGCTTTGCTACTGATTGTGCAGTCGCTGAGAGGCTTATTTCAGACCTGATTACAGAGACTGGAGTATCCAGACCTCCATCCGTTTCCAGTCTATCTTATCCAGATTATCCAGATTACTACAAATCACCAGGAGTGGGAACTCTGAGTATCTTATTCCTAACCCCACACATTTAGCACAATATGCAGTTGATGCTTGTGCTGGCTAGTGTCATATGAGCTTGGCACAACAAGAGTCATTTGGGAGGCGGTGACCTCAACTGAGAAAACGTCCCCGGTGGGCAATCCTGTGCGACATTTTCTTGATTGCCGTGGGAGGGCCCAGCTCACTGTGCGTGGTGCCATTCCGTGGCTGGCGGTCCTGGTCGCTATAAGAAAGCACACTGAGCAAGCCCGAGGAAGAAGTCAATAAGCAGCATTCCTCCATGGTCTCTCTTTCCGTTCTTGCCTTAAGGTTCATGCCTTGAGTTCCTGCCCCGACTTCCCTGGTTGATACACTACATATACAAGCTGTATAATGAAATAAACCCTTTCCCTTCCAAGTAGATTTTGGTCCTAGTGTTTTTATCACAGCATTAGAAACCCTAACTAAGCCAATGCTTAGTAAGCTTTTTTGACTAATAAGTTAGTTATATTTGACCTAGTCTAAAAGAGAATTGTGTTTGCCTAAGGAATTTCAACCAGTTAATAGTTATTAGATGCTGTGGAAAAAGGAAATGTTTTTGGATTGAGTTTTTGGGCAGTTTCATAGATAATCTTCCTTTTCCTTTGGCTTTTGAAGTTATTTAAATTAAATCCTGCAGCGAGGAAGTCTGCTTAGATGAATATATCCAAGATTATTTTTTAAAAGAAAAAAGATTAGATAAGTGAAATCTTTTGATCCTCCACTCCACATGTACAAAATTCACAACACTTCTTTATTTCTGTATTCCTTTATCCCCGAATAAGTAGAATTTGCTTTTATAAATACAGATGAAAGTTGAAAATACATAACTGACAAAGCCCTAACTCCAAATGTGCAGATGTTTAGAATTAACTTTTAATCAAAACATCACCACATGTGATTGCAGCCTGCATTGGAAAGTACTCATTGCGGTTAATGAGTTATTCTTTATTCTTGAATAGCGCTGAGTTTTAGGATTTGTGCGTATATGTGTGTATGTGAGTGAGAGTGTGTGAGCATAGTGTGTGGGGGAGAGAATATGTATAAGTGAGTGTGTGTGATTGCGTATGTGTGCCTGAGGGGACATGTGGGTGCATATGGAGACCAGAGGTCAGTAGTGGGTGTTGTCTTCCGTCACTTTCTTAGTTTTGGGGATGGCTTTTTCACTGAACCCAGAGCCTGCTGGTTCAGCTATGTTCCTGGCCATTGAGCTTCTGGGACTCAATCCAGTGAGCTCTGTCCACTGATGCTGTGGTGTCAGATTTTCTACCTCTGTGTGCTCTTTAGATGGGTCCTGGGGGCCCAGACACAGGTCTTCAGGCTGGCACAGCAGGCACTTTACCTGCTGAGCCATCTCCCCAGCTATAGTAAAGCTTCTGTTGATTTACATCCAAACGACAAGAAACCCAAATGAATCGTTGTTTTATTTAAAGAAGGAAAATAATAAGACATGCATTAGAGCCAGCACAGAGACTTTTAAAATAATTTATTCTTTGAGAATTTCATACAATGCATTTTGGCCTCATTTACCCCCTCACCACTCTTCCCAGATCTAACCCCCTTCCCTCTAGAGGCCGATTTGTGCTGCTCATATATTCTTGGACGTGTAGCTTTCCTTTGGAGCAAGACTAATTTATTGGGAACTACACTCTTAAAGAAAGCTGACTCTCCCTCTCCAGGCAGCTGCCAGTCGCCAATAGCTCCTTGGTTATAATGGGATTTGTTCCTGCCTCCCCTCTCCATGCAGGGATTTGGTCTGGCTTGAACTTGCATGGGGCTTTCACAATCAATGCAAGCTCATGTGTACAGATGCCTCCTGTGTCTGGAGGACACCGTTCCCTGTGTTTATACATCTCCTCGGCTCTTCCAGTCTTTCCACATCTTCTGCAGGGGTCCCTGAGCCTCAGGAGGAGGGGATTCTGTATACTTCTTAGAAAACTTCTGGAGGTGTGTCTTGGTCACTGTTCTGTTGCTGTGAAGAGACACCATGACCAAGGCAACTCTTATAAAGGAAAGCATTTAACTGGGGTCTTACTTACAGCTTTAGAGGCTTAGTCCATTAGCATCATGCCTGGGAGTATGATAGCACACAGACAGACATGGTGCTGGAGCAGTAGCTGAGAGTTCTATATCCTGATATCCTGATCCACAGGCAGTAAGGAGAGAGAGAGGGGGAGGGGGGAGAGAAAGAAGGGGGTGGCAAGAGAGAGAGACAGGGAGGGGAAGGAAGGAAGAGAGGGAGAGAGAGAGAGAGATGGAGGAAGGGAGGTAAGGAGGGAGAGAGGAAGGGAGGGAGGGAGGGAGGGAGAGACAGGGCTGGACATGGACTTTTGAAACCTCAAAGTTCACCCACAGTGGCGTACTTTCTCCAATAAGGCCATACCTCTCAATCCTCTTAACCTTTCAAAGAGTTCCACTCTCTGGTGGATCATTCAAATAAATGCACCTGGGAAGGCATTCTTATACAAGCCGCCACTTTCCATGCCCTGGCCCCTGTAGGCGTGTAGCCATATCATAGTGCAAAATGGATTTAGTCAAACTTCCGAAGTCCTCTTAATATATCAGTCTCAACACTATTTAAAAGTCTAAAGTCCAAAGACTCTTCTGAGACTTAAGGCAATCTCTCAACTGTAAGCCCCTGTGAAATCAAAATAGAAAAGCAGGTCACATACTTCCAGCATACAATGGCACAGAATATAAATACCTATTCCAAAAGGGATGGAAATGTAGCATGATGAGGAAATACTGGACCAAAGCAAGACCAGGATCAGTAGAGCAAACTCTGACTTCTGCATCTCTATGGCCGATGTCAAAGCATTCTTCAGACCTTCAACTCCTTTCAGCTTTGTTGACCATAACACACCTCTCTCTTGGGCTGGTTCCACATAGGGTCTCTAGTGCTCCTTGGCAGGTATTCTGTCATTCTGACACATTTAACATCTTTCCAACACCATCTAGACTTTACTTTCACAGCTTCACACAGTGCCTTCTCTGGGTCTCCATGTATGGACGCCGGACATGGCCCCCGCAACTTTCCTTAGCCCAGACCCACAACCCTTTCTTGTATTTGGCTTTAAAGCCAGAACCACATGATTGAAGCCACTAAGTTATGTTGCTTGATGGGGTATCAGCTTTCTGTTGGTGATGGCCTCCGTCACTGCTTTTCTTTAATTCCTTTCCACAAGTAGGAGGCTCAGCCGGATGGGGTCTTGCCCAGAGGTCATCACTCTCTTTATTCTATTTAGCACCAGGCATTTCCTTAAACTTTTCATCTCCTTGAGCACAGGACTTGATTTCAGCAAAACATTTCCTGGTGTCCCTTTTCTCCTCAAACTGTAGTTTGTTTGTTTGCTTGTTTTTGTTTTTAGTTTTTCAAGACAGGTTTTTTTTTTCTGTGTATCTTTGGCTGTATTGGAACTCACTCTGTAGACCAGGCTGGCCTTGAACTCACAGAGATCTGCCACATTTTATATCTCTCCTTTTCGTTGTAGATCTACATGAGAGTGACCACTAAAAACCACATGACACAGTCAATACTAGACTGTCTTAGAATTTCATCTGCCAAAGCCACTAATCAAAAGCCTTTGATTTAGCTTCAGGCCGACTTTGGACAAAGGCAAGAAGCAGCCACTTTCTTTGCCAAAATCCTACAAGAGTGGTCTCCAGACCACTTGCTAATATTCTTCCCTCCGAAACTTCCTGAGCTGGGCCCCAGAGTTCAAATTTCCCTCAGCACTGTCTTCCAGGTTCCTGCTCCCATTAAGCACTGCGGTGTGGGAGTGAAACCTTTAGATCTGGGCGTCTTTCCCCATTGTTTTGATACAGACACGGAGGCACAGGGAAGAGGTTTGCAGGAAGGCCTTTTGAGAAGTGGAGCCGTTCTCTCTGTGTCAGTTCACCCAGCTTCAGTCACCAAAGATTTACCAGTCGTTCTACTTCCCAAGGTGAAATGGGTAAACTAAGCATTTTAGAACACTCTCATCAAAGATTAAGACAAGTACATATTGCTTAGTCTTTGCTTTACAGGGGTGGTAGGAGGTAACTCTTTGGATATTTAAAGGGGACTAAGGAACAAAAAATTAAAAGAAAGGAGACAAGATGTATGCAAATAATGAAAGGAGAATAAAATAATAACACCTAATAATATCCAAAGGTGTATAAATTAAGTGATAAAACGTGAAACTTCAGCTTTAACTATTCAAAGACAGCATTTTCCGAACAGGGTTCCCTTGGGGTATCAGTTACTACGGTATGGGATTTTCATGCTCAGTTAGTGTTAACGGTCACATTGGCCCAGCCTAGAGTCATCTGAGAGGAGAGCCTCAACAGAGGAAAGGCCCAGGTCAGATTGGCCCCTGGGCATGTCTATGGGAGGCTGTCTTGACTGTTCATTGGTTCAGGAGGGCCTGGCCCACTGTGATTCACACCTGTCTAGAAATGGTATTAGCGAGTAGCCTCCTCCATGGTTCCTGCTGTATTTCTTTGGCTGGGAAGTGAGCTCCTTGGTTGGAGGTAAAGCAGTATTGAAATAGCAGGCAGGCTGCCTTAACTTCCCTCAATGATGGACTATAGCTGGCGTTATAAGTTGAAATAAGCCATTCCCTTCTCTCGATCGCTTTTGGTTAGAATGCTTTACTATAGGAATAGAAAAGAAACAGGAACAGACAGGGAGTCTGTGAAATGCTGATTCTTAACAACTGATGCTAGCATATTAAAGGCTAGAAGAGTTCACAAACACGCTTGACTTAGTTCAGATCAGTTCCGGAGTTGTTTGGAATGTTAACCGTGCTAGCACAGGGCTACGTGAAGCCGGAATGAAGAATGCTGGTTAGGGTTCCTGAGGATGAGAAAGCTGACTCGCAGCCCGGCACGACCGAGGCAGGTCTGCTGGGGATGTGATATCCGAGCCAGGCACCTAAGAACAGGAGGGACAAAAGTGCGGTACTAGCTTCACCGCCGGACCTGGCAGTCAGCTGGCATTCAGTAAATGCCTGCTGAGTCAACACAGGAGGAACAGCTCTATCTCAGTGGAAGGCCACGGGGCTGTTGCTTGTCTGGGATGAAGATGTTGGAAGAGGAGGAAAGAAAGCTGAAGAGGAGACGTTGTCAGGTTGCGGAGGGTCAAGCAGGGTGTTAGAGACTTGAGCCAACAAGGAGCTCTTGTTGGTTTCTGCACAGAGGGAGACATAGTAGAAATAGTGTTTGGGGGAAAAATAACCTGAGAGTGGTGTGAGGCCAGGTGGGATGGAAAAGACCAAAATTATGACGAAGAGCAAAGAGCCCTGGGAAGCAGCATCAACCTCTGCGGCTGGAAAGTAGGTCACGCACTGATTTTTAGACAGGCCTAAGTAAGGACATAAACATAGGATCCTTTCAAATATGGGAAAGAAAAAATAAACTAGACTGTGTCACCTCAGCTCTCTGTGACATCTTGACAAACAGGGACAATGACGTTTTATCAGGTTGGGTAGAAAAAATATTCTTACTTTTCTATTAAAATGTGCTAGTTACTATTTTTTCTAGAGTATGGAATTTGTGAGAAGTGCTTCTGTCAGGACATCACCAGCTAAGAAGGCTAGCGTGGATTTTCAAAGTGTTTTTGATGTCTTGTGTTACAAACATGTATGTGAACGAGCATGCAAGCTCTTCCTCCGCCTCTTATTCCTGTTAGCATCTTACGGGGAGCTTCATGTAGCTTCTGGACAAGAACTAACACGGTCTTCTGTCAGTGGCATAGATCTGGTCTTCGTTTTGCTGTTGAGGGTTTGGTGGGTTTTCCTTGTTGCTCTGTTTCCTGTTTCCTGTAGGGCAAAGCGTTTTCCAGACCAGGCACACATGTGATCAAAAGGGGGAAACTCCGCAGCAATATACCTCAGTATCCTAGGTAGCGTTTATTTAAAGATGGTGACGTAAAAACGGCACATTATATAGAGCCTTTATTGCTCGGCAGCTTCCGTGCGCAAATTTCCTTAAGGGCTGGTCATGAAGTGCTTCACCCTGTGATCCGCTCTGTGGGAATGATGTCTATGTCAAATCCAAGTGATGAAAGAAGTCCATAATGAGTCATACAAAGCCACGAGTCCTATGACCATATGGCAAATGTTTTAATAAGTTAGGGACTAAAATTAAACTTGCCTGAGAAATTTCAGTTGCCACTACACTCTCAAATTTCTCTGCTTTTTTTCTTTTTGTAACAGTTTAATAACAGATTTTTGTAGCAATTAATGTTATAACTCCCCTCCCAAAGCCATTGCTGGGGATTGAACCCAGGAACTTGAACATACTACAAACATATTCTAGTCCTAGCACTATTTCCTTGTTCTCCAGTGACTGATTTGATTAACTCAGAAAGTAAAGCATGGTCACAATAAGCTTACTTTTAGATTCCAAACTTTGTGTATCACTCAACATTTTTAAAACCAGTATACCAATTCCATATTCCTGTGTCCCAATTTGTAGGTATTGGTGGAATATTCATGTGCCTTCTGGAAAATTTGCCTGAAGAACTATATATATCTTAGACCATCCTCGGTGTTTTCAGTCCTTAATTGATTATTTCTTTTGGGAGAGGCAGTCTGGGAATTGGACCTAGGACAAGCATCTGCCCCTGAAATGGATGCCCAGCTCAAGAGAGCACAGGTTTGGTTTGCCTGGGGCCAGAAGGACCAGACATGGACATGTAACGCCCCCTACCAGAAAACAAAGCCAGATGCTTGTGACGGAACCTCCCTCCCGCCCGCTGTCATGTGTTTCTCAGCAGCAGCTCTGTTCCTGCAGCTTCCGTGGGCTGGAACTGCCTGATAATGATTCTGTTCCCTTCCCGGGCATCTGAGTGAGGAATAGAGTGACAGCATTTTTACAAGAACAGCGTGAAAACTTGAGTGTTTTTCAACTCCAGTGGGGAGCAGACTGTGCGAACAAGTTCCCCAAACGACATGAAATGAACTGTATGGCAGTTTACTCACAAATTCAAAGTCTCCATTGTGTCCACTCCTCAGTGCTTGTCCAGAAATGAGCGCCTGTCCTGGAACGCTGAATGCTAGTGTCTTTGAATACTGCCCTTTCGCCCCCGTAGCAATACTTTTTCTTCTCTGGTTCTAAATTTGAAGGTACGGGGAGAAATCCTCAAGAGTTCCTAACAGCCATAAGACAAGTCATCGGCAATTAAAACAAAGGTTGCCTTCGTGTGTGTGTCTTAGATGTGCACCTGGAGCAAACTGTCGTGCTGGATTTGATTGATAGATGGGTTGGGAGGGTGATGCACGGCACGCCAGTTGGACAGGATGCCTTGGCTGGTGGCAGCCACAGAGGGGTTGGAGGGACCTGGCCCTGGGAAATAAAATGGCTAGCTGTTCCCAGCCATCACTCACCTCTGGAATAGCTATTTTAAGTCCAGAAGCCTAGCTGATATGGACATGACCCACTCAGCTGGGTGGCCGGAGGTTAATGTGTTTTTCTGCTGTGGGAGGAAGCCCTCAAGGTACCCCGATTTTGGGTTGTGATGAGCATGGCATTCTAGAAGGAGGTATGTGCGGAGGGGCCAGGGTACAGGGGATATTTCTGAAGTTCGTTTTAAGAATTTAATACTGAAGCCCGAACTCTAAAGGTGTAGCAAGATGTCTCCCAGGCTCTCGTAGTTGGTTGGTAGTTTCAGCTAAGGAAAATTCCTGTTAGCAAGGTGTGCCACTCAGAGGCCTCCTGGCATTGGGCCCTTCGTAGACTTAGAAACCACGCAGCTACATTTTGACCCTTCAGATATTATTTTAATTTATGGTTGGCACGTATCCTTAGCTTTGCAGAATTTTCCACTCACACCAGAGTAAACTGGATAGTTTAAAAATGTGTTGCTGAGGTTTCAAGCCAGGGCTCAATTTAAGTAACTCGCTTATGAAAGAATACTTACTCTGGAACTCAAACTGCGAAAGCACCTTTGTGAAGTATGTGGCAACTTAGAGGAATAAATCCCCAAAGGACTAGTCCTGATGTTCCCCTTAATTTGGCTGATGCCTAGTGTTTCTCACCAGATATGTTAAGGAGCTTCAGAATAAACTCAGATAAGTTTAAGACTCAAACATGTTCCCTGCTCTCTCTCTGTAGTTGACAGGCAGGCTTGTTATTTTTCTTTTGTGTTTTTCTATTTTTTGAGACAGGGTTTCTCTCTGTAGCTCTAGTTGTCCTGGAACCCGTACTGTAGACCAGACTGGCCTCAAACTCAGAGGCACGCCACCCTTTGCCTCCTGAGTGCTGGGATTAAAGGTGTGCACCACCACTTCTGGCCCAACAGGCTTGTTTCTGATCATAAAATTGGCAAAAACTTTGCTCATGGTCACCCCTTCCGAGTACCTTGGGACTTGTTAACGCCCAAGTCCACCTAGTGAGGCAGCTCGCATAGGAGCCTCCTTTGGAGCGTGCTTTGTCAGGATTTATGTGTGCACATATTTTCCCAGAATTTCTTCGTTTTTATTTTGCTAATGATGTTGGTTTTGAAACCAGTAAGAAGAAAACAAAGTCCTTGGACCACATCATGCCATTGGTTAACATTTAAATATTTTAATCCATATAAACTTTGATATTTCCTCCTGAAATGAAGCAGTTGGCCCCTTCATCTGTTGGTCGTTCTTCGTCCCCACTCTATGTTGAATGCAGATCTTTTCTGTTAGCATCTAAGTTGGTTCAGCCACAGTTTGACCTCAGGTGTAAATGATTTATTATACAGTTATAGGATTTTCTCTGGAGGTGGAGTCTAAATATAAACTTATCAATTCAAGTTTATGGTTACCATCTGAAAATGGATTGCTTGCTGCTTGAGGAAGAGAGAGAGAGAGAGAGAGAGAGAGAGAGAGAAAGAGAGAGGCATGTGTGTGTGATGGCATATGTGTGTGTGAGGTCAGAGGGTAACCTGTGGAGCTGACTTTCTCCTTTCACCATATGGGTTCCGGGGATTGAATTCAGGTTGTTAACAAATGTCTTTACCTGCTGAGCCATCTTTCTGGCCCCAAAAGGAATTGCTTTGAAGACTAAGTAAGGTGCATAATGAAATTTTCCTTTAGAGAAATTTCATTTTCTTTTTAAAACCCCTGGGGGAAAATGTAGTAGGAAATTCTATTGGAGACAGTGCCGATAAAAGTTGACAGGTTCAGCGACAAGAACCAGTGAGATATTTTACCAAGGGACTGAGCTGGATGTGAGTTCTAATCTTAGGTTCACTTAATGGATTTTCATGTTGATTTGTGAGTCTCCCCAATGCTTAGCCAAAGTCCATATCCTTCTCAAAACTAGTTCCATGTCTCCTTGAGAAACAGGTTTGAGTGGGCCCGGAGATGGTTCATCTGTTTATGGTGTTGGCTGCTCTTGCAGAAGACCTGGGTTTAGTTTCTAGCATCCACATGGTGACTCACAGTCATCTTTAATTCTAAGTTCAGGGGATCCAACATGCACTTACAGCTTCTGCCAGCTCTGCTTGCTTGTGATCTACTTACATGCAGGCAAAATACTCATTCATGTAAAAATGAATTAAAAAAAAGCAGGCTTGGATTTTCTTACTTTGAGAGGGATGGTTTCCTACAAGAAAGGCAAAAAGGCTTTGTAACTTTGAACTTGCAGGCCGTGTCTCGGCAGGGCTGAATATAAAGCGGAAAGCATGTGTGCATTCCAACCCCCAGCAGCATCCTCTATCCCTCCAGATTCCTGTCACAAAAGAATTTGGCTAAATCCAAAGACCCCGAGGTACAAAGGTACAAAAAGACTTTTAAGAGCCACCTGCAGTCTGTGAGTGAGCTGGAGCCAGTCCCTCGCAGTGGTTAGCCCTGCCTAGCTATCGCTCACAAGCAAGTTAAAAAACAAAAAAACAAATCAATTATAGCATGAGGGCGGCCAAGTGTGTATTAAGTTGTATCCAGGAAATCCTGGGAGCATCTGTAGAGCTGTGTGCACAGTGAAGAGATGGTCATTAAAGGGCCATTTTTGTACCATGAACGCTTTCAGTGCGATGTAGTGAGCTTGTGCCACCAAGTCATCCATGGTGTCTCGGTGTCTTAGTAACTTCGGCCAGTATAACTTTTAAATTGGAGGCTCCATAGCAAAATATTAAATTTGAAATAAAAAAAACATGAAGAGTAATTGCAGGGCTCCCGACCCACATTCTGTTCCTGTGATTGCTGTTTGGATTCTTGCAGCACCCTGTAATTGAGCGCTGCTCAGTACTTTTGTGACTATTGGCAACATCAGAACACTTACAGCTGCAGGAGATTTACACTGGCAGCTGGGTGGTTTGTTCTGAGTTCTGGAATTTTTCTGTTGTGTTGTTTATTGATTATAAAGGCCTTAGGATGGGAGTGGTGGAGCTTGTACTTTTAAAAAAGATTTTAAGTTTGTTTATGTGTATGGGTATGTGTGTGTATGTATGTATGTATGTATGCATGTGTATGAGCACATATGTTTGGGTGCCTGCAGAGGGGAGAAAACAGCATCAGATCTCCTGGAGCTGCCTGATCAGGGTGCTGGGAAGTGAACGCTGGTCCTTTGGAAGAGCATCCATCTCTTCAGCCTGCAGCTGGCATTTTAATTGGATGTAATTATGTTATGCCATAGGAAAGAGGACAGATTTTGGTTATAACTCATGTTAATGGTGACAAACTCAATGCCACGACTCAGTTTATTCATTCAGCATCTGGAACAACATCTCATTGGTAAACACCAAGAAAAACTGCAGCTGGAAAGCCAAGAAGGAAATCCAGTTGTGTGAGGCAGGGTTTCATCCACATGTAGCTCAGGCTGGCTTTATCATGAACATCCTGCCTCGCCTTTCCATATCATTTTCTGTATCATAGTTTATCTGTCATCCTGATTGATTGCTTTATTAAACATTTTGTTAATTGTGGCCAGTTTCCGTGATTCCTTTTTTAGTCCTGCCAGTTTAATACGACTGGGTACCACGTGGGATACGTAGAGGTACATAGCAGACATCGGAGAAGCTGCATCGTCTCATCACTGATAACCCGACAGTCACCAGCTACCCATTGTGCGTCTTCAGAAGACCTGACCTTTGCTTCTTCTGGTGATGGGCAGGGAGCTTATGCCACCATTCAGCCTGCTGTGCTGTGGGGAAGCCAGTCCTGCTTCCTGCTTTCCGGAGAATGACGGGAATCTGAAAATTCTTTGTTTGACTGAGAGATAGGTAAATGTCAAGTGTGCGATGTAGCATCATCTTTCCACATTCCCTTTCATGGCTGTTTGAGGCACGCTTGTCTCTAAACATTTCCAGATGTCTGATGGCACTCCATGGGGAGCGACTGTGAGCGAGCTAGTGCGCTTCACGGTGCCCTGGAGGAAGGGGAATTTTGGAGCTGGATGTTCCCTTCATTGTTACTATTTCTGAACCTTCTCTGGATTGAGCCGCTGTGGATATCTAGCCTTTCCCCTAGCGCTTTGTTTTTGTTAGTTTTGTTGCAAAATCCTAGTACAAGACAGGAGCTGTATAGTTAGAAACCTGATGTAGCGTTAATATCGTTTCATAAATTTGACTGTTAAATTTTACCTAAAACTGATAGAAAGAATGAAGTGTGGGAGGCGAAGGACTAACTCATGAGCTCTGTGCATTTGCTGAAACCCATTTCCACCTACCCTACAGGTGAACTTGGGGCATGGAGGGGGGTAGGCGGGGCTCTCTGGTGACTGGATAGCACCGCTATTAGAAAGAATGGAAGCAGAGGGAAATCCAAATAAGGAGTGACTTGAGAAATATTCTATTCTTACTGAATGATTAAAATTATTACCAAATTAAGTGTAGTGGTGCATGCCTTTAATTTCAGCACCAGGAGGCAGAGGCAGTAGGACCTCTGTGAGTTCTAGGGCAGCTTGGTCTACAGAGTGAGTTCCAGGCCAGCCAGGCTGCATAGCGAGACCCTGTTTCAAAAATCCAATAACCAAAACCAAGCAATATAAAAACTATATTCAATCCTAGTTAATGAATACCAATTCAATACAAGTTAATGATGTCAGACTTCGGAGTTCTGTGTGGCATAGGGTCAAGTTTTCTTCCTGCTACCATAGACACAGGAATACAGATAGCACACAAACGCTCCAAAAAGTTCCCCTGCTGTGTTAAGGGGGTGAACCAAGTGGTCTACAGGTTTGCTTCCAGCTTAGGCTCTCTGTGTCTCTGATAAACACAGGCTCCCAAACAAACCAGGTAGACTGGACCTTTGGTTGGGTTTGTTAGGCCTGCTGGGGCAGAAGAGACCATTAACGACACCTTGGCGGACTCTCTCCTCAGAGGCTCCCACAGCTGCTTCATTCACATTGAACCCCTGTGATTTGAAGACAGGGTCTGCAGTATGGCTGGACCAATGGACAAGCTGCTGACCGGAATACCCAAAGACGAGTGATAGTCTTCCTTCTTGTGGTTTGCTTTCTCTCTCTTTCCTGTTCTCATCTTCCCAACATCAACTCACTCTTAACAATTACTTCAATATTTCTTATCCGAGGCCCAAGAATAATTTAACTTAAATTGCACATGTAGGTGAAATAACTACTTAAGTTTGTTCCCCCCACATGATAGCTGTTCTTTATGCAGTCAGCACATTCCTTCTGAGCTTCTCCACCAGGTAACTTATTAAGTTCTAAGTTGACAACCATGGCAAGGCAAACTTGGCTGTTGCCCAAAGGGCAGAGTACTAGGTACTGTTTCATTTCTAAAAATTTTAGATATGTGTGTGTGTGTGTGTGTGTGTGTGTGTGTGTGTGTGCATGTGCACACACACATGTCAACCTTGAATGTTGTTCTCAAGAGCTAGCCACCTTGTCTTTTATGAGCCAGAGTAACTGGGGTCTGGTGCTTGCCAATTGGGTTCTGGAGATTCCCCCTTCTCGGCACTGGTACAAACACCAACACACCCATCTTTTTATGTGGATGCTAGGGTTGAACTTGGGTCCTCAGACTTGCATACTTTCTCTCTCTCTCTCTCTCTCTCTCTCTCTCTCTCTCTTCTCTCTCTCTCTCTGTCTCTCTCTCTCAGACACACACACACATCAATAAAAATAAACAAAGCAAATTTAAAAAAATGTGGAAAAATAAAGCTAATCTCCTTACCTATGTGTGGCTGCTGAATATCCAACTTTTCCCAGGGCTTTGCTTCTTTCTTTATATTTGTTACTTCAAGTAGGGAAGGTATTCTTCGTCTGTCACTGTGTACTGTAGGGAAAAACCAGAAGGGCAAACCCCTGCAAATGATAGGACTCGTGTGAACCCTTGGCATAGTCACCCCCATTGCAAAATCCCAGTGGGAAACATAGCATATCCCCTTGCCAAGGACAGCCTTTGAAAAGCCATGATGGTAGAGTTCTGCACACCAGCTTCTAATTCGCTTTTGTTTTTATCCTAAATTACACATAGCTGAAATTGTTTGTTCCGATGACAGATGAGGCTTGCGGTTTCCTGGCTTTCTTTTTTCTCTCAGACTTGGAAGAGCTATACTTAAGAAAATGGCGTCAGAAGAATAAGAAAAGTGCCCGTTCTGGATCATCACCTCCAGTGCGTGCTTCCCGAATTCCTCTAGACCCACCCCACCCCTGCATGCCTTCTGTGTTCAGCCGGCACCAACCTCTTGGGCGCATCTTCAGCAAAAACCAGAACACCGTGCATTGGTCTTTGGTGTTGGTGTGTTGTTGGTCAGGAACCTAGAGAATCTGGTAAATGGTGTACACGGTTAGCCTGTGTCTTGAAGTCAGCTCCCTTCCCCTTCCCCTTCTTTCCACTAGGAGAGTGGAACTTCACAATATTCCTCAAATCTCATGGGCTGCGTTTAGAATCTGAATGTTTACCTCTGTATTTGTTTTCTTTTTTATTTAAATAACTTTTTTTCATTTATTTTACATACTAACCAATTTTCCCCTCCCTTTTCTCCTTCCATCCCTTTCACTTTCCCATCTACCCCCTCCCCACTCGCTCCTCCTTCATCTCCACTCAGAAAGGGACATGACTCCCTCGGCCTTGCAGAAAACATGGCTCCTCCCCTTATGTTGAGGAGGGGCCAGGTAATCCAGCAGGAGGAACAGGTTCCCAAAAGCCAGCTAAGTGCCAGGGAGAGAGAAATCCTGCTTTCACTGTTAGAAATCTTATTAAGGGACCAAGCTACACGATTGTCACACACATGCAGAGGGCCTAGGTTGGTCCTATGCAGGCTCCCTGATCATCGGTCCAGTGTCCATGAGCGACTGGGAGCTCAGGTCAGCTGTGTCTGTGGGTACCCCTATCATGACCCACCTGGCTGGTATAATCCCTGCTCCCTTTCTTCTGCAAGACTCTTGGAGCTCAGTGCAGTGCTTGTTGGTGGATCTCGGCCTCTGCTTCCATCAGCCACTGGATAGAGTATCTCCGACCTGTTTTCAGCATGTAACATTGAATCTTAAATAACCCAGCATTTGTTTCTTATAATTTAGAAGGAAGGAAAAAAAGAGAGGTAGGGTTTAAGGCTTCTGTCAAAATGGAGCAAGTTTGCCAGTCCCAGCCACATACATGTATGTAGAACAAATAGCCCATTCTTTTCCTTTCTTCAGATTTTTCTTTCTTTCTAACTTCCCTCCCCTTCCCTCTCAGTCCCCATTGTAGGGCCTTTGGCCCCAGTGCTGTTCAGGGCTTTCTCACTGAGCAGCTTATGTGTAATCAAAATACACAGAGGGAAATGGATGAACGTCTTCAACACTAGTGTGTGGACTGTCCTAGCCCTCACACTTTTCCGTGGCTTGTAGTGAGTGGGGGAGGGGAACATCTCTGTCCAACATGGGTAATTACTGTTTCTTTCTGTAGCAGCTGTATCCTCTGCTTGCTTTGTTTCCCCGATTTTGAGGACTGTATTTCCTATACACGACCCAGCTATACCGCTCCTTGGCACAAGCCCAGATTTGACATCCTCCTCCCTCCGTAGACACTTGTTCAGCCATGCTCATTGCTGTATTGTTCACAGCGGTTAGGAAAGGGAAACAAAAGTTCTTTAACTGATGAAAGGATAAGAAAAATGTGGTGCATATACGCAGTGGAAAATTGTGAGTTTGTAAAGAAAAAAAATGAAATCATAAAACCTCAGGTAAACGGGCAGAAGGAGAAAATGCTGTATAGAGAAAGGCAGCTGTTGTGTGTGTCTGCTGTGGGGAGGGTCAGCTGGGTACAGCTAGCGTTGTGTGAGAACAGGGATCCTACAGATCAGCCTGTAGGCAAGCTGCTGGGGCATCTTCTTGGTTAGTAATTGATGGGAGGGTCTAGCCCATTGTGGGATGTACCACTCCTGGGCAGGTGGTCCTGGATGGCATAAACAGGCGAAGACATGAAGTACAAGCCAGTAGGCAGTGTTCCTCCGTGGCCCCTGCACTAGCCCCTGCCCTGGCTTCCCTCAGAGCAGCCTGAGAGCAATAAACTGAAACAAGCCTTTTCCTGCACAAGCTGCTTTTGGTCATGATGTTTGTCACAGAGTAGAAACCCTATCTAAGACAGTATCTGAGACCCAGAAAGACAAATGTTCTGTCTTATGTGTGGTTCCTAACTTCAGATCTTCAGACGTGAGTCAATCACCTGAAGTACCAGCAGATACCAGGAAAGTAGAAAGGGACCATGGGGCATGGGGACGGAGCTCAGGATAGGGCTGGGGTGTTAGACACAAATGATGAGAAGTGGGGGATGGGAACAACAGAGCGGGGGAGGCTTGCCTGGAGACAGGAGGGGGGGGGGTAAAACCCTCTTTTTTAATATTGTGGAAAAACAAAAAGCAAAAACAGCCTGCGAAGATGAAATGTCTGAAATCACTAAGAATGCACCAGTTCCCTTGCCTGGTCACAGACTTCCTTTTACCCTTCCCCCACCTGCTTTCTGACGCCTTGCCCTCCTCTTAGCTGCGCCTCTCTCGGCTCTGCCCTGCTCTGCATTGTGCTTTAAACCTGTTTACAGGGAAAGATGGACTCAGGCTACTCCGAGAATTTTTCTCTTCTTTGATGCACATATCTGTCCAAATCGGTAACAAATGTTCTCCTGTGGGTTTAAAATATTCCTGGGAAAATATTAGCAGATATTTTTAAATACTTTTTATGAATCGGCCTTATTGAATACTGAGGGAAAAAGATGAAGGATTACGAATATTATTTCCAGATTCTGTAATTTGCATGGTCAAGGGAGCAGCTCACCAGCTTTCTGTTTGCTGTGAAACATTCTTCTGCACCATCTTCTGCAAATTAAGGAAAGTTTTGCAACATTTTTGAACTTTGTGTGAAATTTTTTCAACTTTGGTTCCTATAAAACTCTGTAATTTTTTTGACATAATGATGCTTCCTAATTGTTGTGGAATAGAATATTTATTTAACTATATAAAGATGTATTGCATTTGTTTATGCTGCATTTGTTTAACTATGTGAAGATGTGTTACTGTTTCACCTCACCTGCCTAAGGCACCTGATTGGTCTAATAAAAGGCTGACCGTCCAATACTTAGGCAGAGAAGGGATAGGTGGGGCTGGCAGGCAGAGAGAAAGGAGGGCCAGCTGTGTGTGTGGGGGGGGGTGTAGCCAGACATGGAAGAAGCAGGAAAGCAGGATGGACAGTTTGTAGATGAAATAAACGAGGTTCAGGGCAGCACATAGATTAACAACAATGGATTCAGTTAAAAAAGAGCTGGTCAGAAACAAGCCTAAGCTAAGGCTGAGCATTCATAATTAATAATAGGTCTCTGTGTCATGATTTGGGGGTTGGTGGCCCAGAAGGCCTGTTACACCTAATAATACAAGGAGATGCTTGTAAGGGTTATTTGTTTTTGAACCTCCTTATTTGTGAAGCATGGAACTGGGCAGTCCACACTGTGTGACTCTTAGCAGGATACCCAACTTGCCTCTCACTGAGAATTCTGGGACCCCCTATTGGTGTTCCTAGCTGACTCTGCTAAGGGCATTTGCAGGATGTAGGCTATTGGGTATTTATACCCAGAAC
This sequence comes from Myodes glareolus, assembly GCF_982192425.1. NCBI lineage: Eukaryota > Metazoa > Chordata > Mammalia > Rodentia > Cricetidae > Myodes > Myodes glareolus. The sequence continues at coordinate 60,743,988 of NC_142035.1, forward strand.
TGAAGGATGGGCAGTCCACTTAGTGGACTGTTGCCATGGTGGTGGAAACACGCAGTTACCAAGGCAGTGAGGAGAGTGGTCCAGGCAGTGACACTGTGGCCCAGATGGTACGAAGTTGGTATAAGTTCAGCAGAAATACCAGCCACAGGTTCCTCGGTGGGATTTTGCTCAGGCAGACTCCAATTTGCTCCTGGTTGTTTGCCAGCACCCTTCTCTAGCCTCCTCAAAAATGATGTGAACACATCTGACATTATTTTAATTCTGTTTCTGCTGCAGAAGCCAGTAATATCAGGTTGGCTCTTTTTATTATTTGCTTCTAGGAACCCTGATGGATGTGGAATTTGACCCAGGGAATGGCTACAGGAAATAGAACTGCCAGGGCATGTGTGGCCACTGGGGTTGCTGTCTGGGTTGGTTGGAGTGGATGGTAGTGAAGAATGCAGCTCTAGCAGAGATGGGATGTAGGCATGCTGCCACACACAGAGGAAACCCCACGAGGAGAGACTCCACGAGCTGCTGGAATGAGGGGCACTGGGAGGGAAAGCTCACAGGCATGTGCAGGGAGGGAAAGGCTCACAGGCACACACAGGGCTTCCATTAAACAGCTCTGAAGGGATGAGAAACAGCAGCAGCGAGGTGATGCGGCCACTGCTTCTTACCAAGACAGGTGCTTTAAGGAGAGAGAACACGAACTAAAAATCCCTAAGTTACCTGTCTCGCTATGGCTCAGAACATAAAACATTCCTATGAACACATATAAGGAAATTCTCTCACATAATTTGTTTCGTAAAGGTGAGTAGTCAAATGCAGAATGCCAAACTATAGTGTTGGTTAAATTCATAGCCTTAGGCTAAAGTTACAGCGTATCCAGGGAGTGGGACCTAAAAACAGACAGGGGATAACAGTAGAAGTTGGTGGACTCAGAGTGCTCTAAGTTCCCAGAGTCCTTTAAGCCAATTCTTCCAGCTGAAGCAGTCCTGCACCTCCCTTTGCTAGGGTTCTTCCGGCCCTGAAAACGTCTGTCTCCTGATTCTAGCTGTGTTATTAAGGTAGATCAGTTCTCTTTACTCATTTTGTGTCGCTGTAATCACACTTAGATCCCAGCATACCTCAAAACACCGTTGATAAAGGCAAAGCTAGGAGGAAACAGTCTATGGCGGCAAAACGTTGTCAAACCTCGCCAACTATCACCAACAAAACACCCAGGGAACGTGCTTGACAATTGCATTTGAAGGTTCTAGGACAAGTAAAGAAAAACAGAGTTTTAGATGGGTTGAATTTATTGCCAGGGAAGCCCTGAGCCAGAGACTCTGCATCTAATATGCTAACACAAATAGATGACATTGATTCTAATAGTTTCTTTGATCTGCTGACCAAAGCTTGAACCTTAGCCCTAAATGAGATGCTAACAATTGTGTTATGGGATCACAAACACCAACACCCAAGGATAAGATTGTTGCAGGGGTGGGGCTATGTCCTGAGCGTGGAGACCTGTATGACAACTGGATTCCTTAAGAGGGTCTTGATGGAAACTTCTGGACGAGAGAGAACCTGGAAGATTAATGATGAGGGGCCACTGGAGTCCTTGAGAACAAGAGAACCACTCTGCACTGGCTGGCCAGTCTTGATGATGGATGAAGCTACAGCTGTTGCTAGGGACGTTAGGCACATGCAGTAGTGCTTTAGAAGTCCTAGCACTCTACCACCAGAAGACACTGTGGGTAAAATAGTGGCTATAATATGTATAAAAATGCGTATTTAAACATGACTGACTAATAAGGATCCTTGGAAATGGCCATTGATAACAGGATCTCAGTAACTGAAATAGTCCCAGAATTAACTATGTCATCTGGTGTTTATAGCAGAAACTCTTGGGTTGGTTTAAGCCATTACAACAAGAAATTGTGCCTCTTGCTCAGTTCCTGGACAGAGATCAGTTCCCAAGTTCACCATCCCTAAACAGGGCATTATGAAAGACCCTTGAGTGTTTCTTAGAACAACGAGAAAAGAAAATATTGAGACTCCTCAGAGACTTTTGGATGTGTGCTCTGTTAAAGATACAGTCCCTTGGCTGCAGTAACTCAAGTCAGGCTTTGATTCTTGTAGTGCATTTGCTTAACTGGGAAAGGCTTCTTTCTTGTAGGCAAATGAGTGCATATTCCAAACAGTTTGCTTTTACCGGATAGAGGCAATACAGGGACTTTACAGCCTTACATAAGGTTATGTCTTCTGTGTGACTGTCACCAATCTGCCTTCAAGGTTATTGGTCATCGCACAGGACACTCTACCTTGTTCATTTCATATGACAGCACCCCAATAGGACTCTGAGAGTAAGGTATAGCTGGTGCCGATGGCGCCTTGATATAAGATACATGGAAAGGAGACAGCTCCAAGTCTCCCAGCATGCAACAGTGAGCTGTACTCACTGCCCCTCATATATATATATATATATATATATATATATATATATATATATATATAATACACAAGAATGCTTATATAATGTTGCAGATATTTTATTTTGCTGTAAGAAATAGCCCTAAAAAGGTCATATGCTAGTGTCTTGGTAACGATGAAGAAAAGGGAAAAGTAATTTAGGAACGTCATGGGTCACAAGGTAGAAGGCTGGTAAGATGGATCAGCGGGGAAAGGTGCTTGTTTCAGAAACCCAGCAACCTTACAGAAAGTGGGGGGAGAGAGCAGACTGCACAGCATCGCCCTCTGGATTCCTCTCCTGTACCACTCCCCAGTCACCCCCCACCAATGATAAATACAAGTTTGAGACAGTGGAGATGCTGGATGGAGTAGGAAGTTGATCTGGGAACTGGAGCTGAGTTATACTGTTCATAAAATGCCATAGCCAGTTGTCAGCATCACAGCAAGGTCCCCGCAGCACGGCAGGTGGGTAAAATGAATGACGTAGAGAACAACGCAGTGAATTGCTCTGGCTGACTGGAGGACGGCCTTCCCAAAGGCCTTTAAATCGAGAACTATATAATGTCCCAAATAAATCGGTTTGTAATACTAGTATGATAAAATTGTAAACACAGATTTAAAAAGTACAAACATAATATTAAAGTAAGGAGTGGGACCTGGAAAAATGGCTCAGCCATCAAAGGCTGGGCTCACAACCCAAAATATAAAAGAAACGGATCACGTTTTTGAGAATAAAACATATGGATTAATTATGATAAGAACATCCATACCTGTATGCAGCATATATCTCATCCAGAAGCAGCATCTTTTTAAATTAGAAGTTTATTATATTCTTAACAAATCAAAATACTTTCCTAGGCTCTGAGAATAGAGGAGTGGATTCATCGAAGCTTCTACACACATGGGGCTTAAGTGCCGGGAGGGGAGACTGTCCAACAATATGTTGTCCATATATGGTGGTCCCTCCTTACCTGTGGGGCATGTGACTGGTATATGGTGGTCCCTCCTTACCTGTGGGGCATGTGACTGGTATATGGTGGTCCCTCCTTACCTGTGGGGCATGTGACTGGTATATGGTGGTCCCTCCTTACCTGTGGGGCATGTGACTGGTATATGGTGGTCCCTCCTTACCTGTGGGGCATGTGACTGGTATATGGTGGTCCCTCCTTATCTGTGGGGCATGTGACTGGTATATGGTGGTCCCTCCTTACCTGTGGGGCATGCTTCCTATGATCCCCAGTGATGGCTAGTGCCAAACACAACACGCTCCGTGTTTTTTCTGTATATACAGACTCAGGATAAAGTTGAACTGATAAATTAGCTGTAATGAGAACTGACAGCGAGAATCAGTCATAAAATGGGGTGAATACAACAGTTTCTCTCCTGAAAGCATGCGTGCCATCTTGCTATGACTCAGAACGTCTCATTGTTCTGTGCTCACCTTCTTCCTGTGATGAGGCGAGAGGATCCAGTGCTGTGTGTGAATCATTTCCCACAGCAGAGGCCGAAATGGACTCACCTGGAGGGATTACTGTTACCACAGTGGCAATCATAACCAAGATGGCCGCTTGTTGGGGACATCATAGACCCCTGGGATGGAACGAGAGATTTCCCCATGCTACCCAGAATAGTGCACAGTTGCTTATTTCTGGAAGTTTCTTCTTCATATTTGGAGAGCATGGTTTCCTACGGGTAAATGAAGCCACAGAATGTGAAACCATGGATGAAAGTGTACCTACTATAGCATCCCAGAGGGCTGTGTGCTACCTGTGGAGAAACAGGAAGCCGAGGAAGGGGCACAAGCAGAGACGGTGCATGTAGAAGCCTTGGTGTTCTCAACTGGGATGTTCAGGGAAGGGCTCGGGGAGATGATGTGTGGACAAATGGTTGGAAGGGACAAGGCAAACATGCCCTGATTCTGCTCAGGAAGCATTTTCAGAAGATAGACAGTGAGGACAAAGGCACCTAGGCAGGAGCATGGGTGCTATATTCAAGGACTAGCCAGCCAATGAGCAAGGCTGGGTGGAGAGAGGAAGAAGAGGAGATAGTCCTAGGAGAAAAGGGCTGAGACGTGATGAGGAACCTAATTCCCACGGACTTCATCTCTGAGGGAGTGGGGGTTGGACCGATGCTTCTGAACAGGAGCACACACAACTGTCCTACTGACATTTTGCTGAGATCACTCTGGATCTGAGACTTGGCTAGGAGGCCAGCACAGGTGACAACAGAAGACCAGACTTGCAGGCGAACGAGGAGACCTGGCGAGAAGGAACGATGGAGTGCACTGTGGGGGATGTGGCAATGAGGTAGAGCCTGGAGATAGGTTGGGAGCAGAAGCAAAAGGTTGTTTGTACGGGTTGTACAGGTGCTGTGAGAGAAACAGGCCGTCACTGGGACCACTACAGTCTCTTACCGGAAGCAAAGCAAGCAGAAGTTGTTATTCACTGAGATGAGGAAGACTGAGCAAGGATTAAAAGTGACAGCAGAAACTTGCTAAATTTCAGGTGTGCGTTGTAAGTCTGAGCGGAGATATTAATTAGGCAGTTGGTAGAGGAGAACCTGAGCAAGACTTTGCCCGTGGGAATCAGCACTGTGCGGATGCCAGGCGTCACTGAGAGAGAGAGGATGGAGAGAAGACAGGGAGAGACCCAAAGATTGAGCCCTGGGGCTTTCCTTAAGGTAAAGAGGTTGGGATACTCTGGCCAAACTGATGGAGGAGGAGCAACCGAGAGGACGGACAGGGAAGTCAGAGGTAGCAGCGATCTGGAGGCCAAGGGAAGAGAGATCAGTTACATCACAGGCCACACACTGCTGCCAGGCCAGGGGTGGATGATGGGTACTTAGCCCAGATTGCTGTTTTAGGAATCTGGAGGGAACCGGTCTTTGGACAGGATCATGCCAGTGAAGTGCTAGGCAGGCTTCTTGCAGTGGATTTAAGAGGATTTTGGTGACCATTTAAGAGTAATTACATTAATACAATTGTCTTTCATAAAGAAAAAAAAAAAACGAGAAGCCAACTGTGGGTGTACAAGGCTGTATCCCAACACCCAGGAGGCAGAGGCAGGAGGATTGTTATACTTTTGAGGCTAGCCTGGGCTGTATAGCAAGATCCTGTGTCAAAGCCCATCCTATTCCCCACAATTTTGTGTGTGTGTGAGAGAGAGATAGAGATAGAGATAGAGAGAGAGAGAGAGAGAGAGAGAGAGAGAGAGAGAGAAGTTCTGAAACGATGGCCTTTTGTGTGTCTGTGGGAACAACCCGGTGAAGACAAGGAAAGACAGTGGGGAACTGCGAGGCAGTGGCTCTGGGCAGATCTTGCTGTGAGAGCTCTATGCAGTGGGTGGTAGCGCATCTCTGAGCCTGCACCTCTGTGCTCCTCCTTGCCGGGTTGATTTCAGCTGTCACCCTGTAATTCCTTTTAGTACTTGATTTGGGGAGAAATTGTGGGTTCACTTCACATACTCGACACTGAAACATTAATTTGAAGTTTAATCAAATGGAAATACAATTATTCATTATTTTTGTCTGATTTCTAGTGACACTTTATTATATGATCAGAAGGCACAATATCCGGAACCCTTTCTCTGTGTCGTCAGCCAGGATGTTTTTAGTGTATTTAATTAGTGTGTCTTTCCAATGATCCCACACTGATAACCCTTATACCCGCCAGCTTTTGGACGGTCTCTGTTCCATCCGAGTGACCCAACACCCTGTGTAGTGCAGGGACTGGGCACTGGGGCTCATCACTGGGAATCAAAAGAGAAAAATGTGATGTATTTCCTGGAAAATGTTTACATGGAGGTGGAGGCCCTGTTTTGTTCATTTGCAGTCTGTCCTTACTAATAAAGCATTTTTGAGAATGCCGTTGCCTTGTAAATGCCTATGAAGGGAGGCGCTTTGTTGTGTGTTTGCCAGGCCTCCTATTTAAACACACAAGTCAATGTGCAGAATTAAACCTGACCATGATAAAAATGGAATATTATTTAATTGTTTTCATGGCAGAACAAATTAGTCTCTATGTCCGTCTGACTTGCAGTGAGTGTCACAGGCCTGCAATTCTGGATTTTTAGTTCATTTTGAGTTGTGTGTATGTGTGTGTGTGTGTGTGTGTGTGTGCGTGTGACTCTGAAGCGTTTTCCCTCAGTTATTATCCCCTGTACCCTGAGTTGGGGTGAGTCACTGCTTGTAGATCACTGGTGGCACAGGGGAAACAAGGCATACTTGAGCCTTCATCAATATTGTCTATCTGTTGACTCAGTGGAACCCGAAATTCCCCATGTTGGGGCAATTCTTCAGGAGTTAAAGCATTATTGTCTGATCTGCTCAATTTTTAAACAAAGTTTTAATTGAACTGTTAGCTTCCCAAAGTGGGCTCCAGAGGGAACAGATCTCAGGAGGAAGGAAGGGCACTGGGGTAAGGCTGGGCCATGGCCAGAGACCATTGGCCAATAAACAGACCAAGACCTACGAGTCTATGGGGCTGTCACTGTAGCAGGTAGGAGATCTCCCAAAGAAGGTAAAGGTGGATCAGCAAGTAAAGGTGCTTACTGCCAGACCTGATGACCTGAGACCCACACAGTGAAAGGAGAGAATAGATGTTCCCAAATTGTCCTCTGAGACACACACACACACACACACACACACACACACACACACACACACACACAGAGAGACAGACAACATCATGAAGTCTACAAATCTTCATCAGTGTCTGTCATTTGCCAGGCCTTGGGAAGATATGGGGACACAGGATTGAAGAGGCCCCTCTTCCCTCCTTGAACAAGGTAGACAGAGGGTACTGCAATGCTGGAACATGGAGTTCATGTCTGGGGGACACAGGATGCCTGCCCTCTCCTGGACTTCTCTTGTTCACTCACTGACCTCAGGCTTGTGAAGTGAAAGGGGATTTTGCTCTAGGTTATTGTTAGATGTCAAGCAGAAGGGGAGATTTGTGCCGTGGTACCATGCTGTCGTCAAGGCGCTTCCCTGGGAACAGAATTTAAACTCTCTTGGGCATCAGTGTGAAGGAAGCTGTGAAGATGAAAAGGCCCTGGCTACATTGTTTATTAGATCTGGACCTTGGGTAAAGGTATTTAATCTCTCTGAGCCTTGATTTTCTTATCATTTTAATGCAGTACTATCAACCCTGTTTATCTCAGCCTTAACTTCACCTGACTCCGGTGCAGCTGGATGATGACATGAGCTTGTCTGGACGCTTGTCTAATAAAGGATGATGTGAAAGGAGGCAGAAGGATTTGCCTTGGCTCTCTGGGAAAGGGACCATTGAATGCATCACTTATGAAACAATAAAGCATGCCAAGTGGATCCTTCTGCATTTGTGTCCAGCTCGCTAGGAGGCTCTTCTGGTTTGCTGGCCAGAGGATTTAGCTTCCAGGATTTGGACGACAGCGTCGCTCGGAGCATGCTACCCATAGTATATCGTCCTCGGTGGCAGCGCGATCTCACTTTGAGACTGGAAATGTAAAAGGACAGTTCACTGAGCAGCACTATTAATGGGAGTGCTGTGTTTATGTCGGCCTTTGTGTGCTATTCGGAAGGCACAGAGTAATTAGATGCTTCAGATACATGTCTAGACAGGGCAGGGCTGTGGGGGCGCTTCAACCCTGGGAAACACTACAGGTCCCTTGTTTGTGACGAGGGATGGTTGTCCCTCATTGGCAAATTCAATGTGAGGTTAGATCTATGGTGCTAGGTTTGTAACCCGCAGGAAAATCAAAGCTGATGTAATTTGACAGGACTGACGGTTTGTCCAACTGGGCCAGGCCTGACTCTGCTTGGTGTGGCCTGATCTGAAGTGCTGAAAGGGATGGATGGCTTCCAAATAGCTTTCTGCCATCTGGCCGTGGGCCTGGATTCTGAACTTCCTAGAATCAGGGCTTTGGGTTACATCATTCTGACTCAAAAGGGCTCCTCTACTGTGCGTTATTCCTTGAAAGAGTTATATAGTGTGGTCTCAGGAGCGTCATGGGGAAGCACAGTTTGGGACAGGTGGGCTCTGAGGTGAGGCAGTAGGACATGCTTTCAGGTTTTGGACAGAGTCTATTGCATGGGGATGGTGTGCTTAGATCCAGAGGGGACAGTGGGCAACCGGGGGTCTACGGATGCCTTTGAGAAGCAGTTCTTAACCTTCCTAAGGCTGCAGTCCTTTAATGTAGTGCCTCATATTGTGGTGACCCCTAACCATAACATTTTCCCATTTCTACTTCATAGCTGCAATTTTGCTACTGTTATGAGTCATAATGTAAATGTCTTATATGCAGGTTATTTGATACTCTGGCCCCAAAGGGATTGCAACCCACAGATTGAGAACCACCGCCTTAGGGTCTCGAAAGGGGAGAGGGATAGTGGACGCCTGTGTGGATGAAGCAAGAGACGTCCCGTTACCTATACCCCATGCCCCACATACTCATGCAGAAATCTCATTATTTTGAACAAAGGTAAAAAGTATATTGAAACCAGCCACTTTATGGTTATTTCCTTTGGTACTCTGGTGCTGGAGATGTAGTTAGCCTTGCTGTAAGTTAGAAGACATACATTCTACCTTTGTCCCATGTTGGCTCTCTCCCAGCATCTAATGGTCTCTATAGTCCCTAGCCTCTCAAATCTGTTAGGACACATGGGAATCTACTCATTGCAAGTGTTGTGAGATTAACTCCAAAGCTTCATTCTTGGTACCTCAGAGAGACCCTCGAAGCTAAGGGCCAGTCTAACCTGGAAAGTGTGAACGTCAGCCTGTAGTTTCCTGACTAGCTTCCCATCTAGTAGCTGCTGCTGCCAGCTGCAGAGGAAGCTACATGCTCACGTCCTGGTGGTGGCTGACACTGCGCCTCTTCTGCATCAGGCGTATACAACGAGCAGCTTTATGTATGCCTATCTTGCTCAGTACAAATGCTTACTTGTTAGTGTTTCTTAAACTACTACTTTGGAGCCAGCTAGATCCTAGCATTTTTGCCAGTTAGAAGTCTGAGTGGGAGGTTTTGTGGTTTGTCCGACTTTAAACTAGGGGAGAAGAAAGAGGACAGATTTAAACTTAGAAATGCCCATCTCCCCCTGCTACTCTATGGTGCTGCTAAATACATTGCCTGTCCCTCTGGGGAGAAAATGATAGTTTCTAGAAAGGCAATAGACAAACCTAAGGAACATTTCACTTGAGGTGTTTTTCCCACGTGGTCATGGGATTGATTGCACAGAACATAGAAAACAGCATGGAGAAAGGGTACCGGAGACACATCTGAGATGCAGAGGAATGCCCTGTGTTTGCACGACCTGCCTGGTCTTGCCTTGGTTCCTCAGGGGCTGTCAGGGACTGCTGCTTTACTCCCGGCAGACCTACCCTTGCGCTCTGCCCGCAGAAGGCGAGGAGCCCTCCTGTCTTTGCTGTGGACAAGTGAACCTTAGCAGCCGAACAGCACTACCTGGCTTCTCCTCCACCTCATGCCCGCCATTCTCTGTCTGTTTCGCTAGGATTTTGGCTTTCTTTCCCTGTCTCAGTTCATAGCCTCCCTTTATGCTCCCTCTGGCTGCTTTGAATAAATATCCTCCCAAGTTTTCCAAAGAAATTCCTCCTTCCATCCTGCCCTTTGGGTCATACTTTGCCACTTGGGTCTTGGCAATGACAACAGGAATCAGCTGGTAAGCCTTGAACCTCAGGGACCCTCCAGTACCACTTTGCTTTTCATGGTGTTGATACTGCTGTCCATGGCTCTGTGATCACTGTACATTGTGAGCACAGCTCTGTGGGCCTTGTGGATCAATTTTCAGAGAGTGGGTGGAGTTCACTGGTGCTGTGTCCCTAGTTGCACCCAATGGATCAAACTGCCACCCTCAGAGTGTTGCCAGGAAGAGGAAGCTATTGCTTCTTGTCTCGGTTGGGAACACCACAACTTGGGAAAATGTTTGGGTGGTTACCATTTAATTATTCAAGGACACAGTTAAGAAACAGAAACAGGTGTTACTGAGCTGGTCAGGGCTCACAGGCAAGTGTGACCGATGTGAGCCATCTCTAGAGGTCTCATCACCTGACTATGTGCTGGGGGAAGGAATTGATTCATTTGCTTTCACTCTGTTGGCTGAGCTTGGCCTCTAATGCAGTGGTGCTCAACTTGTGGGTTGTGACACCTTTGGTAAAGGTCTATCTCCAAAAATATTGACATTACGACTTATAACATTACCAAAATTAGAGTTATGAAGTAGCAATGAAATAATTTTATGGTTGGGGGTCACCACATTGTAAGGAACGGTATTAGAGCATCGCAGCATTAGGAAGGTTGAGAAGCACTGCCTACCTGGTATTTATCCGCTTGCTGTCGTGCAGATCTAGGTGATGGACAAACTGAATCTCCTCACACTGGAGTGCTTTAGTGGCAGGACACTTTGGCTCCTGGACATGGTACTGTGAGAAAATTTCTTGGCCATGCAAGGGATTGTTCAACTCCTCGTTTTAGTTCCTAAGGTTGAGCATTATTTCTTGTGTGGGTTGGGTCCAGGTGAGTGTTCTCTCTCATGGGGGATGGACATCTATTTAAGTCATCTCACAAGTTAGAGGGATCACCCTTGGGGTAGCTATGACTGAACTGATCATATATTGGGGCCCCAGCTCCGGGAAGCAGGAGTCCTTATGATCCTGAGTCAAGTCCTTATCCCAGCTCTTGACAGGTTGCGTGAGACCAGGTACTTCTACTGTGTCTTTACCTTGATTTTGTACCAATAAACAGCCTCCTTAGTGCCATTCATGCCTAGATGTAAGTGGACACTGTTTATTATTCTTTATTATCATTCAACCCTTGTTGACCCGACCTGGCCTTAGATGAGTTCTTCTGCAACGTAACCCCGTACTTAGTAGTCATCTCAATCCAGTCAAGAAAACATTGTTGAAGACCTTAGGGACAGTGTTTTAATGGTACTGTGGCTTTGGTTCAAAGTTTGGGTAGTGACAAGGACAAGATAGCAAGCTGTAGAGAGGCAGTCCCTGTGAGCTAGAGAGGTTCCTGAGGGGCCAGTGACACTTTTGACTCCTAGATGTAGTGAGGCAAGATTTGGCTCTGCCCAAGTTTAAGACTGTTGGCTAATGGATGTCTTAACTTCTGCTCCCATCATGACTTGTAACTCAGCTCATTTCTACCTAGTAAAACTAAGCATGCACTTTGAGTATAGAAGGCCTTCAACCATGCAAATGATTCTCAAAGCTCACACACGGCAGGGCATCAGGAATCCCAGTGAATTGTGGGAGTGACGTACTGGATACTCTTTCCTGGGATAAGGTATGGAGAAGTCATCCAGTCCTTTATGACCTGAACATCTACTCAACCTGAAACCCCTTTTAGCTTCTTTTTGCAAAGTTGCAAACCTTATGCCCCAGTCAACTTTATTTTTCTGGGAAAATGGGGTTGGGGCAGACCCTCTTTTCTGTAGAACTAGAGCCCTGGCCTGGTTTCAGGAAGGAGAAGGAATAGATATGTGATGAAGACTATTCCAGTGGCTTGCCTAGGACAAAAGGGACCTTGTCTCTAGTATTCAGGAGCAGAAGTCTCCCCAAATCCTCTAACGGTAATTGTCCCACAGAATAAAGAAATCAGGACCCTTATTCCGAGACACCCACTAGAAATCAGAGCAGTGAAGTTGGTCTTTCTCTTGTGCATTTCCACACCTTTCTAACTATGTCAGCGCCACCACAAAAGCCACCGCCTCTTCTCAGGGCTGTTTGCCTTGCCCTTCATCACACGTAGCTGTTTTTCCTTCCTCCAGTCCTCCCAGCTTCTAACCAGTAAGTGGAATACAGAGGGGCGGACCCAGAGAAAGAAGAATAGCCCAAACCCTCTTGAATCCTTAGTTCAACTGGGGCAGCTGTTAAAATCAACACTAATTACTTTATAGCCGCGCTCTTAAGATCTGTTTAACTTACTAACAAGGTTAAAAGAAGTGATATGAGCCTCTTAAGTGTACTGTTCCAGATGACTTCAGATGGCTGTTCTCTAGTCCACCTGGAATGCGTTTATAATCTCGTTGGCAGGGGAATGCTCTCCTTCCTTCCGTCTGTCTGTCTCGCTCTGTGGTCCAGGCCGTCCTTCAGTTTGTAGTCTCCTCACCCCAGCTTGCTGAGTGCTAGGATTACAGGCGGGCGTCACCACACCCAACCACAAGTGGATGTTTTCTGACAAGCAGTTCAATTTTATACCTTAGTTCACTATCCAGTGTGTGCTCTGATTTAATGAGGTTGGTGATGTTGGGCAACACCTTGGCAGATAACCCTTTAACTGGCTGGAGAAGTATCATTAAGTGACAAGTCCTTTCTCACGGTTTATGTGCTGTGCTTCACAATTACCAACATGGAAGATATGGGCCGTATCTCCTGCCTTGCTTATGCCTGTTCTTGGGAAATCATTCCTACCCACAATTCCGCCAGAAGTATTGACTTGGTTGGCCATGTTTATACTATGTGAGCCTCACTATAGGAGATTAGACTAGTGGTGGACACTTGAACCTGACATAGCAGGTCCATCAACTTGACAACGATCGTAAAGATATCTTGTTGAAAATTTGATCTAAAGGTCAAAGTGTCTCTAGTCACTGGTGGGTACCAGTTGCACAGGCGAGTGGAGTGTTGAAGGGGAGAAACTGGAATGGGTAGAGAGGCTGCCTTATAGAGAGGAGGATGCACCCGGAAGGAGCACAGGAAGAGGCCTGGACCAGAGAGTGACGGACCCTTGACGGGGCTCCCAGTAGCTCAGCTCTGGACTCCAGAAAGCCTGTTGAACTTCATTTCCTGCTCTTGCTGTCCATTAAATGACCTCTTAGACTTCATACCTGTAACCTTGTCACCCTTTCTTTTTAATTTTATGTGTATGTCTGTATGAGTGAATGCTGTGTGTATGCGTGTGTGTGTGTGTGTGTGTGTGTGTGTGTGTGTGTGTGTGTGTGTACATGCTTGATTGAGTACACACAGAGGCCAGAAGAAGACTTTGGAGTCCTTGGAGCTGGAGTTTACAAGTGATCATGAGCCAATAAGCGTGATTATTGGGATCCAAACTCATGTTCTCTAGATTGGTGCACGCCCTTAACTGCTGAGCTATCTCTCTAGCCGCCCTCAGCCGTTTTTGTTTTTGCTTTTGTTTTTTTTTAAATAAAAGGTTTCTGTTGATTATACTCCTCAAATCTTAACTAAAATAAACTAATACCCATGTGCTACCAGCAGGGATTTTGGAGAGTTGTAAACTTTTACCTTGGTAACTAAGGTGGAACGCTTTCTCGTTGTTTGTTTTGAAGGAGAAGTAATTTTCAATGAAAACCTTTTTACCTTTGCTCTTGCAGTTGATGATCTAGGATGTTCTGTCTGTCCACCACCCACTCTCCCTTGTGATCTGGAAATGTTTTTCAGATAGTGTTCTTCAGGAACTCTTTTGGGGAAAAGATGCCTGACAACTTAAGCTCACATCAAAGTCCTGGATTGCAAACTTGTAATGGTGGATTTTACGGTTGTTTGCACTACGCACCTAATCTCAGTGGCTCTGTCAACAAATCCTGTGCCCAAGTAATTAGAGACTTTTATGGCTGGGAAAACTATAGATGTTGAACACAGGAGAGTAGGGCTGGGAGTGAGGCAATCCATATCTGCTTCACCTCCAGCAATCAAAAGTTTCCCCTGAAGCAGATTTAATTCCTATACCCAAACTGGCGTTATCTGGGTGGAGAAGTGTAAACAGTGGGAACCCTGAACTTTGGGTTCAGAAACTTTGGCTGTAGTGTTTTTATTTTATTTTATTTTTTAATGAGTTAAAAGAAAGGATACTGTGTTTATCTAAAACATAAATCTAATCTGGGTCAAGATTGAGGATCAAGTGAAATACTCTATGGAAGAGATTTTTTTTCCATTCTTGAGAAGATGGATAGAAAGGAAAAGAACATCAGTGTGGAAGAAGACACTTGGAGAATGAGAGAGAGAGAGAGAGAGAGAGAGAGAGAGAGAGAGAGAGAGAGAGAGAGAGAGAGACATTATTTACAGTGACTTCCATTCAGACTGTGGACCCAAACCATCTGTGTTCAAAAACCCCAACTCTACTACTGGGCGGCTGTAGACATTGGACATTATTTAATTTATTGGTGCCTCATTTTTCGTATCTATAAAGTGAAAATAATAATAAAAATGATATCTATCTCAGGCTCACTGCAAAGATTAAAGGAATCAGTGCATATAACATGCATAGAGGAATGTCTGGCCTAGAGTAAGTACTTAGAAAATGCTAATTATTACTGTTTTGCAAGATATCAGATAGTGTCAGTCAGGCAAGTAAGGTGCCTGAGAATTAACCCTACATGTGCTATATGATTTCTCTGATGAAACAAAATCCAATACATTTACTCTGATTATTTTCTGTGTGCACAATGACTAATAAAAAAGAATATTCAAAACAAAAGAACATCTCTAAGTTAGACGAGACAGCTGAAGAATACACATTTTTCTTAGCAGTCTATAGAGCTTGTCTAAAACAGATCATGTAGCAGGACCCAAAGCAAGTCTTAACAGCATAGGAAAACTAGTAATTTCTTGTCTTCTCTCTGACTGCAGTGGACTAAATCTAGACGCCAATAGCTAAGAAGCTACAGAACCTGCAGAAAGTCAAGATTAAACATTGTACTACTGAACAATGACTAGGTTCTTGAATAAATCAAGAAGGAAGCAAAAATCCATGAACTGAATGAAAATGAAAGCACACATACCAAAAACATATGAGATACCAGGAAAGCAGTCTTTTTAGGGAACTTTCCAGCTCCAAGTGACACGTGAGAAATCGGATCTAAAGCAGATAAGTAGCACTGCACATTAGGGCCCTGGGAAAATAAGAACCAGCCAAGCCCCAAGCAGTGAGAGGAATAAGGTCAGGGCGGAAATTAATGGACTAGAAATGAAGAAAGAGAATTCATGAGTTTATGAAATGAAGAACTGGTTCTTGGAAAGATGACCAAGTTCAACAACTGTTAACCAAAATTAAAAACAGAGCCAAACCAAGAAAATTAGAGATGAAAGGGCAGACCATACAGCACATACCAGTAAAATTCAGAAAACTATCAGGATATAGCTTAAACTTAAAGTGTACTAAACTGTTAAATCTAAAATATGAGATAAATATTATCAGACTTGTAACAAGCAATGAGATTGAAACAGTAGTATGAAATTTCCCACCTAGACAAAGTGAAGGCCCAAAGAAATTTGCTGATGAATCCTACCAGACTGTTAAAGATGAACTTATACGTTAATCATTTTCAAATTACTCTGTGAAATAATGAAAGATAGAGTGCTGTCAAATTCTGCTTACAAAGTCAGCATCCTCCTGATACCACGAGCTGACAAAGACATGACAACAAGTGAAGGTGTGGACCAGTGGTAGCAGGAGGATGCTGACTTTGTAAGCAGTTTCATTATTCCATGGAGCACACAGATGTAAGAATCACCAGTAAAATGCCAGCAAACCAAATTCAAGAACACATCAAAAGTACCACTCACAGTGATGCTGCTTTCATTCCAGAGGTGCAGGGGTGGGTCAACATATGCAAATCAATAAATGTAGTATGTCATAGAAATCATCTGAAGTAAATCACATGACCATTAAGATGTATGTTGAAGGGCTTCTTGTCAAAATCCAATAATTCTTTGTGTCAAAAGTCCCAAAGAGACAAGAAAGAGAAGGAATACATTTCAAGATAATGGATATCTCTGACAAACCTGTAGTCAACATTATACTAACTGGGGACCAGACTGGATAACCACATGGGGAGGAATAAAACTATATCCTGTCTGTCTCCTGCCCTGCATGAAATTCAACTCTAAAAGAATCTAGTGCCTTAATTTAAGCCCCGAAACTGTTAGGGGAAAACAGCAGAGAAAATAGTTCAAGATCTTGGCATAGGCAAGTGTTTTCTCGCCAGGGCTCTAGTTGCTCAGCCATCAGTAAGTGGGACCCCTGAAATGAAAAACTGTGTAGCAAAGGGAAGCATTGAGAGAAGAGGCAGCCCACAGAACGGGGAGGATTCTTCAGTAGCTGCACACTTGACAGAGCGTTAGTATCTAGAATACACAAAGAACCCCAGAAGTTGAACAATAACAAAAAAAAAATCAAACAACCCAGCCAGCAGATGGACTGAGAAAATGAACAGACAGTCCTCAGAAGATGAAATACAATGAACACGAACAAATGTTCCACCTCACTAGTAATGCAGCTTCAGAGGAATACAAATAAAAATGACAATGAGGTTCCATCTCACCCCACCAGGATGGCAGACACAGAAAATAAGCAACAGCAGATGCTGGTGGATGTGGATGTTAAGAGAACCATAAGGTGGTGGAGCTCTGAATTGGTGTGGTCACTGTGAGAGTCGGCATGGAGGTTTCTCAGAATAGATATCCCGTATGACTCAGTCACATCATTCCTGGGTATTTAACCAGAGGAATCCAAGTTAATATATTACAGAGATATTTACACAGCAGTGATTATTATAGTATTGCTCACAGTAGCTAAGTTATGGAGCCAACCTAGGTGTCCAACAACTTGGCAGTGGGTAAGGAAAATTTGTGAATGTTTAGTGGGGCCTTTTTTTTTTTTTTTTTAAAAAAAAAAAACCAACTCATAAAGAATGAAGCGTATTGTTGGAAGGAAAGTGGATGCAACTGGAGATAATTATATGAAGTGAATTAAGCCCATCTCAGAAAGACAAATATTGGTTGATTTTCTCTAACTGTGGCTTTTACACACACACACACACACACACACACACACACACACACACACAGCAATGATATAAAAGTAGAAGTCAAACAGCTTAGGGGAACAAAGGGGCTAATAGGAAGGAGAGAGAAGGAGCCACATGGGAAATACCCTCAAAGTACATATACACTTTTACAAAATCTTTAAAAAAATAAAAGGAAAGAGGACTTTAAAAGGGTCAACTGAAATGAAGAAGGGAAGAGGGGCTTTTGCTCTCGGCGGCAGCGGGATCACGCCTGGATGCACTGGATGGGCAGGGATGACAAGAGTGTTTGGTTCATGACAGTGTGGAAATCAGCTGTCGCGGACGGTGGATACTTGGAGGTGAGTGCTTGAACAGGTTCCTAGACTTCTCACATGGAATGGCTCAGTCTCGGAGCTTGCTAACTCAGGAGTGTCATGAGCTATCTGGACGAAGACTTGGCCGTCATAGTCAGGGATGGCTGTATAGAGCCCGAGTACAGTCCAGCCTAGCATCCGAGAGCAGCTAAGTACTTTCCAGAACACTCTGGGCCTCCTTCACTTATTTGATTTCTACCATAGCCATTTGTTGAATTTTTCTGTGGGCAAGGCTCTGTTGGGAACCACGAGATGGGATAAGTGGCTCACGTGGCGTTTTCTGATCCACACCGCCACCCAGAAACACTGGACTAAACTTAAAATTTCAGGAATACTGTATTTGACTCACTTCTGCTGGTAATGATTTCAGAGGAAAAATGCTAACAGTTCATCACTGTAGGTAGAGAGGCTAAAGAATACAAGTTTTATTTTTAAAATTGTTTTTGTGCCCATAGCCAGCTGTTCTCCTGTGTTAACAGGGAAGTGTTCTCTGCAGTGGCTTTTGCACGTTTTTCTTTACATTTTGGTGGCACTGCAGACTGAATCCAGAGCCTGCACGTGACGTACACTCCCTGCCCCCTGCACGTGATGTATACTCCCTGCCCCTCAGCAGCGCCTCTGCCCTTTATCTCTTTTAAAAATACCAGTTCTTTATTAAAAAAAAAAAAAAACATTTCAGCGGAGTTGAAAGCTCATCTTTGGTTCTCCATTTCCAAGGTCTTTGTTTGTCTTACAGATAAAAAT
The DNA here is from genome assembly GCF_982192425.1 of Myodes glareolus. Classification (NCBI taxonomy): domain Eukaryota; kingdom Metazoa; phylum Chordata; class Mammalia; order Rodentia; family Cricetidae; genus Myodes; species Myodes glareolus. The sequence goes on from NC_142035.1 coordinate 60,762,284, forward strand.
CACTTCTCTTTGGCCTGGTTCTCCCTCTTTCCCATCCTCTGTATATGTTTGACTCTGCACCCCTCATTTCTATAAAATGTTTTGCTCTTCCCTCAGAGTTCATGATTGCTTTACTCTTCTGGGTATCTAGCCAAAGTCATCGTCAGAATTTCCAAGCTTCTCATCTATCAGTGTTGCTCTTGGAAACAGGCAAGCCTAGACGATTCCTTGCCAGTTCCCCCTCCCACCTGCTGCCTCAGAGACCCGACTTCCACAGTTCTTTATTCTCTTGCTCCAACCGAGGCCAGTTGTTCTGTTGTCTGACAACTTCACAATGGACTAACGTCCGACAAGGGTGTTTATGTCGTGCCTTCTTTCTAAATCCAGCTGGCAGTCCCCTCCTTGTAAGCAGTTTCATGTAAGCGGCATGGGAAGGTGTATTTTAAGCCCCTGCTGCTGCATGAGGACTGTCTTTGCTGTCTAGTTGACTAGGTTTATATAGCAGGGTGAAGAAGATGCTCTGAAAATAGGACCAATTCCACATCTGGACTCTGGAAGTTATTTATTAGGAGTATGATTTGCTGTTATATAATTCAACTCCTATTTCTTCACATGTATATTGACTTCAGGTTAAGCTATCTGAATTGTATTTCAGATTATCCCTATGAAAAAAATTTTAGACAATTTCTTATTATTGTCAAAATCACAGTGGTTGCCACTGAGTTTTTAATTTTCTTAAAAATTTTTGTTTGAGACAGGGTTGTACCATGTAACTCTGACTGGCCTGGAACTCACTATGTAGATCAAAGTGGCCTTGGACTCATAGAGATCCACTTGTCTCTGTCCTCCTGAGTGCTGGGATTAAAGTCGTGCATAACCATGCCTTGACTGACTGAGTTTTATAGATTAGTTCAATGTAATTTGGAAAAAAAATATGATCTATTTTTAAAAGTATAATATAAAACTTGTCTTACTCTACTGCTTTCTAGTTGCCTGAGAACGGGGAGGGGAGAGTAAGGAGTTAATTATGCTTGTTTTAATAATGACGAGACCAACCAGTATTGTACATGTACCTATACAGCATATACAGAATGTTTAGCTGCTTCTTCTGGTTTTCATATGTGTGTGTGTGTGTGTTACTGGGGATTGAATTCAGGGCCTTGTACACAGTAGATAGGTGCTTCCCCACTGACATACGTCTCTCATTCCTTCTTTGTGGATATTCACAGTAGGCGACGAGCATTGCTGAGGTAGAATTTGTGGCCGTTGCGATTGATGAGTAAGCTTTCTTATGGGACTGCTTGTTGTCAGGTAGGTGCACTAGCTCGTGCTTTCCTCTGAGTCTTCGAATGCCGACTCATGGGAGGAGGGCACTTTTTCGTTGTGTTTCAGTGAAGGAAGCCATTCTTTCAGTTTTGTGTTTTCTCAGAACATCACTGGAAGAAAACTGTGGGATTTTAATGTTAATTACATTTATTTTCAGAGAATGTCACACATATCGTCAACACACACCAGCCACTCTGTAACTCTGTCAGCAGAATGCTGGCCTACCATGCGCAGAGTCCTGGGTTCAAGTCTCTGGTATAAACCAGGTGTGACGGCACATGACTGTACAGGAAAAAGGGGTTTTAGATTCATGCCTTGTTTAAAACACTCACCCCTGGATGATCTTTACAAGTGGAGATTGAATACGTGTGAGCAAATCTTTGTTCCCGAATGCACTGCTCTGGGAAGGCCCCTGACCTCTGGAAGCAACTGCACAGCTCAGGACGGGGCCACACCTTCAGCCTTCCTCTCCTGTCCTCGCCAGTATTGTCTACTGAAAGCAGACCCCAGGTGACTCCCTGGGGTGGGGGTGATGGCAGTGCCGTTGGTCCTGGTTTCCCCCCAGTTTCAGAATTGAGTGGCATGCGGCCTCCACTGAGTACTGGGTGGAGACAGAGGAATTCCGACAGGAAGTCATGGAAGGATTCCTTTCCTTGTGACCCAGTGGAAGGTGCTTCCTCTTCAGCTCCAGTTGTTTCTCCGTGTGTGGAGGGTGCTAGTGGTTCATTTTTTTTTAAAAAATCAATGTTGTATGAGTTCCTCCTCCAGACTGCTGTGTATGATTGATTCTGAATTTATTCTGTACATTACTGTCTAGCCTCCTGCAGCTGTGAAGACTTCAGAACAACTTCGTTTCCTGTTTGCACGTGTTGGGTGTGTGCTCTCCTGACACTTGAAGTTCCACTGTATTCCTGGACACTTACCCAGGATAAACACGTTTAGTCAGCCAATTGACGATGAAAACTTCTGATTTGTCTCCTCAGCTGAACTCCACATTGCGTCTCTCCGAGGAACAGCTGAAGTGTCTTCTGGAGGAGTGTGTATCCCAACAGAAATGCGTCTCTCCTGCCCTTTCTTCTGGAGGGGGAAACAAAGACACTGACGCAGCCCCTGAGCCCCCCCAACTTTGCCCATCCACCCCCTGCGGATTACTAGCTGAGTCCGAAGTCGAGGTCCAGAAATCCCAGCTAGATGATGCAAGCAGGCTTGAGAACGAGGGATGCGGACCTGCCGTGGGCTCCTACCTCACCAGAGCCTTGGCTGGTCACTACAAACCAGAAGCTCTCATCATGGACATAGAGGCCATGAAAGGCCTCCAGTTCTCCAAGGAGGAGGCTTTCAGCGATGCAGCAGACTATTTTATGTCAAAGACCGTTGGCATCGGGAGACTGAAAAAGCCTCCTTTTTTGGAGGATCCCCTGGATGGCATCAATGTGGAGTCCTCTTCAGAAGACCAACAGCCAAAGCTCCATCCAGAGGAGCCAGCAGCAGCAGGTAGTCTGGAGAGTGTGTGGTTTGTGAATGTTTCTCAGAATCATCTCAACACAATGATCCTGTGGGTTAGAGGAGGGTGCAGTGATGCACATCTAACGTCAGCCCAGGCGCTGTCATTAGGAGCAGGCAAGCCTAAGCACATGTTAATAAATGTTCTTAAGAGGTAAGGAGAGGTTAACACGCTCAAGAGTCTTCACTGTAATTCTGCCATCCTGAAAACAGTGTTGATTTTAGACAGGAAGAGAAAGTGTTTTGAATAGTGATAAGTAATTTTAAAAGATTTCAGCCTCTAAACTTTAATGATAAAATTTGATCTCAGGGAATAAGTTTGTAAAATACCATGCTCAGATGTAAAATACCTGCCCAGACCACTCTTACATTTCCAGATATGATGCATTTTACAATAGTGCAATGGCTCAGGAGCCAATCACTATGAGTAACTTTTAACACAAACAAATATTCAATTACTTATCTGTGTCAGAAATTGATGTCATAATTTGTGAGCCCATTTAAACAGTTTAAGCTTTAATCTCTAATGGTCTACTCTAAAATCGATTCTCTCTCTCTCCCTCTCTGTTACTATCTATCTATCTATCTATCTATCTATCTATCTATCTATCTATCTATCTATCATCTATCTATCTATCTATCTATCTATCTATCTATCTATCTATCTATCTATCTATCTTATGTCTGTCTATCCGTCTGTTCCCTTTGAGGTCTATGATTGGTTGATTTTGAACTAATACCCACCCCAGTCCGGTGTTTCTAACTGCCTACTGGGCAACTTGACAACCTCACACTCATTTCATCTTTCCCTCTTAACTCACAGATTTCTCATGATTCCCATTTCTTTAACCACTCGGGCTCAAAATCTGAGTCAGTATTGAGATGGATGAGATTACAGAAGAAGCAATGAATGATGGGAGGTGTAATTAGAGGCCGGCCCCCAAGCGTGAATAGTCCTTCGCTGCGTGGGATTTGACCACTGCACAGAGAAGAACTCAAATTCACAAAGCACAGGGCATACATGTGATACTATAGCCCCTTCCTTACCTGTCCCAACTCCCTCTACATCCTGTTTGATACTTCCTTGTAACTACAACGTCACCGCAGTTCTCGACGTCGAGCCTCTGTAAGTTTGCATGCTCCGAGTATTTCCTGAAGGTGGCATTATAACACACACTTCCTGTGCTTGCTTTTTACACACAGCACAGTGTTCTCCAGATTTACCCATGTTGCAGCATGTATCCCTGCTCTGCTCTTTTTACTTTGAGCAATATTCCCTTGTATTGATATAGCCCATTTTATTTATCTGTTCATTAATTGATAGGGCCCTTCCCACTTTTCAGCTGTTACATATAATGCTGATACAAATATTTAAATATGAACTTTTATTGGACTTTTTTTTGTGTTGTTTTTCCCGCAGCTCGGGCGTATACAGAGTGGAATTGTGAGGCCTATAGTAACCTTTTGAAGGCAGACAATTTTTGACTACACAACCTACAACTTTCTCCTGATTCCCTTTTTATTGTCTTCTCTTATTTGATTTCATTGTGGTTCTACCTTTTTTGCTAGCCTTTCTATCAAAGACAGAAAACTATGTTCCATTGGTGGAGCAATTCCCCCCCCCCCCCTTTAAGAGAAAAAAGGCAGTCAGTCCTCATGAATCCTATATGTAGCATTTACTTTTGGCTTCAACCTACTTCTCAGAAGCTTTGTAGAAAGCCAAAAGGTAATTTTTATGTCTTCCCCTAAATCTTCGATCTTTCAACCCTCAGCCGTTTTCTGAACTGTAGCCCCAGTGAAAACAGACGCCTTATCTTCCCTGCTGATGTCGTCTGCAGTATTCTATACCAGCAAACAGGCTGTGGTCATTATGTTATACAGCAGAATGAGTGACTTAATGCTTAGCAGGCTGAATGATTTTTATTAATTATGCATGTATTCCTGGTTGTATAATCACTGTACTTATTTTATTAGCAGATACACAAGAGCCTGGAGATGCTGCGGATGAACCAGAAGAATGGGAAGCATGACTTTCTGGGGTTTAAGCCTAAGAAAGTTGGAAATGAAGTGGCTTTATCTATTTTTTTTCCTGAATCCTTTGGAATAGTGAATGCATCATAGAGACTATTCCCCAAGTGATCTCAACCTTTGAATTCCCTTCTTTGCTGATTACATTCTTTTGATAGTTTTGAAACTTGGGGTATAAATGTTTGCTGGTTTTTATTCATTGAAATTCCTGGGAAAAATTGTTTACAAATGTATCGCTAATGTTACGATCTCAGGGTTCTTTATAAGAACCAACATTGTAACATATACACAGGTGATGTTAAGTCTAGTAGACAGGAGTTTATTGCTTTCTATTTGATTCTGTTGGGGGCAGTGCCTCGTGCATCTGCATGCAAACGTTTTGTTACTAACCTGTATCTCCAGCCCACTGTGTTGGGTTTATGTGTTTCCACTCTTTATGATTCAGGTAGATTGTGCCCACTGTGGCTTTTTGTTCTGCCTCATTTTCCCTTCTCTGTGCCTGTCTGATTGTCCATAAGTACAGCTTGCCTTGGGAAGAAATGAGTTCCCATAACAAAGGAAAATTGCTGCGTCTGCTCTAGTTAGTGACCATACCTTTCTTTTCTTTCTTTTTTAAAATTACATTTGAAAAATAATTCGTTTTTAGTTTATGTACATTGGTATTTTGCCTGCATGTATGTTTGTGTGAGGGAGTTAGGTTCCCTGGAACTGGAGTTACAGACAGGTATGAGCTGCCATGTGGGTGCTTGGAATTGAACCCGGGTCCTCTGGAAGAGCAACTGAGCCAGATGGTACCTTTCTTAAGTTACAGCGTGATGAGTTTTTTTTTTTTTTATTACTCTCAGTTATGTTCTTCTGGAGGGTAGGCCTTTTAGCATTCAGGATATAAAAGTGGATCTTATTAAAAGAAAGTCTGTAGCACCATTTCAAGAGAAAATGTTTGTCTAGTTCTGGGTCAGTAATCTGATCTCATGAGAAATTTTTATGGCCACGTGTGTATGCTGAGTTGACCTCATGGATGTAAGACTAGTTCATTCCTAATTAATAATAAGCTTATTGCGGCCCTGACTTAGTTTAGATTACTTTATGTACAGCATTGTTCATTTTATCACCTTTGTCTGCTGGCCTTGCTAGACATCAATGATCGCTTACATATTTTCCTGACTTGTTGAGGTGAAGAACTCTATAGCTATTCAGGAGCATCCACGTTCCTATGGCTATCTTTGTCCTGTCTTCCCGTTTCAGTTTCCTGTTGGTTCATTTCTGTCGATTTTGCTTTTAAGGTACAGGGGATTGAACCCAGGGCCTTGCACATGCTGGCCAAGCACTCTACCCCAGAGCCACACCCTAGCCTATTATTTATCCATTTAAAATAGCAGAAGCACACACTGATGTCCAGGTACTACAGTGTGGTTTATCGTAATGCCTGACTTTTGCTGTGTGGTGCTGGCAAAAATGAAAAGAGATCACGATCTTGGGTTCTCTCAGAATGATTTGTGGCACTCCTAGGTACCGAAGAGTTTGGTGGGAACAATCAGAGGGCGGGGGTGGCATGGTGGGCACTTAGAAGTGAGACAGAGAGAAGCTATTATTGCCCACCAGCCCTTCGGAAGAGCTCAAACTTTCTACACCCATGCTT